>NC_079156.1:26770033-27393368 GCF_947563725.1 Argiope bruennichi | reverse complement strand
TGCTTCTGCTGCCGAAAAAAATAACTGCTAATCGAGTTGATCCGCTGCCATGTTTCCTTGCTTCTGCTGCCGAAAAAAATAACTGCTAATCGAGTTGACCCGCTGCCATGTTTCCTTGCTTCTGCTGGCGAAAAAAAAAATTCAACGACTGCTAATCGAGTTCCTCCACTGCCATGCTTCTGCTGTGAAATAAAAATTCAACGACTGCTAATCGAGTTCCTCCACTGCCATGCTTCTGCTGTGAAATAAAAATTCAATGACTGCTAATCGAGTTCCTCCACTGCCATGCTTCAGCTGTGAAATAAAAATTCAACGACTGCTAATCGAGTTGATCCGCTGCCATGTTTCCTTGCTTCTGCTGCCGAAAAAAATAACTGCTAATCGAGTTGATCCGCTGCCATGTTTCCTTGCTTCTGCTGCCGAAAAAAATAACTGCTAATCGAGTTCCTCCACTGCCATGCCTCTGCTGTGAAATAAAAATTCAACGACTGCTAATCGAGTTCCTCCGCTGAAATGTTTCCTTGCTTCTGCTGCCAAAAAAAAATTCAATGACTGCTAATCGAGTTCCTCCGCTGCCATGTTTCCTTGCTTCTGCTGCCAAAAAAAAAATTCAATGACTGCCAATCGAGTTTCTCCGCAGACATGTTTCCTTGCTTCTGCTGCAAAAAAAAAAATTCAATGACTGCTAATCGAGTTATTCTGCTGCCATGTTTCCTTGCTTCTGCTGCCAAAAAAATAACTGCTAATCGAGTTGATCCGCTGCCATGTTTCCTTGCTTCTGCTGCCAAAAAAAAATTCAATGACTGCTAATCGAGTTCCTCCACTGCCATGCTTCTGCTGTGAAATAAAAATTCAATAACTGCTAATCGAGTTGATCCGCTGCCATGTTTCCTTGCTTCTGCTGCCGAAAAAAATAACTGCTAATCGAGTTGATCCGCTGCCATGTTTCCTTGCTTCTGCTGCCGAAAAAAATAACTGCTAATCGAGTTGATCCCCTGCCATGTTTCCTTGCTTCTGCTGCCGAAAAAAAAATTCAACGACTGCTAATCGAGTTCCTCCACTGCCATGCTTCTGCTGTGAAATAAAAATTCAACGACTGCTAATCGAGTTCCTCCACTGCCATGCTTCTGCTGTGAAATAAAAATTCAACGACTGCTAATCGAGTTCCTCCACTGCCATGCTTCTGCTGTGAAATAAAAATTCAATGACTGCTAATCGAGTTCCTCCGCTGCCATGTTTCCTTGCTTCTGCTGCCGAAAAAAATAACTGCTAATCGAGTTGATCTGCTGCCATGTTTCCTTGCTTCTGCTGCCGAAAAAAATAACTGCTAATCCAGTTGATCCGTGCCATGTTTCCTTGCTTCTGCTGCCGAAAAAAATAACTGCTAATCGAGTTGATCCGTGCCATGTTTCCTTGCTTCTGCTGCCGAAAAAAAAATTCAACGACTGCTAATCGAGTTCCTCCACTGCCATGCTTCTGCTGTGAAATAAAAATTCAACGACTTCTAATCGAGTTCCTCCACTGCCATGCTTCTGCTGTGAAATAAAAATTCAATGACTGCTAATCGAGTTCCTCCGCTGCCATGTTTCCTTGCTTCTGCTGCCGAAAAAAATAACTGCTAATCGAGTTGATCCGCTGCCATGTTTCCTTGCTTCTGCGGCCGAAAAAAATAACTGCTAATCGAGTTGATCCGCTGCCATGTTTCCTTGCTTCTGCTGCCGAAAAAAAAATTCAATGACTGCTAATCGAGTTCCTCTGCTGCCATGTTTCCTTGCTTCTGCTGCTAAAAAAAATAAAAAATCAATGACTGCTAATCGAGTTCCTCCGCTGCCATGTTTCCTTGCTTCTGCTGCCAAAAAAATAACTGCTAATCGAGTTGATCCGCTGCCATGTTTCCTTGCTTCTGCTGCCGAAAAAAATTACTGCTAATCGAGTTGATCCGCTGCCATGTTTCCTTGCTTCTGCTGCCGAAAAAAAAATTCAACGACTGCTAATCGAGTTCCTCCACTGCCATGTTTCCTTGCTTCTGCTGCCGAAAAAAAAAATCAACGACTGCTAATCGAGTTCCTCCACTGCCATGCTTCTGCTGTTAAATAAAAATTCAACGACTGCTAATCGAGTTCCTCCACTGCCATGCTTCTGCTGTGAAATAAAAATTCAATGACTGCTAATCGAGTTCCTCCGCTGCCATGTTTCCTTGCTTCTGCTGCCGAAAAAAATAACTGCTAATCGAGTTTATCCGCTGCCATGTTTCCTTGCTTCTGCTGCCGAAAAAAATAACTGCTAATCGAGTTGATCCGCTGCCATGTTTCCTTGCTTCTGCTGCCGAAAAAAAAAATTCAACGACTGCTAATCGAGTTCCTCCGCTGAAATGTTTCCTTTCTTCTGCTGCCCAAAAAAATTCAATGACTGGTAATCGAGTTCCTCCGCTGCCATGTTTCCTTGCTTCTGCTGCCAAAAAATAAATAAAAATTCAATGACTGCTAATCGAGTTCCTCCGCTGCCATGTTTCCTTGCTTCTGCTGCCAAAAAAAAATTCAACGACTGCTAATCGAGTTCCTCCACTGCCATGCTTCTGCTGTGAAATAAAAATTCAACGACTGCTAATCGAGTTCCTCCTCTGCCATGCTTCTGCTGTGAAATAAAAATTCAACGACTGCTAATCGAGTTCCTCCACTGCCATGCTTCTGCTGTGAAATAAAAATTCAACGACTGCTAATCGAGTTCCTCCACTGCCATGCTTCTGCTGTGAAATAAAAATTCAACGACTGCTAATCGAGTTCCTCCGCTGCCATGTTTCCTTGCTTCTGCTGCAAAAAAAATTCAATGACTGCTAATCGAGTTCTTCCACTGCCATGCTTCTGCTGTGAAATAAAAATTCAACGACTGCTAATCGAGTTCCTCCACTGCCATGCTTCTGCTGTGAAATAAAAATTCAACGACTGCTAATCGAGTTGATCCGCTGCCATGTTTCCTTGCTTCTGCTGCCGAAAAAAATAACTGCTAATCGAGTTGATCCGCTGCCATGTTTCCTTGCTTCTGCTGCCGAAAAAAATAACTGCTAATCGAGTTGATCCGCTGCCATGTTTCCTTGCTTCTGCTGCCGAAAAAAATAACTGCTAATCGAGTTGATCCGCTGCCATGTTTCCTTGCTTCTGCTGCCGAAAAAAATAACTGATAATCGAGTTGATCCGCTGCCATGTTTCCTTGCTTCTGCTGCCGAAAAAAATAACTGCTAATCGAGTTGATCCGCTGCCATGTTTCCTTGCTTCTGCTGCCGACTAAAATAACTGCTAATCGAGTTGATCCGCTGCCATGTTTCCTTGCTTCTGCTGCCGAAAAAAATAACTGCTAATCGAGTTGATCCGCTGCCATGTTTCCATGCTTCTGCTGCCGAAAAAAAAAATTCAACGACTGCTAATCGAGTTCCTCCGCTGAAATGTTTCCTTTCTTCTGCTGCCCAAAAAAATTCAATGACTGGTAATCGAGTTCCTCCGCTGCCATGTTTCCTTGCTTCTGCTGCCAAAAAATAAATAAAAATTCAATGACTGCTAATCGAGTTCCTCCGCTGCCATGTTTCCTTGCTTCTGCTGCCAAAAAAAAATTCAACGACTGCTAATCGAGTTCCTCCACTGCCATGCTTCTGCTGTGAAATAAAAATTCAACGACTGCTAATCGAGTTCCTCCTCTGCCATGCTTCTGCTGTGAAATAAAAATTCAACGACTGCTAATCGAGTTCCTCCACTGCCATGCTTCTGCTGTGAAATAAAAATTCAACGACTGCTAATCGAGTTCCTCCACTGCCATGCTTCTGCTGTGAAATAAAAATTCAACGACTGCTAATCGAGTTCCTCCGCTGCCATGTTTCCTTGCTTCTGCTGCAAAAAAAATTCAATGACTGCTAATCGAGTTCCTCCACTGCCATGCTTCTGCTGTGAAATAAAAATTCAACGACTGCTAATCGAGTTCCTCCACTGCCATGCTTCTGCTGTGAAATAAAAATTCAACGACTGCTAATCGAGTTGATCCGCTGCCATGTTTCCTTGCTTCTGCTGCCGAAAAAAATAACTGCTAATCGAGTTGATCCGCTGCCATGTTTCCTTGCTTCTGCTGCCGAAAAAAATAACTGCTAATCGAGTTGATCCGCTGCCATGTTTCCTTGCTTCTGCTGCCGAAAAAAATAACTGCTAATCGAGTTGATCCGCTGCCATGTTTCCTTGCTTCTGCTGCCGAAAAAAATAACTGCTAATCGAGTTGATCCGCTGCCATGTTTCCTTGCTTCTGCTGCCGAAAAAAATAACTGATAATCGAGTTGATCCGCTGCCATGTTTCCTTGCTTCTGCTGCCGAAAAAAATAACTGCTAATCGAGTTGATCCGCTGCCATGTTTCCTTGCTTCTGCTGCCGACTAAAATAACTGCTAATCGAGTTGATCCGCTGCCATGTTTCCTTGCTTCTGCTGCCGAAAAAAATAACTGCTAATCGAGTTGATCCGCTGCCATGTTTCCTTGCTTCAGCTGCCGGAAAAAAAAATTCAATGACTGCTAATCGAGTTCCTCCATTGCCATGCTTCTGCTGTGAAATAAAAATTCAACGACTGCTAATCGAGTTCCTTCACTGCCATGCTTCTGCTGTGAAATAAAAATTCAATGACTGCTAATCGAGTTCCTCCGCTGCCATGTTTCCTTGCTTCTGCTGCCGAAAAAAATAACTGGTAATCGAGTTGATCCGCTGCCATGTTTCCTTGCTTCTGCTGCCGAAAAAAATAACTGCTAATCGAGTTGATCCGCTGCCATGTTTCCTTGCTTCTGCTGCCGAAAAAAATAACTGCTAATCGAGTTGATCCGCTGCCATGTTTCCTTGCTTCTGCTGGCGAAAAAAAAAATTCAACGACTGCTAATCGAGTTCCTCCACTGCCATGCTTCTGCTGTGAAATAAAAATTCAACGACTGCTAATCGAGTTCCTCCACTGCCATGCTTCTGCTGTGAAATAAAAATTCAATGACTGCTAATCGAGTTCCTCCACTGCCATGCTTCAGCTGTGAAATAAAAATTCAACTACTGCTAATCGAGTTGATCCGCTGCCATGTTTCCTTGCTTCTGCTGCCGAAAAAAATAACTGCTAATCGAGTTGATCCGCTGCCATGTTTCCTTGCTTCTGCTGCCGAAAAAAATAACTGCTAATCGAGTTGATCCGCTGCCATGTTTCCTTGCTTCTGCTGCCGAAAAAAATAACTGCTAATCGAGTTGATCCGCTGCCATGTTTCCTTGCTTCTGCTGCCGAAAAAAATAAAATTCAATGACTGCTAATCGAGTTGATCCGCTGCCATGTTTCCTTGCTTCTGCTGCCGAAAAAAATAACTGCTAATCGAGTTGATCCGCTGCCATGTTTCCTTGCTTCTGCTGCCGAAAAAAATAACTGCTAATCGAGTTGATCCGCTGCCATGTTTCCTTGCTTCTGCTGCCGAAAAAAATAAAATTCAATGACTGCTAATCGAGTTGATCCGCTGCCATGTTTCCTTGCTTCTGCTGCCGAAAAAAATAACTGCTAATCGAGTTCCTCCACTGCCATGCCTCTGCTGTGAAATAAAAATTCAACGACTGCTAATCGAGTTCCTCCGCTGAAATGTTTCCTTGCTTCTGCTGCCAAAAAAAAATTCAATGACTGCTAATCGAGTTCCTCCGCTGCCATGTTTCCTTGCTTCTGCTGCCAAAAAAAAAATTCAATGACTGCCAATCGAGTTTCTCCACTGCCATGCTTCTGCTGTGAAATAAAAATTCAATAACTGCTAATCGAGTTGATCCGCTGCCATGTTTCCTTGCTTCTGCTGCCGAAAAAAATAACTGCTAATCGAGTTGATCCGCTGCCATGTTTCCTTGCTTCTGCTGCCAAAAAAAAATTCAATGACTGCTAATCGAGTTCCTCCACTGCCATGCTTCTGCTGTGAAATAAAAATTCAATAACTGCTAATCGAGTTGATCCGCTGCCATGTTTCCTTGCTTCTGCTGCCGAAAAAAATAACTGCTAATCGAGTTGATCCCCTGCCATGTTTCCTTGCTTCTGCTGCCGAAAAAAATAACTGCTAATCGAGTTCCTCCACTGCCATGCCTCTGCTGTGAAATAAAAATTCAACGACTGCTAATCGAGTTCCTCCGCTGAAATGTTTCCTTGCTTCTGCTGCCAAAAAAAAATTCAATGACTGCTAATCGAGTTCCTCCGCTGCCATGTTTCCTTGCTTCTGCTGCCAAAAAAAAAATTCAATGACTGCCAATCGAGTTTCTCCACTGCCATGCTTCTGCTGTGAAATAAAAATTCAATAACTGCTAATCGAGTTGATCCGCTGCCATGTTTCCTTGCTTCTGCTGCCGAAAAAAATAACTGCTAATCGAGTTGATCCGCTGCCATGTTTCCTTGCTTCTGCTGCCAAAAAAAAATTCAATGACTGCTAATCGAGTTCCTCCACTGCCATGCTTCTGCTGTGAAATAAAAATTCAATAACTGCTAATCGAGTTGATCCGCTGCCATGTTTCCTTGCTTCTGCTGCCGAAAAAAATAACTGCTAATCGAGTTGATCCCCTGCCATGTTTCCTTGCTTCTGCTGCCGAAAAAAAATTCAACGACTGCTAATCGAGTTCCTCCACTGCCATGTTTCTGCTGTGAAATAAAAATTCAACGACTGCTAATCGAGTTCCTCCACTGCCATGCTTCTGCTGTGAAATAAAAATTCATCGACTGCTAATCGAGTTCCTCCACTGCCATGCTTCTGCTGTGAAATAAAAATTCAATGACTGCTAATCGAGTTCCTCCGCTGCCATGTTTCCTTGCTTCTGCTGCCGAAAAAAATAACTGCTAATCGAGTTGATCTGCTGCCATGTTTCCTTGCTTCTGCTGCCGAAAAAATAACTGCTAATCGAGTTGATCCGTGCCATGTTTCCTTGCTTCTGCTGCCGAAAAAAATAACTGCTAATCGAGTTGATCCGCTGCCATGTTTCCTTGCTTCTGCTGCCGAAAAAAAAATTCAATGACTGCTAATCGAGTTCCTCTGCTGCCATGTTTCCTTGCTTCTGCTGCTAAAAAAAATAAAAAATCAATGACTGCTAATCGAGTTCCTCCGCTGCCATGTTTCCTTGCTTCTGCTGCCAAAAAAATAACTGCTAATCGAGTTGATCCGCTGCCATGTTTCCTTGCTTCTGCTGCCGAAAAAAATTACTGCTAATCGAGTTGATCCACTGCCATGTTTCCTTGCTTCTGCTGCCGAAAAAAAAATTCAACGACTGCTAATCGAGTTCCTCCACTGCCATGCTTCTGCTGTGAAATAAAAATTCAATGACTGCTAATCGAGTTCCTCCGCTGCCATGTTTCCTTGCTTCTGCTGCCGAAAAAAATAACTGCTAATAGAGTTGATCCACTGCCATGTTTCCTTGCTTCTGCGGCCGAAAAAAATAACTGCTAATCGAGTTGATCCGCTGCCACGTTTCCTTGCTTCTGCTGCCGAAAAAAAAAAATTCAATGACTGCTAATCGAGTTCCTCCGCTGCCATGTTTCCTTGTTTCTGCTGCCGAAAAAAATAACTGCTAATCGAGTTGATCCACTGCCATGTTTCCTTGCTTCTGCGGCCGAAAAAAATAACTGCTAATCGAGTTGATCCGCTGCCATGTTTCCTTGCTTCTGCTGCCGAAAAAAAAATTCAATGACTGCTAATCGAGTTCCTCCGCTGCCATGTTTCCTTGCTTCTGCTGCCAAAAAAATAACTGCTAATCGAGTTGATCCGCTGCCATGTTTCCTTGCTTCTGCTGCCGAAAAAAAAATTCAACGACTGCTAATCGAGTTCCTCCACTGCCATGCTTCTGCTGTGAAATAAAAATTCAATGACTGCTAATCGAGTTCCTCCGCTGCCATGTTTCCTTGCTTCTGCTGCCGAAAAAAATAACTGCTAATCGAGTTGATCCACTGCCATGTTTCCTTGCTTCTGCGGCCGAAAAAAATAACTGCTAATCGAGTTGATCCGCTGCCATGTTTCCTTGCTTCTGCTGCCGAAAAAAAAAAATTCAATGACTGCTAATCGAGTTCCTCCGCTGCCATGTTTCCTTGCTTCTGCTGCCGAAAAAAATAACTGCTAATCGAGTTGATCCACTGCCATGTTTCCTTGCTTCTGCGGCCGAAAAAAATAACTGCTAATCGAGTTGATCCGCTGCCATGTTTCCTTGCTTCTGCTGCCGAAAAAAATAAAATTCAATGACTGCTAATTGAGTTGATCCGCTGCCATGTTTCCTTGCTTCTGCTGCCGAAAAAAATAACTGCTAATCGAGTTGATCCGCTGCCATGTTTCCTTGCTTCTGCTGCCGAAAAAAATAACTGCTAATCGAGTTGATCTACTGCCATGTTTCCTTGCTTCTGCGGCCGAAAAAAATAACTGCTAATCGAGTTGATCCGCTGCCATGTTTCCTTGCTTCAGCTGCCGGAAAAAAAAATTCAATGACTGCTAATCGAGTTCCTCCATTGCCATGCTTCTGCTGTGAAATAAAAATTCAACGACTGCTAATCGAGTTCCTTCACTGCCATGCTTCTGCTGTGAAATAAAAATTCAATGACTGCTAATCGAGTTCCTCCGCTGCCATGTTTCCTTGCTTCTGCTGCCGAAAAAAATAACTGGTAATCGAGTTGATCCGCTGCCATGTTTCCTTGCTTCTGCTGCCGAAAAAAATAACTGCTAATCGAGTTGATCCGCTGCCATGTTTCCTTGCTTCTGCTGCCGAAAAAAATAACTGCTAATCGAGTTGATCCGCTGCCATGTTTCCTTGCTTCTGCTGGCGAAAAAAAAAATTCAACGACTGCTAATCGAGTTCCTCCACTGCCATGCTTCTGCTGTGAAATAAAAATTCAACGACTGCTAATCGAGTTCCTCCACTGCCATGCTTCTGCTGTGAAATAAAAATTCAATGACTGCTAATCGAGTTCCTCCACTGCCATGCTTCAGCTGTGAAATAAAAATTCAACGACTGCTAATCGAGTTGATCCGCTGCCATGTTTCCTTGCTTCTGCTGCCGAAAAAAATAACTGCTAATCGAGTTGATCCGCTGCCATGTTTCCTTGCTTCTGCTGCCGAAAAAAATAACTGCTAATCGAGTTGATCCGCTGCCATGTTTCCTTGCTTCTGCTGCCGAAAAAAATAAAATTCAATGACTGCTAATCGAGTTGATCCGCTGCCATGTTTCCTTGCTTCTGCTGCCGAAAAAAATAACTGCTAATCGAGTTGATCCGCTGCCATGTTTCCTTGCTTCTGCTGCCGAAAAAAATAACTGCTAATCGAGTTGATCCGCTGCCATGTTTCCTTGCTTCTGCTGCCGAAAAAAATAAAATTCAATGACTGCTAATCGAGTTGATCCGCTGCCATGTTTCCTTGCTTCTGCTGCCGAAAAAAATAACTGCTAATCGAGTTCCTCCACTGCCATGCCTCTGCTGTGAAATAAAAATTCAACGACTGCTAATCGAGTTCCTCCGCTGAAATGTTTCCTTGCTTCTGCTGCCAAAAAAAAATTCAATGACTGCTAATCGAGTTCCTCCGCTGCCATGTTTCCTTGCTTCTGCTGCCAAAAAAAAAATTCAATGACTGCCAATCGAGTTTCTCCACTGCCATGCTTCTGCTGTGAAATAAAAATTCAATAACTGCTAATCGAGTTGATCCGCTGCCATGTTTCCTTGCTTCTGCTGCCGAAAAAAATAACTGCTAATCGAGTTGATCCGCTGCCATGTTTCCTTGCTTCTGCTGCCAAAAAAAATTTCAATGACTGCTAATCGAGTTCCTCCACTGCCATGCTTCTGCTGTGAAATAAAAATTCAATAACTGCTAATCGAGTTGATCCGCTGCCATGTTTCCTTGCTTCTGCTGCCGAAAAAAATAACTGCTAATCGAGTTGATCCGCTGCCATGTTTCCTTGCTTCTGCTGCCGAAAAAAATAACTGCTAATCGAGTTGATCCCCTGCCATGTTTCCTTGCTTCTGCTGCCGAAAAAAAAATTCAACGACTGCTAATCGAGTTCCTCCACTGCCATGCTTCTGCTGTGAAATAAAAATTCAACGACTGCTAATCGAGTTCCTCCACTGCCATGCTTCTGCTGTGAAATAAAAATTCAACGACTGCTAATCGAGTTCCTCCACTGCCATGCTTCTGCTGTGAAATAAAAATTCAATGACTGCTAATCGAGTTCCTCCGCTGCCATGTTTCCTTGCTTCTGCTGCCGAAAAAAATAACTGCTAATCGAGTTGATCTGCTGCCATGTTTCCTTGCTTCTGCTGCCGAAAAAAAAAAATTCAATGACTGCTAATCGAGTTCCTCCGCTGCCATGTTTCCTTGCTTCTGCTGCCGAAAAAAATAACTGCTAATCGAGTTGATCCACTGCCATGTTTCCTTGCTTCTGCGGCCGAAAAAAATAACTGCTAATCGAGTTGATCCGCTGCCATGTTTCCTTGCTTCTGCTGCCGAAAAAAATAAAATTCAATGACTGCTAATCGAGTTGATCCGCTGCCATGTTTCCTTGCTTCTGCTGCCGAAAAAAATAACTGCTAATCGAGTTGATCCGCTGCCATGTTTCCTTGCTTCTGCTGCCGAAAAAAATAACTGCTAATCGAGTTGATCTACTGCCATGTTTCCTTGCTTCTGCGGCCGAAAAAAATAACTGCTAATCGAGTTGATCCGCTGCCATGTTTCCTTGCTTCAGCTGCCGGAAAAAAAAATTCAATGACTGCTAATCGTGTTCCTCCATTGCCATGCTTCTGCTGTGAAATAAAAATTCAACGACTGCTAATCGAGTTCCTTCACTGCCATGCTTCTGCTGTGAAATAAAAATTCAATGACTGCTAATCGAGTTCCTCCGCTGCCATGTTTCCTTGCTTCTGCTGCCGAAAAAAATAACTGGTAATCGAGTTGATCCGCTGCCATGTTTCCTTGCTTCTGCTGCCGAAAAAAATAACTGCTAATCGAGTTGATCCGCTGCCATGTTTCCTTGCTTCTGCTGCCGAAAAAAATAACTGCTAATCGAGTTGATCCGCTGCCATGTTTCCTTGCTTCTGCTGGCGAAAAAAAAAAATTCAACGACTGCTAATCGAGTTCCTCCACTGCCATGCTTCTGCTGTGAAATAAAAATTCAACGACTGCTAATCGAGTTCCTCCACTGCCATGCTTCTGCTGTGAAATAAAAATTCAATGACTGCTAATCGAGTTCCTCCACTGCCATGCTTCAGCTGTGAAATAAAAATTCAACGACTGCTAATCGAGTTGATCCGCTGCCATGTTTCCTTGCTTCTGCTGCCGAAAACAATAACTGCTAATCGAGTTGATCCGCTGCCATGTTTCCTTGCTTCTGCTGCCGAAAAAAATAACTGCTAATCGAGTTGATCCGCTGCCATGTTTCCTTGCTTCTGCTGCCGAAAAAAATAACTGCTAATCGAGTTGATCCGCTGCCATGTTTCCTTGCTTCTGCTGCCGAAAAAAATAAAATTCAATGACTGCTAATCGAGTTGATCCGCTGCCATGTTTCCTTGCTTCTGCTGCCGAAAAAAATAACTGCTAATCGAGTTGATCCGCTGCCATGTTTCCTTGCTTCTGCTGCCGAAAAAAATAACTGCTAATCGAGTTGATCCGCTGCCATGTTTCCTTGCTTCTGCTGCCGAAAAAAATAAAATTCAATGACTGCTAATCGAGTTGATCCGCTGCCATGTTTCCTTGCTTCTGCTGCCGAAAAAAATAACTGCTAATCGAGTTCCTCCACTGCCATGCCTCTGCTGTGAAATAAAAATTCAACGACTGCTAATCGAGTTCCTCCGCTGAAATGTTTCCTTGCTTCTGCTGCCAAAAAAAAATTCAATGACTGCTAATCGAGTTCCTCCGCTGCCATGTTTCCTTGCTTCTGCTGCCAAAAAAAAAATTCAATGACTGCCAATCGAGTTTCTCCACTGCCATGCTTCTGCTGTGAAATAAAAATTCAATAACTGCTAATCGAGTTGATCCGCTGCCATGTTTCCTTGCTTCTGCTGCCGAAAAAAATAACTGCTAATCGAGTTGATCCGCTGCCATGTTTCCTTGCTTCTGCTGCCAAAAAAAAATTCAATGACTGCTAATCGAGTTCCTCCACTGCCATGCTTCTGCTGTGAAATAAAAATTCAATAACTGCTAATCGAGTTGATCCGCTGCCATGTTTCCTTGCTTCTGCTGCCGAAAAAAATAACTGCTAATCGAGTAGATCCGCTGCCATGTTTCCTTGCTTCTGCTGCCGAAAAAAATAACTGCTAATCGAGTTGATCCCCTGCCATGTTTCCTTGCTTCTGCTGCCGAAAAAAAAATTCAACGACTGCTAATCGAGTTCCTCCACTGCCATGCTTCTGCTGTGAAATAAAAATTCAACGACTGCTAATCGAGTTCCTCCACTGCCATGCTTCTGCTGTGAAATAAAAATTCAACGACTGCTAATCGAGTTCCTCCACTGCCATGCTTCTGCTGTGAAATAAAAATTCAATGACTGCTAATCGAGTTCCTCCGCTGCCATGTTTCCTTGCTTCTGCTGCCGAAAAAAATAACTGCTAATCGAGTTGATCTGCTGCCATGTTTCCTTGCTTCTGCTGCCGAAAAAAATAACTGCTAATCGAGTTGATCCGTGCCATGTTTCCTTGCTTCTGCTGCCGAAAAAAATAACTGCTAATCGAGTTGATCCGTGCCATGTTTCCTTGCTTCTGCTGCCGAAAAAAAAATTCAACGACTGCTAATCGAGTTCCTCCACTGCCATGCTTCTGCTGTGAAATAAAAATTCAACGACTTCTAATCGAGTTCCTCCACTGCCATGCTTCTGCTGTGAAATAAAAATTCAATGACTGCTAATCGAGTTCCTCCGCTGCCATGTTTCCTTGCTTCTGCTGCCGAAAAAAATAACTGCTAATTGAGTTGATCCGCTGCCATGTTTCCTTGCTTCTGCGGCCGAAAAAAATAACTGCTAATCGAGTTGATCCGCTGCCATGTTTCCTTGCTTCTGCTGCCGAAAAAAAAATTCAATGACTGCTAATCGAGTTCCTCTGCTGCCATGTTTCCTTGCTTCTGCTGCTAAAAAAAATAAAAAATCAATGACTGCTAATCGAGTTCCTCCGCTGCCATGTTTCCTTGCTTCTGCTGCCAAACAAATAACTGCTAATCGAGTTGATCCGCTGCCATGTTTCCTTGCTTCTGCTGCCGAAAAAAATTACTGCTAATCGAGTTGATCCGCTGCCATGTTTCCTTGCTTCTGCTGCCGAAAAAAAAATTCAACGACTGCTAATCGAGTTCCTCCACTGCCATGCTTCTGCTGTGAAATAAAAATTCAATGACTGCTAATCGAGTTCCTCCGCTGCCATGTTTCCTTGCTTCTGCTGCCGTAAAAAATAACTGCTAATCGAGTTGATCCACTGCCATGTTTCCTTGCTTCTGCGGCCGAAAAAAATAACTGCTAATCGAGTTGATCCGCTGCCACGTTTCCTTGCTTCTGCTGCCGAAAAAAAAAATTCAATGACTGCTAATCGAGTTCCTCCGCTGCCATGTTTCCTTGCTTCTGCTGCCGAAAAAAATAACTGCTAATCGAGTTGATCCACTGCCATGTTTCCTTGCTTCTGCGGCCGAAAAAAATAACTGCTAATCGAGTTGATCCGCTGCCATGTTTCCTTGCTTCTGCTGCCGAAAAAAAAAATTCAATGACTGCTAATCGAGTTCCTCCGCTGCCATGTTTCCTTGCTTCTGCTGCCAAAAAAATAAATGCTAATCGAGTTGATCCGCTGCCATGTTTCCTTGCTTCTGCTGCCGAAAAAAAAATTCAACGACTGCTAATCGAGTTCCTCCACTGCCATGCTTCTGCTGTGAAATAAAAATTCAATGACTGCTAATCGAGTTCCTCCGCTGCCATGTTTCCTTGCTTCTGCTGCCGAAAAAAATAACTGCTAATCGAGTTGATCCACTGCCATGTTTCCTTGCTTCTGCGGCCGAAAAAAATAACTGTTAATCGAGTTGATCCGCTGCCATGTTTCCTTGCTTCTGCTGCCGAAAAAAAAAATTCAATGACTGCTAATCGAGTTCCTCCGCTGCCATGTTTCCTTGCTTCTGCTGCCGAAAAAAATAACTGCTAATCGAGTTGATCCACTGCCATGTTTCCTTGCTTCTGCGGCCGAAAAAAATAACTGCTAATCGAGTTGATCCGCTGCCATGTTTCCTTGCTTCTGCTGCCGAAAAAAAAAAATTCAATGACTGCTAATCGAGTTCCTCCGCTGCCATGTTTCCTTGCTTCTGCTGCCAAAAAAATAACTGCTAATCGAGTTGATCCGCTGCCATGTTTCCTTGCTTTAGCTGCCGAAAAAAAAAAATTCAATGACTGCTAATCGAGTTCCTCCACTGCCATGCTTCTGCTGTGAAATAAAAATTCAACGACTGCTAATCGAGTTCCTTCACTGCCATGCTTCTGCGGTGAAATAAAAATTCAATGACTGCTAATCGAGTTCCTCCGCTGCCATGTTTCCTTGCTTCTGCTGCCGAAAAAAATAACTGCTAATCGAGTTGATCTGCTGCCATGTTTCCTTGCTTCTGCTGCCGAAAAAAATAACTGCTAATCGAGTTGATCCGTGCCATGTTTCCTTGCTTCTGCTGCCGAAAAAAATAACTGCTAATCGAGTTGATCCGTGCCATGTTTCCTTGCTTCTGCTGCCGAAAAAAAAATTCAACGACTGCTAATCGAGTTCCTCCACTGCCATGCTTCTGCTGTGAAATAAAAATTCAACGACTGCTAATCGAGTTCCTCCACTGCCATGCTTCTGCTGTGAAATAAAAATTCAATGACTGCTAATCGAGTTCCTCCGCTGCCATGTTTCCTTGCTTCTGCTGCCGAAAAAAATAACTGCTAATCGAGTTGATCCGCTGCCATGTTTCCTTGCTTCTGCTGCCGAAAAAAAAAATTCAATGACTGCTAATCGAGTTCCTCTGCTGCCATGTTTCCTTGCTTCTGCTGCTAAAAAAAATAAAAATTCTAATTGAAAATACATTTGATACCTAAGATTTGCAAAAATGCATAGTTATTGCTGAAACTGTACGGAGTAAAATATTCAAAATAAAATATATACATGTATATATTTAAAAATAAATGTGTAAACACTTTCTTCGGTTTTGAGACTCGATTTTAAGTCCAGCAAAAAGCTTCTATACGGACGATCGGTCTATTCAGACCACACACCCCTTCAATGCCAGAGCGGTCCAAGATTCTTACTAAGTTTTTGTATTCCTCGTTTGAAAAATAATGGGGTTCTGGTTTATAAGCACAATGTTAAGTATATGAAGGATTTCTGCCCATGTGCAAGATCTTACTCTTATAGTTTCTCTTATATATATATATATATATATATATATATATATATATATATATATATATATATATATATATATATATATATATATATATATATCGGAGTAAATTTTATTTCATTTATATTATTTATTTATTTGTTATTGAAAATTTTAAAATTTTATTACTTTAATTTTATTTATTTATTTATTTTACAGCCGGACAGGCAAACGCGTGTCCGACTATTTGATTATAAGTTATCCTATTAACTGCGAAATGGAAATGTCCAGATATATAAGATTCTGAACAGAGATTCAACAGGTGCAACGTAGACACTCTCAAAGTTAAGACCGAATCCAACAATATGTTGTCCGTTTGTTGTTGTGTACTTTTAGAAGCATGTCATTGCGATAACTCAAAAACCACAATGACTAAAATATATCAAATTTGGAATGGGATTTTTGACTACAATTGTAATACTGTGTCATATTTTAGGTTCTTCGGTTGATGAAAACGTGGCTAAAACCCAAATTTAATTTCTACCTACTGAAAACATGCATTTCAGGGATTCATTACCAAAACATTCTCGAAAAATAGCACAAAAGATTTAGGAACAATGCTGAACTCACACTAAAAAATGCTATTTTGTAACTTTTTTACGCCAATTTCATGTAAGGTATTCTCATGAATAATACCTTTATTAGACAATATACGACAAATCTTTCGAGAGATTACTGTCGCTGCTTTTAAAAGTTATTCAAAAATGATTAATAAAAAATGCATTTAAGGTTCATCTACTCATAAATTTATTTTCATGGAACTATGTGTGCCATGCTTATTATATAAGAAAGGAATCATTTCAATTTTCCTTTATATTCAAGAATAGTTCTTTTGCTATGATAAAAAAATATCGGTTACATTCAGAATTCACCTTTTAAAAAAAATTCACCAGAAATGCTGAATGGTCTTTGAATTTCGATCCTGTAAAGAATTTGCTTAATCCGCAATTTCTTTCGTGAAAATTTCGTAAGAGTAGTATTTAAGAAATTAGAAAGAATTGAAATAAAATGATATATTCAAAGAGAGTAAATAATGAACGTAAGATTTTTATTTTTAAATTTTCAGTCCATTTTTTTTCTTTACAACATGCAGAGTTTATTACCAATTATAGGAAATTTTAAGACGTCACAATATGCTATCAGGGCAAATTTACAAAAAATGCTTTTAATATTCGAAGAAATATGAGCAGTGACAACGAATAAATACGTACGTACCACGCATGGTATATGTTTTCTAAGTTAAACAGGGCGCATATTAAAAAATTCCAGTTAAGTACCATTGATTACCAACCATAACAGCATTGCAATGCAGAGGAATTGAAAAATCAATAAGATTGACACTTTACGAAATTTAAATTTTGAATTATACCGAATTATCCTAAGCTTCAAAATAATCAAAACACTAATTGTGCTTAATTAATAGAATAAATCTTTATCATTATAACTTTGCTTTACAGTTGTTTAAAAACATAACTATCAAGCAAATAAGAACAGTTCATAAGTAGAAAAGGAGTTTAAGCCAATTAAGGTGACATTTAAGAACTAATAAAAGGTAGACAAATTAAAAATTTCTATCATGCGAAGTAAATAACTGAAGAAAATGTGAAGGAATGCTAACAACTTTTCAGATCTAGGCCTTTTAATATGACGGAAAAAATTATACTATAGAAAATAAGTAAGATTTTAATTCACACGGCCATTTTAAACTCAAATTCAATAATAAAGTAATGTTTAATTCGTATTTACTATTAACAAGATGCTTTTATATTTCGTATAAGAGAAAGTAAAACATATTGTAAAAAAATTCAAACTCCAGATTTTGAATCTCTTCGTCAAACATCTCTGAAATTGAAAAATACATTTTTGGGAAATATCTACCTGTGACAAAGATAAAAAAACGTTTTAAGCTAGGAGGATGAAATTTAGTTTTTTTTTTACATCAGGTTTGTAGGTATATATCAAATTGAGAAAATATATTCAGAGGAAACTTGCCTCTCCGGCTCTCGAATAAAAGTGATCGCATTTAACTGCAAAACGAAGAAAGTTAGATGGATAAAATTCTATTCCTATTTTAAACATAGCAGACGCCTATCATATTTGGAGCTAAATCTAACAAGGGAGGGATGGTCTGTCAATATTTATTTTTAATAGCATGGAAACGCGATGACTCAAAAACGAAATGACTTAAAAATATCACATTTGGTGTGAAATTGTGACTAGAACTGCAGTTATTCGAAATTTTGATCTCAGTCGATTGAGAAAACCCATCTAAAACACAAATTCAAATTTGGTGAGACCAAAAGGTGCATTTGACAGTTACCTAAATAAAGGGGAATAAGATTTTTATCGAAGATATTTTTTATCTAATAGTAATTTTATTTAATGCAGTACAGCCATTTCTTTTCACTACGAACTCTTTGCTATTTATAATTTTAGAGAAATTTAAAAAGCAAATAAAATGTTGATAGAATTAAAAAAGCTTGAAACATATATACTGAATAATACCAAAATATCAAAAACTTTATTTACAAAAATATTAAATATAAACGCTGAAACAAGGTTATATTCAAAATCGTAAAAAGATGATTGCCACATAAAAAGTAAACATGTATTCAAATTATATATTTCATACAAATAATGCGCAAGATATGAAGAAAAATAACATTGCATACATATTAAATACATTCATTTAAAATAAAGATTATACATAAAGATAAAACATTAACAGAAAATGCATGTCAAATATCAAAAATATATTCAGAGAGGGAAAAAAATTGACATCATTTCTAATTGATTTCGACAATACAATTTTTTACGAATTATTATAAAAGTATGAATTTCAAAGATAATGGTCCAAAAATATATTTAGCAATTAACTTTACTCTTGTGAGTTTCGCAGTGTAATTTCTAATTTTTTTACAAGATTTATAAAATATAAATATTCCGATTGCTATTATTACGTACATGTTTTAGATTTATAATAATGAAATACTTATTTCTTGTTCTATAAAGACATCTTGGAATTTTTAAATCTTATAACGATCCACTCCTTTTTAAAAATTATCATTTTACTGATTTATTTTGTTAAATACCGAATTTCTATGCGTAGCGCCATTAGCAGCCAGAAATATAGACATCTTGATACATTATAATATAATAATGAATTATGAATTAAAGACGAAAAATTTACGTTAATCAAAAACAAATTTAAAGCACTCATAAAAAAATGTATATATAAACTTCATTAAATTAATAGCATAGAAGAATAGAATATTAAGTGAATAGAAAATATATATTAATTTAATTAATTGAATTAATAGAATTTGAGCTTTTATCATTTATTGCATCCATTCTAGTCGGTCAAGCATATTAAGTCAGTAATTATTTGTAAAACTTGTCAGCGGTATTCAAATTTCCTTAAAGTTTCATATTCAAAAAAGCAATCCATAAAAAATTTCGATTTCCCAACTGTAGTTTTTATAAATTAAGTATTCTTTTAAAACATATTCATCACCATGTTGATCAGACATGGCGACCAAATGCTTTTTTCTTAATTTGATGGATTCCTGATCGACTGGCTAGCACAGCCATCAGTCATCCTTTGCTGGAAAAACCACTAAAAAATGAGCCCTTAAATTCTTTAGACTTTTACATGACATTCTTAAATACAAAATTTGGCTTAAATTTCATGACTAAAAATATTATGATTATCAATTTTTATAGTAAACTAAGCAGTAAAGGAGATTTCTAATAAAAAAATTTGTAAAGGATGCAACAAATGAAGGCGCGATTTGATGATATTTTTTGCATAATAAGAATAACTATTTAGGAAATAGCTGAAATTTAAATTTTAATGCCAGAAATGTAAATTATATTGTTAGTTTATAATTGAACCATCTTAAAC
Organism: Argiope bruennichi; assembly: GCF_947563725.1. Lineage (NCBI taxonomy): Eukaryota > Metazoa > Arthropoda > Arachnida > Araneae > Araneidae > Argiope > Argiope bruennichi. The sequence goes on along the minus strand of NC_079156.1, from coordinate 27,374,064 downwards.
TACATATGGGTTAAGATTTAAACATTCAGGAGGATCAAGATAAGAAAATTTTTATCGCAAAATCCCACTACATATACAAGAGTAATCACAAAATTAGGAATATTGAGTAGCTCTAAAATGTACAATTTAATTCAGACAACATCAAGGTAAGATTTTTTTTGTCACATATGGTAAACATTTCAGATGTCTCAAATTATTTGTAACAATGACATTTGAAAGGAACAATATCATAATATACAGTTGGAAATAAAAAATTTCTATCTTATTATTTATTTAAAGCAATCATTTTCCTGATAATACTTCCAACATCGGTTTCTAAATGTTTTTTTTTACAGTTTTTATACATAATATAGAACCCCCTCAGGGGCTCACCTTCTTTAGGTGAGTACGGGTGTCCCAATCCCGAGGTACCCAGGGATCTTTTCTTTTCCCAAGGGGTTTACCGTCTTTGGTAAGTACGGGTGTCGCGTCCCCGGGTTGCCCTAGCGATCCTTCTCTTATTTTTTTCTTCTAATCTCTATTTCTATATATGAGTTGAGTTGATATTTCAGTTCTATTTTGAGTTGGTTTTTATTATTGGCCTTTGTTTAATACTAAACCCATGTGTTTGCCGTGCATGGCGACCCGTTAGGGGCAAAATGGAATCCTGGGGTCCCTTTGCGTTCCCTTTGGCCCAGGCTGCTCCGTAAGTCGGGCGGCAGGAGTGAGCCCGCTTCTGTCAATCGGCTGGTGGTGTGTATCTTTGGGAACAGGAAAGCACTGCTGTAGGGCTAGGTTTGCATTCTGTGTAAATCTATATCCCGGTGCCACCCCTAAGGTAAGTACCGAGGCTGGATGTACCCAGAGCCGGCAACTGCCTTCCCTTGTTGGGCTCCGAGGTGGGCGGGGGCGTACCGGGATGAACAATATTTGACTATTATGGGTTCCCGCAATTTCGGTCCCGGCAGAGACGGCTGTCTGCCAACTTCTCCTTTGGAGCAACCTGTGATAACTGCAAAATACTTCATAATAAAAAAGTTGGAAGGTAGTTTAAAAACTGTCTCTCTTATCTTAATTCATAAGACAATACTTGGAATTGTTGGCGAAGTTCAATCCATTAAAAAAACTAAACTAGGGGATATTTTAATTGAATTGAAATCAGATAATCAAATTAAATCATTACAGAGCCTTAAATCAATTGGAGAACATGCAGTTACTGTATACCCTCATAAATCTCTTAACCAATCTCGAGGAGTAATATCGGAACTAGAGCTTCAATATGATTCTGAAGAAGAAATTCTTGGATGTCTGAAAGACCAAAATGTTACGTCAGTAAAACGAATAACTATGAAACGGGATGACAAATTAATATCGACCAAACATCTAATATTAACCTTTAATGTACCTATACTACCCAAATCTGTTCATATTGCATACTTAAACTGCCCTGTTAAACCATATATACCTAACCCATTAAGATGTTTTAAATGCCAGAGATTTGGACACTCTATGGGAGCCTGTCGTGGTAAAGAAACATGCGGCCGTTGCTCTGAAATAGGACATGACAGTAAATCTTGTACATCTGCACCAAAATGTAACAATTGTAAAGAAGATCATCCCTCATATTCTCGTAAATGCCCTCGGTGGATAGAAGAAAAAGAAATACAAACAATCAAAGTGACACAAAATATTCCTTTCGCAGAAGCCCGAAAATTAGTAGAATCTAGAACGCCCACTGTTGGAGTGTCTTACTCATCAATGCTCAGCTGTTGCCCACATTGTAAAACCAAAATGGTCCAAAAAGAAACCCCATCTAATGCTAATCCAAATCCATTACCAGAAAAATCACCAGTTAAAAACAATAGTGAATCCACAAACTCCAAAACAAAAAGTATCCATGGTAGCCCCAACCCTCTAAATATCTCTAAAATAGAAGTGGTAACTGTAGACAATGCTGTCAGTCAGGAAAATATTCAAAGCAGCCCGATGAATACCATCGATAACTTAGCTCCAAACAAAGCATCTCGCATCCCTACATCAAATAATAAAAAGGTAATGACACCAAAAAAGCCATCTAAGTTTTTTAAAGAAACAAAAGCCATGCGTAAAGCAAGAATGCAGGCTTTTAAAAATAATTTGGACGAGAAGATAAAAGGTTCTGTGAAAAAACGCACGTTTACGAAACAAGATCTGTTAAAAGAGTCGAAAACTGAAGAAGAGGATGATATAAAAATACATCCATCTGATGATGATTTTATGTCTACTGACGGGGAGGAGCAGATATCAAAAATAATTCCAAAAAATAAGACAACAAATGGCAATTAACCTTCTTTCGTGGAATTGTCACGGTGCAAAAGCTCATTCCGATGACATTAAAATGGTTTTAAATGAATATCAGCCCGTTTGTCTCGGCTTACAGGAGACTTATCTCTCTCCTGGAGATTCTTTCAAATTTAAGTATTATGATATTATAAGGAAAGACTATACCCAGGGTGCAAGAGCTTCGGGTGGAGTGGCCTTTTTGGTTTCCCAGGCTTTCCCTCACAAAGAAATCACTCTAAATAGCTGTATCCAAGCAATTGCAGCACAAATTCATATCGGGTCTCTATTAACAATATGTTGCCTATACTTGCCCCCAAATGATAAAGTATCTCAACGAGAGCTTGATAATCTCATTGATCAGCTTCCTCGACCATTCTTACTAATGGGTGATTTTAATGCACACAATCCTATTTGGGGAAGTGCAGATTTTAATTTAAAAGGACAACAAGTTGAGGCTTTGCTTGAAGATCATTGCCTTTGTTTGCTTAATGACAAAACTTATACATACTTTCATGTACCTAGCCGCACCTTTCACACTTTGGACTTAATTTTATGTTCTCCATCATTAGCCATAAAATGGAATTTTAGTGTTGCTGATAACCTTCAAAACAGTGACCATTTTCCAATTATTGTATCATACAAAGATGATGATTTAACTTATCCTGAGAGAACGAAAAGGTACATCTTTGATAAGGCAAACTGGGATCTTTACTCACAGATGGCTTTCATTTCGGAAGACACTGTGGGGGATGAAAATATTGATGATGTTATTGAAAATATAACTAAAAAAATTGTAGAAGCGGCTGATAAGGCAATACCAAAATCCTCAGGGAAGATTCCAAGACATTGGAAACCTTGGTGGAATAGGGAGTGCAAAATCGCTGATAAAAAGCAGGCAAAAGCATGGAATATATTTAGACGATATCCTACAACGGATAATTTTATAACCTTTAAATATGCAAAAGCAAATGCTCGACGAATAAGACGGAGGAGTAAAAGGGATTCATGGATGTTATTTGTAAACTCCATAAACAACCAAATTAGCTCTAAACAACTCTGGGATAAAGTCAGGAAAGTCTCTGGCTGCAATAAAAATCTCCCTACAACCTTTTTGACTCTGAATGGTCGTACAATAACAGATATTAAGGCAATAGCTGACACTTTGGCGGAAACTTTCTCTAAGGTATCCAGTGATACGGTTTATACCGAAAAATTTATATATTATAAAAAAATGAAGAAAATAATATTTTAAATTTTACCAGTCATAATGACGAAGAATATAATTCTGATTTCAGTTTTACAGAACTGAAAAGGGCTCTGCATAAATCTCGAGCTACCTCACCAGGTCCTGATAACATCCATCTAAACATGATTATTCATTTAAATAAATCATCCTTGTTAAATATTTTACGAGTGTATAATAGAATCTGGCAAGAGCATAGATTCCCAGATTTATGGAGACGAGCACTAATTATACCAGTAGTTAAACCAGGTAAGGATCCACAAGATCCAAGTAATTACAGACCGATTGCACTCACCAGCTGTCTGTGCAAAGTTTTGGAAAGGATGGTTAATGCCAGACTGATTAACATACTTGAAACAAAAAATTGGTTATCACCACTCCAAAGCGGTTTCCGTCGTGGTAGAAACACTATAGACAACGTTTTAAAATTAGAAACTGCAGTTAGAGAAGCCTTTGTCAGTAAAAAGCATCTAGTGTCCATTATGTTTGATATGGAGAAGGCCTATGATAGAGTATGGAGATACGGCATAATGAAAGATATACATAAAATAGGTCTCAGAGGAAATCTACCAATTTTTATACAAAACTTTTTAAAAATGAGAAATTTTAGAGTTCGACTAGGTAATGTCTTATCAAATAGTTTTTATCAAAACGAAGGCGTTCCCCAGGGGAGCGTCCTGAGTGTGATCTTATTTATTATAAAAATCAATGATATCATTAAAAATCTCCCATCAAGTGTGCATGGTTCTCTATTCGTGGCTGACTTCCAGATACATTGTTCTGTAGAGGACATGAGTTTTATAGAAAAGAAGCTTCAAGATGCCATAAATAAAATACACAGTTGGGGGGAAATGAATGGTTTCACAATATCTCCACAGAAATCAGCTGCAATTCACTTTTGTAAAAGACGTGGAATTCACCCAGATCCTAAACTTAAATTGAACCGCCAGACAATCCCTTTTGTCACTGAGATTAAATTTTTAGGTGTAATCTTCGACTCTAAACTTATCTTTAAGTCTCATATAAACTATCTAAAAAGAAAATGTACGCTTTCGTTGAATTTATTAAAAATACTCTCTAGCACATCGTTTGGAGCAGAAGAGCCCTGCCTTCTCAAAATATATAGAGCCTTAATTCGATCCAAACTTGATTATGGAAGCATGATATACGGATCTGCAGCGAAATCTACACTGCGGCCCCTTGATACAATACACAATCAAGGTTTGCGACTATCAGTGGGTGCTTTTCGAACTACCCCAGTTTTAAGTCTTTATGTTTTGTGTCACGAGCCCCCTTTGGAACTTAGACGTCAGAGGCTTTCACTCAATCTGTTTTTTAAAAATAAAAAGTGATGATGCCCATCCACTACATTACAAAGTCATAAATCCAATTTATGGCCCATTATTCTCACTGAGACCCTCATTTACTCATACTTTTGGATTTAGAATCGGGAAAATTCTTAGAGATTTAAATATTGATGATTTTCCAGTTCTTAATAAAACCGACGAATTCCCTCCATGGAAAAATACTAATTTAAAATTTATAGATGACTTCGAAAAATGGCAGAAAGCGACAACTCTAAACCTAGTGTCCCCTCAGGGGCTCACCTACTATAGGTGAGTACGGGTGTCCCAATCCCGAGGTACCCAGGGATCTTTACTCCCTTTAGGTTTACTCTCCTCTGCGCCTTCTGCTGTCACCTTTGTTTTTTCTTTCCCTCGACGGCAAGCGAGGGAGCTCTCCATGAGAAGCTGTTGCCGCTCTGTTTGCTTCTTGCTTCTCATGGACAGCCAAACACCCCACGTGTTTGCCGTGCGTGGCGACCCATTAGACGGGTGGTACATTTCGGTCCCCGGTGTATCAATCGGCCGGTATCCTAGGCACATGACTGGGCTGCTCAAGGGGATCAAGCGAAGGGGTCACTCCTTGGGCTTGGCGTTAAGGGTGGTCACTGTCCCCGGGGGTGACTCCCAGCGTATAGGTTCCGGCTAGCGCCATGGTAAGCGCCGAGGCTGGAAATGTCTAGAGCCGGTGGCTACCATCCCTTGTTGGGCTCCGTGGTGAGCGGTGCCGTCGGGCCTGAATCTTTGTCTTTTTTGCATGGGTCTTTCTTCACACACCGAATCCGACAAGTCAATTAACGTTGCACAAACTGAGCTTTCGAAATTTCTTCCAAAATTTTTAGTTGTACATGGTAAAGACGATAAACTTAAAAACATGTCACCTTTTTTGATACAAAAGTATATTCAAAGTACTGCTGGAAACGTCACATCTGTAAAGAAGCTTAGATCTGGAGATTTGTTAATAGAGACTGCGACGCCGAAACAGTCAGAGCAACTTCTAGCCATAAAGAATTTTTGTGATGCCCCAATAGAAGTATCTGGCCATAAAACTCTGAATTATACCAGAGGTGTCATATCTAGTATGGACCTTACTATGGTTAGTGATGAAGAATTTGTTTCCGAACTGCAGTCATTTAGAGTAACAAGTGCACGCCGTATAACATTAAAAAGAGATGGTAAAATAATTCCAACCAAGCATGTTATTTTGACATTTGCTACTCATGTGCTTCCCAGAAAGATAACAGCTGGGTTTATAAGTTGCGATGTGCGTCCTTTTGTGCCAAACCCGATGCGTTGTTTTAAATGCCAGAGGTTTGGACATACAAAAACTAGCTGCCGCGCTTCTTCCTCTCGCTGTCCACAATGTTTTGAAATTGGCCATGATGACACTCCATGCACAAAGCCCCAAAAATGTGTTAATTGCAACGGTAGTCATCCTGCTTATTCTAAATCCTGTCCCAAGTGGAAGATTGAAAAAGAAATCCAGACCATTAAAATTTCTAGAAATATCTCTTTTGCAGAAGCTAGGCAAATAGTTGAAAAACGAACTCCAAAGGAAAATATCCCATACAGTACAGCTTTAAAAAGAACGACTTGTTCAAGCATGCAAACTGAACCGATACAAATTCAAGAAAACAGTTGTCCATCGCAAACAATCGCGAAGCCTTTTCCCTCTCCATCAAATGAGGAATACATTACCATCAAACTGAAAGATTGGCTCGAAATAATAAAATCGAACAAGTCTTCCATAACTAAAGAAAAAAACATTACAAAAAACCAAAAAACTTTAAAAATTGTTCCACAAAATAAAAAGAAAAAAAAGAATCTTTCCATTCAAAACCAAAATGAACAGAAAGAAAAGATAAACGTAAATAGTAAGGATGTTGAGTTGGAAATTCATCCATCCGATGAATCTCTCAGCGAAATGGACCTGAGCGATGAAGCTAGAGTAAGCACAGCCAAGCCAAAAGTTTTTAAATCTAAATTCTTCAGGAAACCGAAATGACAAATATTAATTTAGTCTCTTGGAATTGCCACGGTTTTCAAGCTCATAAAGAGGATATCAAATCTATTATTAACCAATATCAACCTGTTTGCTTGGGGATACAAGAAACATATTTGACTCCACGTGTCTCTCCCAATCTTAAAAACTATATCCTTCAAAGAAAGGATAATGAACAAAATTCTAGAGCATCTGGCGGAGTTGCATCTTTAACTTTACGTCATTTGCCAAGTAATGAAGTTGTTTTAGACACAAATTTACAGGCAATTGCTGTCCAAATTCAGTTGAAAGTTCTAACAACAATCTGCTATTTATATCTGCCCCCAAATGACTATATTGAACAACGACATTTGAATCAATTAATAGAACAGTTGCCAGAACCTTTTTTTCTCCTAGGTGATTTAAACGGACATAATCCTATTTGGAATAATGATGATATCAACACTAGAGGAAGGCAAATAGAAAAACTAATTGATGATCATTGTCTCTGTATCCTTAATGACAATAATCCTACTCACTTTCACCAAGCTAGCAAAACATTCCACACGATTGATCTTGCACTTTGTTCTCCTTTCCTTGCCCCTTACTGGAAATTTTCCGTGAACTCAAATTTATACAACAGCGATCACTTTCCTATTGTATTGACGTACATGCACAGTGATTTTTTATTTCCTAAAAGACCTGTGAGATATAATGTTAGTAAAGCAAACTGGCCATTGTTCAACTCAATATGTCAACTTACACCAGATATGATTGATGAAACTTCTATTGATTTGGCAGTCAAGCTTGTAACCGAGCATATAATTGCAGCAGCAGATATCAGTATTCCCAAAACATCGGGGAAAATACCAAAGCTATGCAAACCGTGGTGGAATGATAAATGTGAAAACTGTAAAAGAGCACTAGACAAAGCATGGAATACCTTCAGGAGATACCCTACCACCCAAAATCTCATTAAATTTAAAAAAGCAAAATCTGAATTTCGTAGAATCCGACGCATTAGCCAGGAGCAATCCTTTCATTCGTATGTCAATTCCATTCAAGGACAAATACCTTCTAAAATCATGTGGGACAAAGTAAAAAAGATTTTTGGCTGTTACACAAATACAGATAAAATATCCTTTTTAAAATTGAACGGACGAGTAATTTCTAATGCAAAAGAAATTGCTAATCTAATTGGACAAACTCTTTCTAATATATCGAGTGAAGAATTTTATCCAGAAGATTTTATTGCTTTTAAAAAGCAGACAGAGAAACAAGCATTAGATTTTCTACCTTCATACGGGGAGGAATATAATACTACTTTTAAGTTTCATGAATTGAAAAATGCATTAAAAAAATCCCATTCTACATCATCGGGACCTGATAGAATACATTATGATATGTTGAAACATCTAGGTGATTCGTCATTGTGGGTACTCTTAACTTTATTTAACAGAATTTGGATAGAAAGAGTCTTCCCAACCAACTGGCAAAAAGCAATAATAATTCCTATTCTCAAACCTGGGAAAGATCGGCAAGATCCCTCTAATTACAGACCAATAGCCCTTACTAGTTGCCTCAGTAAACTAATGGAACGTATGGTTAGTCACCGACTGATGTATGTCTTAGAAGAGAAAAACTTGATTTCCCCTTTCCAAAGCGGTTTTCGCAAAAAGAGAAGTACATTGGATAATTTACTAAAACTAGAGACTGCTATCAGAGAGGCTTTTGTAAGCAAAAAACATCTTATATCTATTTTCTTTGATATGGATAAAGCCTATGACCGAACCTGGCGTTATGGCATTTTGAAAGATTTATTTAACTTGGGTTTAAAAGGGAATCTACCAATTTTTGTACAAAACTTTTTGAGGACAAGGATCTTTCAAATTCGTGTTGGTGATATTTTATCAGATACTTTCATTCAGCATGAAGGTGTTCCTCAGGGTAGCGTACTAAGTGTTTTACTGTTTATCATAAAAATAAATGGGATTGTTTCGAAAATCTCACCATTTGTACATACTTCACTTTATGTCGATGACATCCAGATCCATTGTGCTAACGAAAGTTTGGATTTCATTCAAAAACATTTACAAACATCCATAAACAATATGATAGACTGGGCTTTGAAAAATGGATTTGTTTTTTCTCCTCAGAAAACAGTTAGTGTTCACTTCTGTAAACGACGTGGCCTTCATGCAGATCCAGAGCTTCGACTGAATGAGTCGGTCATTCCCACAGTTAGTGAGAAAAAGTTTTTGGGCGTGATATTAGATAATAAACTAACATTTCGCTCTCATATTCAAAACTTAAAAAGAAAATGCCTTCAAACACTAAATATTATAAAAGTCCTTTCAAACACCTCTTGGGGAGCAGATAGAGCCTCTTTGATGAAGATATATAAATCACTGATACGCTCAAAGCTTGACTACGGGGCACCCATTTATGGCTCAGCTGCCAAGTCCACCTTGAAATTGTTAGACTCGGTGCATAATCAAGGACTTCGTATAGCTACAGGAGCTTTTAGAACATCACCAATTCAAAGTTTACAAGTTATAAGTGGTGAGCCCTCCTTGGAATTGAGGCGGAAACGACTTTGTTTATCCTACTTTTATAAAATTAAAAGTGTGGAATACCATCCACTGTGCAACAAGGTTCTTAATCCTATATACGGAGCGTTATTCTCTAAGAGATTGTCTTTTACGCCAACTTTTGGATTCCGTATAGGAGAGATTTTACGAACATTCAAAACTGAAGACTTCCCGATTGCTGTAAACATTAGTGGTCCACCTCCATGGCAGGAGTTATCTTTCAGTTTTGTAGATGATTTTATGCACTTCCTGAAACCATCAACATCAGACGTGATGTTTCAGAAATGTTTTTATGAACATAGACAACAGTATCATTCTTTTCAACCTGTTTATACAGATGGTTCGAAATGCGGTAATAATATTGGCTCAGCAGCAGTTTTTCGTAATGTAATAATATCCGAAAGACTTCACCCTTTCTGTTCTGTTTTTACATCCGAACTTTATGCAATATATCTAAGCCTTCAAAAAATTGCAACGTCATCCCCCTCTAAATTTATTATATATACTGACTCTAAAAGTAGCATTGCAGCTTTTAAGAATGTGTCATCGGAAAGTCATCCCTTAGTTCTAAATAGTTTGCACATATATCATTCGCTAAAAAATAATTTCACGATTAAATTCTGTTGGATACCTGGGCATGTTGGAATTTTGGGAAATGAAAAAGCTGACAAGGCAGCAAAAAGCACAACCCTGTTGAAGGAAAATTTTGTTCCATTATCCGATGCATTACAAGCAATAAAAATAATTCAAAGTAAATCCTGGCAAGCTACATGGGGAAAGCTAACTACGAATAAACTTTTTTCAAATACAGCCATCTGTCAAGGGTTTCAAAAGTAAAATTCTGACTAGAAAGAAAGATGTCATCATCACGAGACTTCGAATAGGCCACACCTATTTGACCCAAAAACATCTTTTGCACTCTGATCCTGCACCACTTTGTGACAAATGCAATTGTGTTTTAACGATTAAACATATTTTATGTGAATGCCAAGATTTTAGATCACAACGACAAGTTCATTTTGGAGCGACTGTTTTTAACTTAAATGACATTTTAGGAGATAACCCTCATCCAAATATTTTTACTTTTTTAAAAGATATTCAAATTTTACAGCATATTTAATTGTATCTACTTAAAATGTTTTAATTTTTAACACGAAAGCCATTTTTAACAAACGTTTGGCGCAGAATGATCAGACCTGGTCCTTGCGCCATAAAAACCAATTAACCTAAACCTAGTGTATCGGTATATGTTTTATGACCACCGACAACAGTATTCTAGCTATGAACCTGTTTTTACTGACGGATCAAAAGCTGGTAAATTAGTGGGAGCAGCGGTAGTTAACAGAAATAAGATAATTTCTGAGAGGTTGCATGAGTTTTGTTCCGTTTTTACATCTGAAATATATGCAATATATCTGGCCTTAACGAAATTAACAGACAGTAATTATAAGAAAATTATTTTATACACAGACTCAAAAAGCGTCATTGAGGCACTAAGGAATATTTCGCCGTCAAGCCATCCCTTAGTTGTCAAATGCGTAGAATTTTACTGTTTTTTAATAGGAAAAGGAACAGATATTTTATTTTGTTGGATTCCTGGACATTCAGGAATTGTGGGTAATGAGAGGGCTGATAAAGCGGCAAAAACTCCAGGATTGATGTGCGAAAATTTCGTTCCTCTAAGTGATGCTCTTCAAACGGTAAAAAATGTATTGGAAAAAAAATGGCAGAGTGTATGGAACGAACAAACTCGTAATAAATTGTTTGAAATTCATTCTTCGGTAAAGTGCTTTAAATATTATAACTTAAACCGGAAAAAATCCGTTATGTTAAATCGACTCAGAACTGGACACACCAGATTGACTCACGAATATTTACTCAACTCAGAACCCCAACCTACATGTTCACATTGTCATTGCTCTTTATCCATAAAGCATATACTTGTGGAATGTCCCAGTTTTAACCAATTTAGACGAATCCATTTTGGTAGCAACAATGTAACTTTAAATGACTTGTTGGGTGAGAAACCCAACCAAAATATTTTTTTATTCTTGCAAGATATTGGAATCGAAAAGCAAATCTAAGTTTTAAATTTTGACATCGTTTTTGTGCATTATTTTTTTGTAATAAAATAAATGTTGGAATAAATCTTGTGTTTGGCGCAGCATGGCCAAAAATGGCCTTTGCGCCATAAAACCAAACCAGACCAAACCAGACCATAATATAGAACAATTTGCATGATAAAACAATGTAATAAAATATAATGATTCATTTTTGCGGTCGTTCCCTTCTATCGCACTCTTTTTCCTAACTTTATATCTAGCTCTTTATACAATTTTCTTCCTATCCATCTACAAAATGTGCGAAGTAGTGCCATTAGTTTTCGTTATCAACTCAGCCAAGAACTAATTCAAATATTATCAACACATTTTATTTTAAACCATTAATCAGTAAGAATTCGCTGTGGATATTTGTGATATGAAAAACGATTCATTATTAAAAGCAAATAAATTGCTGCAAGTTTGAGTAACTTTGATTCTTAAAATATGGATGTCAAGTTCTATGAATTTAAATTCGTAAAAGTAAATAAAACAGAAAGGACCGAAATTACTTATCCAATAATTATGCAAATATAGGGAATAATTTCACTACATAAATTACACATTCTTTACAAAGAAATGCAATAATAATTGGGATTTTTACGATACTCTACTATTTCTAGTTTTACAAATCAAATCGTGTACTTGAATGAAATTAAAAAAAAATCCCCAATTCTATGAGAATTCGTGAATTTATAGAATATCAATATAACAGCAATAATATACATTATACATTCACAAAATTATCAAAATTCATGACTATTGTTTTATTACAATTTTAAGTGATAGGGACATACGGGCAACAATATACGACAATGGATGAAGTAAATGTAAATATTACAAGTTTCATTGAAAGGTATGAGTCTTTCGGGCACTAGATCTTTCAAAGGGATGAATCTGAATTTTTAAACTTAGAATGCAATAAAAATTAAAATAATTTCATGGAATAAAACTAGAAGTAATTCGAGTTCCAGAACTTATGACTTATGAACTCTTGGAGCTCACGTATAAACTGAGAATATATCCAAAAGTAGATTTGGAGAAAATTTCACTTTAAATAATTTAGAAACAACGATCAAGGAACTATTAAAGTACTATTTAACATGAATTTTTTTTGAAGAATTTTTTTAACAATATCGATTCTTTCCAATATGATCATTCAATTTGACAACTCATTCCGAGTCTGATCAGCTAAACAGTCTCGTGAGGAAGCTTGATAATAGATTAAAGTTACAAAAAGAATAAAATATGTTTTCTTAAAATGCTGAAAAATCCATATCGAAACAGTCTTATTGAACTGGATTATAAAAAATCCGTGAATAGACTCCAACAAATTTCGTGTTATTTTAACCAAAATTTTTGATTAACAGATTTTAATTAATTAATATTTTTTTTTCATGCTATTTAAATGCTAACCATTCATTTTGAATTTGATAATTCATATTAGCAATTTAAAAATACAATATATTTAAAAAGTACCATTTCAGAGCATGAAAAATAGCATTCAACACCAGTCTTTGTAGGTGGGATGTTGACCATTATTTTTTAGAAAAAAATAGTATGAAAGCCGGAGATTTGCTTCAATTTCATGATAAACATCACCAATGGTTAGTTACAAATTTTAACTACATTTACTCTATAGATATTTAGAAAATGGAAATTCCTCCTCAGCTGCGATGTTTCCGATAGAAGCAATGTAAAATTAGATTTTTCAAAAATCAGTGCAAATAAATCTAAAGAAGGCCAAGTTGCATTTCACTCTCCTGCAAAGTCTCCTTAGTAATAAAACATCTTATAAATTAGGCCTCTTGCCACATTTATTCAAGTCCCAAGCTGTCAGCTAAAATACCGTTGGATGTTGTTCCACTAATATCGTATACATGCAAGAGCCAAGAACTCCAAAATATTCATGTTGATCCAAGATCGTTTCTCAACAATGTTGAGAGAGGTCCATCTTATTCTAAACTTCTTCAAACAATATCTGAAAAAAAAACCCGAATTAATGCAACTTAAAAAAGCATGTATTCGTCTTAATGAGCAAAAAAAATATTGATTGCAAAAGTTTCTATTTGTCTAAAGAAACTATGCACAAATTTATATTTTAAAAAAAAATCAAATACAAGTTTCAGTACCAATGACTATATTAGAAAATTTATTTCTTCAGACACTTTTTTTCTAGGGGATTTGGATAATGAATTAAAACATTAAGAAAAGTATACTTTATATTAGAATAAAATTTGTTTAATTTTCTACTAAGCTTCTTACAGGATTTTCGTGGACTCTACATGTGTCAGATCCAAGCAAAAGTAAAATACGGTGGAAGCTTTCAATACTTTACATTATAAATACACAATTTTTTGAAACAACAAATTGTTTCAGTTAATTTTATTTTGGCACTATTGTATTTGAACTTACCAAGTCCCTGAACTTTAGAATCATCTTTCTATTCCAGATTCCGATCTTGGAAGTTTGGCCTCGATTCAGGTTGCCCGGGAACTGAAAAAAGTGTCAGAATCCAAGAAATCAGCAGCAACGAGTGAATCGTTTTCCTGTGTAGCACTATAATCATTACATGGTGGTAATTCTTGCACTTTATTGTTTCATTGACGTCGTACTTAAGTATAAATCTAGAGATATGCATTCAATATTTGAAGGAATGTTCTTGTCGAAAGGTTGAAGTAAAAATGTACAATATAATGGCATTTATTCCACAATTATGTAAATATACTGAATATTCATTAGTTTCAACACCAGCAGGATTTATGGAAATTCATATTTCCTGCGATTATTTTTCCCCATTGGTTAAATACAATTTCTGTGTAAGCAAAAATGTTAACCAATAAGATTTTTTAAAGTAAATCAATGGTCTTAAAAAGTGAGATACAACCTACACATTTCTGAATTATTACAATCTTCATAAAAAGTTTACCTTTCAAGCTGTTAAGAAAAAGGAATGGTACTGCCAAACCGCACTACTTTCAATGTAGTCGAAAATTGACATTGCTTCTTCAACAGTAGAAGTTTATTTTAAGCCTTATTCGTAATCAAATATTAGAAGGAAAATAAATTCCAAAATTACCCAGTCAAAGTGTTGTAAAATTTCGTTATAGCTCAATTATTCAGATTTCGGTTCCTGAGATAGAAAATTCAAGATCAATTACTCAAAACTTGAGTGTTCATTCCAACTTGCTTTGTTTCGTCTCTCCGAGTGTTATTTAAAATTTGAATATTCTTTTATTGCTTGATTCCAGGAAAGTTTTTTCTGTTATCTAAATTCGATTCTTAATCAAACGGATTTCATTAATCAAAAGGATCAAAGTACATTTCTTTTCCTGCGGATTTCAATATCTGAAAGCAATATAAGCGAATTGCAATTTTGTTATTCAGAAGCTTAACATGATTTTATAGAACTATCATCTAAATAGCTAGAAATTTATCGATTTACTAATTCACTTTCGAAGAGATTTATAATTCAAAATTAGGGCTATTGTATGATGAGATTTCAATTCCTTTCTGAAACGATCTTTACAATTTCATTTTCCTTGAAGTTCGTAAAGAATTCTCAGCATGTATTCATCTTCTTTACTCATTTATCCACAGTGGCTTAAGAATAATTCCACTGATCTGCAGCATACCACACACACATTACAAAAGTCAGAGAAAGCAATTTTGTAATCCTTGACTATCAATTCTAGCTGTGACATTAGGAAATAAATTTTAATTATTCATTCAGACAGTCTCAGGATATGGTTTTCAGGCATTTAAAAAATGTTCGAATCAATAAAATCGGAATAAAGGGGCAATTAGAAAAATTAAAAGATAAATAATGAACAATTTATCAAATGAAAGAATTACATTCTTGAAATATTTCCCTACAGTTAAAAATTCGACATATTTTTGTAGATTATAGATAACTTCATGAAAACATTCAAATACTAATGCATTTTATCCGAGTTAATAATTGTTACTAATTCAATAATTTCATTTCCAATTCCCATTGTTTTGGCTGCTGTTTTAATGACTGATAATTTTCCTGAAGAAATTATATTTATAATTATATTCATTATATTTATTGATACTAATATTCGTTTTAACCCTCCCCCCCCAAAGCTTTTTGATTTTTATTATGATTTCATTTCGGAATCATTCTAAATAATCTCAAAGGCTTAGTTTTATGCATCTACATTTAAGGGAGATTAATACTAATTCTACCTTTGTTAATTAAAATCATTAAACCTAATCAAAAATACTCAGAATATGTTTTTCTCCGAGATGTACGTATCTGACAAATCCATCTTGTTTAAAAGTAATTCAATGTTAATATGCCGAATCATTTGATACAATTACTATTTATTTATGATACGTTAATAAATACATGTTTCTTTTATGATCGGTATTCGAAATTTTGTAGAATCCCAAAATGGAATGAGGTAAATTGTCTTCACGTAGAGAAACGATTAATAAACATTACGATATGTAGAAAAAAATATCAGACGGCTAATTTTATATTTGAGTGTTATTTCAAAACCATAAAAAAATGGGGACAAAACGGAAAGTTAAAGTTATGACTTATTAGATCCTGATTAGTCAAATAGACGACAAGATATGAAAGTAATTGTAAATTTATATAAATACATAAGATTGTTTAATAATTCTGATACTTTAGTACAGGGAAAATACTTTCTAAAAATGTTTTATATGGTGAACCAAAACAGTCATTAGTAAATTGAGATTATATATATAGAAAAAGTTAGCATTCAAGAAGTTATTTTTTAATGATTCAAAAATTTGTAATGGCTGCATTTTTTATGTTTATTTTCATGTATTCATAACTAACATTGGAAATTTCCGAGGACAGATTTATTGCATATATTCTGTAATTAGAAAGGGAATATTTAAAAATTAAGATTCCTAAAGTTCTATATCAATTAATGAAATTGAAAGATTTTTAATAGGTACTAGCCGCCTTTGGCAACCAGTCCGTTCGCCAATCTTAATGTTCGTTAAAATTATAATTAAATATTTCATACAATTCCTACTTTAATAGCTTCTTCATCAAAATATTTTCAAACTTCAAATTTTGATAGTCATATAATTCATTCATAATACTATAAAGGCCTTTAGTCATAACGTAATATGTATCGCTCTAATTTTCTGTTAGCTCCCGTAGAAATTATGCCTTAAAGTGGAAAGGATTAATCTGCAATTAATATAATATTTTTTACTGAAACAAAGCATTTCTTATAATGATTATTGAAAACAGAATCCCTGAGAGTTTAAACTTTATGGGCACTAAAGAATATATATCTTAATTTATCTAATATCTCAAGAATTTGTCAACAAAATTCTCAGATTCATCATGATTAGATCGATTAATTAACAATGTTTAATTTTAAATGCATCAAACACTAAGAAAATAAAACGAATCGTTTGAAATAATCGGCCGAAAAATGTTAACCCTAGCCTCATTACTGTTGGGGGGAAAAAACTGAAGCCTTACTCATTTGGCGGTGGGGAAAATGGAAGATTTTTTGGCGGGAAGTTAGTTTTTAATTAATAATTAAAATTCTAATTAAAAATTCAAAAAAGGGACCCCAGATGCACATTCCCGACCTCCAAGGTATACATGTACCAAATTTGGTAGCTGTAAGTCAAACGGTCTGGCCTGCAGAGTACCAACACACACACACACACACACACACACACACACACACACACACACACACACACACACACACACACACACACACACACACACACACACACACACACATATTGAGCTTTATATAAGTATAGATGATTAGGATAAAATGTTTGGGCCAAGCGTGTTAAAGTAGAAAATAAATTCACTTGGATATTATTAAAATCTGTAGTTTACTGAACACAACTCTGAAATCTGTTTTTATATTAAATCCTAACTAATCTTGAGATTCTCTGAATTTCTATAATAGAAACAAATCTATTAGTAAGATTGCCAAAAATAAAATCATTAAAATATATGCTTCATAATCTAATTTTTTTTAATAACGTATTATTCCGAAAACAATTTTTTGAAGGAATCTCATTTTCGAAATCAACGTAGATGCATTGTTAAAGGGATTATTTTCAATGAATACATTTTTACCCATACAGAAGGCATATCTGGTAGAAATATCTACCCTAGTCATTATTGAAAGAATGAAACACGCCGAATTCCAAATTTTAACATTTGGATATCATATGAAGATATATACTACGAGCACTTTTCACACTATTCAAATTTTCAGATCATGCAAGTAAGTGAAAATTCCTTCAAGACATGCGAAGGGTGGAGTAATTTTAGCTATTGGCAAAGAAAATAATTCTAGGAAATAAGCTACAATAAACATGCTTTAATTTACAAGAACTTACCTAACTTAACCATAATAGTGTATTTCACGTATTTCTAATAGTGTATTTCAAACATTTCAAGGTAGCCAGGTCGAGACATTTTGGTTTTGGTTTGTATTATTTATTGGCGCAAGAGCCACTCTTGGCCGAGACATTTTGGAGTTACTAAAATTAAATAAAGCACAAGCCATTTTATTTCTACTGATTTAGCGCTAAGGCTTAGAAATGCTTAATTTGTAGAACTTTTTTGTCAGCACGATAAAAATTAAAGGTCATTTTAGCACTATAATGTGTGTGTGTACAGTTCAAAACAATAGATTTGGATATCCTTGATTTTTTTTCTTTTTACCTTGTAATTTCAAAGATCAATCGGTGTGTCCTAATAGAAGCGCGGTTCATGAAATGACTGGATGGATAATATCGGAGAAATTTTGAAATCGAATGCTGCTATTGCCCGTCTATATTATCTTTGGATGACTTAATAATGACTTACATTAATTTGCCCAGTAGATTAATGAAGACAGGTTACGTTCTTAAAGCAACAGACCACAAATTTAAGGACGCGATTCCGAAGTTCTAAAAGAATTAGAATGATTACCAAAAAAGTGAAAAATATTACTTACATTCAACAGCGTCAAGTCAACAATTTCAGATATTAATCTATTTTATTCTACTTCAATTAATTAAAAGAACATGATATGCTGATAACTTTATATGCTCTGAACAATTGAGATAATCCAATTAGTTAGGACAAATAAATCCAAAAGATCCACAAAAGTTTCCCGGGAAACAAAAACTTTCCGATAACTGAGAAAGATGGACTAGTTCCTTTCGGTACATCATCATATTTGATATAAATTATCTATTCATTATATTAAGTTCTATAAAGGTTTTATTATATTAATTTTTATAAAATATAAGAGCAGACCCGGCTCGGATCAAAATTCTGCTCTATTTTATCAAAGACTTGCACAAAAATTTAAAACATTACGTTAGTGTATGTATCTGGTGGCTCATCCATTAGTACTGCAGGACCTCTGAATTTACTTTTAAATATAAAATTTTCTTCTTTTTATCGAATTTTCATCTCTTTTTGTTTATTTTGCCAATCCCGAAAGTCTGACCAACGCCAGCAATAAAAAAAGTTAAAATAAGATGGGAAATAAATTAACAGCATAAATAAACGCAGATCGAGACAGTTCACGGAAATCCCTTGTGTACACAATCGTTTGATTTAAATAAACAAGTGACTATTTTCATCGTCTGAATCTAGAGGAGCTGCACCTACAATCAGCAGCTGGTTGGAAGGCTTTTTTTCTTTGGGAATTTTTTTTTTTGGTGTTTATGTCGTCGAATATAAATGAGTTGTTTTCGATTATTGATACTTTTACAGAAACAACCCTGCTTTATTGAACATTCATTTTTTTGTTAGAAATTAATCTTTGAAAACAGTAAGTGCGTAATTTTTTTTTAAAGCGTATTCAGATTAACATTTCTGTCAGCGATTATTAATCAGTACATATAAAAAAACATTAACGCTGCAGCTAATTTAATGCATGTCTTATGCGATATTCATTTTTGGAGCAGCAATAACTGACTAGCGAAGACTTATACATTTATCTGTAGAATTATCACATAATTTTCTGTTGAGAGAACTATAAATAATCATTATACTGATTATTGAATATGGCTAAAATGCAACAAACCTAATCTGCGGATTTGAAATTAAAAATTTTAGGCTACTTATGTGCCAAGTTCACAGTTTGTTTTTATATAAAAAAAATTGTAGCGCCTCGATAATATATATATAAAACCCTGAAAGGCACCCAGATAACATTTAACTCACTTGCTCCTTGAAATCCTTGCTCATAAATTGTGAAATAACCTAACGGGAGAGGTCTCCCACAACTTTCTCGCATTCTCTATAATAAACATATAAAGCCATGCACGGTATTGGCGTGATTAATAATATCCAAAAATCGAATTTGTGTTTTATATATGTTTTTTTCAACAAATTGAAACGAAAATTTGACATAAATTTGCACATGTAGTCATAAACCAAATTTGATCTATTTAAGTCATTGCGTTTTTTAAGTATCGCGTTTACATGTTTCTGAAAGTACAGACCAGCAGACAGTCAAACCTTTGTTGTATTTGGCTCAACATTTGACAGATGTCTACTACTAAAGATGTTAAATCTGTGTATTGTTTTTTTAGCTATCTAGCTCTCTTCGTTTTGTAATTATCATGTTCACTTATGTTCGTATAGCCGGTCAGACGGTCTTCCTCATAACAGATTTTATTCATGATTTGTTAGAAACCTATAAATTTGGCGTAAAGATCGTTTGCCATATTTCACCCGTCTAGCTCACAGAATTTTTGAGTTATTGATGTCACAGATAGACATTTTCCGAAAATGCGTGGATATTCGGCAAAATCTCGAGTTTCAATTTTTGAAGATTACTATAATTTCTACAACGTATACGAGACTGTATAATAAAAAATAGCTGTTTCCTAAATTTAACCTGTTAAGTTTAACTGGCGGTTGAGAAATTTTCGTTCTCTCTCTATTTTTACACTTTCAAGAGTTTCCTGAATACTAATCGGGAAACATCAATTACGAGAAACATTTACTACCGCTGCCAATACACCCGTGCCATTCGCGCTCTCTTGTTATAAATCGATGACAGAATTAGAACCCGATTTTTCATTAAAATCCATTTTGAAATAAAATTACGACTTTACAATCTTTTATTTTTATATGTAAGTTTGAATTTCTTTTAAACTTCATTTGTGAACGAAGAAACTGTGGTACTTTGGATCTGTCAGTAAAAATTGCTACGGAAATGTCATGCAAATCCTTTTAGAGGAAAAATATTCCCGATTATTTTTAAATATTAGTTTTAAAAAACCGAAATTATACTTCAACGAAATTTCAAAATTTAAGTATTTTTAAACTAAATCGTCAATATTGAAAGTAATTACCCTATTGAAGAACAAAACTCTGATGAATAATCTGACTTGAGCCGTTCAGAAATGGATTAAGTTGCAAGAGAAAATCCCATTTCTAACAACTCATATCGTCTTTATAAATCCAAGCTAAACTCAGCTTTAAAAAAATGTGCATAACAATTTTAAAAATAAATTCACAACTTCGTTTAAGAAGTATAATTAATTTATAGATAAGAAACCTGCATCTGGTTATGAAATTTTTTTAAAAAAATGTTACAATTGCCCGTTTATTACTAAAATAGTCGAGCATTAAACCAAAATCAAGTCTTTATTTTGCATTAAACCTATTCTAAAATTAAGCCTTGGAATTTTTGACGAATTCATTTTTTTCCTACATTCCACCGAACCCAATGAAGGTTCTAAATTAATTCGTGCAGGCAAGTGCACATAAGTTAAAAAATCCAACAGAAAGTTAGTTTGGTTTAGTTATATTAACGTCCCGCTCTAAAGCAACACTTCCACACCACACCAGCGGAAGGGCGTCTTTTCCAAAATGTCAGGTTTAATTTTCATCAGACTTGCAAACATGGCAGGTCTTTAATATGCAGGGTTCTTGAACCTGAAGCCCCCTCCCACCTTCAAGGCCAAGACCTTACGCCTAGTTCACCACGACAGCGGAACGGTACGGCCACCGGAGAGAAAACCAAAAGAAACTTGCGGAAAAAAATTAAAATCTATATAAATTTCAAATTATTTGTCTATGATTGACTATTGATCAATTGAGGCGCGAGAGAACGCGATTATTCTAAAAAGCTACAAGTAAAATACAGAACATCTGCAATAGAAAACCGAGAGTTTTTTTTTTTTTTTTTGTCAATTTAGTCAGCGTCATACCCACAATAGCAATGAATCAACTAGATATTCGAAAGTCCTCTTCCGCCGAATATAAAAGGCAAATCCGATTTTAATCTTGGTAGCAATAGCAAGTACAAAGATGTTTCTGCAAAACGCAATATAAACTTGCGTCATATAGATCGCAACTAGCTGCTGCATGCTATCACGCATGTCCTAGGAAAATATTACGCAGATTCTTCTCCTGAACAATTCCACTCAAATTCAATAACGAATCTATTTATAGTCGTTTATTCTACACACATTTAAATGTAGTCTCGCAACCCAGATTCTTCTCCTGAACAATTCCACACAAATTCAAAAACGAATCGATTTAAAGTCGTTTATTCCACACATATTTAAATGTTGTCTCGCAAACTCGATTTATAATAACGATCATTTTTAATTAATTTAATCCTCTTAGCTAGAATTCCGAAAGTACCTATTCCTCCTGAAACAGGTATACAAGAACGTTTCTAAATAAATGAATTGGTCTAGCCTTGGCGGGATGGGAGGCAGTACCCCACATAGGGATATAATTAAATAGAAGAAAAAGAGAGGGTCTACAGTTCACACATGAAATGTTAACTCCCAGTTGTGGACAAGAAACTCAATTCAAAATGAATCAGTTCGCTTCCAGAAATAAGCTTCAACTAAAATTATTGAGAGTTTTTCTTTCTAATCGAATTATATAGGGACAGAAAGAATTTAGATAGTTAAATAATAGTACGCACCGCCATCTTATAAATGAAACACTACTAATCATAATACTCCTCCAAGAAAACGCAGGAACCTGATCCCATTCCAACAACAACCTAAAATCGGAATTAACACAGATTTACCCAAATCGACAGCAGAACAGATTTATACCGCTCTTCTAGAATAGAGCAAACCAAGTGCTTTGAAATGCTCTTCACAATTCAAAGCTGAAACAACTCATTCCATTTAAATTTGCTTCAAATCTGAAGGCTTGAACGATTGAGGTGCTTCTCTTGCGTAAAAAATCCAAGCATTAATAATGTAAATACGGTAGATAGAAAGTCTATCAAATAAAAATTTGAAATTTTTCATTAACCAGCTTCGTAAACTATGCTGCTCCTAAAAATCAGACAAATAATCAGAGGCCAATCAAACCTTTTACGAGTGAATCTCTTGGAAGAAAAAATGCCTTAAACTTTTCATTGTCTTCAAATTGGAATAGCGCTTACGATAAAAGCGGTACTACACAAACAATTCCGCAGCGAAGATGATACGCAATTTTACTGCTCATGGTTATCAGAACACTATGTTTAACAAATTAACTCGGATCAAAGTGGAACTTAATCTGCTTAAACTTAACCAAGCAATTCCAAGAAAAATCCGCAGCAAGATATAGTTTCACATATATATTCAAATTTGAGGATTGATAACTCTAGAAATTGGCTTATAATAGATTATAAATCATGTCGCCACAATCACAGTCTTATCAATATTCCAAATATTACATTAATAATTATAAAACCCCTAAACCATCTTTAATTCTACTTCAGAAATTACGCTCTGGAACAAGCGGTGCTTCTTATTTAGATTACTACCCTGTGAAAATGGCATTTTATTGCGACGTTCGATTGCAGAAATGCTCTGAAAATTTTATTCTACTTCCACGAGTTATATAATCGGAAAGGCGTCCATTTAGTAACTGTCTCACTCTCGTCTGCACTCTGTTGATGTTAACATTTAAACCCAATGAATGATTTAAATCGTAATAGAATAAAAACTAGCCCTACTGTAATTCTAAAATCAAATGTTGATACTAAGCATACAACGAAATTTCATCAAAACTCGGTAATTACATTTTCCCTATTTGACAAATTGTTTAAAGATGCAACCAAAATTCGCAGAATATGCCCCGAAACGTATGGTACTAAGGCGAGCCATATTCTATTTTCATTTTAATAATATCCAACAGAATGTTTTCTTCACTCCTCGATTAATCAATCCAACCTCGTCATTCAATATATAATTACAGTGCAATTTGCAGTATCGTAGTTTTTGCACACCGATACGAAACTTTCTAAGCGACCGAATTTAATTAATTCAAAAAGTCAAGCACCCAATAGCT
This sequence comes from Argiope bruennichi, assembly GCF_947563725.1. Classification (NCBI taxonomy): domain Eukaryota; kingdom Metazoa; phylum Arthropoda; class Arachnida; order Araneae; family Araneidae; genus Argiope; species Argiope bruennichi. The sequence continues at coordinate 27,350,193 of NC_079156.1, read as the reverse complement.
AATTTTCGGAAAGCATCACTGCAGATATATTGTAAAAACCTATTAAATTCAAAATTTGCTAACTCCGCTACTGCTTTAAACTAAATAAATTAGCTAGCAAAACACACACATTATCTTTCATCTTTGCCATGTTTCCTTAGCGTTTTTCGAAAATCGATCAGCGGCAGAAAATTTTGATGTTATAAGAGAGGGGGAAAATTTAAAAAAATATTTTTTATCTTTCAATATTTTCATGAAACTAACGAAATAGCTATTTTGAATTATTTAGCAAAACTAAATTTTAAGAATATGAAATTTTCAACTATATTTTCTGAACATTATTTAGTACACTTCATTTAAAAGCAAATCGTATAGTGCTAGTTTACAAAAACATTTCACAAGTGATTTAACCAGGATAAAAAAATTCTAAATATTAAATTTTGAAAAACTTGAATTCAATAGATTAACAAAGTAATTTACAGAACCTAAGAGCATCAGGTTTGTAAAATAGATCAAAAAAGAGACACATAATACCACCTTATTTTCCGACCACTAAGCAGTCGCATGCCAGCTCATAATATTTTTAGCGTCTGGATGCGATTGATTAGCAGCCAATAAGTCTTTCTATTTCTTAAAAAAAACTCCCTTTTCTTTTGCGGGAGAGCAAAATTAATATTATTCAGTTATCACCATAAGATGATTTTCTGGGCGCTAAAAAAACATTAAACATAAAAAATAATAAAAGTTACAACATTATTTTCCGTAACTTGAGCTACTTTTTAAAGTGAATCGATTTCACAGCAATAATTTATGAAGTTCTTAAAAGTAGAATGTCCTTGGTGGGGAAAACTAACCAAAGAATGAGCAGCGAGAACCATAAAAAGTTTTGATCCAGCTGAAATTTAAATAATAATTGCCAAGAACTAATTTCCTCATACTAACGTCCAGAACTGGAAGAAGCTCGACTTTTTACTGACTCAATTCGAGGATAGATGTAGATGTGTTTTCTATTGCTTTTCAACAAAAATATACATTACAAAGAATTTGAAAAATGAAAAGCCTCAACTATGGCAAATTAGTTGACAGGAACATGAAACATTTGTAAAATGAAAGCATATTTTTAGCAGATGACGGTAAGAAATGGCCCATATTTAATACGAGGCTGCTCACAGATAGCTGTTGTATTTTGAAGTATATTCTTTCTTTTTTTCCTTCTTTCGAATTTTACACTCTTTCCTCTTCTTGATAATATTCTTTTCATCAAATAGTTTATCCAAAAACTTTTGATTGCGTAATTACAAATGAATGTTTTAGATGACAAATTGAAATAAAATGGAATGAATGTTTCATGGTGCGGACACTATAAGTTTCAGAAAAAGCACAGGCTTGATTTCGATCACCAGCCCGGTAAATATAATTCTACCAGATCTAATTTCCTTTTTTTTTTCCTTCTTCAAGTAACGTACTATTTATATATTTACATAATCTTCTGTTGAAGGTGCAGCAAGAGCTTATGATGTCTGGTGTTGTGTGCCCATCGGTGTTCCAGAAAGGCAGTCTGACCAACTCCTTCTAAAGGGAAAACATCTAGCAGTTGAAACTTTCCAGAATCATCAAGATATACAAAGAATTAAGTTCAATGTAGACTCCTGGTAAAGAAACAGTGCAATATATATCAAGGTGAAACTGTTGTTCTTCGTGAAGGATTGAATGACAGTAAAGAGCAGGCCTTGTATTTATTTCACTCGACCCTATATCTAGTGTCCAGCAAGAAGATTCCTAAAAACAAACAAAAAAATTAATGACATGCAAGTAAAAAAATTCTTTGGGGCGAAACAGACGCGGATTAAACAATTTTTATTCTTCGTGAGTTTAAGGAAATTGATAATAGATTAAAAAAATATTGGACAAAGTTTCTTTTCAAAAGCCTCAACGAGAGCATTGCAACTACAGGCTAGGAATATTGAGAGCAAGAAACTGAAAAAAAAATATTCTGAACTTATATAGTTTAAGAAATGAATTTGCGGACTCAGCGTTTTGGTTCTGTGAGAAAACATTTAGCGCAACTCGGTTACAGTGAAGCCAGAATTCGAGTTCAGAAATTATTTTTTGAACGAAGATTATTAAATAAATGTAATAATTTATAATTAAAGAATATGCGATAAGAAAATGTAGCATTTAATATAATTGTCTTCTTTTTCCAAAACTGAAGATCGTATTTAAGAATAATATAAAGAGAACAAAGAACCATTTGAGGTGAAATAACTTAACAGTTATATATTTTTATAATTTCAATTACTCCAATGACAACACTAATTGTTTTTTTCTATTTATTTTTTATTTAATTTTTAAATTGTTTATTTTCCACATTTAACAAATCTCAGAATATGAACATTTAATTATTTTGAAGCAAAACAACCCAACCCGATATAGGTTAGGAAAAAATCTTAAGATGTTGCCTGGATAGTTATTTTTAGGAAAACCCTCTTTGCTGAAATAATTTTAATTTTTACATTCCTTAAGTTCAATAGAAGATCGCAAACTCGTTTCTTTAATCATTCCAACTAAAATGTGCTTTGAAAGATAAAACATTTTAGAAAATATGAATCAAAAATTGCTCTTACATTCATTCATAAAAATAAAAAAAGGGGGGGAGGGGGTTAAATATTAACTAAATCTTTCTATGGCATCTCATTGATGTCATGGAATTATATTACAACTTGGATTTCGCTATTTAATTGCCCTAATGGGATAAGATAAGTTATATAAAACAAGACTGATGAATCCTGACGATCCATCATTTATATTAAATGATCTTTGAATGTGGTTAAAAATGATGCGAATAGTTAAATAAGATATTTCATCTGAATTATTTTTTAACATAGAGCAAGTTTCCGAATTAACGATAGAAAGACGTACCTATGCAATTTGATTTATTACATAAGTTGAACTCGAATTTTTAACAACGAAAAATATCATGAATGACGTATCTTTTAAATTTGATTGTCTCATAAAAGAAATCGCACTTTAAAATTTTACGTTTTACATTATATATTAAATATTCTGAAACTTTTCATTTTATGGCAATTTATTCAAAATTCCCATAGATTTGTTGATTGTTTTATAAGATAATTTATCTATGAAATTAATGAATTTCAAATTCAAAAAACACCTTCTGAATTTAGGGGATAATTTATAATCACTAACTAAATAAAAAAAAAATGCCTGTAATCGGAAGGCGTTATCAAATAACACGATCAGTTTTAAGCGACATCACATGCGAGTGAAATATCAAAACATTAAAAGTTTAAACGGCCATATTTTTTAATATGACACACGAATAAAATTAATATTTACTATAATTTGATTCAACAGGAGACTTTAGAACAGGCAAGAAAAATTGGGGAAAATTATTATTATTTTTATTTTGCTTTCTTTACACATAGGAGCTTTTGATGTTTTCAGTATTTATGAAATAAGAAATTTCAATTTGAGTAAATAGAATATTATGTTAACTCAGATGTTAAAGGTTTAACTCAAAAATGACAATTAGGCGATGTTAGACGTCTCCTTTCTAATGAAAATTCTATTTTACTGATAATAAAATATTATTAATAAATTTAAGCTTTAATAAACTTCTTATTAATAAGACTGAAATAAGTCCTAAGAATTTTTAATATGACATTTAGATTCAAAAAATCTTTTTAACTAGATAGAATCACTAATAAACGCATTGCATAAAAACTTAAAACAAGTATTAATTATGTTTAATATAATTATTATTGTAATCATTTCACTTTGCTATTTAATTATATTTTTATAATCTCATTCAGCAGTACAACGTTGAATTAAATTTGTAGCAGACAATTTTAATTAATAAATTAAAGATTTCGATAAATTTCTCGCAATTCCAATAAATTTGATAAAATTAACATTCGAACAAAATTATTCTAAGTCATAAGCTTAATCGATTGGCTTCTGCGCTTTTTGCATTAATAATTATTTCAAAATGAAAATATTATATAAATATTCAATTATCAATTTAAAATGATAAAAAACTTTATTTCCTTATAAAATTTTAGAGACTTTTCCCCCTGTAGTGATTGGATTTTGAAGCGTAAGAAAATAATCGTTCATAAATGGCGCTAGGCAACTAGAGCGAGTGTAATTCAAAGAGTGATATCATTCGAGTGTTTGCTCTTGGAGGAGAAGGAGTTACTGAGCAGAGTAACTCGAACGAATCTGAAATAAATCTGTTAAGTTTGCTATTTGCCTGATTTTTTTCAAAGCACTCACGAACCAGCCACGACACACCCCCCCCCCTCAATTTACATATTAAACAGCAAAGACTCCAGAAACGAGAGAAAACAACAGCACTACCAAATATTCTAGAAGCTGACTGTATACCTCTGGAACTATTGAACAGAAACTACTGGAATTTCGCTCAGTGGTTTCTCCCTTCTTGCTTTTTCAATCAGCATTAAGACATTTTCCACTTCTCAAATTAATTTTTAAGACAGAAATCTAAAATGTTTTACTAAAATTATTAAACACTAGCCACCTTTCGCGACCAGACGGTCCATCAGGAGAAATATTTTATAAATTTTTCAATTAAATATTTATGTATGGTTGTCAGCAAAAGATGGAACGCCTCTGCAACTTATTTATTTATTATCGCATCGATGAAAAGAACTTAAGCGACTGGTTTGTTGAGATAGACAAACTGATTACCCGAGTTAGTTAACTGCTATCTCGAAATTTTTTCATGATAGAAATCGAGATTTTTTAATATCTGGATTCAGCAAATCTTTATATGTATGTGTATTAAATTTCTTTCCGAAATTCGCAATAGTTCTTGATATTAATTTTGTTTGCTGAAAACTCCGCCCAAAAAGTCAACCTACAGGGGATCATATATAAAGTAAATTTCATATTGTTAATAGCAAAATAAGACTTTGCGTTTTTATTACAGAAATTTCAGGGGAACAAACAACAGCACTCAGATTTATCTTTTATATGAGTATAAGTTTTCAAAATACAAATAGTTTTTAAAAAAATCTAAATATCAAAGTATTTCCATTACTTTAAATATCAGTTAATCATTTAGACTTTTTAAATGGATCCCGCTTTAAGAAATTAATATAATTTTAATTTTTACAGGAATTAAATACATTTCACTCATTTTTTCCCTTAAAAAGTCATTGACTGATGGGATTCGAATACCGTAAAGGTATTTTAAACCAATGAAATTATCGAATTTTATTAAAAGGTTAGACTTTTATTTTCAGGCGAAAATAATTGTTAATCGGAGAGAAGATTTATTAAGTTTATTACTTTAAGCTACTGTAATAATTAGAGTGATGGAAATTTTTTCTGTTATGCAACGGCTGATATAATCAAGACAAATATCAAAGGATTGAGCCAAGCACATTATAACGTTACAAAATCTTGAACTAGATGTTCGAAAAATATTTTTTCATAAGTTCAAATGCAAAAAGTTTATTTCATTACTGAGGGAATCATTTTGCGGAAATTTTAAAAATATTCTTAACCTAATTAAAGATGTTTATGCATGAATGCTCAGCAATAAGCCAATATGTATATAAATGATAGGTCCTAATTAATTTTCTTATTTTAGCTTTAATTAATATAATGAATGTTCAAGAAATGATAGGATTTCCTTGGACCTCTATTTCATTTACTTGCAAACGATAACTGCTGGTTATAAATAAAAATTAAATATTCCAACAGTTAAATTTATCCTTCAATTTTATATCGTCTGCTTGGCATCAAAGCATTTATATTTTTAAGAAAAAAGTAGTATTCATGTTGAATTAAAATCGTCTGATCTAAAAATAAATTTAATTGCGATATTATAATTAAGGTTAAAGCTCCTGCTTCGTGAAAAGTAGATCGATAAATGTGAATAAATTTAATATTCTATCCTTCAAAAAGTAAATGTTGCGAATAAACTATGGAAATTTTAAAGTTTTCGTCAATATTTCGAAAACAATTTCGAGTAAATACATTTTTTTTTTTATTGCGGCATTTTAGCATGCCACACTTTTGCTCCCATGCAAAAATTTTACTATGCTACAATTCATTTTTTCCCACATTCATTTTAAAAAATCCATAAGAAAATATTAAATTTATGTTACTTATGCATTTATTTCATGGAAAATTATATTTTATGAAAAATTAGTTTTCTTTAGGTGAGCGGAAAAAGTCTAAGTCTCATTTAACATCGGAAGTGACATTTTTTCAAAACCACTTAACTCTCGAAACTATCAACAGGATCTCAAAATTTCATTCAGAGGTTAATTTTATTGTGGCAAATCGATTCACTAAAAACATCGATTTCAATAATGGAAAATTTTTAAGATAATAGTAAATTAACTATGTTAATTCGATTAATCAGTTTGTCTATCTCAATGCTGTCCACTCGAGTCATTTCATGGGCAACAAATTTGTGAAGATGCGATAATAAATAACACAAAGTCAAAGAGTTGTTTCTCTCTCTCTCTCTCTTTTTTTTTGACGTACTTTGGTCTCTTAATAGCATCTTCAGCAAAATATTTTTAAGCTCCAAATTCAATTGTAACTTAATTCCTTTTGTTATAGAAGCCTTATGACATTTTTTCATTATACTACACATCTCTAATATGTTGTCAGCTGCTATAAGATTTAATTTGGAATTTAAAATGAAAAACTGCAAGAAATACGAAAACGTTTTGCTGAAATAATATTTTTACTTCCTCGTATACGTAGAGTAGAGAAAGTATAGGAATTGTCGAAAGATTCGAACAGGAGATTTTGCTGAATATTCACGTTTTCGGTCACTCTAAAAAACATTTTTGTAAACTGTTCGTCTTTCAATGACAAAAACAACTCCAAAACTATTTGAACTAAATGATTTAAATTTGATATACGGTCTTTACACCAAATTTGCAACTTTCTATCAAATTTCAAGTAAAATCTGTTCAGTGGAAGTCTGTCTGTATGGCTGTCCGAATATAATTTGAAACTATAAATACTAAACGAAGAAAGCTAGGGGGATAAAATTCAGCAAACAGATTTGACGTCTTAGTGTTGACACCTGTCACATTTTGAACCAAATCCAAGTACAGATTGACTGTCTGTACTTTCAGAAACATGAAAACACGATAATTCAGAAATGCAGTGACTTAAATATATGAAATCTGGTACAGGATTTTGTAACTGCAAGTGCAGTTTAGAGTCAATTTTTTTCAATCGGTTGAGAAAACCGCGCCTAAAGTAAAATTCCAATTTCGTATAATATTAACTGCATAGCAGGAATTAATCGCAAAATCATCGGCAAGGATGCCACAATAGATTCAGTAGAAATGCTAAATTTATGCCAAAAGTTAATATTTCATAACTGTTGGTCGCCAATGCCATGTAAGGCTTTCTCTGGCATGACAAATTTATTAGAAAGTATGCAAGAAAGTTTTGGGGAAACCAATCTCACTGGCTTAAAAATATGACTGCAGAAAATCATTCTTTAATATTGTAATCTTAAAAGTGTGCCACAGATTTTTATGATTTATGCAATAATTCAAAGAATTATTCAATAAAAATTTCTCTGATCACAAAATTCAGTTTTATCTTCAAAAATATTTTAAATGTGATAAACATTTTATTTCAATACATAAAAGCAAAAACTGAAAAAAGTTGTGAAGTCTAAATTTTTTATTTGTCCTTCGATCCTATAAAATGTATTCAGTAAAATTATCTAAACAATCTAACATTTCAATTTTCTGCCATCAAATTTGGCCAAGTTATGAAGTTTTGAGCGATTCTATTATTTTAGATAATCAGTCTTGGGTAAAGTACTTGCCGATGATTTAAAAAATTCAGAATTCGGAGTCCATTTCTCTAATATCTAAATATTGATTCAATTTTTCACGTTTTGCAGCCAAGATAACTTCACGATCAACTTTTCGTTTAAAATTGGCAGATTCTCGCTTGGTCTTTTTTTCTTCATTTGATATCGCTGGACGCATCATTACTATTTAAAAAAAAAGTAAAGTGTATTATTTAAGTATTCGGATGAGTTTTTGAGGTCACAAAATGCACGGGCAAGAAATTGGTGATTTATCGCTTTTGAGGCATCAAAATTAAAGGAAAATTAGCAATTTATCGCTTTTAGGGTTATTAGAAAATGATAAATGTTGTCACATTTGGAGACTTATCGTCAACAAAAAGTTACAAGTTGGCAGGAATTGTTCGCTATGTATCCGATTCTCCTGCCTGGCTAATAAAGGGCAGGATCGTAAAAACTTATCCGAAGAAGCACAAAGAAGAAACGGGAATGAACAAGAAACCGCGAGGAAAGATATCGAAAGGCATTTTAAATATAATAATGAAAGTTTCTATTCTATTATATTCTATTATATATATATATATATATATATATATATATATATATATATATATATATATATATATATATATATATATATGAGTAATGATATTTTAAACTTTTAATTTCAATTTAATTAATTTCCAAGCTTTTATCTTAATTTAGCCCACAGTAACTTCATTCTCTTATTTCGTGATCCAATTCCACTTTCTCTACTTAATTAATTTAAGATAAGCTTTAGAAACCTGATGAATCAGCTAAACGCTGATACTTTCACACGCTCGGCGTGAAGCGGTAAAAAATGTCCAGTAAGCACATTCTTTCTTAAAAGATCCCTGTGTTTCCCTTACATGTGATTGACATGCATCAGAAATCCCTATCAGAATCTTAATAATATATTAGCACTATGAAGAAATATTTTCCCTATCAAACTCTAAGGTTATATAAGGCTAGGGATAATTTATTTCGGCCCTTCTTCCCCACTTCTGCTTTATTCCGCGCTGTGGTGGACTCGCAATGTCCGCGTCTTTGCTTGCAAATAATTATGCTTTCCCGATGGATTAAAAAGAATTTAAAAATGTAAAAAGTCTCTTCACTGTCTTCAAAACTTCATCCTACTTCACAATAAATAATGTTATATTTATATATATATATATATATATATATATATATATACAATCATTTTCAATTTTTATAGCTGAAAAAAAAATGGTACTTGGAAGACTGAGATGAGGGGAAAAGTAATCTGATAGTTGAATATTGTTTCAAACTCGTTAATGACTTTATGACTAACAATCAGTTAAAAAATAATAATGTTCTAAACATGGTAACTTGAAATTTGCGATAGCAGATTTCAAATTTTTAGATTTTTTTTTTTAAGCGCCTGATTTCGGGATGGTGATTTTCAGCTTCATTGAGTTGTCAGGTTAATAAAATCACCTTTATTTACAACTCATTTGTTGTTAATTTAATGCTAATTAAAGCTTAACTTTTCCTTTTTTTATCATCTTTTCAGCGTCAACTGCAATATAAATATTAGGTGCTTTTTACGACATAATTTTTATTAAATATTTTAATTACTGGCAAAATAAACCTGAAATGTCATGGGCTAGGCTACTCGATGTTTACTAGTCTGAAAGTGAATAAAACGTAATGCTTATAAAAATTTATAATAGAAAAATATCACATTTCTTATTTATTCCATTTCAAACAAACACGTGTTAAGCATCGCACTTTCCTAGGTTTAGTTTGCAGTATTTGCTTTATCTTTCAATCTGATATTTTTTTTTTGCGAGCGTAACGCCAATGCTCTGATAAAAGCTTATTTTTCCCACGATCTCGTAACGTGCTCTTGCAGGTTAAAGTCTATTTTTATTTTCTGTAAAATAAATTGGAAAATATGATTGAAATATTTCTTTGAAAAATTCATTAAAAAAGAAATTTAAAGCATAAAACCTTGATATCATTGAAAAGACTTTTTGAAGTTTAAGATGAAGTAAAAATCATTTGCGCTGTAATATTTTCGAAGTTATTGGGGGGAAATGAGAAAATTTCACTTAATTTTTAAAAATAATTAAAATTATAATTAAAAATCGCTTTAAAATGCGCATTCCCACTTTCCAAAGTATATGTGTGCGAAGTTTGGTAGATCTAAGTCAAACAGTCTGAAATGTAAAGCCCCAACACACACGCACGCGCGCGCGCGCAAATGTATATTAATCTAATAATCAGCCGTGGGGAAATTCCGGGACCTACTGGAGTATTTTCTTCAATAGTGGGTGGAAAGAACGGAAATCGTGAGTTTTCATGGAATAGTGATAGTTAAACTTTCATAAACCAATCAGTTTTAGTGACTGATTTGGTGGATTGGATTGCATCTCTTTATTTAAAATATTAGTTCCTCAAGAATATTTTGTTGAATATGATTCAGAGCAAAGAATATTAGAAAAAATTTTAAATTCGTAATTCATAAGAACATTTATTGACTCAAGTTACACAAAATTTGATTATTTACTTCGTTTAGACCATTTTGCTAGCAGACGTATATGACAAAAGGTTTATAAATTACCTGTTGGGCCTCGATTAGAGCGGCTATATATTAAACTATTCTTGCCTTAAATAAAACTGAGTTACTGAATCAATAATATAGCTATTTTAAAACGTCATAGAAAACATTTTCTAGCATTTATCTATTAGAAAACATCACATTTCATATTTATTTCAGTTTCTTGTAACCCCGTATCACCGACATAATACACCACACGTAGCCAATAAAAAAAGTGGTAGTTAAATGCCGATTATTCGACACATTTACTGATTATTAAAATAACCGATGATAAATTCTGGTACAACTGAAAAAAAAAAGATAATCAAGCGCGAAATAAAATATTCTGCAATAAAATATGTTACGAAAATTATAGCTGGATCATGGCACTTTTACCAATTATTTTGACTTTTGTGTATAAGTTTAGCACTGATTATGCTGATAGTGGCGTATCAATGCGGTCCAGATTTCTCTCAACCTCGAAATTTAATGATACAACTAATAATATTTAAAAAATTCAATGGCTAACCATACAAAATGGAGTGATGTCTGCAAAATATGTAATCGCATGTTATCGATCATAAATTATCGAACGAATTAATGTTAGTTAAACTGTGTCTCTTTCGACTGTGTATGTTGCTATAGGTTTATATCTACCTATACTTACAACAATGCTGAATTTGTGTGTATGTGTTCCACACCGTTTGAATTAAAGCTACCAAATTTGGTACAAGTATACTTTGGAGGTCGGGAATATGCACTTCGGACCAATTGTTTTGAATTTTTAATTAGAATCTTAGATAAAAATTAAGTGAAACTTCGGCGTATATTAGAGATAGCTTACGAAAATATTATGGCACAAAAATGATTTTTAAAAATCAAGTAATAGCCAAAATATTATCTTTTTAATGATTATCAACATTATAACTTAAAAATTAAGTTTCTAATTCCAATGAATTTTTTAAAAATAGTTTAACTATATTTTCCAACAATGTATTTCGCACAAAATTTAAAATGTATGATATATATGCACGTTACATATGTATGGGGAAAAATTGTCTTTTATCAACATGTTTCCACCTAATGAGAACTCAAATCAAAATACAAGTTAAATATTACTGTAGACCTTGAAAATTGTAACTTTCAGCATGTGTCTGTAATAAAATAAAATAAATATGAAATTCAATATTTTCTAAAAACATGAATGCGAGAAAGATTTCTATGACTTTTTACAATATCTATATTATTAATTCAATATTTCAGTTTTATTTAGAGCATAAATTAATGTTTAATATATGAGCTGTTTATTTTGAAAGTGGGGAAAGTCCATTTTTGAAAAAAATAGAGATAATAGTAGTTGTAGATAAAACTTGTTATGATCTTTTTATGCGTAAACAAGTAAACACAGATTCGAGTATTTCGGAGATGGAAGTTTTAACTCTTAACAGCATTGAAAATCTGTTTATTTTGAAAGTGGTGCAAGTCCATCTGAGATTGAAATTATATTTGACCGAATATATTACGGCAAAATTTAGCTCCGGTTGCTCTGTGGTGAAGGAAATCAGGCCGTTTGATATCATATTTGAAATCTAGGGTGTTTCTATCCATCTATCTTTGATAATGAAAATCGGTGGTTGTATAGTATTTCATAAATAATAAAAAGTACATCTTAATTTTGTGTTTCGATAAGTGGTAGAACTGGCAATGGGAAAAACCAGTTCCTTGTATATTACCCAGGATTACTATAAAGTAATACAAAATTGTCAAAAACATAAAAAAATATTTAATACATGAAATGAAACGCGGATATTTATTTTCAACCCAACCTCTGGAGAAAGCGATTTTAAAAAGAAATAAAAAAACTGATGGAGAAACCGTGAATTGTTTAACTATATGCTGGATCAGATTTACAAGGGATACACCCTACAAAATGTTCCGCAAAATTTCGATAGAACGAGATGCTGGATTTAAAATTATCGATTTACCACCACAACGAGGAAGACCAAGTAATTTCAGAAATATAAAGTTATCTTTTATGTATGAGAAAGGGTGATCTATTCCATCTAAAAATGCAAGGGCAAGATGGATTTATTACCATAAATACCTCCTGTTCATCATGAACATTTTAAAATGTTAAATCCTGAATAAAATTCAATTTAATTATACCTACATATAAACAGAAAATGCATAATTTCATTGATATTCTTAATAAAATTGAATTGTTTTTAAGTTATATTTACTACAAGAATATTCCTTGTTTTGTTTCACTTTTTATCAAATGAATAAATTATAAATTTTTCAATAGTACTTTGTTTTTATTATTAAAAAAAGGCTGATGCAACCGAAATATTTCCCAATTAAATGAATGTTTACAATAATTCATTAATTTTGAAAGTGAGGCAAGTCCATTTAGTTGTAATAAAACTCTAATTTTTTAATCAGCAATGTAAACACTATTCGAATATAAACTTATATTTTGTGTATTTTGTGGTACCAGATAATGTATCTATTAATACTTACCAATATTTTTAAATTTATTGAAATGCAAACCTTTAAATATCTCGCAATAACAAAATATGGACTTGCACCGTTTTCAAAATTAACGGTTCATATACAAGATATCCGTTCTAATCAGAGTCCAACAGCTAATTTCTAAAACTATATTAATTGGCGTATATTCCTAGTAAAAAATTGTCTAAATGAAACAAATAAACATATTTTATGTAGTTTAAAATCAATAAATGTTCTGATGAATTATGATTTTTAAATTTTTGTATAGATCCTTCTCTTTGTTGATATGCTTATGCTTGATAAAATATTCTTGACTCGCTAATGTTTTAAAGAAAAAAAGTTACTCACTTTTGCAATTAAAACATATTAAGTTATGAAAATTTAAATGTCCCCAATCTATAAAAAGGCGCTATTTTAGATTTCTCTATCGACCTATTGAAGAAAATAGCCAATCAGCGCTTGGACTTGAACTGAGATTGTCTAAAATGGAGATACTGTTTATTATTCTAAAATAATGATATTCAAAGCTTCATAATTCGATCAGCCCATCGCAGACGCTATAAATGTTAGATAATCAAAATATTGTTACTGAATCTGATTTATAGGATCGAAGGACTGCATAAAATTTGACTTCATAGCAGTTTTCAGAAGAGCATTTATTAATTGAATCAAAATAAAATATTATTTATTACATTTAAATCTTTTTGAAGGTAAAACTGAATTTTTTATTGAATCAGAGAAGTTTTTATAGAATAAATTTTTTTATATATTTCGTAAATTATTATTTTTTAAAAAAAATGTGTGTTACATATTTGTAGTCACTTTAAAAAAATGCCTTTTTACAGCAGAAAAGTTTTATCTCTTCCATTTCAAATTCAAACGACAGAAAACAGACAATTAAAGAGATATATATCACAATGAACAAAATATCGAAAGACTTCTATAATAATATGAGTGATGCGATTATCGAAATATTTTGCTGAAGAAGATTTTAAAACACCGTAATTGAAATATTAAAGAGGAATACTTCTGGCGAATCAGCTGGTGGCCAAGTGGTGACTAGTACTTATAATGAAGCTCAATATGTGTTTGTTTCTGTGTTTGCGCTCTACAGGCAGACCGTTCCACCAACAGCTACCAAATTTGGCACAAGTATATTTTAGAGGTCGGGAATATGCACCTAGGAGATATATTTTTGGAATTTTTAATTAGAATTTTAATTAAAAATTAAACAAAATTTTTGGCGATAACTTCCAAAAACATTATCCCACAAAAATGATTTACAACAATATAAAAAAATTATCTTTTTAATGACACCAATGTTTTTACTTATAAATTAGTTTCTTTTTTTAATGAATTAAAAAAATTTAATCATATTTTTCATAAATTTATTTTGCACAAAATACAAATAATATCTAACCTGCACAAACACGTTATGTGTGCATAGGAAAAAATAAGTTTTTATTAACGAGTTGCCATCATATTGACAAAAGCTCAAATTAAAAAATAATTCAAATATTACTACAAACATAGAAAAGTATAATTTTCAGCATGTAGTAAATGAAATAAATAAGAAATACAATATTTTCAAAAAAATAAATGCAGGACAAAGTTTTCTATGATCTTTTACAATATCTAAATTATTAATTCAATAAATCAGCTTTATTTAAGGGAAACCTGGTTTAATATATATCCTTTCAATTCAGGGCCCAAAGGCTAATTTATTATAGAAATACATGTATTAAAATGGTCTAAAAAGTAAATAATTGTATTTTATGTAATTTGAATAAATTAATGCTCTAATAAATTAAGAATCTTTAGTTTTTTTTAGATCCTTTGCTCTGTGTATTATATTTAACAAAATATTCTTGAGACATTAATTCCGGAGACATTCCTCGTTATTCATTAAAAATTGAAGCTTTTAGATCACTTTATCGACCGTCTCAAAGATGATAACCCCAATCCGCGCTCAGAGTTTCTCGAGTCTAATTAACTGGCCTTAGATTATGAAAATGTTGATTATTCAATTCTAAACTTCACAAATCGATCAGATTTGATAGCAGAAGTTCGGAATGTTCATGTAAAAGTTGAAGTATCAAGAATATTTGGATGAAGAAAATTCCTTAGGAACAAAATACTGTATAAAATTTAGACAATTTTTTGAAGTTTATTTATAGACCGAAACTATAAAATATTATTGTTCACGTCATTTAAATCCTTTTGAAAGTAAAACTCAAAACTGAATTGTATAATGAATCTGAGAAATTTTTGTCGAATAACTTTTGAGATATTACAGAAGTTACGAAGATTATTTTGCAATACACATACGACTTTTCGAATGAATCTGTTTTGTGTACTCGTATTAAAAATCAACATGCTTTATTTCAGTAAAAAATGCTTTTTATATTAATTGCAGTTTAATTATTTCCAGTTTAATTCAAAGTTTAAATTTTATGGGAGCCGAGAGAAAATTAGGGAGATGCATAGTTCAAGGTCATTATAGCCTAATGTCTTTACAATAAAATGAGTAAATTATATGACTATCAAAATTTTAATCCTTGAAACACTATGATGAAGAAGCTATTAAAAGACAATTTCTACAAAATATTTAATTGACATTTCAGCAAGCATGAAGATTGGCGAAGCGGCTGGTCGCCAAAGGTGGCAAATACTTATAATAAAACTGAATGTGTGTGTGTGTGTTGGCTCTCAACAGGAAAGACCGTTTGACATCAACTATCAAATATGGCACATCCATACCTTTCGGGCCGGAAATGTGAACCTCGGAAATATTTTTTTGAATTTTTCATTAGATTTTTTATTAATTAAAAAATAAGCAAAATCTTGCCATTTTACTTAATAACTTCCAAAAATATCGCATAAGAATTACTTTTATGTCAAGTTAAAGTTCAAAAAATTATCTTTTTAATAATATCGATGTTTTAATTTATAAAGGAAATTTCTATTTTTAATGAAATTTTTAAAATTATTTTAATCATTTTTCAAAAATTTATTCCGCGCAAAATAAAAATAAAATTTAACCTGTGTGAGCACCTCAGGCGGACATGGGAAAAAAAATTACCTTTTATCAGCGCGTTGCCATCACGTTGACAAAAACTAAAAATGGAAAATTAAATTAACGCTTACTATAGTGCAATTTACAGCACCTATAGTTTAAGAAATGAAATAAATAAGAAATACAATATCATTAAAAAAAAAAAGTGAGAAAAAGTTCTGTGATGTTTTAAAATAGCTATATCATAATTTCTATAATTCATTTTTATTTTAATGCAAACACACATAGTTTAATATATGCAAGATATCAGCTCTAATCAAGGCACAAAAGCTAATTTCTAAAACTTTATTAATTTGCTATACAACTGATAAAAATGATCTAAGTGAAATCATATTTTATTCAGTTTATATCAATAAATTCCTGATGAATTACGAATTTTAAATTTTTATACAGATCCTGTTTTGTGAGTCATGTTTAATAAAATATTTTTGAGATACTAATATTTTTTTAAAAAAAGTTCCACTTTTTCGTAATTAAAACGTATTGAGCTATGAAAATTTGAATGTCTCCATTCTATAAAAACGCGCGATTTTAAATCCCTCCATCCACAGTCTTGAATAAAATATGCCATTCGGGGGCTTGAACTTTCTCCAAGACTGTTTGTTTGGAATAATTTAATCATGAATTGTTCTAAAATATCGATAATCAAAGCTTTATAATTTGGCAAGACTTAATCTCAGAAGATTGAAATGTTAGTCTGTCAAGATAATTTTACTGAATATGATTTACAGAATAAAGAAGTATAAAAAATTTACACATCAAATGTTTTCAGAAGTACATTTATTGGTTGAAATAAAATGCTATTTAATACAATTAAATAATTTTAAAAATAAAACTGAATTTCTGGTTAAATCAGACAGATGTTTATTGAATAATTCTTGGAAGTATTGCATTCATTATTAAAAAAAATATTCTGTGGTACACATAAGGTTACAAGCTAAAGGATTTCATTTTCTGTTATGTTTTTTAAAAAAAGTACATTTGGATTCAGTATAAAAGTTTTCTTATTTATTAAGATTTTATTTCTTCCATTTCAAATTGAAATAAGTCTTACGGGAGCTTACAGAAAATTAGATATATATATATATAAGTACAATGTACTGAATATCATAAGGCTTCTGTTATAGTACGAGTTGTATTATTATCAAAAGTTGAAGCTTAAAATATTTTGCTGAAGAAGTTTATTAAGAGACCGAGGTGCATAAATAATTAATTGAAAATTTTAGAAGCATTACTTTCAGTGAACCAACTGGTCGCTAAACGCGAGTGGTTATTTTACTATTTATAAAAATAACAAATAAGTGCGTTATTTATCATAGGCAAAAAAGAAAAAGAAAAGAAAAAGGCTAACAAATTTAAATATACTTTAAACTTAGTATAGGATTATTTATGCCGCTGTAATAATCAATAATCTTTTTTCGCAGCTTTAACATAATTTTAGTTACATAATATGAGAACCCATTCTGGAGTAGCAACAATCTAAAATTGAAAAAAATTCAAACTAAAGAAAAGAATTTTAAATTATGAAAATACCTTGAATATCTTTACCTTGGAATTATTTTCAGCTCATTCATAGACGAAGAAAGTTTGACCAATGATGAAAGTTGAGGTTTGATGTGGTATCAACAAATTGAGGCACCCTCCAACTTCCAGCATACGAATGTCCAATGTTTTACATTTTGGAATTGAAAAGAAAAAATTTATAAAATATCATCGCACACTAGAATCAGTATTTGTTATATAATATCAAATAGTTTAACAGTTCAAAAATATGTAACATCTTAAAGCTTTTGTATGACGCATCAGTTTCTTATAAACCATCTTATTGTCAATGGTAAAGCAAACAACTACATCACTATTCATGGACACCATTTCATGCAATTTAATTTTCAAACAAATGGCATTGACTGCTAGTAAATTGAAATCGCATTGCAATTGGTAAGGATACGTTTCTGAAAACACTCCGACAATCCAAAAATATTTCGATGCGCTTTTTGTTTAAGGCATATTATTGTGTAATACTATAAAGGAAACAATTACTTCAAACTTTTATACGTCACAAGACTCTGCAGAATGATGTGAAGCATTTTAATAATGTGTGACCATAGTAGGCAGGTATTTAAAAAAATGGCGCAAAAGGCATATATGGCTATGTTGTGCCAATAATGTGATATAAATAAAAGTCACATCCTTCTTATTTTCTCTTATACGAAGTACACAAAGTGAAAGCATTAAAATCGTCAAAATATCCGAACTCGTAATTCTAGTGAATCTCGAAGTGTTACATTTTTTTTTGATTCCGAGATTAATCATGTTTCTTTGTAACAGCCTGCAAACACAATAATTCCAAAAAGATTTGAGCCAGTAGGATTAAATCTGATAGAAATCTACAGATTTGGTGTATCAAATTTTGAACCAAATTCATTCTTAGAATGCCAGTCTGTCTAGCTCCCCAAGTATAACTGAACACAACCATAAAATAGAATGATATATACATGTTTAAAATGTGGTATTATCTAAAAAATTAATGCTGCGTAGTAAGGTAGAAAAAATTATAAATGCATTTTGGTCACCTCTTTACCGATTAATGGGAACCAAAATTTAACAAAGAACGAATTTTTTCAAGACGGCATATAAAACAATTTTCTAAGTCGTTTCGTTTCATGGGATTTACGTGCATACAAAAGCATAGACCAGATAGTAATCCATTAAAGGATTTGGTTCGAAATTTGATTCGAATCCATATTCCGCTGATGTTGCGCCAACGCAACACCCTATATTTTTAAAGGAAAGTGCAATTTCCTTATTTTTACATTAAATTACTATTATAAGTGGTCAAAATAATAACTTGTATTGTTTGCATCGAAAACAAACAATGATTTTGAGTTTTGGAGTTTAATGGGTTAAGCTCTTAAGCTCTTTATGTGAAGTACAATGAAAATCAAATAGTCTGAGCACTTAAGGGGCTGATGACCTTGCGAAAGATATAATAAAAGGAGCGGGGGGGGGAAGAAATAACTTTATTACTTTGTAAATATGAGGTAAAATTTTGGCATGACCAATTCCAATTTTTTTAAATGTATCATTATTAAATTTTTGAAATGAAGAAATATACATTTTATCATTTGCAGAAATATTATCAAAATCCCATTCATTTACTCATCCCTGATAAATTTAATTATAAAAGATTAAAATCAAATACAGAATGCTTTTAAACCACATTTCGAACTTTCCACTTAGATACCCCATAATTATTTATTCAAAAATGCAGTTCAGTTCAGTTATATTAACACCCTGTTTTAAAGAAACACTAGGTCCCTTTTGGGACGGACCTCGTCATTTTGAACCGCGGTTTGATGAGGACGGCACATGAACTCGCACCGCCCCTCTCCAAACTTCCGCACCACACCAGTGGGAGGAAATTTATTCAAAAGAATTTCTGGTTTAGAGAATTCTGATAATCTTAGATCTCAATCATAACACATCGATCAAATCATTACGTTTTTTATGCCCACAAAATAAATAAACACTGAAAAAAAAGATAACGTTCGAAATGATATCTCGAAATTTTTGATGAATCTCCTCTTTTCAAACTTTTTGCCCCCGTCTCCAAAAAATGCACTTCAGTAACACTATCAGTGTAGCATCTTATACATACATATCTGAACATAGTTTATAGCAGGGGAAAAAAAATGCTTACATTAGTTATGCGATCTTTATCTTATAATTTAACCGAAAAATACCAACAAAATTTCGAGGACGAATACTTTAAAAAGGTTTTGCATACTCCGCATTTGAGAAGATGAAATTGGAAAATAAAATTTGTATCTTCAGTAAATATTTCTTCCAAAAATATATGATACTTTCTCTGCCGTCGATCAGATCACGCATTCGGAGAATAACACTTCAATTTTGAGAGTATGGACAATCTCCTTCTCTAAACAGGCTAACGTTGAGGTATAAACGTTCTAGTCGCTCTCCGTTTTCCCTTTTGCAGTTTTAGTTTATTTATAGTATAAACGTCCCTCCTCCGCTAACGTCCTCCCTTTTCTTTTATGAATCTTTTTACAGTAAAATTCATTTATTTATTTTTTGTTCACTGCCATCAATAAATGACATCTTCGAATACTTTCTAATAGGCATTTAGGATAAATTGACATTCACACACATCAGTTTTTTTCACAATTTATTACAACTTGAATTGAAGATGGCGACGAATTATGCACTGTTCGTTTCATAATTCCTAGACTAGCATTTTTAGACACTGGTTTTCGCCAAGGATTGGTACGCAGAAAGATGAGCTGTTATCACGCCCATTAATTAAGGGAATAATCTGAGCTCACCTTATTACGCCCATTAATTAAGGGAATGTAAACATCTCTTTCCTTCAACCCTTTTTGACGAAATGAATTCTGCCTGACGCATGCGCAAAAGTGCAGAGGGTATTAAAATTCGAGAACGAAAAGTAATTGTAACAGAGCCGGATTCAACTCTGAAGGGTCTCTTAGAAAATGCAAGTTTCGAATCTCCTATTCCCTTCTAAGTATCTAAAATCATATTTTAAATTTGATATCTGTATAAACAGTTAAAATAAATCCTATTTACCTAGGATTTTATTTTACCCTCTAATCAGATAGTACATACTTATTTTGACATTTTTTAAATCTCTATAATAACGCAGGACACTTGAGATAGAGATTTCACCAAGAAATTGGTATTTTAAAAGACGTAACACTTATTTTATTTATATACTAAAAAGTCAATAATTCGATGCATGTATCAGAGACGTCATTATAGAATACGAGATTAACAAACACGACTAAATGAAATACATTTATCTTCAGAACCCACTGTTAAGATATTCAGTTACCGCCGAATAAAAAATTTTTAATTTAAAAAAAGTTTTAAGGAAAATAGTAAAATTATTATAAATCTTTGAACATAATTTAAATACTCTCATAAAGTACGTTACAGCTCAACTAAATACGGAAAAAATTAAAACATGCGGATTTGTGAGTGAATTTTTTTTGAGGGGGAGGGGATTTAAGAGTGGCATTCTATTTTAAGAGTGATGTATGATTCTTATAAATTATGGTACATAATTTAATTACTCTGGAAATACTATAGAGAAAAATATACGTTTTCGTGCCTCCTAAAATCATAGGGTTCCTATACAATAATTTACTTTTCCCATTTGATAATCCAACTCCGATGTGTCAACATTCCTTACTTTTTTTTTTCTAAATTTTCATCTGATATTTCTACTCGACAAATTATGCGTGAATGTGATGATTTGAATAACGATTACTCATAATTAGAAATTTTGAAAATTAAAATTGATTATTCAAAATATTTTTGAAAACTTACTGTATTCTGTTTAATAAGCCAAACAGCAAAAATATTCTCTTGCATTAAATAACGTTAGTAGAAAACTATTTATTATAGATATGATTATAAATATTTTATTTAAAAACAAATTAAGTATAAAATTTAATAATTAAAGATGATATTTACGGCATTCTCACATCATATGAACTTTCGCTCAATATTAGAACAGCTATATCGTTCTTAAAGAAAATTACGGTTAAAACTTACACATGTGATCTCGTTAAAATATTTGTTCATCAAATTCATAAATAAATAAATAATCAAACTCATACTTACCTACTGTTCGTTTCAGTATTCTGAGACGACCACTTTTCGACGATTCAATCTCATTTGGGGGGGGGGGACAAGCGGAAGGATGTGCGTATTTCCAGAAGTTACTTTATTGTTAAAAGGTAAACATCTCATTTCCTCTTTCCTATCACCCCTATTTCGACGAATTAAAACACATCGCAAAAACGCAGAGGGTTTTATAATCCTTTGTCAAATATTACTGAGCTATCTCCATTATTGTGGTTGGCTAAATAAAATAAATACTTTCTATTCGAAACATTTGATCAGGCCCTGTCTGAACTTGTCACAATAGTCTATTTTTTAACCGGAAAATTTAAACCCAAAAACAAATATGAAAAATTAGAATACAAAAAACATTAATCATTTAAAAAATAATTCTGTATAAATAAAGTTCGTCAATTAATTTTAATAAAATATTTTAAACCAAAACAGTTTTTTTATTGTGAACGGAAAGGATATAGAAAAGAAAATGGTATGAGAAGTTTTAGAGAAAGTAGGGTCACAATGGATTTACAGAAGCTCTAATCAAACTTACCGAAAAAATGTTCCTTGAATATTTCCACCATTACAATATTAATTTTTTCCATCTAAGTCAGTTTTGAAATAAGGAATCAACTATACAATTCATTTTTTAGTGTTCTTTGTAAAACATTTTCAAAATTAAATATAACATTTTTTGTTAAGGATAGCATTGTAATTAATCTAATGGCCAACGCATTGCAGTTGATTAACTTTGTATAATGAGTTTACAATAGTGCACACGAAATCAACAAAATTATAGTTGGTTCCTGATTGCAAAACTACATTCTAAATATATGAATGATCATTATACATGTAGACTCTTCTACAATGGAGTTAAGAAAGCTCGCTTTGTATGAATAGTCATTATAGGGAATCACACCGTTAGGCAAATTCATTTATAAAAGAGTACCAAATAGACAATTTTCCCGTTTCAAGAAATGTCTCTAATGTGTAGTATTCATAACGCGTTTTGTTAATCTCATTGTAGGATAGTCTACTGTAGAGTATTGACAAAAATCTTGTTATCACAATTCAAATGTTTATAATGAAATTATATTCAAAATATACATATGCAAACGATGAATTTTTAACACAGTTACCGAACTGTACATGTACAATGCTGAGAGATCCCATCCCTTTGATCAACGTCTAGATTCGACTTCTGGCTCTGCCCCATCACTATGGTTCTTCGTGCGTTTCGAGGGATTCACCCACCAAGATATTCTTTGTGACCGGGAACGATTCCCACAGTGTTCGGCAAGCCACAGTTTCTGTTCGTGCATCCCCGCTTATCAAATGAAATGTGATGAATGTTTATTGCGTACAAATGGATTGCATTGAACGATATATTTCTAGGGTAACGGTCAGTGGCGTAGAGAGAAGGGGGGAGGGGTTACTGTCCCAGTTGTATCTGCCTCGTGCATTTGTCGAAAAAAGTGACGTGAAGACAGATAGTCAGTGGCAAGAATAGAAAATTAAAAATAATAAATAAATAAAAGGAATAAAATAATTCTAAATATTTCTCAAGCTAAATAAAATAAGTAAATTTCTTTTACAAATGTCATTCTCATGTAATAAACGTGAAAAGTAAATGATAAGATTTGTTATACTATTTAAGAGCTCTCTAGTAGGATTTTCTTATGTGCAGTGCTCCCCTAACCTTTTAGCTTTTATTACTTCATAGCATTTAACACTTTTAGTCTTCAATTATAAAAGTAACTTAAAGGAATCATTATTTCAGTCTATTAATATATTAGTCTTCGTGGGGGTCATCTAATTATTTTAATAATGCCGTGCGGGCTGTAGGCGCCCGGACAAGTAGATTGGTCTTTGAGTATTTTTCAGCTCTGCCGGTCACATTCTGTATTTCATAATATTACGTGAACTGATGGGGCTCTTCTACATATTGCTGAGATTTGGCTTGAGAATATTAATTGAAAGATATAAAAAATGCTGATTTGTAGGAAAATTATTCCATTAGCATCGCATCATAACGGGTAATAATGGGTACTTTCTCAAAAAATGCACAAAAATATTAAAATACTAACTGTGCTTATATATTATCATCACAAGTAAGCCTAAAATACAATTTTTCCAAACAATTCATATAAAATTCTTTGGCGATCAGTGTATTAAAATATATTTTTAATTATATTGATCTCTGCGCTCTTGTTGAGTGAAATTAAATGTTGTTCTACATATCACTTAAATGGTTTCAGTGTATGATCCTATTATATTGTAAATATATCAGTTTTAAATGTAAATGGGATTATTGCGACTCCACTGTGCATATGACATAATTGGGTGCTCAATCCTTCGATCAATCAGAAACAGACAGGCCCGAGCGAAGTGTGATGGAATTTTGACAAATTGTTAACATTATGATCTCTTATAGCCAAGTCTCTCCCGTGTTTTCAGAAAGATGAATGAAAAGCTTTGAATGGGAAAACAAGTCATTGCATACCGATCTCAAGGGCCTTGTATTGAAGCCAATAATATACTACCGCTAATATTTTGAAATATTTATCATTTTTTCTGCATAATATTCTGCACAATAAGCAGCACTAATCCGGCAATTTACTTATCCGATATAGCTGAGACAGAATTTTGTAGATAACAAATTAAATGAACGGAAAATTTAGAATCTCAGTAAGTTTTATTAAAGTCAATGTAATAAATGATTTACCTTACATTAGGTGGCAACATGCTTTTTTACGGTTTAACTTATTTATATTACGTCCTTGACCTTTGAATTTACTTAATATCCTAACTAGATGATATTTCTGATTAAGGGCAATGAAATAACAATAAATCTCTATAATAAAATGTTTGAGATACTGAAACTTATCTAAGAGCATTTTATATTTTAAAGTTCTTAATGCTGTCATTTAATATTTAAATACTAAACATTTAGTTATGCGAAGCGCATTTCATACACATTATAAGAGAAGAGGTTAACACCATGGTCTATTTCGGATGGTTTGATTTGATTGACTATGGCACAAGAGTCCTTTTTTGGCCACATTGTGCCAGACTAAATGCCATACTTCTGCCTAGGTAATAATACTATGTGATGGATTTCGCAATTCTGCATGATGGTCAGACGAGAGGACACTATCTGTGCCGAATATTTAACAGAGCGTAATGAGATGTAGTTTTTTTCAATACACTGAGAACTTGAATAGTATATTTACTTTACCATTCCCGACCCACTTTCATCACTGGCAGGAATTAAGACATGAATTATTCATTAAAGATGTCCAGTAGCTAAATGGCATGTATCATCGGACTTCGTTGTATAGCGGTACTTTTTCCAATTATTTGTTAAGGATTTTATGCATTAGGTATAACAAGGCAAACGGATGAACTATACTCAAACAATTAGATGGTCTAATTAATATGATAATCGTTGTGCCTCTAAATCCTCCTACAGTTCTCCAATGTGCTCAAGAAATGTGTTTTTGGCAAATGACATTTTATTCCATGTCTGATAATGACTGAGCATTCCTTGTGGGCTGCGTAGATTATCTCGCTCATTCCATTAAATGAGTTAATGCAAATAAGAAAAGGAGAAGGGGAAAAAGATAAGTGGCCTCTCATGATGGTGGATTCTCTACGCCACTGACAACTACACAAGCCCATTCTGCAATTATTTATTGAAAAATTATGGCTTGTTTTAATGCTTGATAAATTTATTATTAAAAATTGAATTAACATGGGATAACTGAATAATATTCACTGGCGTGGTGCTTTTAGGAGTTCAGATCCAATTGAGGCTGCTTCGACAAGACGATTAAATCTTTTCATCCATTTTTTTTACATTGTTGTGAAGAATTCTGCCGATGTTTTGGCCCTGCATTGAAAATTTGCCACCACACCAGTGATAAAAATAATACAAGACATCAATAAATAAAATATAATAAAATTTATTAGTATATGCAAATAGGATTTCAGTAGCGAAAATTCTCTTCAGAATATCAAGCATATGTTTATTACTTCTTATAGTTGAAAATTCCCAAATTTTCCGAATTTCGTTTCAGTTCACATATTCCAATTCATTTCAATCTGTGTGAAAAAAGTCGAAAAAAAAGCGCCAATGGGTACTTTGAATATGGCGATATATCATTTATAAATATTCGATTATTGTAAACCAAGCTTCTTTTAGATTAGCCTTAAGAGCAAAGCCCAAGTATAAATCAAATTTAACTTATTTTAAATGTTGCTAGTCAGGACTTCTTTTTAAAGGAAACAACATTCTTACCTTTTGCATGACTAATAAAAACAAATTAAACTTTATTTAATGGTTGTCCTACATAACTATTGATTGCGTTTCTTAGTGTAATCAGACACTGGCAAGTCAAACATTCAATAAATGAAAATTGAATTAATGTTACAGTTACTATGAACTAGTTTCTTCTGCATCAATATAATAAATTAATATCCATCACTACTTTTTATGTAAACTTTATAAATCAATAACAGAAAAATCATTCAACTTTTTTCTTACAGCTGACACTGTTCTTTATCGTGTGGGCTAGCGAAAATACTGCATCACTAAACGGTCAGAAATTCATTCTTCAACTTCTATTGAATTTGTACTAAATAGAACTAACTAAAATTTGTAAACCAATTACCCACTGTATTGGGTAATTGGCTACCCTTTCTTACATTACACTCCAAGTGAGACGAAGGAAAAAGGGAATATAATAAAAAGGCGAGAAGCAATTTCCTAATTATGCAAATTTTGCGCCTTAGAAGAATTTTTGAAATTTTTCTCATCAGATTACTTTTGAAATTAGACGATCAAATGATTTCAAAAAAGATTCATGCATATGGTCTCTTATTAACGGCTAACATAAAAAAACATCTCTTTGTTGGCCAATAATCATGCTGCCAACTATTACATAATCAGTTTCCTTAACAAATAAACAAATATTTCGATTTCCGTTTAGCATTCTGTGTTGGTTTTCACTACAGAAGTTTAAACCGTTTTTGAGTGTATTATTAATATATACAAAAATATTTACACATGTAAATGGCATACGCATATTAATAGGGAAATAAAAGTAGGCAAATTTCTTAAATGAGGAGATTATTCCTCATTAATGAGTGCTGGCTAAGTTTCCAACGAAATTGTTTTAAAATTTCAGAAGTAAATCATAAATAGAAAATTGAATAAATTTTTTTTATTTATTGCCTTTAAATCCCACAATATTAAATGAATATAATATTACATGCAAGTAGTAATATTTAAATAAGAAAACACTCAATTATCAGATTTTTAAAAAAAAAAACAACTTAAAATGAATCTAAACGCAAGTTGACAATTATATTCTGGGAACATTACTAACAGAAAAATTATTTAATTCATCAGCGCTGGATACAGTAACACACTTTAAAATTGTACCTCAGGTTAATTAAAAATAGCTTTTGAGCATAAACTGTAGGATATTCATATTTAATTTACTCACGTAAGAGTTTCATATTTCTAAAGTCAGTAACCAAAAATAAATTTTTTAAACATCACTTTATTTTCCAAAAATCAGTAACTATTCATTTCGAATAAAGAAGAAACTTTATTTTTTTTTGAATTAATGAATGTAAGGCCAAGAAAAACAAGAATTTACTTCTGAAAATTTTCAGTAAATTTATTGATTTTGGGTACAATTCGTTAATCCTTCACATGCCTCAAAAGCCACCATACTCATGGAAGTATAAGAAATTTAAAACTTAGGAATCGCAGTTTTTTTTAAAACTTCAATGAGTAACATTGTTATTTTACTAGATATGATGCATTTTTTTTAACCTTCATAACTTGTAATGCATTGCTTAGTAATGCATTTCTGTATAACTGAATTTCCCTCTTTCAATTAATTTTGGGTAATTTAGCAATGTTAATAAAATTAGAAATCAGATTTTGAATCTGATGTACGCAAGATTTTTCATTGAAATGTTTTAATTAAGTGAACATTAATTTTTCCACTAAAAAAAGGAACATTTAAATAATTTTTCTGAATTATTCCTCCTGCATTTATTATTCTTTTTTTACTCATTTACAGAACTGGAACTAAGCAAAAATATTTAAATGTAAAATTAAAATGTACATGTAAGAAAATTTTGGTATTTATTTAAAAGAATACTATAATATATTCATACTACAATAATATCTTTAAAATTATACAAATCAGATGCACTTGTAGCCAGTTATGTTTCCCTCGTAGCATGTTAATTAAATATATAGCCGAATTTCCTAGCATTTTTATTTTGATGCAACACTCTACGCTATTTTTTTAAACTAAGAAGTGTGATTTCCAAACTCCTAAGAAGCGATTTATGAAAAATCAACTTCATAGTAAAATTTGTTTCTCAATAGGACATTATTGGTGATGTAGAAAAAAGAATGACTGGCAGTAAACTCCGTAAAACACGAACTTGCATATAGACAGTAATTAATAACAGTATAATCCAAATGTTAAACAGTTAAAACGAAAAATAATTCATTACCAGGGCTCTTATGAGGGCAGTAGGAAATTTTAACAGTCGTAAAAAATACATCCATATGATATCCTTCAAAATTATGTTATGAACATGCATCTGGCTTACATAAATGATGGATATTTGGTAAAATGAGTTTTCGTGCCCAAGATTCTTTAATCATTTCGCTAAAGGGAAAGCGAATTATTGAGAGAAAAAATGCTTTATTTCTGTGAAGAGGAAATATTTTCTTTAACAATTCAGGAAATCGTAAATGTTATTTAATTTACTGTCATTTTATCTCAAACCGATTACTAGAATTATTTGTTCCGAGATGACTAATGAAATACATTCATTATACATTCTATGGGATGGTTCTACGTAACATAGAAACACATATGTTTCATTTATTTCAAATTACTATGAAACGTGGGGGAACAAAAATATAAATTACGGAAAACCTTAATATTGGAGCAAAAATTTGAGAATTACAAAACGTTAGAATTTGGTTGTTTCTGAAGCACGGCATATAAAAAGAAATATTTCTTTTGGAATTCGACACTTGAGAGATATGTGGAAGCTGAATAATTGAAGTATCCGAAAAATGTCATCAGATTTCTAAAATGGATATCATTCAAACACAGAAAGACTATAAATAAAATTTTTTGTGAACACGAATTTTGCAATAACATCGAGGTGAAAAAATAGTGACAAAGTCTAAATCTATCAAGAAAACCAGAGATAAAAATCGACCACATTTGAACATAAGCTCGAAAGCAGCTTTTGGAATGCTAGTACCATTACCTATTGTATAATTGTGAATAAAGAATATATTAAGTTAGAAAGAATATATAAGAAAGAATATATAAGTTAGATTTAATACAAATATTAAATCTAACTTATAAACTCATAAGCAATATGTCTTTTAAAGCAGCCTTTGAGAAACAGAATTCATTTCAATATGGAAGGTTAAAAAATTTTAACTACAAGCAATGATGAATAGACCTTATATAGCTTCGTACGTAACATGACAGACTGATTTTATAGGATAGAAAATATTAAATCATATATAACTAACTTCAAGAGATAGATTTAAATAACTAAAATGTTACCTGTGTTAAGAAAATCAGAAATGTTTGTAGGGAAACATCACTTTCAATAGAAACATTTCAATTTTGAGCACAAGTTAGCAAATCACACTTAAAAAAATTTCTTCGATTTGATTTAAATGCTTTAAAAATTAATAGCTTTTAATCGATATTTTGTAAAGTGACAATTATCTATCTGATTTTTAGTTAGCTGAAAGAATAAGAAAAAATTTCTTGTTATTGATAAGACACTATAGACAAAAGCAGAACTTCAAACATGTAAATATGAGAAATAAGAATCTTTCTCTCACATTCATTCAATATGTCATTTATTATTTTCAAAAATTATGAAAAAACAGCAATTGTTTTTTAAAATAAGCCCAAGCTGAAACTCCTGAATCTATATTTTTGTAGCGCTGATAACATAAAATAACACTTGATCAAGCACTTAGGATAATTTTTACTCAAGCCGAACAATTAGTCTAAATATCCGAACTGCTTTCGATTCCCCAAAATGAATTAAGACATTCTCGCACTTTCTTAAAGATGAAAAACTACACTAAACTATGAACATAAGTTCAAATGCTTCAGTTCAGATCTTCAGATTTTAATAAGAATTCAAAATGAAAAAAAAAAATAACTGAATAGTATTTAATTCGTGTGGGAACTATTTTTGCTATGCTAGGTTTTCAAATACTTACAAAATAAGATATTTTTGCATAGTTCGCATCAAGCAGTGGAATGTTGCAAGTTGTATCCAAATTCTAAGAATTTTATTTTAAATTTAAACTGTGGGAAGTCCACATTTAATTTAATCACGAGGTCATTTCATATTTTTAAAAGTCAGTCGCAATTTTTTTTTCAACGGAACTTGATTTTCCAGAAACAGCAGCTGTTCATTTTGAATCAAGGAGAAAGTTATTTTTGAAAACTTATCCTCCAAATTAATGAAAATTAAGCCTATAGAATCATAAAGGATTTCCTTTAGAAAACTTTCTGTAAAGATTTTCATTAATTTTGGGTACAATTAGTAATTTCTTCAGTGTCTCATGTTTCCATACTTCGATTTAATATTCTTATGGATACAAAGAAATTAAAAACTTATAGATTACTTTTTTTTTAAACTCAGTAAGCAAATATTTTTATTTTACTAGATATGATGCAATTTTTTAATCTTCATAACTTGTATTGCATTGTGTAGTAATGTATTTCAGTATAACATAAATTTTCCGATTTTATCTAATTTTGAATGATTCAGCAATAAGTTAACAAAATTAAAAATTAGATTTTGAATTTGATGTATGCGAATTTTTCCTTGAGGTTTTAATTAAGTAATCAAATTGTAACTAAAAAAACCCAACATTAAAATGTTTTGAATTATTTTTACTGCGTTTCTCACTCGTTTTTATTCATTTATAGAACTGAGATGTAACAAATAAAATTATAAGTGTAAAATTAAAATGCACATGTAGGAAAATTTCAGCATTTATTTACAAGAATAATTTTTATTTAGGCAATATTTTTAAAAATATTTATCATTGATCAATTTATCGTCTTCACTATTCTTTGAATTATTTGGCAGAAAATATATCAGAAACCCAACATATCTGACACAGTGCTTTTCAAAAACCAATTCAAACAATATTACAAGGAGCAAGTCCTCATATCATAAAAAAATAGAAACTAAGACAGTAAAATAAAGTCCTTCGAAATTTTTTTTCTCTACATGAAGAGAAGCAAACGTTTTCACCGTGCTTTCTCTATTATTGATACATTTTAAAATCACTCAAAAAATAAATTAACGATTAGATTTATAAGTTGAAACATTTCAATAAATGCATTTTAGGAAGTGCAATACTCCAAAGTAACCTGTTTGACGAATTTTAATTGAAACGCTACATCCATTCTTTTAGCGATTTTGCTCATTTAAAATTTCATCT
This sequence comes from Argiope bruennichi, assembly GCF_947563725.1. NCBI lineage: Eukaryota > Metazoa > Arthropoda > Arachnida > Araneae > Araneidae > Argiope > Argiope bruennichi. The sequence continues at coordinate 27,318,998 of NC_079156.1, read as the reverse complement.
AAGAATGAATATAGGTTACCATTAGAATAAAGCGATTTCATATGAAAAATATGGGATATAAATAGTTCCATTACAAATTTTATTGAAACTTGCGATTCTCTAACATTTTCAACACAATTATTTTGCATATAAATTTCTGGAAAATTTTCATCGATTTAATAACTCGAATTTCATTTCTAAAATTCATGAGGTGAAATATTTTAGAATAAGAAACGAACCTTTTAGTTTTTAAATATATTGTAACCCTGAAAAATTAACTTATTACCTTAAGGTCATTGAAGGCAGTAACAGAAAAATATTTTAAAACTTATATGAATTATTATGTAAATTTACCTACTATTACTATTGAATGTTAAACATTCATAATCTGCAGATACGATATGAAATAATTTGTAATTATTGCAGAATTTTGTTAAAACAAAAATAATAATAAAAATAGCATGTTTTACAAATGCAATTCTCTTTGAAATTTTCAGCAAAATTACATAGACACGTGCATATTTAGATGCTAATAATTGTTTTGCTAAAACATACTCAAAATATGTCTTTTTTGTGTTTTGCTTGGGTGTTTTTCTTTTACCGAACTTCGATACCTCAAATTTTAGCACAGTTATATGTTTTAAAATATCTTCCTATTCTAATTTAAGCATTTAATATTATAAATGGAATCGGAAATGCTCTAAGCAACTAACTTAAACAGCAGCAATTTAATCTAATGAAAACAATTTATTTAATTTAAATTTTTAAACACCATTTAGTTAAGTGCGAAACTATCATTTAGTTCCAGCAAGGAAGTCCAATAAAAAGAAAATCGTCTGCCAATGAATAATTAAATCCTCAACTGCATTTCAATTATGATATAATTAAAAAATAAACTATTCCGAACAGTAAAGATTTTCGATTAAATATTTTTAATTGCGAATCCTTTCACGAAGATTGTTTTGAATCAGAACAATTTATTTTTTTAAAATTAGGCACTATTAATATTTTACAAAATTATAAAAATATAATACTAATATTAATATTATAATACTATAAAAATTACAATAAATAAACTTTTATACGATCAGAATGCAAAATCAAATTTAATTGGCTTCACCGCTTATACGATAAAACATTGTTAGATACACAATTAACATAATGCATAGTAAATAGTGGATTAAATTATCGATTGAATACCCAAATCTGAAATTATTCCATGGGCTAATCAGGAAAATGTTTAAGCTTCACAAACCGTGCAATTTAAGAATTCTAACTATATACAAGAATAATATGGAAGTCGATGCTTTGTTAATCTGAATTGTAAACTTTCAGCTATTCAGATACGATAAAAACCACCTTTAAACCAACTGAATTATAAAAATTCATATCAATTATCTGTCTGTGTATGTAACTGCATACAGGCATCTAATATTATTAGAAAAACTTTTTTATAACTTTGAGGGAATCCTCTCGCGTTTCTTTTTTTTATTTAGAAGATTTTTAAGAAGTTTGAAATCAACTGTTGGTCTTAATCACAATTTTTTCATACCTAGTACCAGCATTAAAAAATGAAAAGAGTTTCTAGTAAATTTTGCTTTTCAATATACAGACTGAAATTTTTTAAAAAAATAGAAAATGAAGTAATCGCAAATGCTAGAATGGGACTCATTTTAAATATTATATCATTCTAATCTAATACAGCAAAATAATATTTCAATGGAAAATTTTTGTTAAATTGCGGCTAATAATTTTGCAACCTGAATTTAAAAAGACAGAAAGTTGCATTAGCGAGTGATGGTCATTTCAAGCAACTGGCACTCATTTTGCAGTGAACTAAACAGGAAAATTCCAGCGATATTTAAAATAATATTAAAAATATGTGACGATCGCAGTTGTTTAAATGATTTTATTAAAACATGAGAGGAAAAATGATTTTATTAAAATATAAGATTTGTGCAAGTTTCGAAGTATCCTGAATATTGCTATCGTTATGAAATTTTTTCCAAAATTATAATATTTCTAAAAATTTACGATTACTATAGATAGATGGTTTTAAGTTGGTCGTTCAGATAAAACTGCACAATACAATCCAGCCTCATCTTTTTCAAGTAAGACTAAAGCGAATGATTCATTATTATTTACAGCACATCATAAAACACGAATGATATATTCGTGTCACTTTTACAATTAATAAATATTGTTAATTTACAGAAAGTCCAGTTTGCTCAAAAAAATCTGAAAACTGAATGTCAGATTGACAATAAAATTTAATAACTAAAATTTCCTAACATTCAAAACTATACATTTCTATAATACTCATACATTTAAGAGTTAAATTATCTCGTTTAATAAAATTTAGAGTAAAAATTTTTTCTTCAATTTTTAATTATTGTAAAAGTGCTACTCATAATAAAAAAATTATTTAAAGGAAGTGCACATACACACTATAATGTGCAAAAAATAGCGTTATATAACAAAACATTAAAAATATGCAATACATGCAATTTTTTTCAGAATCACTGTTTGGAAAGTTTAAATTACACCAATCGCATTGATGGTTGAAAACTAAACATTGATTTTTGGTTCAAACAATTAATAGATTGTCTTAATTCCAAAAAATCAATGGATGAATACATGTATATTTGCACCATTTCTTTAAACAAAGAATAATCAGCATACCAACTAGCAATAAAGAACAAAAATAGGATGACATTTTTAGCATGAAAAACATAATTCTACTTCACATGCATTAGATCACTTAGAAATGTTGAGATACATAGTCTTCTGATTGGAAGACGTATAGTAATTATAAAAACTGATTAAATATTTTCACATCCATTTCCTTAAAAATTTTGTGTAAGTCAATATGCTACAAGTGTTATAAACTTAAAATTTTTAAACAAAGAATATATAGTATGTTTTATAAATTAAGCACAGAATTTATGCAACAAATTGATAAAATGGAAACATCAAAATATACATTGGTTACAAGTATAAGCATTTTAAAGAAGAGGGAAATAGTTTTTTTTCTCATTTTTCTTTTTTATTTTTTCTTCTCTTTTTTTTTAATTTTTCACTTTTTTCTTTTTCTTTTCATTATTTTTTTATTTTCATTCATCTTTTTCAATTCTTTTTCTTTTCTTTTTTTTTCCATTTCTTTTCAATTTTTTTATTTTTATTTTTTTTTCAATTTTTTTAAAATATTTTTTTTATTTCCCCCTTACACAATATAAATGCAAGATTGAAATGCACAATAACTGCTAGGAATGTTTCTACATTGATATTAGATTCCACAAGTAAATTAATACAATTTAACCCCATGTTGCACAATTTTTACTTTTCAACCACAACTGTGTAAACCGATGTAAATGAATAGTAAGAATACACTGCAAATATTAATTTGGCAGCTTAGCTATTGAAAATTAATTTTTCAGGCAAAATGACTTCAAGTTCTTTTAAATAAAATCAAGATTTCTTTATTATATATATATATATTTATTATATTATATATATATATATTTCTTTATTATATATTAATATATATATATATATATATATATATATATATATATATATATATATATATATATATATATTACTAAATTAAAATTTAACAAGTTTTTAAAATCATAATATTAAAAATTTAAATGAATGAAAAATTTTAAATAATGCAAAAAATTATTATACAATATAGGGTTAATTAATGTAGTTATATATTAAATACAAACACAAAACCATTACCATTTACAATGAAAAGGGAAATAATGTGACCAGTTCAGTTGTCCTGCATGGTCATGCTTGTATTTTTAATACAAACTTTGAATTATTTTCATAGATTTATAAATGTTTCCTGATTTACAGGACGTAGATAAAGAAAAAACAATAAAATTCAATAAAACAGAAATTTCCTGGAATTTCAAGAATAATAACTTTTTAATTTTTATTAGAATCTTTCTATGAAAATAAATATCAATTGAATTGTATTATCGAATTTATAATATTTCCCATTTTTATTAAATCAATGGAAAATTACAGACAAGCCTAAAATTTTACTTGATGTTCTGTCTCATGCAAACCGTTTTAATTGATATTATTAAAGATGTTCATGACACTTTCACATGGTTGAAAAACAATGTTGGTTTGCGACTGAGACTCCAAAAAAAATGCAAATATTCTTTATAGCTTGCATTTCCTTAAATGATAGATTTTGGAAAAGAATTAAAATAAAAAAATATATAATCGGCTGGAATAGATTTTATAGATTATGACTCGAACCGACATCTATATTTATTTATTTAAAAAGTTGTTGGTTAATTTTGTAAACAATCAAAACAATTATTTAATCAATGATTTTAATATTACATACTGATTTTTTTATTATTACTAATATATAAAACTTTATCAAAGGAAAACTACGTTAAAATGACTTTATTTTCATTTTCATTAAAACATTTGCTGAAAATTTGATATATAAAACAAATGAACTCTTTCCGGATTAAACATAGACATCGGAGTTATTTTTTGGATCAGCGCAGTACAACTGCATTTTTCAAATTTTATCTCCCAAATTAAGAATGTTTTTAACGAACATTTTCTTTCAATTTCATACCAATTCTATACTAAAAATATTTTATAGCAAATTTAATTTTATAAAAATCATTATTACTATTAATATTTATTGAAAATTGCATCATAAATATATAGTATTTAAGTACATAAATCAGCAATATTTAAATAAGTAAAGAAAATTCTTCGGAGAAGCAACATCAAATATTCATCAGTTTACAGAAACCATCTTTTGAAGATCTACAACGATGATAGGTGAGCACCGCCGCCACTGTTCAGCTTTGAAGTTCAAAAAAAAGAAGCACTTTATAAGACTGCTAGTGTGCCAAGCCCACTCCACAAAAAGTGCGATTAGCATTTCATTTGTCCTTAATCGCAAAGGGTTCAAAAGAACAGATTGAAAACACTTTCATACGATGCATAAATAAATTTTCTATGCATCTCTTTCGTTTTGATAATGCAATTTTAATGCTCAGAATCACTTTTCAAAAGTCCAGTGGTTGATACAAATGTATTCGTCCAATGAATGGCAGCAGATGGTTGTGGCCATAACAGTTGGTTGCCACCAAAGTGCCTGCCTTTCTTTCAAGAAGATTATTTCTCCCCGTTTTCACATAAATGATTCTGATACAAGTAATTTAAACTAATTCAGAAATTCGAACTTGTGCTTTTGATCATCTTCTGCTGAAAGACGGCTAATACATTTCTTTCTGAATATAGGTAGAAGTTGATTATGGATTTAGAGCATTTTTTTTCCAAATGAAGTTGACCTAAAAGGATTTTGGAGTTCACTGATGAATTAAAAGAAGATTCAACTATGAAGAATCAGCCTTGAGTCTTGAAACTAATCTGCAGTAGAGTTTATTCATGCAGCAGTCAATTTTTTCTCCTTCCATTGAAGTGCGGCTGGTTTTTAAATTTTTTTTTTTCTTTTATGTTATAAAAGTGTTTAATTTTTTCAGCGGTGCAAGAGGGATTTTTTAAATTGCTGACAAAGATTTGCTTAGTTTCTTCTTGCAAGATAATATTTTTCTTTAGTTTCTTCTTGCAAGAGAATATTTTTTTTTAGGTTCTTCTTGCAAGAGAATATTTTTTTTTAGGTTCTTCTTGAAAGAGAATATTTTTTTTTAGGTTCTTCTTGCAAGAGAATATTTTTTTTAGGTTCTTCTTGCAAGAGAATATTTTTTTTAGGTTCTTCTTGAAAGATAATATTTTTTTTAGGGCTTCTTGCAAGAGAATATTTTTTTTTTATTTTCTTCTTGCAAGATAATATTTTTTTTTAGTTTCTTCTTGCAAGAGAATATTTTTTTTTTAGTTTCTTCTTGCAAGAGAATATTTTTTTTTTTTTAGTTTCTTCATGCAACAGAATATTTTTTTTTGTTTAGTTTCTTCTTGCAAGAGATTGTTTTTTTTTAAGTTTCTTTTTGAAAGTTCAGTGAATGCAAGAGTTTTTATTCCTTGCAACAGTTCATGGAGTGCAAGAGTTTTTTTTCCTTGCAACAGTTCATGGAGTGCAAGAGTTTTTTTTTCCTTGCAACAGTTCATGGAGTGCAAGAGTTTTTTTTTCCTTGCAACAGTTCATGGAGTGCAAGAGTTTTTTTTTCCTTGCAACAGTTCATGGAGTGCAAGAGTTTTTTTTTCCTTGCAACAGTTCATGGAGTGCAAGAGTTTTTTTTCCTTGCAACAGTTCATGGAGTGCAAGAGTTTTTTTTTCCTTGCAACAGTTCATGGAGTGCAAGAGTTTTTTTTTCCTTGCAACAGTTCATAGAGTGCAAGAGTTTTTTTTTCCTTGCAACAGTTCATAGAGTGCAAGAGTTTTTTTTTCCTTGCAACAGTTCATGGAGTGCAAGAGTTTTTTTTTCCTTGCAACAGTTCATGGAGTGCAAGAGTTTTTTTTCCTTGCAACAGTTCATGGAGTGCAAGAGTTTTTTTTTCCTTGCAACAGTTCATGGAGTGCAAGAGTTTTTTTTTCCTTGCAACAGTTCATGGAGTGCAAGAGTTTTTTTTTCCTTGCAACAGTTCATGGAGTGCAAGAGTTTTTTTTTCCTTGCAACAGTTCATGGAGTGCAAGAGTTTTTTTTCCTTGCAACAGTTCATGGAGTGCAAGAGTTTTTTTTTCCTTGCAACAGTTCATGGAGTGCAAGAGTTTTTTTTTCCTTGCAACAGTTCATAGAGTGCAAGAGTTTTTTTTTCCTTGCAACAGTTCATAGAGTGCAAGAGTTTTTTTTTCCTTGCAACAGTTCATAGAGTGCAAGAGTTTTTTTTTCCTTGCAACAGTTCATGGAGTGCAAGAGTTTTTTTTTCCTTGCAACAGTTCATGGAGTGCAAGAGTTTTTTTTCCTTGCAACAGTTCATGGAGTGCAAGAGTTTTTTTTCCTTGCAACAGTTCATGGAGTTCAGGAGTTTTTTTTTTCCTTGCGACAGTTCATGGAGTGCAAGAGTTTTTTTTTCCTTGCGACAGTTCATGGAGTGCAAGAGTTTTTTTTTCCTTGCGACAGTTCATGGAGTGCAAGAGTTTTTTTTTTCCTTGCGACAGTTCATGGAGTGCAAGAGTTTTTTTTCCCTTGCGACAGTTCATGCAGTGCAAGAGTTTTTTTTCCTTGCGACAGTTCATGGAGTGCAAGAGTTTTTTTTCCCCTTGCAACAGTTCATGGAGTGCAAAAGTTTTTTTCCCCCTGCAACAGTTCATGGAGTGCAAGAGTTTTTTTCCTTGCAACAGTTCATGGAGTGCAAGAGTTTTTTTCCTTGCAACAGTTCATGGAGTGCAAGAGTTTTTTTTCCTTGCAACAGTTCATGGAGTGCAAGAGTTTTTTTTTCCTTGCAACAGTTCATGGAGTGCAAGAGTTTTTTTTTCGTTGCAACTGTTCATGGAGTGCAAGAGTTTTTTTTCCTTGCAACTGTTCATGGAGTGCAAGAGTTTTTTTTCCTTGCAACTGTTCATGGAGTGCAAGAGTTTTTTTTCCTTGCAACAGTTCATGGAGTGCAAGAGTTTTTTTTCCTTGCAACAGTTCATGGAGTGCAAGAGTTTTTTTTTCCTTGCAACAGTTCATGGAGTGCAAGAATTTTTTTTCCTTGCGACAGTTAATGGAGTGCAAGAGTTTTTTTTTTCCTTGCAACAGTTCATGGAGTTCAGGAGTTTTTTTTTTTTTTCCTTTCGACAGTTCATGGACTGCAAGAGTTTTTTTTTTCCTTGCAAAAGTTCATGGAGTGCAAGAGTTTTTTTTCCTTGCGACAGTTAATGGAGTGCAAGAGTTTTTTTTTCCTTGCAGCAGTTCATGGAGTTCAGGAGTTTTTTTTTCCTTTCGACAGTTCGTGGACTGCAAGAGTTTTTTTTTTCCTTGCGACAGTTCATGGAGTGCAAGAGTTTTTTTTTCCTTGCGACAGTTCATGGAGTGCAAGAGTTTTTTTTTTCCTTGCGACAGTTCATGGAGTGCAAGAGTTTTTTTTCCTTGCGACAGTTCATGGAGTGCAAGAGTTTTTTTTCCCCTTGCAACAGTTCATGGAGTGCAAGAGTTTTTTTCCCCCTGCAACATTTCATCTAGTGCAAGAGTTTTTTTTCCTTGCAACAGTTCATGGAGTGCAAGAGTTTTTTTTCCTTGCAACAGTTCATGGAGTGCAAGAGTTTTTTTTTTCCTTGCAACAGTTCATGGAGTGCAAGAGGTTTTTTTTCCTTGCAACTGTTCATGGAGTGCAAGAGTTTTTTTCCTTGCAACAGTTCATGGAGTGCAAGAGTTTTTTTTTCCTTGCAACAGTTCATGGAGTGCAAGAGTTTTTTTTTTCCTTGCAACAGTTCATGGAGTGCAAGAGTTTTTTTTCCTTGCAACAGTTCATGGAGTGCAAGAGTTTTTTTTCCTTGCAACAGTTCATGGAGTGCAAGAGTTTTTTTTTCCTTGCAACAGTTCATGGAGTGCAAGAGTTTTTTTTCCTTGCAACATTTCATGGAGTGCAAGTTTTTTTCTCCTCGCAACAGTTCATGGGAAACGACAGTTTTTTCCCCTTTGCAACAGTTCACGGAAAGCAAGAGTTTTCCCATTCAACAGTTCATGGAAGGCATAATTTTTTTTCGTTTTCTGGTGACAGTTCTAGAAACCATTTATGGTACAACTGTAAGCGAATCGAAATGGAGCTGCAAACATCATTTTGATCACGACGTAATCTGTTTACAATTTATTATGGTTGGGCATATTATAAAGATGGAAGTCTTGTTAGTCACTAACTTTCTCACATAACGTATTATAAGTTGAGGAGAAGCCAGGGTAGAAGAGAAAGTAGCGTTTGTGGCGCTGAATAGCATTCAGCATCGTAAATGTTTTTTTTTTTTTTTTTTTTTTTTTTTTTGTTCTTCCTTCTGTTTGTTGCGTATTCATTCATGGTCATTTGTTGAAGAGCTGAGCTGGAAATTTAGAAACATTACGCTCATACACATCACTGACTTCCATATTTGTATAAATACACAATATTAGCTGCGTGTATTGATGTTAAGTTGAGTTCACTTCACTCCACCATTAACCAGTTACCAAGACAAATTTATTTCTATTATCGAAAGTGAAGAACTGGGAAGGCACACTGATGCAGTCAAAGCAGTAATTTGAGTTCTTTTCCAATAATGGTTGTACTGCTTCCAAGAAATTGCAGGTTTATTTTTATACATACAATCGCAGAACAGAAACTAATAATTACATTTAATTGAGACATTTGAAATATACAGAAACAATTTTGATGCTGCAATTTTTAGAGAAATACCTTTATTTTAAATGTATGAAACTTTAAAATTTGGATATCTGAATTATTAGAAATACTGTTTTCATTTTTAAAAATTATTTATCTCCTAACACCTTTTACAAAGTAAATAGCATTAAAGAATATTTTAGGAGGGGGATGAGGGGAAGTAGTCATATTTCATGAACATCCTTTGTATCTTATTCGCGTAACTATTATACGAACGATAGTCTGAATGCATTAAAAGAAAATGTTCAAGCATTTTGCGTCCATCTAAAAATGAGTGAAAATTAGTTTAATAGAGTATGAAATTTAAATTAATGTTAACCTTTACCTTTGTTCACACAGAACATATTTTTGTTCAGAAAAGCTGATATAAACTTTTGTGTATAATGTTAACAAATATAACAGCTTTTAAAAGAAATTGAATGGCAGAAAATTTTAAATTAAGCCCCAAACCTTTCTGTGAAATAATTATGATATAAATAAACAGTATATCACAATATTATAACAATTGAAATTTATTTTTGCTTTTACAAAGTTCATTTTACATTTTTTTTTTAAATATCTATCACAATTTTATTTCAAGACAATGTTTCAGATATTTCACAGAAAGGCTTCATGCACTGTTGGCAAAAGATCTAAAATGTAAATTTAATTTCCTTCACAAATAATATTTTTGTAGTCTCAGTCTTACAAGGATAAATAATTATATGTAATATCAAATTATATAATCAGTTATACAATTAATACATAAAACATTGTAGAAACTATAAAAGTAAAGCTTGGAAAATAACAAATATAATTTATATCATTCATTGTTATAAACACTTTGAAAATATTTTTTTTTTCAATTTTAAATATACCGTAAGTTTGCTTTTCTAGAAGTAAGATCATAAATAACTGCGCAATATACATTCGCAATATACTATGAAGTGGTGCAATATACATTTAATAGTGTAAAACACATTTAAGTTGCAAATAATTTTAATTGAAAAATATTAAATATAAGAAAACAGTTAATGAAAAAAATTAAAAATGTAGATTAGAAATTTCTTTCGTATTTTATATCTAATTACTAATTTTAAATATTAATATCTAATATCACGTTTTAAAGTTTATAAATGAAAACTTTCGTAGTTATTACTATTTCATGAGCAAACTGGCATACATTTCATTAGACAGATGTCTTCATTTCGGTTATTAATTTTAAACATCCATAGCATTATTTGTAATTATTATTAATTGAGTTACAATTAATAATAGAATAATAAATAGAAATTATTTTTTAAAGTGCTGTAAGTATATTTTAATAGATTTCATAAATTCATAAGATGTGCCACATCTATTTTAAAAAAGAAAAAATGCTTCAAATAAATTAACATTTGTTTCTTTAGCAATTTATATTTCATACTTGAGCTAGTTTATTCCCATCGTCCATAAAATTGAAACTGTGATCATAGAGAAAAAATTTCAAGATTACAATATTTGCAATAAACTAGAAACCAATGTTTTAAAATAAAAATAAAATCTCACCTAAGTTTAATAATCATATTTTTGTCATACTATTAATTTCCGCAATTTTATGTTCCTATATTTCAAGATGTCTTCTGTAACAAACTTTTGTGTTTCTTCTTACAGTAACTACTGAAAACTTCTGTTCACCATTAGCATTAAGTACACCATATTTAATGTTCTACACATTTCCATTATCGACAAAATCGCTCTTAAATTCAAAATAAGGAAGGCAAACATTATGTAAGAGAGGTGAATTTCAATTCTATTGCATGTCTTTACTATAATGAATTTCCTACAAACTCATCTTTTATCATTAAATACTTGTTCACTGCCAAAAATGTTAAAGGACAGATAAACAAAGGAGAATCCTAAATTGTATAAATTGTTGGGCGTTACGCCATATTTTGCTATTATTAATTATCACAAATTAAAATACAAAGTTAAATAGAAGTACAAAAAAATTGCTCAAGATTATTATTAGTTAACTCGATAGTGGTAAGATTTCTCTAAGTTTCAACGCATTCTGAAATTATATACGAATACGCAACGAGATATTTTCATGGAAATGAATGTAAATGATTCTTATAATTCACATCAGCTAATTGCTTCATTTCTACAACTTCAGCCTATAAAATTTCGGGAAAATAAGATCACTAACAATGGAATACTTTAAGGATATAATTCACGAAATGTGAATTATTTATTCACATTTCGTGTCACTTTCCATTTTGAGATTCTTTCAAAATTTAAATATATGTAAAATCATCGAGTCCCATCCAGAATTTCGGACTTTAAAATTTTTTAATTAAAAAAATGAAGGAAAAACGTTCTACTTTATGAAACTATTTCTATATCGTAATTAATCTTAGCACTAACATTTTAAGAAAAAATTATGCTTGAATAAACCAGAAAAGGAATTTAAATGAACCAGGAACTACAATGTCAAAACTATAATGAAATAATACATTTTTTTCTAGTTGCATAAGAAAATTTTAAGAAATAATTTCTATGCTCGAGTAAACTAGAAAATGAATTTAAATGGACAAGAATTGTCAAAACTACAATGAAATAATACGTCCTTTCTAGTTGTATAAATCCTGTCATCTAAGTTTCTTTTTTAAAAAAATATAATGCCAGGAAATTGCAGGATTATATTTGAAGAAATTTGATGAATGGTTGACATACAGAATCATTAATGTACTGAAGAAAATATGACGAAACTTACAATAGAACCCTTTCTTTAATTAAGAAACGAGTAATGTTACCTAATAGTTTCAGTATTTTCATGAGTAACCCATTGACATTTGATATTTTTCAGATTTCGCTATTAATGCATTTTGCAATCGAAGCAAATTGAAAAGAAGTAATTTAGAGTTAGAAGAGAATTATCTTTTCACGATCAAATGGAATTTTATCAAAGGAATTTAAAGCAATTTTAAAGGAATGGAATTTACATCAAAAATCATCCAATGAGAAAATGAAATATGCATTTTTTTAAATATGGGAATGCCTTACTTTTGGACAATGGAAAGGGAGGAAACTGATAATTGTTGGATAGTTAGATTCATTGGCAGACGTGCAAGATTTCCTAGCTTAGAATAGACTTCGACAAATTCTTTTTCTAATCTCTTTCATGAAATCATGTATCATAAGGTCAACAACATTATTTGGTCAGTAACTAGGAATTTCTTTCATACAATTTGTTTAAAATATATCTTATGGTTGAAGAGCCTATTTAAGTTTAATTTAGTTCAGTTATATTAACGTCCCGTTTTAAAACATTAAGACTATTTTGGAATGCACCTCGTCATTTTGAATGGCAGTCAGATGACGAAGACGACACCTGAGCTGGAGCCCTCCTCTCTAAACTTCCACACCACACCAGCGGGAGGACGTTTGCCTCCGACGGATTTAACGTGTACCAGACCCGCTTATACAACGGTTCTTCGGTGGAATCGGGTCTTGAACCTGAAACCCTCCGGTTCCGAAGCCGAGACCTTACCACCAGAACACCGCGGCCTCTATAAAAGTTCAAAGTAAATAAAGATGCATAATATTTTTATCTTGTATTCACGATTTTTAGTTAACGATTACAATCTTATTTTTAGCTAGGATTGCACATTTTTTTTTTTATTGAAATGAAAGAAAATAAAGGTCTCTCGTTTCACTTTTGAATAAATATTATTTGAATGGTTGGCTGTTCAAATAAATTAAGCGCTTTTATTCCTTTTTAAAGATACGCGTGGATTTAAGGGAGAAAAATGCTACAATTCATCGGCGAATAATTTGCATTTATTTTTAAAAAGTTTTGATGCAATGAGAAATTGCTGCTCTTCTTATATTAGTTCTTTATATTAGTATCACACTTTGGAAACAAGAACCATTTTGAAACGGATTTCGTAATTCTGAAACGTGGCCAGATGCCGAGGACGACACCTGAGCCAATTCCCCTTACCCAGACACGCCAATATGAAGCTAGTTACATGTTAAACCTGGCGGAGGTCAGCATGCCCATATGCATCGGAAATCAGGTTTCGGACCAAGGACTTTCAAAAGTTAATAATGCACTAGTCATTCTATAAAAGTTTTATAATTATTTTCGCTTTCATTGTGCCATCCTTAATATTTTGCCTTTTAATACCTGTTTTCACTAGTTTATATATAAAGTTGATGTTGAAGCAAAAACAAATTTTTTCCCCTCCCTCTAAGGTCTCCCAAGCAAATTTTGAGAAAGATTTCTTGGAATAAAGCAGAAAAACGCATTTTCTTAGAATTTTCATTTTTAAAGATTATGAAAGTTTGGTTTGAATTGATCGAGTCTTCGATGATGAATTTGGGACCTAAATTATTCATTATTTGATCTCGATTTCCACAATTACATTGAAAAACTAAACTTTATTAGATATTCAATCTTGATCGGATTTCAAGAGACTATGTTAACTATTTACTTTTCTACTCGGTCAAAAGATGTTTTCATTAGTGAATCTGTTAATGTGCTATGCTGCATTTATTGCGCCATGCCATGAAAATAACTCTTCAAATTTTGTACTGATATTCGATCCTTTCGCCACTATACAAAGATTAGATTTTTTCAATATCACTTTGGGAAATTCTAGATATTGGGGAGAATAAAAAACTGTTTTCTCTCAGTTAATCTGGTACAATTAGAGATTTGAATACAGATAGAAATACATTTTTCCAAATGCATTTACTTATGCATTTTACTAGCTTTCGTAAAAGTCCTCCATTAAACTGTGCTTTTATTTAATGACAATAATTCAAAGGAATAAAAGTAAGAACTGCAGGTAAAATGGTTTTTAAAAATTTAATTTATTTTTAAATAAAAATAAAATGATAACGGCTTAATTCCATTTATGAGATGATTAAAAGCCATAAGCGTAGGATGTACCAGGAGAAAAAAAGCCAGGAAACTGTAAAAGTTTGATTTTGCACAAATATAGGCAATTACAAAGTTTACGATTTTAATTCATCCATATATTGGAACTTCTTTTAATTTTCGAAATAATAAATTAGTTTTAAATGTGTTTAGCACTTCCATTGGCGCTTAATTCAGTCTGCAAGGAATACACTCGCGACGTCTATACTATCTTGAATTATTTAGAGAACTACTAAAATTTTTCAAGTACATCAATCACATTATCAAGCAATGATCATATGACACTTTTTGCAATCGTATGTTATAAAATTATAGATCTGAGTTATAAAGCTATTATGTATATGACCGCGTTTAACGAATCATTTAAAACAATATATTCAAGTTGAAGATGCATGGATTTTTAATATTTGAGATCACCAATTCTTGGATTTTTTTTTGCAGTTAAATTTAGTTTCACTTAATTGATATTTATAGCTTCTCCATTATTTTGCACATCCTTTCGCAATACTCACTTGTTATGAATTCCTTCAGGTTTTTTTAAAGAGAAAAAACCGATACCGATTTATAACAACACTAAAAAAGACATTAAATTAATGCTTTCAAATTTAAAGGCAGCATTCGGATTTTAAATCTGTCTAAAAACGAAGTAACAGCAGACGTGGCCACAAAGAAAATGAGTATTTCCTTTAAATTGAAAGTAAGTATTTTTAAAACATAAGCTTCATCTATTTTTCATAGAATGATGACATTTGGAAATATTAATAACATCAGTCAGAAGCACGGGATCAAAATCCAGAAAAGTTAAATAATTTTTGAGAATGAGTTCAGATTTTTATGTACATGAATACTAAAAATGATTTTGATAAGAAACAAACCTTCTATGCGAAATTCTTTTGCAAATTAGCATTTAATCATACCTAATTAATGCATTTTTGAAAGATTTAGAGAATTCCAGACAGATGTTATTATAGCTTTTGAACTATAAAGATATATTAACATCTGAAATAAATTATATAATAATTCTTATGAAAGAAATATATTTTCTCACAATCGTTTTCAGTTTGGCTTTAATTTCACGACAGTATAAACTTTGCCAATTAAAGACTATACATTTCAATTAAATTTCTAAATAAAATATTGGAATTTTGGAAAATACTAAATATTCATTTTGATAAATATTCTGGAATGGAAAAGGAATCTAGATCACTACAAGAACATTTTGTTAAACATCAATTCGAACTGTAAATGAAGAACAATACTTTCGAGCTCATGTTGTTCATAACAAAAAGGAATCAAAGTGAATGCAAGAAATGGATTAAACCAAAAAGAAAGTTTAAACGAAAGCGATTGGAGATCTATGTTTAACCTTGCAATGGTATGATTATAAACAAACTTAAGTGCACCGAATGCCCGAACTTCAAAGAAATAAAACATCATTAAGTGACACTGCTTTACAAATCATTGGCTCAATATCTTGAAATCATACACCAAAAGCGAAACATTTTTCATGCAGGTGAAAATGTAAAATCCAAAACAATTCACATTTCAAACTCTCATTTGAAGTATCTACTAAAGAAAATTGACGATCCCTCAGATTAATATTTTCCTTTAGATTAATTGCTTTGCTTTGCTTTTAAAAAAGCAATTTGTTTATTTTACTATATTATTTTTATTTTATATCGGAACAATCAGAGGCAGAGAAAACTGAATTCATTCTTCTGAACTTTGGCCAAAAGATTTTATTTTATTCTTAGTTTTTATCCGACAGATTTTCATTTCAGTCTAACGCAGAATGATTTTATCGAGGTAAAAAATGAAACTAATTAAAAGCTCGTCAACTATCCTTCAAAATTAAAACATCAAAATGTTAATCAAAATAAAACCAAAGTTTTAAAAATGTATAAAAGATTACTGGATTATTATCAAATAAAATCTCATTTATTTCATTTACTGCACCAGCACATTTCACATACCATCCAAAGAACATGCCTAAATTACTGCACTCCAAAGAGATGGTACAAGAAACAGGAGATATGCAGGCTATAAAAATATGAATTCAAAAGTGCAGTGCAAATTAAAAGAATTTTAACAAGATTTTGTTTTAATTTCATACTTGGAGTACCGGATAACTTTTCTCTCCATCAAAAAATTAAAAACATATGAACGGATCAAGAAATAAGAATCCAAATAATGCAGTTTAAATTGTCATTCATTTCTTAAACATTCAATCATGACTTTCAGGAGTTTGATTTTCTATAGTATAATTTTGAATAAATTGCTTTTATGTATAAAGACAAATAATAATACCCAAAAATTTTGAAGCATGTTTAAATTACTGATATTTAATACTATGCCTCTTAATATTCTTTTATTTAATGCTATAGCATTACTCCACAATAAATTTAGCACTGTTGTATGGGCGCCAAAATTAGTTATTACAGTTCCGAGTTGTTTCCAAAAACAGTTTTCAAATAAAATTTCAAATTATAAAAAAATTGTGAATCAAGCACGCAAAAAAGTTTGTTTTACATCAAGTTTTAAATTTTAGATAACCAGTGTTTTAATTTCAATAAATACTGTACATGGTTCAACGGATTGACATAAACTGAGGCATAATCGAAATTTTAAATTAATAATTATTAAACATCAACCCTACTAATATAAAAACTACTATTATATTTTGAAGAATTTTTAAGGTGCACTGATATGTTACAAGATGGCTTTGAAAACAATTACATTTTAAAATTAAACAGTTATGATAATAAACGTGAGAATACAAACTTATATTGCGTATCTTGAGTATTATATTTTTCTTATTTTATATGATTTAAAAATGCTTGCAAGTAAGCGTCAGATTTTTTTAAAAAAACTAGGTCTTCTGACATTCTGACTATTATGTTTAGTTTCATTAATGTCTTGTTTAGAAGTAAAACTGAATAGCATTATAAATCGAATAGTCATTAATGTTTTTTTTTTACTAGTGTTCTGACAAACAAAATAAGTTCCAAGGTTTTCAATGGATTCTTCAGTGTCTTTAGATGGGAAAGTGGTATAATTTCACATTCTTCTATATTATCGTTTACATTAATTAGATAATTTGGTCTTTTTGATTCCTCAATTAAAGATTTTTCCTTTAATAGACGAGGCGAAATAAAATTGAAGCAGGAAATTTGTAAAGCTTATAAAAGGATGAGCGTATAAATGGAGGCTTTACTTTGTAAATACTAAGTACATTGTTACAAGGGCAATAAATAAATCGGAATAGTTATGAAACAGCGTATAAATGGTAAACGTAAAAACGGGGCTTTAATAATATCCCATATTTTTTGCTTGGTAGAATGAAGATTTTAGGCCTTTATTCAAAATTGATTTGATATGAATGTTTAAAAGCCTTATAAAATAGCAGGCATCCATTTTTCGTGTATTATTGTATTATATTGATTACTTCCAAATCGCACAAATTGGCTCAATTATAGTATTTTAGAAACAATGAAAAGCATCATTTAAATATCAAGCTCTCAGTAATAGCTTCGTATGTATATATTATATCAAGCACATACATCCGAATGAGATAAATTTCCGAAAAAAATTCTATGATCTGTTTCAAACCAAATGATTTGGTTCAATTTATATCCAGACTTCCTAATAACCCTAACAAATGTTTATAAGATTTATTATAAAATATTTCAACACCTCTAGCTATTGACTACAATAATTCATAGATACACATTACACCAATTTTCTTTTATTGAAATTCCAGAACTGACTAGCCCAACATGCCAAGATCAGTTTCTTTTACGACCACTTGTTTTACAGATTGAGCCCAGTCATGGTTATCGCTACCCGAGCATTGCGTCGATAAAGATATAATTACTACTTAAATGTAATTATTCCAAATTTTACAAGTAAAAACCAGTGCTAAATTAGTGCTAGTTCCTAGACAGATTGAAGAACGCAATAACATTACTATTTACCCTAATTTTAAACATTTTTTTTAAAAAAACTTTCTTTATTGAAAAAGCTTCAACTCATCTTTTTCTTATCACTGAAAATTTTTCCTACTCGAAATAAGGAAGACAACAAAATTCACAATTTCAAGAACGACTGGAAATAAGATAGCGAGAATGCTTTCCAATCGGCAGAACTGTAATATGTCGCCAAATAGGATATCCGAACTCTGCCTTTGGCGAGTTGGCGAATATTGATGGGTAACCCTTCACAACAGAAAACGAACTTTTCAACATTTCATCAGTCATTGTGTGATTTTCTTGAATGCACGTGGTAACCCAATGTTCACTTTCTGGTTGTAATTGTTTTATAGTATTGGTTAATTTAAATTTATTTCAAATATTACTTGACTAATTCCTACAATGGGAACTTTCAGGCTTTTTCTTAGTTTCACTTGGCTTCATAACTTCATCGTACAACGCAGGATTTCTGAAATTTATATCTGATAAAGGTTATAATTTATTCAAGCACTAAAAAAGCATATATAGGAACTGCAGTCTTGGCAGATGGTGAATTTTAACATTCCACTCCCTCTAAAAGAACAAAAATCTGCTTGTGCAGCATTTCCACATCCCAAGAAAACCATGTTTGTAATTTATATATTTTATGATCAAGCGTCCAGAGCTAGTAGCTTTTAATCCAGGGCTAGAAACTTTTGTGAGCATTCCATTCGTACGCAAGCTTGATGCTGTTTGATTTGTTTAATGTTTAAGGACCTTCTTCAAAAAGCATATTGTGTTTTCATATCACAAAAGCTTAATCACGTGCTTCAAATTCGTACAAAAGATATGTATACTTAAGGATGAAAGATATACTTGTAACAATGATATAACTGTCGTTTTAAAATTCAAAATTTTTTCTTTCATAACATTAATTTGAATTAATTTTGAATTCATGATATTAATTATCGCCACAATTATCTTGTGTACATTGTACCTTGTTTTAACATGGTGCAGTCTAATCGTACAATTTTTTAATGAATGAATGAAATAGAGCTCCCGAGACTAAGGTCATGTAAATTTTATAAAGCTCTGGTAGTTTTATACCTTTTCAAGTTAGGGGTGGATTTTCAACAAGCTATTGATTACAGCTGCTGGGCTTCAAAAGAGGGGGGTGGGCAGGCAAATCGATTAAAAATATTTGCCTAAATGCAAATAAATTTGTAAATAAGTACAAATTTATGAACTATAAAATACTAAAGCTATAATGTTTGTTGACACTAAATTACTAAAATCATGAAAAAAAGATTTATAATATATGGAATATTAATTATATTATGGCATATTCAGTTTTACAGGTCTTGTAAAATAATTTTTTTAATTAAGTTTGTTTGAATTGTTTGTTATTATTTCCTCATAATAAAAGTTTAATCTTTCGATCCGATAGATTTAACCCTCTTGCAACCGATTTTTAAAAATCACTATTTTCAATACTGTGCTTGCTAACAAATTCAATTTTTTAAAAGAATTGAACTGCTGTTCTATGTTACCCGATAACATTATGATACGACTCAAATCTGTGATAGTGAAAAGGATAAGCACATAAAAGTCAGGAAAATCGCGAGATGCAGTAAAATAATGACATAATTACAACCTCCGAAAATCAGGTACAAACATCTGAATTACGAGGGTTAACATCTGAATTTTGTGTTTTGAAAGAAAATAACGGGAACTATTTTCTTATTCAACAAAATATGTGTCTTTAGAATAATTCAGTTCTATAATTTTAAGAAACTATATATATAAAAAATGAACTATTAGCTTTTGAGATGAACATGAGAAATGAAGAAAGCCGAGCTGTTTGGACGGCAAAAAATTAATCTACGTATAACCGACCGCGAAGCTATTTAAAAGGTTAATACTAGTAAACAAAAATTCTAGATGTAACTAAATTGGCTAGTTTTTAACGAGGGAATTATAATTATTTGAAACAAAAAATACCTGCATCCAACCCCTACCCTCGATTTTGAAAACAAATTCGGACGATTAGATACTTATTTATCGACTAAGAAACACATTTCATTGTTGAACAATAGTTAAACCCACTCACATTGTTACCCAGAGGCGGGCGGCGTCAGCGGGGGGGGGGGGGATTGCCATCTTGTCGATTTAGTTTAATTATATTAATGCCCCGTTTTAAAGCAACATTAAGGCTATTTTGGGACAGACCTCGTCATTTTGAACCACAGATGACAAGGACAACACCTGAACTGGCACCCCCTACCGACGGCCAGAAACTGAGAGTTCCGTCGGTAGAAATTTTCATTTCAGAACGATTATGGAGAGCTGAGTATTAGCGATTATAACAATTTAAAAACCATCTCAAAGGTGATATACTGTGCACAACCGAATATCCAAATAAGATTTAAGAGGTTCGACTTTGACTACGTGTTTGGCAAACCAATTAGATGGCAAATCAATAAGATGTCTCATTTTATCGATGATTTTTTGTTGGACGTTTGGTATTGTAAATAATTTTTGGTTGGTGTTTTTTGGACGACGACGTCAAGTTCGCAGACTTTCCGCAGAAAAGATGACTATCTGAATTTTAAAAGATCTAATTAGTATTTAATTTTTTAAAATTAAATTGAACTATTATAAGTAATTTTGTGGCCAAATCCGAGAAATTGTGCTCGCCCACTTGTCAGATTTTTCTTGCCCTCTCCCCGGAGACAAACTTCTACCGCCGCCTCTGAGTTACCCCCCCCTTCCCCATCTTGTCTGTTTCACCATTCTCGGCCAAGACTGTAGGTAGAAAAATCCATACCGTCCAATTCCCTGCAAATGTATGCAATGAATATTCATCACATTCCATTTGACAAACAGAAATACAAGAACAGAAGCTGTGTTCTGCCGAACACTGTGGGATTTGTTCTCAGTCACATGGAATGTCGTGGTGGGGGAATCCTTCGAAACGCTCGAAGAACGATAGTGAAGGGGCGAAACCAGAAGTCGAATCGAGACTCTGATCAAAGAGGCAGAACTTCCTCAACATTGAACATGCACAGTTAAGTAATTGTATTAAAATATTCACGGTTGCATAAATGTATATTTATAAATACAATTTCATTATAAAAACATACATTACAAAATTCAGAATTCAAAACCATTGCATTTTGAAGGCGACTTCCTTTGGTCTGATATCTTACAAATGTCACAGTTAACAACATATTTAAATTAAATTTTGAATTTTACCAAATGCATTCCCCATGAAATACGATGATTTAAAAGTAAATAACTATAACAGTTGTTCGTCCATTTTCTCTTAAATCGTCGAGATGAAATTATATTATATTATATATATATATATATAATCGTGTTTAAATTAGTATTCTTTTAAGTTTTTTTTTAAATACAATATTAAAAACAAAACAATCTTCGAAATATTAGAAATTTTTTAAAAATTACTATCTAAAAATAGGTCATTTCAGAATTTAAATCACAATTACTTATGCTATTTTAATTTAAAATATATGGTCGATAATCGATAATCCTGTAAATATATATAACATTATAATATAGATACTGCACATTAGAGTCCAAGCCATAACTCCTGATTATTTTGAGCAATTAAAGACGAACCTTAAATTTGGATTCCAAAATTGTCAAAGACTCCGAGCCATGACAATTGGGGAAATATGTGGCTCATCTTCG
This sequence comes from Argiope bruennichi, assembly GCF_947563725.1. Classification (NCBI taxonomy): domain Eukaryota; kingdom Metazoa; phylum Arthropoda; class Arachnida; order Araneae; family Araneidae; genus Argiope; species Argiope bruennichi. Next base: position 27,297,155 of record NC_079156.1, on the reverse strand, counting down.
ATTCTTTGAATATCAATCGAAGTTCATAGAATAGAAGGAAAAAGAGGACGAAAACCAAATCCCGCTACATTTTAACAATTACCGTCATTGCATTCCGGGATTCGTGAGGTAACAAGCGCAGCTCGGAAGTTAAATATTTTTAAGGTTGTTAGATTCAAAGTTAAAAATAATTTTATAAACATGCTAAAATGAAAAAAATCACATATATATTATACCTAAAAAAAGCATTAAAATATCTCCCGAAAAAATCATATTAGATCCAGACATCTCTGGATTTAAGATTCTTATAAGTAATTTCAGAATTAAAATATTGCTTAACATCTTAGAATCCATCGACGGCACGCTATGAAACTTCTGACGCTAGATATCTACACAACTTACAAGCAACTTGCAATGTATATACACAAGCATTTAGAATTTGTAAAAATTATTAGAATAAAATGCTTATGTGATATTTTAAAATTTAAGTTTCTAATAAAATCACTGAATTATACTGTACATGAGAGAGTAAAAAGCAGGATTCTCGTACAGTGCAAGATAAAAAAAATGATTTAATTTTTGTATAGCCAGGGCCAGTTTTAATGCTAGCTTATAATGCTAAATTTTTAAATTTTGTGCTACATAAGTAACTGCATCATATAAGCATTTCCAAATTAAAAATTAATTCATTTTATAAACTGAGTAGTTATAAATCAAATCAAATTTTTAAAATTTATGTTATTCAATTACTTAAATTAATGAAATTTCTACAATTTAATAAAATATAAGCAAGCTATATGTTCAAGTTAAAACGTAAGTAATATTTAATAGCAAATACCAACTTTCATTATTAGATTAATACATGGATTCATGCGATCGCCAAACATGTTTTTAAAATTTAGAACCTAATTCTTTACTTTTAGACTAGCTGTGATAAAATATCAATAGTCTATGGGTATTAGCGAATTAAACTATCTTTTATATAAGAATTTCCCACTTTCTGGTATCCTGAAAAATTCGATTAATTCAACACATTTTAGAGCCACTATGCAATTAAAAACGGGATAAACAAACACGGTTTATGTGCAAGTTAAATTTTCAAAGTTTCTTTTTTTTTATTTAATATTTTTCCGTATGTCTTCAGCAATGTAAAACATTTATTTGTTGCCATCTTCATTGTTCTTATATACACAATTTTTAAAATGAGATATTAATTAGTAATTAAACATTAGTAATTACGTAGTTACAAATATGAGATGGAATTGAGATTGCATTAAATTCGTCTGATAAACCATGTATCGAATTATGATTTAAAGGTACAAGGACAACATCTTTCCACTTTATACTGAAATCCGCTTTTAGAAAGATTTAATACAAATATTTTACAAAATTTCAAAGTCCAAAAACACATTAATCGAATAGTAATAATTGGTTGTGGAACATTTTGAATATTAAATATAGGCAGAATTTTTATTAAGGTTTCCCTCAAATAAGTTATAGTCCAGAAATGTTAAAATTATCAAATAAAAAAAAAAGGATTAAAAAGTCAGTTGGAAAAGCAGCTTCGTACATTTAGAAGAAAGCATATGGATGCCAATCTAAAACATTGGGTTGTACAAAGGCCAGGAACATGCAATTCCGACAACATGCTTCAAGCGACACCCGCCGCCCCCCCTGTGAAAGAAATACAATAAAACTAATAAACTCCTGGTGTTTTGCAAAGCAGCTGTTAAGATTTATGGTTTTTTTTTCTTTTTACTTATACCAAGTGAAAAAATGTATTTTTTTATAAAATAATTTGACTATTTTATATTTTTCATTTCGTATATTAAAAGATTAAAGTTTTTTTAAAAAAATATCTACATTTAAAAATTTCGAAACTTATAAAATACGAACATTTTTTATATGTTTCAAATAATTTTTTATGTATGTATTTAAAAAAATGCTTTAAATGTTTAAGAGTACAGAAGTAAATTCAGTTCCTCATGATTTGCAATTCATAATGATAACGCATGTTAACTTTTATAAAACAGTCAAGATCCGCTGTCTGTTCAAAATGAGAAAAACTATCCTTCGAAAATGAACGAACATTCATGTTTGCTAAGTATTTTATAATGAACCATCACGAATTGGGCCTTCAAAATGCAAAGGTGATTAAAAATACATTATAAAGTTTGCAAACACTGGGATACTTACCTAAAGATCTGAAAAAATACGAATCATAAAAGTTTACTTACCTTCATACAATTACTCTTAAACAATTATGATGTATAATTATTTCAACTTAATTATTGGTTAAAGTTATTTAAAAAAAACAGTTCCTGAAACAAAAGCTAAAATAAAAATATCTTAAGATACTAAAAAGTTCATTTGTCCGCCCCCAAAATTTCTTAATTATTAAAAGTTACATAAGTACAATTCAGAGCAAATTTGCACTTTTCTTAAATTTTCAAAGCTTTTTACAATATTTATGAAAAATGGTTTTTAATATGTGCTACTATTCAATTATATGCTATGAAAAAAATCCATAGATAAGAAAACAAATACAAATGCAAACCTCCTAAAGAAAGAATGAAAATAAAAATACATAAAAGTGGCTATTTCAAACAACATTAATTAATAATATTAAACAGTTGTTTAAATTAAATTTTACACTTTAATATTTCAAAAAGCTTAAAATCAAATTGTAAGCAGTTACGCACTGATGCACAATTTCCTTAATTGCATCTAAATTACCAATAATAATTTGAACATTTTACCAGAAAATCCAAAAGAAATTCTAGAGGATAATGCATCGCATCGTGCTTACCCCCCCCTCCCCAACATTGCATTTTAACGCATTAAACCTGCAAGAAATGTGATCGGGAAGTATTAAATTTATGATTATGACCTATTACTTTGAGGTACAAAATTATACGCCAGATACAGATATTCTTGAATATTGTTTCGATACATTGAAAAATTTTAAATATTAGTTTTGTACATTATTATTCAATATTAAATCTGAACTGCGCTTAAATTATGCTAAAACATAACATTCCACATCTTATCAATGGCAGTACATTGAGTTTATGGCTGCATTTCACATTTAAAGGAAACGATACACATGATAAATAGTCGGATTTAGTTAGGTTTTATTGATATATATATCTCGCTTTAAAGGAACTAGAGAAATATTTTGAAATGGATCTAAGTTCAAACCGTGGTCAAATGACTAGAATGACAGCTCGGTCTTTTAACTCCTGCAGCGCTTTAGAGATGAAACAATCGATTCCGATTATTTCAATATGGTCTAGACTCGTTTATATGACAGTTATTCATCGGAATCGAGCTTCTAACCTTGTCGCAAAACTCCAATGATGAATATTCTAAGTAATCGAAATTTTAAATCACTGACAGGAACAAATACTATTTGACTGATTTTTGACAAAAAAATACTATTTGCATTTTGCAACCTATTTCGCATAACAACTAATAGCTAAATCATCCTAACAAACATAAAATCGCCAATAGTCTTTTTAATAACAAAAGCAGAATAATACTCACCTGTGATCCACGTACAGAAGGCAAAATTAGCGTCGAAGAAATTCTTTCACTTATATTTCTCCTTCCAATTCTTTTAGACAAGGTATTGTACGATATTCCTACGATGCTCGATGTTTTGAATGCCGACCAACGTCGAAAAGATGTCGTACTAATGTTGTTTGGCATTTTGTGATAATAGGATCTAAAAAATTAATTACAATGTAAATTTAATTAAATGCGACTACAATAGAGTATAATCCTATTGAATAGTTTTTAATAAAACACACATATACACTAGCGCGCGCTTTTATTTGTGTACTTGTACAAAAAAAAAAAAACATTTTTAATAAAATATATTGTGTTCAAAATAATATCACAAATGCTTGAAACTAAAATACTATAAAGAAATTGTAATAAATATTCTAATTCCAAAATATTCATTAAAATATTTATTATGTCATTAAAAATTTAATTGCCTTGTAACATTTCTAACCGGTCACCACTTTTGCTAATTTTGTTTGGACATCCAGGGTTTTGATAGAAATATTCTATATTTTTTAATACATTCGTAATAACATGCTCCCAGAAAAATGTTCTAATAATAAAAAAAGTCTTTTTCAGTCTAATGTTTTTCAACATTCATTTTAATAAAGTTATGGAATGCTAGCTATTTATACAAAATTCAAATCAACTTAATTGATTAACCGATAATCAATTAAAAAATTAAAAAAATGTAAATTTTCATTTCAGAAATTTCTGAAAGAAACTTCCAGAAATTTTAACATCAATACCGAAAAGTCAGTTACAAATTTTAATGCTAAAAAAGTTAAATAAGTTGGAAGAACTTGCATTTAGTCGATGACAATTATGGATATTCTTGTTAACGGTCAATACGAAATCATATATGGTGAGAAAGATTGCATCATTTTATGCATTAAGTGCAAAGTTCAAATAGTAGAGGTACTAGGAAAGTATTCGAGTCAGCAAGATTTGAATACAAATGGTTACTTCAAAGCGAAATTAGATAGAGTCCTTGGGATATAATCGAAGCAAGCAGCACCTGCTTTTATCTCACCAACAGAGATCTAACTTTTCTAAATATTATTCCGAAATCAGAAGATGCTCGCCATACCACTCGTTCGTTATTTCAATCCGTCATTATTTACTCTTTGATATACTGGGCGCCTTTCAAGAGAAATAATTTCCGACCTAACTTTCACCTTGATAAAGAGCAAGATACACATTCTTTAAAAATAAATAATTTGAATGGAAATGGAAGGAAAACCAACTGGAGTGGTCTTTCTAAAATGTTCGCACATACTATAATAGAGATTATCTCAGAATACCTTGCATGGCATTAGGTTAAAATAGTTATGAAATATTATCCCTTGGCTCAAATTTCGAAATCTATCGTTCACCTTGCAAAGTTATTCGGCGATTAATCTCAGGCATATTCTTAATAGTAACTGAAAATCGAACACTCTTTTCCAACCGATTGAAAAAAAAATTGATACAAAACCACAATTATAGTCACTAAATCCCATATCAAACTTGATAAATTTAAATCATTTCGACTCTGATTACATTTACATGTTTCTCAATGTATAGACCGACAGACGGTCAATACCTTTGTTGGAAATGGCTCAAAATTTGGCAAGCGTCTACAGTATACATGTTAAATTGTGTACCAAATTTTATCCATTTAGCTCTTCATTTCAAAGTTATGTTAAATTATATTCGAATAACCGGTGATAGATTTTTTTTAATAGATTTACTCAAAATTGAATAGAAATTTTCAAATTTTATATAAAGATCATATACCGAATTTCATCTGTCTAGCTCAAAACGCTTTTGATTTATCGTGTTTACACTCAGATATAATGTATTTTTCGAACATAGGAAGGACTAAAACATGGGAATTCTTTAATTTCGAGTGATTTCTTTCTTGATTATTAATATTCTCTCCATATTTCGTATACGAGAAAGTAAAAAGGAATGAAATTAACTCTATATATTTTTAGTTAGTTTAGCGTAAAAATCACCCAACTCAAGTTTAGTTTAGTTATATTAACGTCCCGTTTGAAGCAACACTAGGGCTATTTTGGGACGCTCACCCAACTCAAGTCGTTAATGTAATATTACTAAATATCTTTGCATAAATGTCTGTTTCGGGAAGGAGGGGGGGGGATATGTATATACTTGCCGCCTTTGGCGACCAGATGGTTCACCGATGTTAATGCTCTTTTAAATTTTAATAATTAAATATTTTACGCAATTCCAACTTTAATAGATTCTGCATCAAAATATTTTAAAACTTCAAATTTTGATAGTCATATAATTCACTCATAATATTACAAAGGCCTTCAGTCATAATGTAATATGTATCTCTCTAATTTTCTGTTAGCTCCCGTAGAATTTATGCTTTAAATTAAAGTGGAAAGAATTAATCTGCAATTAATATAATAATATTTTTTACTGAAACAAAGCATTTTTTTTTATAATATTACTGATAACAGTCACTGAGCGTTTAAACTTTATGGGAACTATAGAATCTTTATTTATGTAATATCTCAAGAATTTGTCAACAAACTTCTCAGATTCATCATGAACAGATCTATTAATTAACAATATTTAATTTTATGTGTATCGAACACTAAGAAAATAAAATGAATCATTTAAAATAATCGGTCGAAAAAAGGTTTCAAAAAACTACTTAAAAAACGATGTAAAAACTATAAGCATATACAAAAAATATATAACTAACATAAATACAATTTAATTACAAAAGCATGCAACTAACCTAAAAATAATTTAAATCAAGAATCATCCGTTGATAATATTATCAACAATCAGAACACAATGCGCATGCGTGAATTTTCAATGCCAGTTACGTTAACGCAAATGCGTGAATTTTCAATGCCAGTTACGTTAACGCAAATGCGTGAATTTTTCTACGCCAGTTGAGATAACGCTATGCAGATTCGACATTTTTAATTTCTTTTATTCTGTGTTATTTTAATTCAAAAGTACTTCAGAATGAATCTGAAAGATCGATTAATTAACAATGTTTAATTTTAAATGCATAAACATTAAATAAATAAACAGAATCGTTTCAAATAATCGGCCGAAAAATGTTAACCCTAGCCTCATTACTGTTGGGGAAAAAAAAACTGAAGCCTTACTCATTTGGCGGTGGGGAAAAATGGAAGATTTTTTGGCTGGAAAGTTAGTTTAATTAATAATTAAAATTCTAATTAAAAATTCAAAAAAAGAACCCCAGGTGCACATTCCCGACGGTAGCTGTAGGTCAAATGGCCTGGCCTGTAGAGAGCCAACACACACACACACACAGAGAGACAGACAGAGAGAGAGAGAGAGAGAGCTTTATATAAGTATAGATTGAAAAGTCAAAACAAGTATACCTGAATTAAGATAAAGAGCAGCTGAAACGGATATTAGAGCTGAATCATTTTATCAATCTTTAGTGCTCAAATACCATTCGCAGCTGCAATTTTTAAAATGTTTTATCTACACAAAAAACGGCCCGTCATTAAGTAAATAATTCGCAAGAAGAAGTGGCAATGATGTTTTGATTTAGCAAAAGTAATACAAGATTGGCAGCTGAAAATGAAGCTAATAACTTTAGCTTTCAAATTTGTTGGCTGAATAGTTCTTAAAACTTTCTTCATTTAGAATTACAGCAAATAGTAAAATAGATGAGTGGTGTACAAACCAACTTCAGATCCATTAATACACAAAATTCATAGTGCGAATTAAGCCTTAGATATACCTACATAAAATGTGCTCTTCCTCCCCATTTTTCTAATCGTAGTCCTTTCATATTCCCTCTACCTCCCACCAGAAACATAATAGGGCACTGGGAATTGAAATTAAATTTAAGTATTTATATATAAATCATTTATGTTAAATATGGCCTAGCAGTCGTTCAATACATCTAAATTATTCTACAGATTAATTGAATTATTTTTCAGAATTATATAGCAGTTATGAAGGCAATTGTTTGAAAAAAATACAGTTTAAATGAGCAAAAACGGGTAAAAGTGAGTTTTAGTGAGCCCATTGCTGCGCCAACGATGCCAAGTCGCCAATAAAGATGACGGAAAAAATAAATCCGCGGAACAGTTACGGTTACCATTTCCCGCCGTATAATTAGGACTTTTTACTGCTATTTTTTTTCCTAAACTACCCGGTGCCTTCGGCATCTGTAGAAGGCAACGGGCAGAATATTTTAAATTAAAAAAAAATTCTACGGCTTCGGTAGCACATTAAACATAGGGACTGCGTGATTAACAGGAACAGTGTATAATCAATTGAAAAGAAATAATGAAGAACGTTATAGGAACAGATGCAATCAAACATTCTTCATACAAAATTTCAAACAAGGATCCTCTCCTAACTTCAGCTACTCGTAAAAATTACATATTCACTCACTCTTCATCCCTTCTGCAGTTTCGAAATACTGTTTTCCATTCCATTCACCCGACATCCATTCTTGCACAATTACCGACATACCAAATTATCAAGGGAACCAACCATTAGCACCAAAAGAATTGCGAGAATTGTGAAGAATTCCATTGCAGCTACCTTTTAAAGTGAGAATGCAGACGATTTCGTAAAATAAGAATTCAGACGATTTTTTAAAGCGCATAATGACAATTAAAAATTGCAAGAGACTAAATAATTTCTGTTCGTATTCACATTAAAAAAAGAAAGAAAATAAATTTTAATTATAAGCTTAAAAGTTTATTAAATAAAGAAAGTTAATTATAATAAAAAACAAAATTAAAATCTTTAATCGATATTTTTTAAATATTTCTAATTTAACATTTTTCATAATATAGTTGTAGTTCATGTACATCTCAACCATTGCAAAAAGTAGTAAATAAAACAGCATTAGGGTTGCTAGAAGAGCGTTCCGATAAGTTGCTATATTGGCGACAAACTGGGTTGCACACTATTTTTCACTTCACCCCAAAAACGTTTAAAGTTATGTTTTAAAAACAATGATTGGCAAATCAAAACGTAATGACATATTATGTGATTCTTTAAAAAATTGCTTCCTAGAAAATTAGTACAATTCAATTGTTTCACAGATAAAAAGAGCTTCAATAAGAAATTCAAATTGTTTTAAGTAGTTTAAAGAATTAATGTACAAAGTATTTTCTGAAATATTTTTGAGAATATTTTATTAAGATATTTTTTAATTTAAGCTTTTTAATGATATACGAGTATGCTTGTTAGATGAAAGAGCAGTCCATATTTAAAATATATTATCCATTTGTCTTAATAGTAACAACGAAAATGCATATATCTGTGGTCTGTCTGTCCATTGGCATATTAAGATCCAACTATCTGGACTAATTTTATCAAGCTTGACAGAAATGCATTTTGGAATGCAGGAGATTTTGTCGCAAAGCGATTTTAAAATTTCAGTTTTAATGTATCAAAAATGAAACGAAATCTCATTTGTCTGAAATGTGGGTCCAGGATTTCATCGATTTACTTTTAATAAAGTAATTCACACTAAAAGTAAGAAATATTAAAGTAATGTAAGTTTTTTAAAAAATAATTTCTAAAGAATAGTAAGTCTCTTTCCAACTTTCACAGCTCATAAGAACAGTCATTCTAATATGACCATTACGGATTGAAGATATGATTTATTAAGTATTTTATGCATTATTTTGTAAATCTAGAGTTTACGATTTTTTTTTCTCCGATTTGGTCTCAAACCTTCATTCTTAACCAACTAAAACCTTCATTCGGTTTTACGCCGTTCTACTTGAATGACATTAGTAATTGTGCAATACGGAACAATGTACTAACAATGTCATTTTACTGCAGGAAATTATGTAAAAGGAAATATAAAGAATAAATTTTTCAAATTTATTAAAATTGAAGAAAAATGTAGCATAGAATTCGAAATCGCAAACACTAATTTTTAAACTTTAAAATGCCTTTATTCAATTTTATTCTTCTAAAATATTGATAACATTTCGATTAGTTTTAATTAAAAATAATTAAAATTTTAAAAAGCCTCTTCTGAATGAGCACATACTATCCAACAATTAATTATTTGTGAAATTTGATAGTTTTGGGGTTGAATTTCGCATGATGTAGTTTGCAAATTAGATAAAAGACTTTAAAAAAGATTGAAATTAAAAATAAACATTTAATAAGAATTGACAATATATCGCATAAGAATTACAGCAGCCTCTCGCGATTATAAAATGATTTAAAATTAAAAGCACATAATCTAATACCAAACGATTACTCCACCTGGCACAGGAGTTAATATTCTCTTTTATAAAAAGTCATTTTATTTTAAGAGAAAAGTGTTCTCTTTTATAAAAGGCATACTTATCAAAATAGTTAAGTGGTTACAAATCAGTGATTTGAATTATGAATTGCATATTTATAAAAATTGAATCTATATTTATTTATTTTTGGTTATTATTTCTTTGATTTAAAAATACAATAAAATACACATCAATCAAAGATATATTACCGACGCTCCAACATTAATAATTATATTTGATAATATATATTTTTAATAATTCTTAAGTTATTCTTATTTTTTCAAACAGTATGCTTGGTATCTCAAATGTTTTATAATATTATATTAAATTAGTATCAATAAAATTTAAGGACATAAAAGAATTTCAATGAATTTTTTCTGAAATTCTCGAGAAAAATATCAATTCAGTGAATATAATTTTATTTCTATTTTTTTTAATTAAATGGCAGATTCATACTGATTAGCCGATCTTATGACTGACCTCATATAAAATTTCAAAATGTGCATTCAACAAACTATATTTATCAAAAAGTCACTGAAAGTTCAAATGCAAACAGGTTTTGTTAAACGTATATTATTTAGAAATTAAAAAAAAAAATCGCGATAATGCATTTTGTAAATGCTAATAGCCTTTAATGATTTGAAGTAGTGCAATTCATCAATAGAAATGTGGGTTCGAAAGTTCTAACCTAAAAGATTAAGGTCAAGATTCATTATGAAAATTCCATCTTCACGAACATCAGATAAATAAGTAGAGATTAATATGAAATAAATAAATCCGATACGGAAGCTTCAGATACATTATCAAAATTTGAAATCGGATTTTTTAATGTTTACAAAACATAAAAAAAATATATATATAAAAAGCTAAAAAGTACGAAGTGATAAAAGAACACGTTTATGCATTTTATGCATTAAAAGAGCAAGAAATTTCCAAATCAAAATAGATAATTAACAGAAGTTTTGTAACTGGTTTCTCGGAGAAGAAAAAATGTTGGTTTTTCCTGAGAAATAATTATTTTTAACAATTTAGTGCACTTCTGACGAATACTCTAATAAAAGTAATTTCCTCAGAACATAATCATCAATCCAAAATTTTTGCAATTATTAGTATTATTCTACTTACGAATTACATGCAAGACTTCAGAAGAGGCAAATAATAATCGAGATCACTTTGGACAATTTATATGCAATAAGAAAAGAAAGTAAACACATTCAGCAAATGTATCAAACTTATCTAAAAACTACATGCAATTCAAATTTTAACATGCGACAAATTATAATATAAATAGAGATATCCAGGTCATGGCAATAAAAGTTTTCATAGTTAATCAGAAAACGAGACATTACGGATAAAAAAGCAAACAAACTTACCGAATAAATCTTGTTAAATGTATAACAATGTTATAGCCTTTATAGCCTTTGTAAGAAATTATTAAGATATAACGTGTAATTCGTGACATAAGAGACAGAACCACCAACTCATGGCTTTCCCATCTAATGACGAACTGAAAAAAGTTTCAAAGTTCAACCGCGCGGGCATATGCGTGCGCATATGAATTATGATAACTGATGACGCCGATTCTGGAAATCTCAGAGCACAAAGAAGGAGTAAAAACACGCAGGTGGATTAAAAAATGCAAAAAAAAAAAAAATGTGGATCTCCAATTGGAATTGCTCTCTCTCTCTCTCTCTCTCTCTCTCTCTCTTTTTATTATTTATTTTTTAATTCCGGAAGTTACTATTCATAAATGAATTTGAAGACAGTGAAAATTCCGATTTGTTTTTTAAAATCAATTTAGTAAGTTTTTCTGTTAAAGAATAATTCGACGGAGCATTTATTTTGGAATTAAAGGAGAAGTTTACAGAAACATTTCTGTTTTAATCGTAGGTTACACAGGAGAATATATATAATAGCAAACTCTTTAATATAACTTAAATTTGAAATAATTACTTGTTCTGCGTGTATGAATAATATTAGACAGTTAGACATTTTTAAAACTTCGTCTCAGAATGTGTCTAAAATATGTTCGTGTCTGATTTAAAATCCAGAATTTGTTTACAATAGAATTCAGAACAGAATGACATCCAGAAGTTGTCTTGAATTTATATTTACGTATATGAAATAAACCGAACTGCGTCGTTTTGTTACTCATAAAATCGTCCATTTCCGAAAAAATGTTTTTTAAGGCTACTTTTAATTAATTACTAAAAACTTAAATAGTAAAGAGGTCGGATTTAATAAGCATAGAATATTATTTCCTTTTTCAATAAATAAATAGATAAAATAAAGAACAACAGTTTCACATTGCTATTTCTTTGAATACCATTTTATTACGATAAGAGCCTCAATTTATCAATTGTTCAGATTAGACGAAGCAATGCTTGATCTCTACTTTTTATCCGGTAAATATTTGGTGGAACATAGGCAATGTATATTAGGAGACAACTTTTTAAATAAATTGGTCAATCTCACTTTAATAAATATAACCTCAAATTAAACTCTGAAAATGTACATATTTTGGTTTATTATGTCTATATATAGCATCTACTATATCTATATACAATGTTATTTATCTCTAGAATATAAATTTGCCTATATTTTACTAATTCATTTATTTTTCATAATTTTAATGGTGTACTTTGGTCTCTGGTGTATCACTCAGTTGGTGGCTAGCGACATGAGTTACTAATCTACTAGGGATTAAGCGAAGAAGTTACTTCTTGGGCTTAGCTTTAAGAGCGTCACTGTCCCCGGAAGTAACTCTGCCAATAATTTTTGAATATTATTTTTCTTCAAACCAAAAAATTTTGATTTTAGATTGACACTGGGAATACATCTTTGATTTATAGTGTTTAAATACACTTTTTTGGCTTGCAATAGGTTTACATTACGAATTTATTCAATCTTCAAATAATAGTTAGTATTGTAATGAAATTTGAATTCGCATATTTAGTAACGCCTTTCCGATGTACGAACGTCTGAATAGTGGTTAACACACTGGTAATACTGCATGTGGTGAGAAGAATTGGTTCGAATCCAGCTTTACGGTGCGATTTTTTAATTTCATTTTTTTTTTACCTCATGCCTTATTTATACAAAAATTTAATCAGAATTTCTCATGCACTGTCAACAATTTTTGAATTTGTATTTTGTTCAAATGAGAAGTTTTCATTTTAGGCTTCCAATCGCAAAAGATCTTTGGTATATCGTAATTTGATGCACTCTTTCTTTTGTCATAGGTTTGCATTGCGAATTTATTCAATCTTTGAATTATTGCTAGTGTTGTAATGATTTTAAAGAACGTATATTTAGCAACGCCAATAATTTTGACTGCAATTATAGTTCTTTGTCAAATTTTGGTTTCAATCGGTTGGTAAAAATATGTCTTAAACACAAAGTTTTTGTGATACCACTCCCGCTGGTTTAATCCCCACGATTTCAAAACTACTGGTTCTTAAAAAAAAAGAAACAATGGACAGTTTCACTGCCTTCATATATCCTGACAACCATTAATTATTTTTCGATTTGAAGACTTCGCATGAACGAAGCAATACAATTTACAATATCCGGACAATAGTTAATGGTTTGGAAAATTTAATATAATATTCTTCATCGTTGTTGCCTCTTTCAAGGACACTGTTTCTGTTCGGTTCTTTTCTTTCGTATGGAATACTTGCAATTTTATGAAGCTAATTTCTAAGAATTCATAAAAATAATTTGTGCCGTTAGGAAGGAAGAGAAATTTAAACTGTAGGTGTCGCTGTCTCTTTGAGATGATACCAGAGTTTGACATTCCCGTTAAACTTCAGTCAGTGGAAAACTGTGAGATGCGTCGAATATGTTGTGAAATATGCAGTTCTGAATTGAGCTTTTCACTATCAATGAATGTTTCGCTATTTGGTTTTCATTAAGAGTGTGAATTAACCATAATATTTCGGCAGCTGCGCGAAAATTATGTTTTCAGTGTCGAGAGTTTTGAGTGAAGGATTGTACCGAATTGACTGAAATGCGTCTGGAGAAGGTTCTTCAGGAATGTTAAATAATAGTTTTTATTATTGACAGAGCTCAGTTTAAAGATGGCATCAAGCGCAATACGCATCAAACGAATATTTGCATACAAGTTGAATATTTGTTTATAATTGTCCATTATATTTGACGACGAATCAATGGTTGCCCAAGGAGGCTATTCCAGCTATATTTGTCTGAGGATTAGAATCACAGAGGACGACCGTTCAGTTGCATCTTTGCAAACTGAAGAAGAATGATACTTTGTGACTGAGAACATCACAACATAAACGAGAGGGAAAAAATCCATATAGCTGCTCAGCTTTTACCACGACACAAAAAGGCTTAATTTCTGAGCTAGATATTGACAAGTCAAAAAAAAAAAAAAAAAGGTACGGTAAACAATATTGGTTGTCTGCTTTTTTGTAAGCATTTGCCACGAAATGAAATATTCGTTAACGGAAGTGAAATGGCTTTTATTGTACGCTTTGGATGCTTAAAGAGTGGCAAAACCATCATAAGCAAGGCATACTCGTCTTAGTTGTAAGAGGTTTGTTCGAAAACGGTATTAGTTCCAAGAATACTGTAGTGAATGAGTCGTTCCATTTTTGATATTAAAAGGGTAAGTAATTCTACTTATACAAATTTTTATAAACTTAACCTTAATTTTTATTGTTAAATTTTTATGAGTATTCTTTAGTGTTGCATGTGATCATTATTCATCTTTAAATACGTTACCTATTTAGAATTTTAAAAAGAAATGCTAGTATATTTAAAACCGCCATGAAGTCATGTCACTTAGTTCAAAAACTGTTCGATATGAAAATTGCTAACTATTAGACTTGAAAGATGTTAAATCCAATTATCCTAAATTTGGTGAGATAAGTTTCGAGACCTTACTACGATTTTGTCTAAACATTCTTCTAATGAAAAATGTTCTCATCGCTATAGTATAACAGCATTTTACTCTTTTGGAAAGCGTAGCATTTTATATTTTTATATTCTGTTTAAAAGATGTTGAAATTACAGCGATAGGTACACATGAAACTTTCAATCTCTAGCAGTTTCAAATTGAATTTGCAAAAAATTAAAGAGAAATTTCTTTCAAATTGAATTTACGAAAAATGAAAGAAATATTTCTTAGAAATGTTAATGTCTCAAAAATTCAAATAACATTTTGCATTAAATTTGCATTTCTGAAATAATTCTTATTCTGGATTCGTCAAAATTAATTTTTCGAAGAATAGCTAATTTAAAATGAGTGTTTCAGTTTGTCATAATTCTTTAAGAAGTGCAAAGGAATAAATTTTTCTGTTCATAATTCACTTTAAAAATAACACTGAATGTTTTATTAGCAGTAAAAATACTTACAATTATAAAACGAAATTTAATTAAATTCTTTATAGAATGATTACTAGCCGATCATTTTTAATTTTCTTACAAAACTACTGTAGATGTACAACTTAACAAGGGAAAAAAATGTAAGCAAATCAGTATTAGGACTACTAAGAAAATTATTCGGCTTTTTTTTTTGGGATACTATTTTGGCGACAAACTCAGGGGCACACTAAACGATTAAACTAATCTGAAAACGTCTAAAAATCGATAACAATTGAAAGAAAAATTACTTAAAAATCAAGTTTATATCGTTGAAAAGATAAAATTTTTAATCGGCAAGATGCTATAAATCCTTTTGAAATTTCCACCGGTTTGTTGTAAAAAGGCCCAAATACTGCTGCCTTCAAACATCTGTATCATTTGGCAAGAATAATTTTTACTTCCTGAGCAATTGAATTGGGGTCTGTTTTCAGGGATTGTGGAAAAAAATGCAAATGAGATACACTCAATCACTGTACAGAAACTAATCAAATGACAAAGACGTGTATTTTAAATAAAACAAGAATTTTAAAACGAGTAGTTCAAATTTAGTGTTAATTTTGATAAATTTAATTGAAAATTCACAATGTACAGACATGTCACTGATGTCAATAAAAGAAAAAAAAATTGAATTTTAAAATGTTAAAAAAAAATTGTTTGGGGATAATTTTCGTTAAATTTGCTAAGAAAAAAGATGAAATTATGGTTAATCTATGAGTATTTAATGAGTTTTTAAATTTCGGGAAGTTAACAATATAATTTGTCTTGCCTTAAATTTTAAGTGCGCAAAATTTTGTGAATTCAGTGTAATTGTTTAGGGGATGTGGAATACATCATCAGTTTTTTCATATTAAGATTTATCAATTTTAAAATGCATCGTATTTTAAAAATAAATTCTATTTAATCATTTTTTACGTATAATTTTCTCTTTTTTTATTATTTCTCTTTTTACAACAATTGTCCACATTATTTTAGTTATTCAATATATAAAATCACGGTAATTAAAATGGGTAATACATAATTGATCTACGGTAAATTAGATAATTGTAGGCTGTGACGAAATATAAATTTCTGGTAGACAATTCACATGCGAGTTTACACAATTATCTCACAAAAGATTAATACAATTTTTGCTTTACAGGCCCAGTTTTCCGGAAAAAGAATTCGCAATAGGAATAAAAGCAGATATCTTTTTCATGTATATCCAGCTGTCAAGTCAGGCTCGAGTAATTTCAAGCCACCTCATACTATCGTCGAATATCCTGCTATTTTTCCTAGCTGTCGATTCATATTCTACTTGAAGACAAAAAATGCATTACGATAAAGAAAGTGGCGAGCAGGACTCGCACTTCAGCATGTTATTTCCATTCGAACTTCACTGCACGAAGTAAGATCTGATGATTATAGAATATTGGCTTGTTAGAACTGGCTGTAAGGCATTTAGGCGATAAATTTTTCCTATTCATTCATACTAACTTGGGATATGATTTTAAGGCATCCTAACATTTTTCTAATATTTAAAATCTGAATACGTGCAATTCGGAAAGCTACAAAATGGTAAAAAAATGAACAATTTATAAGATAGAAAGATATCGTCCAAGAACAATTACTCCGCCGTCGAAAATCGGATATTATATAAATGATGAGTAACTGAATTTCTACGACAGATTTCTCAAAATAAATTAAAATTCATAATTTTTTTAATTCATAATTTTACTTCCAGTTCTCATAGAAGTCGCCAAATAAGATATCATCTAATTAGGATGCATAATATATCCATATTGCAAATGGTTATTAAAAAGAAAAGTCAAGATAAAAAGTAAGTTAAAAAAAAGTAATAAAAGTCAAGATGATTAATACTGAAGGTAATTATTTGCCCCATTTTTATCACGGTTATATAGAGATAGGTTAAAAGCAATCTTCTATGGGATGCAGTATATTAGATCCTCATAAAAAGGTGATTAGAATTTAAGAAATTTGAGAGAACGGGACATAAATTTTCGTTTTAAGAAGGAAATAAAATTCAAGATTAGGCTAAGATTTAGGATAGGAATAGGATACAAATGAGATTGTTCAAATCACTTTTGGAAAAATTTGGATCAAATATGTCGCATGAAGAGAAGCATTGGCAAAATGCCATAAGTTTGATTAAATGAAATGAAACTACAAATCAACCAATAAAAACTAAATGCAAGTCAGTTAAAATGCAGTTCAGAGTTTAAATTTTACTAATCATTTTCTTTAACGTTAAATTCTCTTCAGACAATATTGTATTCAGATTTCTCGTACGCAAAGACGGGAAACTAATATTTCTGTAAGTTGAGTCATACATTCTCTTAATATGAATTTTTTTGCCCTTTTTTAGCATTAATGAGGACTTTTTAACACAGAGCAAAATATTTCATCTTTGAATAAAATGAATAGATCGTTACTGTTCGTCATTCATCACTAAACAGTTTCTGCTGAAATTATTTTATCGATCTTAGAACTCAAAATCAGCAAGGGGTTATCTAATATCGAATCTCTTTAAGTTTTTAGACAATTTCACATTAAGATTTGACTACTGATATGACATTAACTTCAGTTTTATTGACAAAATGGAAGGAAACTCGTATTTTTCTTGCATCTGTGACATCCAATGTAAGCCTAGAATTTATAATTCCTGGGAATTAAAATTCGGTATCTTAGTATCGAAATCTTCTTACTGACAAATATTTTCTTACATTTCATTTAGTGTTGTGAACTGTCACTCCATTTAGCTAAATGTTGAATTTCGAAGAAATTTTTATCGAGACTGACAGATTTTTGGACTTTGTACTTGGACATAAAACTTTGAAGCTAATTATTTTGGACACACTTCACATCCTGTACTGTCCTGTTTTCTGATTTAAATTCTACTTGTCAAGCCGAGTCGATTCCTTCAGCTTTCCATCAAGATAAACGATTGCGTAGTTTCATATTCGTTGTGATTAGACGTTTCTTTGGTAGAAATTAGCCTGAACAATTTTTTTTAATAAATAACGTAATTTAAAAACTTCAGAAGAAAATGTTTCAAGAGTGGAATTTCATAATATCTCCCCCGACAAAAATCAGATAAATTACATTCATGTTGTAAAACTTATATCCCTGTCCTTCTTTAAAATTAGATCACTTTTCATGTAATATATCTATTGTGCGAATCCTGATCTTTAACGCATCGTTGTACTTTGTAACCGAAATATTAACACTAAAATTTGTTGGAATCTAAATATCAATGAAATTGATATTAATCAATGAAATAGAAGCATATCAATGAAATATACATAAATATATGAAAATCTTCAATGTTTTTCTCCGGTGTTTGGCTTTCGGGCCCATATAAGACTTGTATTTAAAACATTTTGGATTAATCAAAATTGCCAACAGATGGAAGTTTCACTAAACTTGATATTTAACTGTTTCTAAGAAACTAAATGTAAATTCTTTTTTTAATGAACATTTGTATCATTAAACAGGGAAAGATGCATATTATCATTAAGAATATTATTGATAATATTTTGATGGAATAATTCACTGTTAGAGGTTTGTTTTTAGCTAGGCAGTACAGTACTTGAAAGAATTGTCAGGGAAATGCAGGAAGGAAGGAAGGGAGGGAGGGAGGGTGGGTGAGAGATTTTTGAAAGGAATGTGAAGGAATATTTGAGAGCTATTTTGTATAAAAAGCAAAATAATTGTTAAGTAATTTAGCCGACTGTCGCTTAAGAGAGCCAACGATGTGCTTCGTGCACTGTGTTGGGGTGAAGTGCCGTATTAAATGTCGCTTAAGGGATTAAAATTGCACGCGCTTTACAAATTCAGATTTCTGATTTGAAACGTTTTATTTTCAAGAAAACAACAAAATCATTGTTCAACATAAACTTATTCTTCTTTTCATAATAATTAATTCATCAGTCTTGGTGGCAGTATTAAAGATGACATTATTTAAACCAGTTTACCGTCAATTGCTTTTAGAGTAATTAAAACCAGGATTTATAACTGCTTTAGGAGAATGGCGACTATCAAAGAGTTTCTACATAAATAGAATAGTCTTTTATTGACAAATTTATACAAATAAATACGATACCATTGAACTTCAAAGTTAATGCCAAAAGAATAGAGCAAAACCTGAATAACAGAGCAATATGTACAGGTATACTACCTTGGAGTGAATGTTTTAGTTTTTCTGGGACATGCAGATAATTAGTTGAAACCTCGTGTTATATACACCATAGATTCCTTTGTCTGATCTTAAAACGAAAAGTAAATTTTTTAAATGAAAACAGATCTGTAATGATCAGTATAGAAGGAATGGCATTAGGCGCAAATATTTTCCCGGCTCTATTTTTTTATAAAAACAATTTTATCTCTACAGACATCAAAGGTTTGCTATAGTTTACTTTCCTCCCATCCTGTGTTACGTAACTTTTGAAGTTGTAAGCTGTGCTGAGTGATACTATTCCTGCAGTATGTATAAGGAAATTTGTTTAGGACTTCAATGCGTGGATTAAAAAGTATGATTCATTGACTATGAAACGTTGCAGAGGATTTTATTAATGAATACCGCTGATATTGATAGTGGACTTGTTTGCTGTTAAATCTATGAGCCGCTGTAAAGTAGGCAATTTATATTTTTGGACTGTGTGGGGCATGGTGGTGTGGGAAATGTGTTGGAACTGGGGGTGTCATGGTGGAGTGGGTAGCGCATGGTTGTGGAATTCTGGGTGTCCTAGTGAAGTGGGCAATACGTATGATAGTTTAACTGTGGTTGTCGTAATGGTGTAAATGCATATTGTTTTATTGGAGCAGAGTGGGTATCGTAGTTGAGTGTGATATATGAATTGTGGAGGTAATGGCGGGATGGGTAATGAGTGGGATGTTGGAATTGTGGTGGCGAAATGGGTGATGAGTGCATGTGGTGTTGGAATTGTGGTGGCGGAATGGGTGATGAGTGCATGTGGTGTTGGAATTGTGGAGGCGGTGGCGGAATGGGTAATGAGTGCATGTAGTGTGGGAATTGTGGAGTTTGATGGCGGAATGGGTAATGAGTGCATGTGGTGTGGGAATTGTGGAGTTTGGTGGCGGAATGGGTAATAAGTGCATGTGGTGTGGGAATTGTGGAGTTTGGTGGCGGAATGGGTAATGAGTGCATGTGGTGTGGGAATTGTGGAGTTTGGTGGCGGAATGGGTAATGTGTGTGTGTGGTGCTGGGCTTGCGGAGCTCGTGGCGGAGAGGGTAATGAATGGATTTGTATTAGTTGGTGGTTAGCAGTATGAAAAATACGGGGAGTGCGAGAGCAGTCGCATTTGGTGAGTGGGGGGCGGTACGAGAGGAATTTTTTGTGCGAATTGTCATCATCGCACATCGGTAGATCGTAATTTAAAGGTGCTAATTCAAGAAATATTTTAAATGATTTCTTATGGTTAAGTTAAATAAATTCTTGTAAATTAAAGCATGTTTGTTGTAGCGTATTATGAGAAATTGGTATCATGTAAAATGCTCATTGAATTTCTCTTACTTATAAATTTTGATAAAAATTCGAAATTCTAGAGTTTTTAATTTTTTTTTATTTTTTGATTCAGCTAAGTATTTAAACCATAAACGCCTTCTGTATGGGTAAAAATGAAAATAAATTCATTGGAACTTAATGCAACCATGCTTTGAAAATGCATCCCTGATGGTTTGAAAATAAGATGACCGCACAAACGTTTATCGAATACGTTTTTCTAAAAGTTAGATGATAAAGCATAAAATAATTTGAACGGTTTTATTATTGGCAGTCTTACGAAACAGAATTATTATAGAGCTTCAGAAAATCTCGCTTTTGGTTAGGATTTAGTATTAACACGGAATTTAGAGAGCTGTGTTCAGTAATTAAACTAAAAGTGTTAATAACACCCATGTCAATTTTTTACTTTCTACTTTAGGCAGCTTGGCTCAAACATTTTATCCAAGTCATATAGATTTGAACCCGATCTCATGGATTGATATAGAGCTTTGGGGATCTTAATTTTTTAGTCTTTCTTGTCTAATTACTGAACATTCGTAACAAAGTTGCCCTCGGCCATCTCTAATGTTTGAATGCTGACTTATGTATATATCGAGACTGGAAAGTTAAGGAAATGCAGTCTTTTCAAATTTTTTGAATCATTGAGAAATAACCCTGAATGCTTAATTTTCCCCTATTTTAGAACTTTTCCTTAATTTTCTATTGATCGTTTTTGCTCAGTATATAAAACATCGTTAGAAAGTACTTTCTGTTTCTTAAAGCATCATAATTATGAAAAATCAGTTCTATGTATTTACATAAATAATTGTTTTATGTATTTACCTTCCTTACATTTTCTATCTTAATACCTATCATATCATACAAAGCTCTTTGACACATCTGTCTAATGAATGATAGCGCCACCCTTCCGACAAAGGAAATCAAGTTTCAGCAAAACGAAAAAATCAAAGTCTGCATATTATTGGATAATTACTACTTAAGAGGATCTGAGTATAGAGACCGTTCTGTCCAATTTTAAAGCATAATAATTGTTTTGTACTCCAATAAACAGTTCGATTTTTTTAACATTTTCTTCCGTACTTCTTACAATACGATTGCAACTTTCTAGAAATTGGGCTGATATTTACCAATGAAACGCCTAACTGCTATGAATCGCGAACTGGGACTAAGACTCTCGAAGGAAAACGGAATGAATCGCCTTATTACTTATTATTACTACTTATTATTACTTAAGAGGATCTGAGTATAGAAACCGTTCTGTCCAATTTTAAAGCATAATAATTGTTTCACTTATATTAGAAATACAATATTGGACAATTTTTTTTTTACTGAAAGCGAATCTTTCCTTAATTTTGTTTTTTTTTTAACTGCAGAAACGATCCTAACCTCATGGTTATCCATTTGATTCTCTTCAATATTTCTTTTATGAAATGTATCTTATTAAATTTCTTCTCAAAATGATCTAAAGACCGTAAATTTCTGACCGGATATTTTTTATAATTTTGAAATATTAAATTTTACTGAAATATAACATTTGCCGTCTATCTTGTTCTTTCATTTCTTAATTTCTAATAATCATCCTTTGAGGAGACGTTGTGCCGTATTCCATTCCGTGATTCCACATAATTTCGAATTTCGATTAGTCGTAAAAGTAACGCATATTTATTAACGTATCATAAATAAAAATACTAAATGTATCGAAAGCGATTCTGCACATTAAGTTTAAATTATTTTTTATAGAGGGTGAATTTGTCGGATATATCGAAATTGGAATGGCGACAGGTTCCGAGTATATGATCAAATAATTGATTCGTTTTAATGAACCGAACAAAAGTGATTCGGTAAAAGTAAAGCTAGGATGAATCTCCTATAAGTGTAGATGCATAGGACATAGGATTTTGAGATTATTGAATCTCAACAACAGCAAAATCAGGCAGAAGGTAATCAATTTCGATGACAAAACGAATATTAAGATTTATAACTAGAATGAAACGATTTCATTTTCTTTAAGGAAATTTATCCCTAAAGCAGCAACGAAAACGAGAACTAGAAATGAAACCATTAAACGATCGCTAGTAATTCAATTTTTAAATAAAATAAAATCCATTTTGGATTATTCAGTTGATTTATTTAGCTACTAATTTAAATAGTATGTTGAATTTTCGACTGTAAGGAAAAATTTCGAGAACGAAATCCTTTTATTTGATAAATTGTTCATTTTTCCCCTTTTTAATTTTTCTAATTGCACTTTATTCAAATTTTATCAAACTGAAAATTATTAAAATGCATTAGAATAATATCACGAGACTGCCTGAATGAATAATTAAAATTTACTTCCTAATGTCACAGCTGGTTTTCATCGAGGATTTCAAAATGATTTGCACCTGCTTGCGTAGTCTGATTGACGCTTCCTTTTGAATTATTCTCAAGCCGTTGTGGATAAATGTGTAAAAATATCTATATGCTGTGGAATTCTTTACAAAGTCAGAAAAAATGAAACTGTAAATCTGCCTTCAGAAAGGAAATGAGACAGCTAATGTATACCCTTTATTTTGAATTTTGTCTATTCAAAAATGATCCATTAAACCGAGAAATTTCAAGACATTTAGGAGATATTGGCAATAGAACAACAAAACTCGCCAAAGGAAAAAAATCTTGCAGGCATGAGTGAAAAAAAAAATCTTCCTAAAAATGAATTGCACATAGATAAAATTACGTACAGCTTGTAAATAGTTTACATATTTCCAATTTGCTTATATCGTTTTTAGATATTAGAATCTGCAAAAAGAATGTGCTTTGATACGTTTTGTTAATGGAATCAGAATCGAATTCGGATGAAACAGGGTAAAACTAAACTTCATTTAGTAATAAGAAATCAAGAATATCAATTTCTATACAACACTTGGGGAGACGGAATAAAAAGAGTTAGGATTATTGAATATTAAGGTCTTGAGTTTTTGATCTGAAATTTTTTATTACAGGAACTGAAATCTGAATAATAGTTCGGTTATTAAACTCTGAAATTTTACATCTGACTTGGATTTACTATGGAAGAAATTTTTCTTTTAGATATTTCACTACGATCAAAGCTTAAAATAAACTTCTGCTATTGAAGAAATAAGAATATCAATTTATGGTTAGATTATCGCTTTCAGTGTTTTATATTACCTTTCCTTTTTCTTAACTGCTTGCAACGTATGACATTTTATGAAGGTTGGAATACTTCAGAAGAATGCTTTGGAATGTATCCCTGCTTTCTAAGGATCATTAATTTGATTTGCAGAATCTTATTGCCTAACATTTCTGCATATTCATAAATTTTATTCAATCATTTAGAAAATAAAAAATATGCAATCCATAAATCCTATTGGTATATAAAAATAAGTATACTGCAATTATGTGGCATTGAAACTAAGATATTCCATAATTATGTGAATATACAGAATAAATGCCATCCCACTTCACAACTATTCAATCTTTCGATCAGAGTTTTCCCATCAAATATTGCATGCAAAGGAAAATATTGTCTTTATCTATATTTATACTCAACTATATAGTCAGTGAAACTATAAAGTATATGAATTCACGAACATGTGTTGATTATCATGCTACAGAGAAAGACTACTCCTTTGTGGCTGCTGATTTCTTGGATCCAGAGACCACTTTGAAATCCAAAAAAACCTTAAATCAAGGCCAAATTTTCAAGACCTGCAGAAAATGTTTTCTCTGGAATAGAAAGAAGCTTTTAAAGTTCAAGTGTTTTGTAAGTTGAAATATAATTCAGAAACAAAATTTTTATCTGGGAAGGAAACTTTGTCATCTAAAAACATTATGTATTCATAGTACATTTCTCGCTTGCGCTGCTTTTTCTTAGATCTAATGTATGCAGAAACCAGGGAAATCCCAGATGAAGCTTAGTGTAAATACTTAGTGGTTAAAACAATTTCATTTAAAATATCCCTTTACTTAACAGGTTCAATTCCATATCTAGATGTACTATAAAATGTTTTCTAGAGTATATAGACTTTGTTAATGGTACAGAAACTTTGAATTTGTTTTTTGATAATTTTTTGTGTAGTTGATTTAGGCAAATCGCTATTCTTAATATCAATATTGTTTTTCCTCTACTCATTACAAAAAAAATGATTCGTATCTAACTTGCATAAATTCTAGTTTTTTTTCCAGATATTATTGGAAGAATTTTAGAAAAAGATGGACCTGCATCAACAGTCCGGAGAAATGATCATCTTGGATCGACTGCAAGATCTTGAACTTCATGGCTCTTACAAGCATATAATACAAGTGGAGCAATATCCAACAGCATTTTTAGCTGACAGCTTGGGAGCTTAATAGAACTGGCAAGAGGCATAGTTTCCAAGACATTTTAAACGAATTCTATTTTATAAATTAAATGAATCCTTCAAAATTCGTAACTGGAAAAAAATTAGAATTTAATTCATCTAACTAAATGATTTGATTCGTAAATCTAAAAATGAAATGGTAGAGTGAGAAATAATAACATTTCATTAATTTCTATAAACCATCACTTTGTGAAGAATGTATAATTCAAGAAGTGAAAATATTCCTTATATTTGCTTAATTGTCGGATAATTTAATTCTTGTTTGACTATTTTATTTATCGTCAATAATTTATGCTTAAGGATATTGACATCCATATTTGGAGAGAAAAATTATTTAAACTTGAAGCACATTTGTTCGCTTTTATTAACTGATTTTCACACCTCAGATATTCAGTGTGAATTCTTAATGATGAATGCTCTAAAATGTTTGTTTCGATTCCATTATGAATTGATACAAATATTTTTATTCCCTGTGTGTGGCGCAGCTTAGCCAACGATGGCTTTTGGCCCTTAAAACACAAACTCAAACTCTGAAATAAAATCTGTTGATTATATTTCAAGTAGTCTGCGCTGATCTTAAATCTATTGATGCTTCTTCGCACAATGTATCGATGGATCGGAGAAAATTTATGAAGATATATCTGTTAATTTTGTTTAAAAGAGCTATATACAGAGAAATGAATAAGCAGTTTTAGAAAGGGAATGAGCTCAAAAAGACCAAATGATTTTAATTGCATTGTGTTATCGTGTAGATTGTTATAATATTATAAAATTGCTGTAAAAATGTATATTATAATGTATATAATAGCTGTATTAATATTATAAAATATCTGTTTAGTAAATCAATGTTGGAAAGAATCTCGTTAAAATGTTTAATTTAAATAAAGAACAAGACAAGAAGTTTGATTTCGAAGAATATATGAATTAGTTTCTCTCTTCAAATGCCATTTGTTACAAATAATTTCAGACGTCTGAAAGGTTTACAGTATCAAAATCTACCTTGATGTTATGTTTGAATTAAATGGTATACTTCACTAAATGCTTTGAAATATGGTTACAGATTAAAAAATAAAGTTAAAGATGCCCCGCAAAATAAATTACATTTCAGCTCTTTTCTAAATTTTCATAATTATACAAAACAAATCCTGAAATCGCGCATCTATTTATTGCATCCTTTACAAATTCTTTATTATAATCTCCTTTACTGCTTAGTTTACTATATATCATACCTATCATAAGGCTCTTAGTCGTGAAATCTAAGTCTAATTTTTGCAATTGTCCGTCCAATTTTGAGAAACAGGAATGTAATGTTAAAAAAAAATGTAAGGAATTTAATAACTTTTTCAGTGGTTTTTCAGCAATGGATGACTGATGGCTGTGCTAGCCAGTCAATCAGAAATCCATCAAATTAAAAAAAAGCATTTGATCTCCATGCCTGATCAGCATGGTGATGAATATGCTTTAAAAGAATCTTTACAATTTCCAAAAACTGCAGTTGTAAAAAATATAATTAAATATGAATAGCTTTCTTGCATTGGAAATTTTGCGAAATTCTGAATACCACTGAGTAACTTTTAATGTTGTAAATAAATGTTTTAACGACTGGAATGGATGCAATAAATGACAAAGTGTATATGCCATTAAATTTAATTTTTTTATACATATTTTTATTAGTTTCTTAAATTTGTTTTTGACTTTCATTTTTGGCCTTACATAATTCATATCACTATGCATCTTGACGCCGATTTTTCTGTCAGATGGCAACACTCGTAAAAAAAAATCGAAATGGAATTAAATGAATCAATCATAAGATTATTTAGGTTTGACAATGAGTGAATCATTGTAAATCTTGAAAATTCTAGGATGTGTCTAGCACGTCCGGATATACAGATTTAATATTTGCATATCTGAAACATATATATGTGAAAATAGCGATATTAATACTTCTGAAATATTTAAAATTTGTTGAAATAATTTCCTATAAAATTTGAAATCGCGCAATAATGAAGTGTTCTGTTAATGGCTGAATGCAATCGTTGGAACTTTGGATTTGAAATTCATGACACTTTTATAATAATTTGTAAAAACAGCAATCTAGAAATCATTAAGAAGTGTTATTAATGCCATTTTCTCCTCTCACTGTCTTTGCATAGACTTTTGATATTTAATGTATATTGCTAATATTTTATGTATACTCTTTATTTCAAGTGAATGTATCTAATATGTATGCAATAAATGTTCTTTTATGTTTATCTTGTACATTATTTGAGTGTGTTAGGTATTTGAGTGCATGTAATAATTTAAATATTATATTAATATTTTTATGATTTTAAATATTATAATCTTGTTTCAGCGTTTGTATTTTGTAAATAAATTCTTGCATGTTAATTTCATTGTATTCAGTTTTTATATTTTTAAGTTTTATAATTTTGCAAGTGTCAATGCTTTTTAATGGCTTTCTATATTTCCCTAAGATTAATAACCGCAAAGAAATCGTTGGGAGATCATTATTGGCTGTACTTCATTAGTAAAAATAATCACAATTAAATGAATAAATCTGTTCAACCGAAATCGCTTTCCTATTACCTTTATTTATCAGCTGGAATGATCGTCCCCAAGGATTCCAGCATGCTCTTTATAGATGCATTTTCCGCAACAGATTGGAACTGAAATTGGACAAAACTACAATTGCAGTCTCAAAATTACCTAATCAAATTGAAGTCATTGCCTTTTTCAGTTGTCGCGTTTACGTGCTTCTAAAAGTACTGACAGACGTTCAACTTGTTGGTCAGGGTTCAATATTTCAGATTTCTATAACTTAGATGTTAAATCTGTGGACAGAATTTCATCATTCTAGCTTTCTTCGTTTTTTAGTTAACTATCTGATTAAGAGCCAACTAGAAATACGTTTCTGAAACTGATTTTATTCAAAATTTGGTAGAAAATTAATTTGATATAAAAACGATATACCAAATTTCGTTTGTCTGTCCCAAAGCGTTTTTAAGTTATCATTGTTACAGACAGACGGACATTTTCCAGAAATGTGTTTTTCGATTTCGGGGAGATGTGAAACGTGAAGTTTCCAAATCTTGAGTTTGAATTTTTTTGACGATTTTTATACTTCCTGTGTATTTCATGTACTAGAAAGTAAAAAAAAAGTCTCCAGTTCATGATAAAGTTAATCATTTATAATTCATCTGCGTTTAAAATGGCTGTTTGTTATAATCTGTGCAGTAGAAAGTAATAAATTTTTAGTTCTTTTCCCCTTATTTTAAAATTCCTTGATCGGGATAATTTTTCTTCCTATTCTTTTTTCATTTAATTCTCTTATTAGAAAATTTTAAGTTGTTTTAACTTTTACCATTTCTTAAATACTACCTAAATATATTTATACTCTTTACTGCTTACAATAAATTACTTCTTATTCATTTGTATGTTTCTATTACTATTATTTAAAATCATGTAATTAAATTATTTAATAGAATAAATTTTTACATTAAAAACCAATTAGGGTAGTACATTTCGAAATTTCAACAATATATCACTCTAAAAGAGTAACTTATTGCAATGCCGGCATCCTTGTGGATCATAATGGTATTAACAGGAATTTTGAAATAAGCGCCGTATTTGGGTTTAAAATTAAGAGAAAATATATCAGCATCAGCACATCCGTATTTAAAATTATTTGCTGTCGCAACTCATTATCTCTAATATTTAAAATATTAATTGTAAAATTTAATATGTACTTTTCCAACATATTGTCCTGTATGCAAGTTTCGTATAATTGGAAGGGATCTTTCCATGTTAGAAAGAAAAAAATAAATTGAATTAAAAAAAGAAATTATTATCGTCTTTCTTTGAAACGAGGCGAACCAATCTTTTTTTTCCAATTGTTTTTAATCTCTAAAATATCATGGTTACGGAAGTTTCACAAAAAAAATGTAAAGCATATTTTTTACATTGGCGTTCCAACTTTGAAATTCGATAATCATTTATGGAGAAAAGAAGAAAAAAAATGTGAATTTCGAAGGTAACCGACATTTTTGATCGAACCAAAGTAATTATTCAAAGATATATTGGGATGGTATGTTCAAAACCGTTGAAATAATTATTAATCTAAAAAAGTAAACGCGTTTATTACAGTTCCATTAAAATATTTTATTATCAGACGAGCCTTAAATATGTTTTTTATTTGGTTAGAAGGAATTTATTCCAAAATAATTTAAAACTAACCGGAGTGATCTCCGCAAAACTTTCTCGTAACTGTGTAATAAAGGTGTTATTCCCGAGAGTGCCCTGCATGGTATTGGTGTATAACATTTACGGAATATTATGCCTTATTGGGAATTTAGCATTTTCCTGAATCTATTGTGGAATTCTTGGCGAGTGTTTTGGGAAAAAATCTCTGGCATGCAGGTTGATAATAACCAAAAATTGAATTTTTGTTTTAGATGAGTTTTATCAATCGTTTGAAACAAAAAAATTTGACAAAGAACTATAATTGTAGTCACAAAATCCCATACGAAATTTCATAAGTTTAAGTGATTGTGTTTTTGAGTATCGCGTTTGCAGGCGTTTGAAAGTACAGACCAACAAACGGTTAACCCCTTTTTTGCGAAATGGCTCGCACTTTGACATGTTCTTCAATAAAGCTATTAAATACTTGTACCGAATTTTATATCTTTGGCTTTATTCGTTTTGTAGTTATCCTGTTAACATATATTGAAACAACAAGACAGACTTAATCAGAACTGATTTTGTCCCAAATTTGATAGAAATCTACATATTTTATCAAAAGATCATATGCCAAATTTCGTCTACCTAGTTTAAAAATCTCGTCCATTTAGATCGTTTTATCCATCTACTCATTTTTGAGTCATTGAGTCATTTTTATCAAACAGATGGACAGATTCTTACACATAAAAAATAAAATATTACGTCAAAAATCTATAAATTTAAAAGAAATTTTAAAATCCAAGATCCCGCACATGCGTAAAAATCATTTCTATTCTTATCATTATGCTTTTTGACCAGATTCCCATTATTTTTCAAACCAGAAATGATTAAATATATTAAGAATCTTAGAATGTTCGCGAAAGTGAAGACTGTATGGCTTGGTGGAATGAAAGATGTGTTGGGGCGTTGCATTTTGTAGGTCTTCAGATCGAGTGTCGTAACTGAATAATAGTTATATATATATATATATATATATATATATATATATATATATATATATATATATATTAATTTCTTTTTTCAAATATTATTCTTTATAATCATTCAAAATTTAATGTGAATTTTTAAACTTCTTATGCATCAAAGATGACATTTTACGTTAAAAATCTATAAATTTAAAAGAAATTTTAAGTTCCAAGATCTCGCACATATGCAAAAATCATTCCTATTCTTAGCATTGTGCTTTATGACCAGATTCCTATTATTTTTCAAACTAGAAATGATTAAATATAAGAATCTTAGAATGTTCCCGACTATGAAGTCTGTATGGCATCGTGACATAAATGATGGGTTGTTTCGATACATTTGCAAGTTTTCAGATCGGGGCCCGGAACCGAATAATATATATATATATATATATTTCTTTTGTTTTCATTTCTTTTTTTAATATTATTCTCCATGACCATTCGACATTTACTGTAAATTTTTCCAATTCTTATATATGAAATTAAAATTTTACGTCAAAAATCTATAAATTTAAAAGAAATTTTAAGTTCCAAGATCTCGCACATGCGCAAAAAAAAATTATTTTCTTAGCATTTTTCTTTTTGAACAGATTCCTATTATTTTTCAAACTAGAAATAATTAAATATGTTAAGATTCTTAGAATGTTCACGACTTTGAAGTCTGTGTGGCCTGCTGGAATAAATGATGGGATTTGACTTGCTTTTTGAAGGTCATAAGATCGAGTCTCGTAACCAAGTAATCGTTTTATATATATTTCTTTTATTTAAATTCCTTTTTTAAATATTACTCTCCATGCCTATTTAACATATCATATAATGTGAATTTTTAAAATTCTTATACATCAAAAATTAAATTTTACTTCAAAAATCTATAAATTTAAAAGAAATATTAAGTTCCTATAACTCGCAACATGCGCAAAAATCATTGCTATTCTTAGCATTGTGCATTTTGACCAGATTCTCATAATTTTTCAAAGTATAAATGATTAAATATGTTATAAATCTTAGACTATTCTGAGCTGGGATGCCGATGTGGCCTGGTCGAATGGACGATGGGTTATGGCGTTGCATTTTACAGGTCATCAGATCCAGTCTCGTAATGGAATAATAGTTTTATATATATTTCTTTTTTTTATTATTTCCTTTTTTTAAATACTTTTCTCCAAGCATTTCTCCAAGCAACATTTAATGTGAATTTTTCCAATTCTTATACATCAAAAATAAAATTTTACGTCAAAAATCTATAAATTTCTAAAATCAAAAATCTATAAATTTATAAGTTCCAAAACCTCGCACATGCGCAAAAATCATTCGTATTCTTAGCATTGTGCTTTTTGACCAGATTAATATTATTTTTCAAAATAGAAATGATTAACTATGTTAAGAATCTTAGAATGTACCCGTGTTTGAAGGCTGGATGGCCTGGTGGAATGAATGATGGGTTGTGGCGTTGCATTTCGCATGTCAACTGATCGAGGCCCTCAACGGAATAAAAGTTTTATACATATTTCTTATTTTTTCATATATGTTTTTTAATTTTAATCTGCATGACCATTCAACATTTCATGATGATTTTTCCAATTCTTATACATCAAAAATAAATTCGCACATGCGCAAAAATCATCCCTATTCTTAGCATTGTGCTTTTTGACCAGATTCTTATTATATTTCAAATTAGAAATAATTAAATATGTTAAGAATCTTAGAATTATACCGATAGTGAAGTCTGTATGGCATGGTGGAATAAACAATGGGTAATGGCGTTGTATTTCGCAAGTCTTCAGATCGAGAAACGTAACTCAATTATAGCTTTATATATCTTCCTTTTGTTTTCATTTCTTTTGATAATATTAATCTCCATGACCATTCGACATTTACTGTGAATTTTTCCAATTCTTATACATAAAAAATCTATAAATTTAAAAGACATTTTAAAGTCCAAGATCTCGCACATGCGCAAAAATCATTCCTATCCTTAGCATTGTGCTTTTTGACCAGATTCCCATTATTTTTCAAACTATAAATGATTAAATATGGTATGCATCTTAGTCTGTTCCACACTACCATATCGGTGTGGCCTGGTGGAATGATCGATTGATTGTGGTGTTGCCTTTTACAGGACATCAGATCGAGTCTCGTAATGGAATAATAGTTTTATATATATTTCTTTTTTTTATTATTTCCTTTTTTTAAATAATTTTCTCCAAGCCCATTCAACATTTAATGTGAATTTTTCCAATTCTTATGCATCAAAAATAAAATTTTACTTCAAAAATCTTTAAATTTAAAGGAAATTATGTATGTTAAATATGTTAAGAATCTTAGAATGTTCACGAAAGTGAAGTCTGTATGGCTTGGTGGAATGAACGTTGGGTTATGGCGTGTATTTCGCAGGTCTTTAGATCGAGTCACGAGACCGAATAATAGTTACATATATATTTCTTTTGTTTTCATTTCTTTTTTTTAATATTATTCTCCATGCCCATTTAACATTTACTGTGAATTTTTTTAATTCTTATACATCAAAAATCTATAAATTTAAAAGAAATTTTAAGTTCCAGGATCTCCCAAATGCGCAAAAATCATTCCTATTCTTAGCATTGTGCTTTCTGACCAGATTCCTATTATTTTTTAAACTAGAAAGGATTAAATATAATAATCTTAGAATGTTTCTGGCTGTGAAGTCTGTATGTCATGGTGGAATGAATTATGGGTTATGGCCATACGTTTTGCAGGTTTTCAGATCGAAGCCCGGAACCGAATAATAGTTTCATATATATTTCTTTTTTTTCATTTATTTTTTTAAACATTATTCTCCATGCCCGTTGAACATTTAATGTGAATGTTTCCAACTCTTATACATCAAAAATCTATAAATTTAAAAGAAATTTTAAGGTCCAAGATCTCGCACATGCACAAAAATCATTCCTATTCTTAGCATTGTGCTTTTTGACGAGATTCCTATTATTTTTCGAACTAGAAATGATTAAATATGTTAAGAATCTTAGAATGTTCCCTACTGTGAAGTCCGTATGACCTGGTGGAATGAATTAAAGGTTGTCGCGTTAATGATGGCAGGTTTTCAGATCGGGGCCCGGTACCGGATAATAGTTTTATACACATTTATTCTTTTTAATATCTTTCTTTAAATATTATTCTTCATGCCCATTCAACATTTAATGTGAATTTTTAAAATTTTTAGACATCAAATTAAATTTTTCGTCAAAAATCTATAAATTTAAAAGAAATTTTTAGTTCCAAGATCTCGCACATGCGCAAAAATCATTCCTATTCTTGGCATTGTGCTTTTTGACCATATACCTATTTCTTTTCAAACTATAAATGATTAAATATTTTAAGAATATAAGAATGTTCGCGGATCTTAAGTCTGTATGGCCTGGTGGAATGAACGACGGGTTGTGGCGTTGTATTTCGAAGGTCTTCAGATCGTATCCCGTAACCGAATAATAGTTTTATATACATTTATTCTTTTTAATTTCTTTTTTTAAATATTATTCTTCATGCCCATTCAACATTTAATGTGAATGTTTCCAATTCTTATACATCAAAAATCTATAAATTTAAAAGAAATTTTAAGGTCCAAGATCTCGGACATGAGCAAAAATCATTCCTATTCTTAGCATTCTGCTTTTCCAGCAGATTGGCATTTTTTTTTTAAAATTAGAAATGATTAAATATGTTAAGAATCTTAGAATGTTTCAGACAGTGAACATTCTAAGTGAACATTCTGTAAGGCCTGGTGGAATGAACGATGGGTGATGGCGTTGTATTTCGCAGGTCTTCAGATCGTATCCCGTAACCGAATAATAGTTTTATATACATTTATTCTTTTTAATTTCTTTTTTTAAATATTATTCTTCATGCCCATTCAACATTTAATGTGAATATTTAAAATTTTTAGACATCAAATTAAATTTTACGTCAAAAATCTATAAATTTAAAAGAAATATTAAGTTCCTATAACTCGCAACATGCGCAAAAATCATTGAATTCTTAGCATTGTGCTTTTTGACCAGATTCTCATAATTTTTCAAAGTATAAATGATTAAATATGTTATAAATCTTAATCTATTCTGAGCTGGGATGTCGATGAGGCCTGGTCGAATGAATGTTGGGTTATGGCGTTGTATTTCGCAGGTCTTCAGATCGAGTCCCGGAACTGAATTATAGTTTTATATATCTTTCTTTTGTTTTCATTTCTTTTTTTTAATATTATTCTCCATGACCATTCGACATTTACTGTGAATTTATCCAATTCTTATACATAAAAAAATCTATAAATTTAAAAGAAATTTTAAGTTCCAAGATCTCGCACATGTGCAAAAACCATTCTTATTCTTAGCATTGTGCTTTTTGAGCAGATTGCCATTGTTTTTCAAACTGGAAATGATAAAATATGTTTAGAATCTTAAGAATGTTCCCGACAGTGAAGTCTGTATGACCTGGTGGAATGAGCGGTGGGTTGTATTTTGCAGGTATTCAGATCGAGTCCTGTAACCGAATTATAGTTTTATATATATGCCTATTTTTTTTTTTCATTTCTTTTTTTAAATATTATTCTCCATTCCCATTTAACATTTACTGTGAATTTTTCCAATTCTTATACATGAAATTAGAATTTTACGTCAAAAATCTATAAATTTAAAAGAAATTTTAAGTTCCAAGATCTCGCACATGCGCAAAAAAAAATTATTTTCTTAGCATTGTGCTTTTTTACCAGATTCCCATTTTTTTTCCAAACAAGAAATGATTAAATATGTTAAGAATCTTAGAATGCTCCTAACTTTGATGCCGGTGTGGCCTGGTGGAATGAATGACGGGTTGCGATGTTAACTTTTGCAGGTCTTGAGATCGACGCACGTAACAGGATATTAGTTTCATATACATTTCTTTTTTTTATTTCATTTTTTTTAAATATTATTCTCCACGCCCATTCAACATTTAATGTGAATTTTCCATAATAAAATTTTACTTCAAAAATCTATAAATTTAAAAGAAATATTAAGTTCCTATAACTCGCAACAGGCACAAAAATTATTCCTATTCTTAGCATTGTGCTTTTTGACCAGATTCTCATAATTTTTCAAAGTATAAATGATTAAATATGTTATAAATCTTAGACTATTCTGAGCTGGGATGTCGATGTTGCCTGGTCGAATGAACGATGGGTTATGGCGTTGCATTTTACAGTTCATCAGATCCAGTCTCGTAATGGAATAATAGTTTTATATATATTTATTTTTTTATTATTTTCTTTTTTCAAATAATTTTCTCCAAGCCCATTCAACATTTAATGTGAATTTTTCCAATTCTTATACAAAAAAATTAAATGTTACGTCAAAAATCTATAAATTTAAAGAAATTTTAAGGTCCAAGATTTCGCATATGCGCAAAAATCATTCCTATTCTTAGCATTGTGCTTTTTGACCAGATTCCTATTATATTTCAAACTAGAAATAATTAAATATGTTAAGAATCTTAGAATTATACCGATAGTGAAGTCTGTATGGCATGGTGGAATAAACGATGGGTAATGGCGTTGTTTTTCTCAGGTCTTCAGATCGAGTCCCGTAACTCAATTATAGTTTTTCATGTCTTTCTTTTGTTTTCATTTCTTTTTTTAATTGTAATCTCCATGTACATTCGACATTTACTGTGAATTTTTCCAATTCTTATACATAAAAAATCTATAAATTTAAAAGACATTTTAAAGTCCAAGATCTCGCACATGCGCAAAAATCATTCCTATTCTTAGCATTGTGGTTTTTGACCAGATTCCGATTATTTTTCAAACTATAAATGATTAAATATGGTATGCATCTTAGACTGTTCCACACTGCCGTGTCGGTGTGGCCTGTGGAATGATCGATTGATTGTGGCGTTGTATTTCGCAAGTCTTCAGATCGAGTAACGTAACTCAATTATAGCTTTATATATCTTCCTTTTGTTTTCATTTCTTTTGATAATATTAATCTCCATGACCATTCGACATTTACTGTGAATTTTTCCAATTCTTATACATAAAAAATCTATAAATTTAAAAGACATTTTAAAGTCCAAGATCTCGCACATGCGCAAAAATCATTCCTATCCTTAGCATTGTGCTTTTTGACCAGATTCCCATTATTTTTCAAACTATAAATGATTAAATATGGTATGCATCTTAGTCTGTTCCACACTACCATATCGGTGTGGCCTGGTGGAATGATCGATTGATTGTGGTGTTGCATTTTGCAGGTCATCACATCGAGTCTCGTAATGGAATAATTGTTTTATATATATTTCTTTTTTTTATTATTTCCTTTTTTTAAAATAATTTTCTGAAAGCCCATCCAACATTTATTGTGATTTTTTCCAATTCTTATACATCAAAAATAAAATTTTACTTCAAAAATCTTTAAATTTAAAGTAAATTTTAAGTTCCAAGATCTCCATTCTTTTTCAAACTAGAAATGATGAAATATGTTTAGAATCTTAGAATGGTCCCGACAGTGAAGTCTGTATGGCCTGGTGAAATGAGCGGTGCGTTGTATTTCGCAGGTATTCAGTTCGAGTCCCGTAACCAAATTATAGTCTTATATATATTTCTATTTTTTTTTTATTTCTTTTTCAAATATTATTCTCCATGCCCATTTAACATTTGCTGTGAATTTTTCCAACTCTTATACATAAAAAATCTATAAATTTAAAAGACATTTTAAAGTCCAAGATCTCGCACATGCGCAAAAATCATTCCTATTCTTAGCATTGTGGTTTTTGACCAGATTCCGATTATTTTTCAAACTATAAATGATTAAATATGGTATGCATCTTAGACTGTTCCACACTACCGTGTCGGTGTGGCCTGTGGAATGATCGATTGATTGTGGTGTTGCATTTTGCAGGTCATCAGATCGAGTATCGTAATGGAATAATTGTTTTATATATATTTCTTTTTTTTTATTATTTCCTTTTTTTAAAATAATTTTCTGAAAGCCCATTCAACATTTATTGTGAATTTTTCCAATTCTTATACATCAAAAATAAAATTTTACTTCAAAAATCTTTAAATTTAAAGTAAATTTTAAGTTCCAAGATCTCCATTGTTTTTCAAACTAGAAATGATGAAATATGTTTAGAATCTTAGAATGGTCCCGACAGTGAAGTCTGTATGGCCTGGTGAAATGAGCGGTGCGTTGTATTTCGCAGGTATTCAGTTCGAGTCCCGTAACCAAATTATAGTCTTATATATATTTCTATTTTTTTTATTTCTTTTTCAAATATTATTCTCCATGCCCATTTAACATTTGCTGTGAATTTTTCCAACTCTTAGACATCAAAAATCTATAAATTTAAAAGAAATTGTAAAGTCCAAGATCTCGCACATGCGCAAAAACCATTCCTATTCTTAGCATTGTGCTTTATGACCAGATTCCTATTATTTTTCAAACTAGAAATGATTAAATATAAGAATATTAGAATGTCCCCCGACTGTCAAGTCTGTGTGGCATCATGGAATAAATGATAGGTTGTTTCGATACATTTGTAGGTTTTCAGATCGAGGCCCGGAACCGAATAATAGTTTTATATATATTTCTTTTTTTTTCATTTATTTTTTTAAATATTATTCTCCATTCCCATTGAACATTTAATGTGAATGTTTCCAATTCTTATACATCAAAAATCTATAAATTTAAAAGAAATTTTAATTTCAAAGATCTAGCACATGCGCAAAAATCATTCCTGTTCTTAGCATTCTGCTTTTCCAGCAGATTGGCATTGTTTTTTAAACTAGAAATAATTATATATGTTAAGAATCTTAGAATGTTCCCGACAGTGAAGTCTGCATGGCCTTGCGGATTGAGCGGTGGGTTCTTTCGTTGTATTTCGCATGTCTTCAGATCGAGTCTCGTAACCGAATAATAGTCTTATATCAATTTCTATTTTTTTTTCATTTCTTTTTTTAAATATTATTCTTCATGCCCATTCAACATTTACTGTGAATTTTTCCAATTCTTAGACATCAAATTAAATTTTACTTCAAAAATCTATAAATTTAAAAGAAATTTTAAGTTCCAAGATCTCGCAAATGCGCAAAAATCATTCCTATTCTTAGGATTGTGCTTTTTGACCAGATTCCTATTATTTTTTAAACTAGAAATGATTAAATATAAGAATCTTAGAATGTTCCTGACTGTGAAGTCTGTATGGCATGTTGGAATGAATTATGGTTTGTGGCGATATGTTTTGCAGGTTTTCAGATCGAAGCACGGAACCAAATAATAGTTTCAATTTTTTTTTTTCATTTATTTTTTTAAATATTTTTCTACATGCCCATTCAACATTTAATGTGAATGTTTCCAATTCTTATACATCAAAAATCTATAAATTTAAAAGAAATTTTAAGGTCCAAGATCTTGCACATGCTCAAAAATCCTTCCTATTCTTAACATTGCTTTTTGACCAGATTCCCATTATTTTCCAAATTATAAATGATTAAATATGTTATTAATCTTAGACTTTGGCGGACTTCTAAGTCGGAGTGGCCTGGTGGAATAAATTTAAAAGAAATTTTAATTACCAAGATCTCGCACATGCGCAAGAAACATTCCTATTCTTAGCAGTGGGTTTTTTGACAAGATTCCCATTATTTTTCAAACTATAAATTATTAAATATTTTATTAATCTTAAACAGTTTCGGACTTTGAAGGCGATGTGGCCTTTTGGAATGAACGATGGTTTGTGGTGTTGAATTTTGCAGATCATCAGTCCCGTAACCTAATAATAATTTTATATATATTTCTATTTTTTAATTTCTTTTTTTTTAATATTATTCTCTATGCCCATTCAACATTTAATGTGAATTTTTCCAGTTCTTATACATTAAAAATAAAATTTTACTTCAAAAATCTATAAATTTAAAAGAAATTTTAAGTTCCAATATCTCGCACAGGCGCAAAATCTTTCCTATTTTTAGCATTGAGCTTTTTGACAAGATTCCCATTTTTTTTTTTTTTCAAAACATAAATGATTAAATATGTTAAGATTCGTAGAATGTTCCGGACTGTGAAGTCTGTAAGCCTTGGGGAATGAATGATCACTATGACGCATGAAGTAATTAAGTCGTAGTCTTGCCCCTAATTGGCTCTACTGAAAAAAACAAGTGACACTCACTCTGCTTAAATTCCTGATAGACCTATCAGCTGGCTTGTAAAGTGTCATAAGTCACAGCATGCAATTTAGAGTATTTTGTTCATTACAAATTCAAATCTTGGGGAATCGTGAGTATTTTGCATATTTTTCTTTGTATTTGTATTGAATTTATTTTGTATTTTTTTTTTTTTTTTTTTTGCTAGACTAATACGTAAGATACTGCTATTTATTAAAATTGTTAATAAATTTTGACTGACAAGATAATTAGGGCAATGCAATTTTAAATTGCACACCTTTCGAATGCATATCCATCGCCCCAATTCAAA
The DNA here is from genome assembly GCF_947563725.1 of Argiope bruennichi. Classification (NCBI taxonomy): domain Eukaryota; kingdom Metazoa; phylum Arthropoda; class Arachnida; order Araneae; family Araneidae; genus Argiope; species Argiope bruennichi. Next base: position 27,257,383 of record NC_079156.1, on the reverse strand, counting down.
GCAATTTATTTTTAGACCGGAAATGCATAACTTTTCAAATTATGAATTTTTAATCAAACTTGGGGAACCTAAATGTAGATGGCGCTGTAAAAGCATGTGACCTAATGAATTGTGAATCATTGCTACTCATATTCTGCAGATTACAGGTTCGAATCTGTTAGACGATGAGTATTTTCACATATTTTGTTCTTCATTTTTCTACTGTTTAAATAATATATTCCAAACTAATACTTATGTTAATAGAAATTATCCAAATTGTTATAACCCAGAAAATAAATTTCCAATTAAAAAACTCAATACAGTACTATAATTTTTAATTTTAGATCTTGCGCATTCGCATCAATCTCTCCAATTAATAGCATTGTACTTTTTAATCAGTAACGCATCCAATTTCAAACTATAAAATTTTATTCAAACTTAGAATCTTAAATGTAGATGGCGTTAGAAGAACTTCCCACGTAGTTGATTGAGAATTATTACACTTCAGATCATTTGCAGATTACAGGTTCGAATTTCAGAAGTGGTGAGTAGGTTTGCATATTTTTTTTTAACTTTTTAATTTACATTTTTAATTATATTCCAGGTTAATTTTTAGGATTTTAATTATATTCCAGGTTAATTTTTAGGATTTTAATTATATTCCAGGTTAATTTTGTAGATTATTTAAATTTTTATACTTCCAAAAATTAATTTTCAATTCAAATCATCAATAGGATAATGCAATTTTTAACTCCACAACTGAAGCATGAGCAACAAGCGCTCCAGTTGATAGCATTAGGCTTTTAAACCATAAACGCATCCGATTTCAGACTATGATATATTAATTGAACTTAGAATCTTAAATGTAGATGGCCTCAGCACAGTTTTTGAGTTGATGGATTGAGAAGCATTGAAGTTCAGAGAATTTTGCAGATTGTATTATCGAATCAGGGAGACGATGAATATTTTACATATATATTTCCGTTTCCTTTTCTATTTATTTTGGAAAAAAAATTGAGATAAATAATTAGAATTCTCCGAATCATATAAAATGTTAATAATTTTTTTACTCCCAACATAATTAGGTGATGCAGTTTTTAAATTCACATCTTGCATATACAAATCAATCCCTCCAATTAAGAGCATAAGGTTTTTCGTCCAGAAAAGCATCATATTTTAAACCAAGATATTTTAATTGAACTTAGAATTTTAAATGTAGATGTCGCCAGGAGATATTTTGATTTGATGGAGTTAGATGCATGGATGTTCAGGGCATTCAGCAGATTGCATGTTTGAATTTGGCAGAAAATGAATACTTTAAAATATTTTTCTTATTTTTATTTATTGATTTTTAAATTATATTATAGACTGATTCTTATTTTACTTCAAATTAGTAAAAGTGATATACTTCCAAAATTAAATTTTTACCTCAAAACATCAATTGGGTTCTACAATTTTTATTTTTAATTCCACATCTTGTGCATGCGCAGCAATCGCTACAGTTCCTAGCATTATGCGTTTAGAACAGAAACGCAAAATGTTTCAAAGTATGAAATTTTATTCAGTTGTAGAATCTTAAATGTAGATGGCGTTAAGAAACATGTGACCAAATGGATTAAAAGGCATTATAGATCAGAGCATTTTGCAAATTGTAGGTTCGAATCTGGATGAATAGTTTTACATATTTTTCTTCACTTTTTTATTATTTTGCAATTTATACTCCCGTTGAATTTTCAAGATACAACGAATTACTAAATTTGTTATAATTTGAAAAAAATATTCTTAAATCCAAACATCAATAAAGTAATAAAATTCATAATTCCACATCATGTGCATGCGCATCAATCGCTCCAATTCATAATACTTTGCCTTCTGATGAGAAAAGCATCTAATTTCAAACAATGATTTTTTAAATCGATCTTCGAATCTAAAATGGTGATGCCGCCAGAGAAAATATTGACCTGATGGATTGAGAGTTATTGCAATTCAGAGCATTTTGCAGGTTAGAATCTGGGAGACAAGGAATATTTTTACAAGTTTTTTTCTCTGTTTTTAAAATTTATTTTGAATCTATTTTCCAAACTAAAACTTAAGTTAATGTGAATTATTAAAATTGTTACACTTCCAAATGTAAACTTGTAACAAGTAACATCAATGTACTAATTTACAATAACCTTATATTAACATAGTGCATTTGCAGAAATCGATCTATTTCACAGCATTATGTTTTAAAACTAGAAACACATCCTATTTCAAGTAATGGATTTTAATTCAATCTTAGATTCTTAAATGTAGATGGCGCTAGAAAACATAGCACCTCATGAATTGAGAGTTACTACAATTCAGAGCATTTGCAGGTTCGAATCTGTGAGATGAAGAATGGTATTTTTAATATTTTTTTTCTTCTTATTTTTTAATTTATTTTGTAAACTATATTCTAGAATGATTCTTAGATTACTGTGAATTATTAAAAATGTTACCCTTTCTAATGTAAATTGGGATTCTATGCATTCTGCAGATAGCAGCTTCGAACCTGGGAGACGATGAATAGTTTTAGATATTTTTTCTTCAGTTTAATTTATTTTTTATATTCCATTCCAGACAAATTCTAAGGTTATTGTAAATTTGTACATAGATTACACTTCCATAATTACATTTTTATCTAAATTATCAATAAAAGTAATACAATTTTTAAATTCCTCTTCTTGCTCATGCGCAGAAATGTCTCAATTTCGTAGCATTATGCATTTAGACGAGAAAAGCTTCCTCATTGAAACTATTAGTTTTTAACCGCACTTTGGAGCTTAGATGCAGATGGCGTTAGAATAATTTGTGAAGTGATGGAATGAGATGAATTACAGTTCAGAGCATTCTGCAGATTGCAGGCTGGAATCTAGGAGACGATGAATAATTTTACTTATTTTTTTCTATTTTGTAAATTATATTCTAGTTTAATATTTAGGCTTCCACGAATTTTTAAATTTGTTATACTTCAAAAAATAAATTTTTAATTCAAAACATAAAAGGGGTAATGCAATTTTTATTTGCACATCTAGTACATGCGTATCAATCGCTGAAGTTAAAAAGAATTATGTTTTTAGACCAGAACGTCTCCCTTTTTAATGAAAGATAATTTAATTTAACTTTATCTTAAATGTAAGTGATGCTATACAAACTTATGACCTGAAGTATGGGAAAAATGGAATTTTGTTAAATTCGATTTCTTACAGTTATTAGTTAGTTCTTTTTTATATTATTTACTCATTTGTCTTGGAAACTCTTTTCAAGAGAAAAAAAGTTAAAAAAATAGCTGTTATTGAATTTTTTGAACGGATTTTTTCCCCACCTAAAGGAGCAAATTTCCGTTTGCCCCTACGACATTAAGATAAATTCAGGCCCGACGGTACTTCCCACCAAGGAAAGGCAGCAATCGGATCTGGCCATTCCCAACCTCGGCGCTTAACCTGGTGCTAGCCGGAACCTATACGCTCAGAGTTACCCCTGGGGACAGTGACCACACTTAACGCCAAGCCCAAGGAGTAACCATTTCGCTTGATCTCTAGCAAACCAACCACTCAGGTGGCTAGCGACCAGCCGATAGATACACCGGGGACCACAGTGCACCACCCGTCTAATGGGCCGCCACGCATGGCAAACACTTGGGGGTATTTGCTGTCCATGAGAAGCAGGAAGCAAACAGAATGGCGACAGCTTCTCATGGATAACTCCCTCGCCTACCCTCGAAGGAAAGAAGAAAAAAGGAGACAGCAGAAGGAGTAGTGAAGAGTAAACATAAAGGGAGTAAAGATCCCTTGGAACCTTGGGATTGGGACACCCGTAAACACCTATAGTAGATGAACTCCTGAGGGGGAAGTAATTTGGGAGATTATTTTGGAGACATGTGCGTTCATTTCTTTAATGAGTAATCTCTTACAACAAATTTCAGATCTTCCCCTGAGAAAGTCGGGAATAAATTCTGCTAACATTAACCTTACACTCATTAAATAAATAAAAAAAAAACGCTTGCTTTTTAATTCAGGCGAAGTTTTCTCATCATATAACGCAAATAAAGTTTTAAGTATTGCAGAAAAAAACTAATTTCTGTAGAATCAGATAGCTAATTCCAAATAGACGAAATTGATTTTCTAACATTTATGCTGAAAAGAAAAACAGAATAACAATAATCAGACCTGAAGCAGAAAGGACAGCTTCATTAATAAGTGGATAACAGTTATAATTAAAGAATTAAAAGAAACACTTAATATGGCACCTTTTTTTGATACTATGTTTAAAGAAAAGTAGGGTAATTTCAATTTATTAGAGTTGTAGAGTATAAATGTCAGCTAACTCTTTCTGTTGCATTAAAAATTATTATCTTGTGTTAAATCCTTATTATACCACTCCTCATTTTTATTCGGAATATTTTTTTTATTTAAATTCTTTTCATATACCTACTTCTTGGAAATGTGGAGATTTTTAGAATAAAGGATTGATAATTGAGGAATAATATTTGAGAAAGAAATTTCGATTTTTAAAATGTTTGCGTTTATTTCAATTCATTGTTAATAACATGGCATTTCGTTTGAAGCATTCAGTTGTTAAACATTAAATGAGATCGTAAGTAACACAATAAAATGCCAATTGATATCCATTAATTTTAGGCAACAATTATGCATTTCAGTATGACAAGAAACGAAAAGTTTCTTTTTCAACAAAAAATTGTCACCTCTTAAAACGTATACTCCCCAGACTAATTCTATGAATGAAAACAATCTTTAAAAAAATATAATTCATAAATTTCACCGGAAGAATTAGAAGAGATTTTGCATCTTTTATCACGGAAGATGGAAAGCATAATTTTATGAATGTTTAGAAAGTATTCACTCTATCACTGCCGACATCTGAAGTCCTTTTTATATTATGACGTTAAAGAGTTTAACAACAAATAACTTCTATAGTTCGAAGAAAGAGGGAGTGTTTAATTCTTACTATAATATTTAATTGAATAATGCAGAGAGATATAATTAGAAACTTCGCGCTTTTGATTTCAAAATTCTTCCATGAAGTGCACTTGTTCCCTTGATTTACACCCAGCCAAATAGTTGTAGTTTTCTCTTCTTCGCAAGAACTTCGATTAAAAAAACAGTAAAGATATTTTCTATCGTAGCGAGAAATATTTCCTTGCAGCAGGAATTCAAACCTTGTCTAAAAGGTGGAGACATAAAAAAAAAAAATTAAAATCTTTTATGACTAAAATATTTGACGTTGCATAAATTAGCGTTCAGACTAATATAAAATTCTAGTAATAAAATTTGTGAAATGTATTTAATACTCAAGAACAAACTCTTAAAAACATTAAATGGAATCCGTAGCATCAAAGTTAAATTATCATCAAATTTAATCTTAAATATATAGTAACAACAACATGCAAACAAAAAAAATTGCTTTTAATACCTTCATGGAATTCTAAATTTCATAGCTGAAACAGTGAAAATTTCTTTTTAAGTACGTTTTGCAACATTTTTTAGATAAAATGTATAATAATAATTATTTTTTCCAGTGATTTTTTATATGAATGAAACGTTAATTTTTGTAACTTTTCTAAAGCAAGAAGGTATTTTTTTTAATTTATCTACCAAAAAGTAAATTGAGTAGTGAGAAAAAATTATTCAAACTAATTAAATATTTCAAACATTGTTAGTAGGCATTTACTACATAAGAATTATCTATGTGCCAAATAGAATAATTTAGTCTACGTTCATTTAATTTACGAAATTGGGTGTATTTAGTAAATTTATATAAAACATTTAATTCTGATTTCGATATCATAATTCAAAACTAGCATGCCTGCCTATTATACCTTTAAAAACTTTAACGACAAATGACTTACACAACTCAAGTGTTGAGGGAATGGGCAATTATCATTATAATACTCAATTGGAATAACTCTTAAAGTTATCAGAAAATTGAAACTTTTCATTTCGAAACCTTTCTATGCATGTCATTGTTCTTTCTCTTCAGAATAGAACTTGCATAAAAGAAAAACAATAAAGTGTAATGAAACGATATTTGCATCACAGTCAGAAATATTTCCTTGTAGAAGGACCAGAAGGTTTGTCCCAAGATTTTAATTATTTTTTAAATGTTATCATCCTTATGACAAAAATATTTAATATCGCTTACATTTGTTTTCAAAATCACTTTAGATTGAAGCAATAATATTCGGGCCAGTGAGATATTTTATACTCAAAAATCGAACTCTTAAAAATATTAATCGAATTCCGAATCAACCTAGCCTTATAAGTTAGCAGTACCAAAATTAAATTATGTACCAAATTAAATATATATCAAATAACTGTAGCCATAAAATGTCATTATAAAAGTTATTAAATACTCTTTATCGAGCTATTCCACGTCATCTGAAGATTCCAATCTAGCATCTTGCGTTTTTTCGAATTAAAATGTTTTAAAGTTCATGTATCTAATTTATCTTTCAGATTCGTTTAATCGTATAGGAACTTTAATATGCATGCAAAAACCTTTACCCTTTGCACTCAAAAAGATAATTCGATGCATAATTATTCACTTATTTAATGGACCTTTTTATTACCCAAAAATAGATGCATGCAATTGTTTTACGTTGAATTTCCCTGAAAATCAATCGACATCTTTTTAACATTCTGTAGGTATTTTTACCAATTAAAATTAAAAATGAGGCACCGACTTCAATGGTGACAGAGAGAAGACATTCGAGTGAAGTGCGAAAATATTTAAACAGTTCACGCGATTCCGAACCTCGTAGCTGAAAACTGAAGTTCAATATTATTAAAAATATACATTTAAATCCATTTTTAAAAAATATATCAGATTTATGAAAAAGAATCGATAGAAAAAACGTTATTGCGGCCAAGTTGCTTTTTGTAATTTCGTTAGGCAAAATGTATTTTTTGTAATAATATTCACCGAAAAGTAAATCAATGATTGAAAAAATTTAATTCATATTAATTTGTAAATAAAAAATCTAATTAATAATTGGAAACTCTACTAATTAGGCATTTACTTAAATAAAATAAATTATGCGGTCAAATTTAGTAAATCAAGATTTACTGATCTCTTCTGTAAAAGTTATCATTTGTATTTTCATTTTTCATGTCGCATTTCAAAACTATTATGAAAAATTATTACAGTACTATTATTAAATAATTAACTATTGCTATTATTATTACTATTATAATTAAGTATTAATATTACAAAATAATTAATAATTTTTGAAAACAAATTATTACAACACCTAACATTTTGTAATAAATTGTATTGATGTTATATTTTGCTATTTTCAAATGTAATATCAATTGTTTAGAAAGTGTAGCTAATTGCGATTAAAAAAACTGAGATTCGTTATTAAGATTGTATTGGAAAGGTGACGAGAATTTGATTTATTCATTAAATGAATCGTCATTTTATTGCAGTATTTTTTGAAATAATTATAAATCTTGATAAATTTATAAATTCAAAATAATTATTTTCTTATAAATATTCATTTAATTATAACTAAAAAAAATTCCGTAATAATTATCATTTTTTTAAATATTTGTTTTAACATAATGAATTTAAATATTTCTAGTTAAAATTGAGACATTTCCTTTATTTCAAGAAATTTTAATTCTATATATAACATATAAATTAAATGAGCCATAAAATGCAAGCGGTATGAAATGTATTTCATATGAATTTCAATTTCAGTCTTTAACAAATTATTTGAGGAAGAAGTTTTGCTAATTCAATCTAGAAAAGAAATTATACATTACCGTTTCAAACCAAACAATCAGTAACTATTAATTGAAGTAGTATATGCATAGAAGGTTGAAAGAACAACAAAATTACGGCTCATCTTAAAATAGTAAAAATATATATACCTAATAAAGAGAAAACTCCATAACAAACAGGCTTTTATTTCAGAAAAATATATTCAAATAAAAAAAATCAGGTTAGGAAATACCAATAACTTATGAATAATATATATATATTAATTTACAAAAAATACAATACAATTGTTTACGAACAATACAATACAATTTTTTACGAACAATTTAATATTAGTTTACGAACAATACAATTGTTTACGAACAATTTATACATATTTACAATATATACATATAATTAGATATTGAAATATTTATAACAGCATACATCCATGTATGAAAAGTTATTAACATATAATCAATCACTTACATTTATTACTTTTTACACTTACATGAATTTTACATTTCATTTTCCAGAATATATTTCATTATAGTATTGTACATTCATTATAGCTCAGAATACAGCTTCAAAAATGTTTGCCTAAAACATTTCTACAAAAAAAATTTGTCTTGTAAAATACAATTTTAGCTTCAAACATAAGAAAATAGGAACATAATTTTTCTAATGATGTATCAGTATTAATTTTAGTAACACTGGCTGAACAATCAATTTACAATTATCTGATGATTCCTCCCTTTATAGCCTAACCCCTACTTTTTTCGTTTGTCTTTTCAGGCCGTTGATAGGAAGTTTCCATGATAATTTTTTTCTTGCTTGTGATGGGCGAAAATTTCTATTTTTATTCGAGTACGGCACAGTGGTGCCTGGCTTGGCAATCTGTTTCTGAATATCCATCTAAAAAGATACTCTTAAGGATAGAAAGTAAAGCCTTTCCCCTTGACCTTGAAGAATGCGGATATTATTTAAGCATCAAATTTAAATGCATCCACATGGCATTTCTATGCGCGTTGTTGTAGAAAATGCTCTATGACTGCCATGAGATGGTAGAAAGTAGACATTTTCAGTTTTTAGATGAAAATTAAATAAACTAATATTTAAAACAATTCCATAAAATTTATGAAAGTTTACAATGACAAGAAAATGCTCAAAATACCACCATATTCAACCAAGAACGTTTTATCTATCACGTCTTGGAGTGAACAGAGAAAAAAAAGTAGCAATATGAAAAATCTTATTTTGTTTAATGAATCTTTACAATAATCAGAAAATGCATCTTTGCATGAAGTTTTGAGCAAGAGCCAAATTTATTATCAATGAATTTAGAAACGGTATCACATTTTTCACTCAACAAAAAAGGAATTTTGCATGAATGCAATCACGTTTGATTTTCAAATTAGAAAAACTAAATGGTTTAGCATCTTATAGTTTAAGGTAGAAAATTATACGGTGATATAATACCCTCTTTAAACATATCATCACTTGGACATTTTTGGGTTGAACAATTGCTTTGAGCACCAATCCTTGTACAAAACTAATTTTCAAGAACAAACTTGTTAAACTTGTTTATCTTGCAATAAGGAAGCATCAAAGTGATGGTGGCATTTGTATGAAAGTTTTTATCACTGGAATGCATTTAAAAGTAAAGGTTTTAGTTCTTTATCGTGATATGTAAAATATAATTGCATCGATCCGTATCCGTTTTACCATTTGGTAACAACTCGCCAAAAGTAGTAAAGATTGTTGGAGGCTTGTTGGGAGTAACTAATCAGTTAGATGAGCAGATTCTAGACGCAGCAGATTTTTAGTTCTACATAAAAGTTTTTATGTAAGAGCAGTATCTAGGGTGTTGCAATAGCCTTGATAGTAACAGAAGGAACATTCAAAAGTAGAAAATTGAACTAAGTCTCCAGCATTTCAATTTGTGTAGCAAACAAACTGATGATGTGCTTGGAAACTTGCACCTTGGCAGACAAGAAATTATGAGAAGTATCTTCAAACCCAAAACAAAACCCAATTCAAAAATATGTTACAACAGAGCATCTTTGATCATATTCCTAAAATCGATTTATTTCAAATCCGACGGCGGAGACTCGATATGAAACGAAAAAATGACTCCCCTTCATTTGAAAAGGGCTGTCTTGAAAAGGTGATTAATGATTATTATAAGAATGTCTATAATATGTTTCTTGTAAGATACACGCAAAGATTTATAACAAATAATTACAAATAGACATTCTCATATTTTTAAAAATAATTTTTTCATTTACGTAAGAAATATGCGACGTGAATTTTCCCATTACCAAAGCAAAACAAAGGAAAAAGAGAAGAAATAATTTTCCTGTGATACAGTTTATTTGTTTCGCATAATAGATCCAACAAAATCGACTTGTTCAGGAGTAACTGCTCTTCCTCTTTAATTTATATTACCATTAAATGTATCCGTTAGAGGTCGGCTCACACATGCAGCTTCAAGTGCGAAGAATGAACAAGGCAGAAACAATGCGATCTCTTGAACACAAAGACTTTTTTTTTCATTATCAATGTTCTGTGTGAAGTAATTATGATTTAAATTCAATTATTTAATCCATCAAATGTTCAGCATTACTGGAGGGAGTGTACTATAAAAAAACATTTACGAATTGATCAATATTGAAAAAGTAGTCCTTCTCGCAGGAACGACTGAAAGGTAGGCCAGTATTGATATTTCTTTAATACTCCTACCGATTCTGATAAAAAAAAAAGAATCTAAATTCTTAACGAGAATGTTGGTAAAAAATGAATACCTTTATCATAATTGGATTAATTCACATTCACTATACACCTCGAAACAATTAATGGGGAGAGAGAAAGCATTCTTGCATTTCATTTATGATAATTTACTTTAAACTCATTATAATGATGTATTATTTATCATGCGGCATTTTACAAAGATATTTATTTTATTCTGATATTTCTTAAATTTACGTAGATTGGAAAAACCATTACAAATTCTGAATGAGAATTGTTTGTCCTGATGCAATGGAAGAGGATGTCTAAAAATAGTTCTTTGTCCTCTACACAGCAGGGAAAGGAACCAAATGTGTAGCAACCTATTATAAAAGTAAAGACTTAAGAAAAAGAATTGTTAAGACAATTCGAAAAAGAAACTGGCAATATTTGGAATTTAAATAATCAATTCAGACCAAAGAATAAAAATTAGCAAATTACGTCTGTAAAAGACAGCCAAGTTTCTTTTTATACGACCTACATATCACAAATAAGGCATGTAGTGGCTCGTATAACATCGAGGATTGGCTTAAATTTTCTTAGACAAAAACCCTCTTTTAAAACAAGAGGTTTTTCCCAGTTACATACAACTGGCTCTCGAATGAAATGTTATTTTTTTCTTGTCATCAAAGATGTAAAGAAATATTTACTTTGCGATTGAAAAGAAAATGTTGCGATTGCCTGACGTAATCAATGTAAAACGTAAAAATGATTCAAAACGTAACTAATGATTCGATATATATTCGTTTTTGAAAACTCGTAATGCACTTGTTTTATAGATATTGTGTAGAAAGAACTATGTTCAAGAATTATTCTGCAGCAGAATCATTTTACATTAACTAAAGTGCAAAATAACTCAAATTCACACAATTCATCAGCGTATTTACTTTAGGCCGAACTTTGTTATAAACAAGAAATAAAAAAATTGCATAAAGAGAATAAGTGGATTAGAACAGCGAAATGAGTACCACCGTAGTTCAAAATCAAGATCTTATTTTCAAAACTGGACATGTAGAGTCAAAGCAGGAAACAAAATCGTTTGGGCCCAGCACTTGCTATCCACTTTACCATTTTTAGAATTTTTTGCAATTCTTTTTAGGAAAAGTGTGAAAAGTATAGCAAGTTGTTCATTGATTTCCGTATTAGAATCACGATTGTAATTACGAGAATTTTTGAATCTAGATTATGGAGGGGAAATTAGAAATTGTCTGAGTGACATTTTTGCATCAGATCCATGACTATTCTTGTCCTTTGCAACAGATGCGACAAATTCAAAGTGACAGCTAAGACAACAATGACATTTCTTGAAATATATTCGTTCGAACCTATTGCTAAGAAACCGGATTAGGTTCAAGTTGTCGCATCTCATGAAATGGAACCTCTGAAGATTTTTTTTTTACGATCTATTCCAGACAATATGTAAACAAAAGTTTTGCTTCTCTAGATGATATTCTAAGGATGAATTTGAAATTCATCTTTTTTGAACAATAATATTTTCTGATGTAATGACAGCAAATTGAACAATATTTTTTTCATGATGATCCAGATAAAATCCAAATCCAAAATGTATATAACCACTTCTTATAGCAATAAAAGTATTGACTGTTAATGAATGATAAGTTTTAACCAGGACAACGATTTTTTTGAAGTTGTTTACAATTCGCTCCATTCGCTTTTGATTACTTGTATTTCGAATCCTACACTTCATTTACATTATCAATGCAATTATAAAGAAAAAAAATTCACCTATTGTGTTTTATTTAAGGAATATATGTTTGTTGCGACGTTAAGCAAATAATGTCTATATATATTTTAAAATTGAAAACAGCCAACATCTACATTTTTCAAGTTGTGTATATCCTTCAAGGAGCAATAACCAAGTGATGACATGAATAATATTGAAATAAAAGGAAATCGTCTTTGGCTACTTTCTCCTTCAAGATAATGTCGTATATTCATTTTTAACTGACCTGCAATTCTCAGCAATTTTCAAATAATTTATCATTTGAAATTCATTGATGTTTCTGAATGTCTCTTCAATGATGCTAATTTCATTCATCATCAAAATCCAAAATTATCAAAACATTTCAAGAATTAAGTATTGTAACACTTTCAACGTGACTAATACGCAATCTAAACCACCAATCTAATACTAATTATCTAAATCTGAACCACTAATCTAATACTAATTATCTAAATCTAAACCACTAATCTAATACTAATTATCTAAATCTAAACCACTAATCTAATACTAATTATCTAAATCTAAACCAATAATCTAATACTAAACCACTAATCTAATACTAATTATCTAAATCTAAACCACTAATCTAATACTAATTATCTAAATGTACTACTAAATCTAAACTACTATACTAATACTAAACTGGCAATCTAAACTGGTATAAGAGACAAATTTTAGCCCACAGAAAACGTGTAATTGGAAGTATCTGAAAGACGAGATATCTTTTCGGTAGCGTTGAAAGTGATAATTTCAATGTAGTCGCATGATATTTGTTTCGGGAAGAGATCGGCCATTTTCAAGGGCAAGATTTCTTTTTTGAAATTTACCACGCATGAAAGGTAGGCATCTCTCATACATTCGTAATTTTGTATAAAGTACTTCATACTTTATGAGTATATAAATGCACTTGTTTTGAAGTCTATAGCTGACAGAACAGGAAAAAAACATTTGTTTTGCTATGATGTTTAAGTCGTATCTATCATGCCACCACTTTTATATAAAGATGCTAGTTCAAAATTTAACATTCAGTCCTTTGTGTTCATAAATACTTATAAGCATAATTGAACTTCTCAGAGAAGAGTTTCCAAAGAATAAAATATTTGAATGAAGTCATATCTACATATATCATCAGGGAAATTGTGCATTATGCAATGGATCGAAAAAAACAATTTTTTCTTCGAACAATATATAATCCATCAAAGTTTAAAATAATAAAAAATTAGGAGGATAGCATTTATAGATTGGACTAAAAATTCTCGTGTTAGCACATAAGAAAAGTGGAAAAAGTTCTACAATAAAATATTCTTCAATATTCTTTGTGCCGTTTAAATATATTTGCAAAGCAAGATGGGAAGAGTATGTTCAGAAATTCAGAGTGAACGTGGCCATTTGGGCAGAGAAAATGTGTGCCATTGTAGACGCTAAAAAAAGGGCCATCCTCTAATTTTCTCAAATCATTAGCATAACGAGAAACTTATGTTGGTTCTGGGGTGTTTATTAGCTCAAGAACGAAGAAAAAATTTAGAAAGCAAATCCTTATATAAAAGAGAAACTATTTATAAGACATTGTTATGCATGCTAATCCAGAAACAAAGAATTCGACAAATGGATTGGTATATAAAATAAAAACTACTGCATCGACTGTTTCATTCAATTCTACATCTCTCCTTCTATATAAAATAAGACTTCTAATATTTAGAAGTCAACCAACATATCGGAAAGTGTGTCTGAGAATGAATTTCCTTAGAGCCAAGTGGAACATTTTCAAAATAGAGGAATCTCTTGTTATCAATCGCTGCTTTAAGTGCCTTGGTTATCACCACAAAGCTGCTAACTGTGAAAATGGCTTGTGCTGTTTCAAGTGTGCGGGAGAGCACAAAAGTAGTGAATGCAATCTGTCTACACAGGTTTGCGTGAACTGCATAAAGACAAAAGCTCCAAATAAAAAAGTTGATGCGAATCATAAACCCTTTTCTAGATGCTGCTAATGCCATCATGGAGAAACTTACTGTATCCCAGACTCAATATGAATAGTTTTCTTTCACAAACACATTTGCGTGTTCCTCAGCTCAACCTGCATAAATCAAAGTGTGTTACACAGCAGCTTATTTTGAATATGGAATCTCGGAATATTGATATTGCATTGGTTCAAGAACCTCATTCGTATAAAGGAACTCTTCCGGGATTTCCTTCGTCATATCGAGTTTTCTCTAGTCAAAACTCTGACCTAATTAAAGCAGCTATTATAGTTAGAAATAGAAATATTTCAGCTTTTCTGGATATAAATTATCTAGATTATAATATGGTGATAGTGCATATCAATATTAACAGAATTTCTTATCCATTTGTTTCGTACTTCTTCGAACCCTCCACAAATATTGATTCTGATTTACAAAAAAAAAACCAATTCTTCACCAACGTTCCCATAAACAAGCTGGTCGGGTCTATGGGTGCTAATGGTAAATCTGAAACATGGTTCAGTCTCCTTTCCAACTCTAGAAGAATCAAACTCACCGAATTTATTAGTACGCATAATCTCTTTGTCATTAATGAAGACTGTGGTCCTACTTTTTTGGATCACAAAGATCTAGTTACATTGATGTAACTGTTGTTGGAACGGATTTGCTGGAAGAGTTTTCTTGTTGGCACTTGCCTACTTAAGATTCTCTATCTGACCACAAATCAATTGAGTTTGAAGTAATACTGGATCCACATCCTCCACCAAAAAAAGGCGAACATTGCACTTTCCATCTTAAAAAAGCGAATTGGAAACTCTTTTACAACAAATCGAAATATTTGCTGTCAAGTATCGGTAATCTCATTTATTCCTCCCAAGATCCAGATACTCTGCATGATGTCACAGATGAGCTCATTTCCATTATCCAAAAGTATTGTAAAATGCCCATTCCGATTAAAAAGAAAAAAATTGCAGTGTTCCCTGGTGGACAACAAAAATCGATTGCATGTTAAGAAAGCATGTTAATGCTGCAAGACGGAGGTTTCAGAAATGTAAAAATGTCACTTTGAAAAAGATTTATAAGAATAAATACCACGAATTAAGGAATAAATATAATCTAAAACTTTTGGATTCGAAAATAAGTTCATGGAAGAAATTTTTGGATGAAATTAATGAAACTAATGTGTGGAAAAAATTTATACCATTAGAATAAAACAGAAGTTTCAGAAAAGAGTTGAACTCAGTGGAATAGCTCTTCCATGTGGAACCGTAACAAATTCATTTGAAGAGACAATAAATGCTGTTCTTTCTCATTCTTTTACTGAGAATAATGAGAATGATGATGATGATTGTCATAAGAAAATAAGGCACGACGCTCTTTTAAATACTAACGTAACGAATTATCCACCTTTTACCATGCACGAAATTGATTCTGGTATAAGTAAATTAAAATTAAATAAGTCTCCTGGTCCAGACTCCATACCTAACGAAGTTATCAAGAAATTACACGAAATGCAACCCGATCTTTTCTTAAAAGTTTTTAATTCATGTCTACGTCTCAAGATTTCCCCCCGCTGTTGGAAGAACGTTAGAGTTATTCTGATTCCCAAAAATAACGATGTCTGTATCCCGCATTTAGAAAACCTAGGGTGTATCAGTTTGCTGTCAACTTTGGGTAAATGTTTTGAAAGACTTATTGTTAACAGATTGGCTTGGCGTTTGCACAAAGATAATTAATAAAAATCAGTTTGGTTTTATGCCTTAAAAGTGCACTGAGGATGCTTTGTTGAACCTTAATAAAATTTTTTTTAAAGGAAAAAAGAGAAACCTTCATACAATCCTGGTTTTCTTGGATATTAAAGGTGCTTTTGATAATGCTTGGTGGCCTGCTATTATGCATCTATTAAAAGGTGCAAACATCCCTGACAATTTATTTTCCGTCACTTCTAGCTTCTTGAAGGATAGAACTGCAAGCTTCTCCTTAGGACATTCCTCAAAGGAGAGGATTTTACAAAGAGGGTGTCCTCAGGGATCTGTTTCAGGATCATTTCTTTGGAATATTATTATAAATGATTTATTTGAAAAAATTACAGCTTTCTCTTCTTGTGAAACGATTGCATTTGCTGATGACTTGCTTCTTTGTTTTCAGGGAAAGTCATTTCACGATACAAGCAGACATGCACAGATTCCTCTTGAACTGGGCAAAGTACCATAAATTAGTGTTCAATGCCATCAAGTCAAAAGTAATGGTCTTGGAGAGGAGAGATAACCAAGTTCGTTAAAGTAACCTCACCCTTAACCCATTAACCGCTGGTGTTGCGTTGACGCAACGGTCAATATAAATAAATATAAAAAAATAGAGATTAAGCAAATTTTTGAATAAATTACAGTTTTATTTTAAAGAATAGCACTACTAACAAATCAGTGAAAAAATTGACTTAAATAAATTATTTTACGCCTAATAATCGGTGTTTTACTTTAAGCATTTTTTTGTTCAAATTTCCAAACTCATTTTTTCTTAGAAAAAGTAAAAATTAAAAACAAATTAGGGTTTGGTTGTGAAATACATTAGCCAAGGTCACTCTTTGTCAGTATATTCCACAAAGCAAGTGTTTCTGTGGGGGAGGAGGGTATAGTAAAAAAAGGTGTTGCATTCGCGCAACGTCAGCGGAAAGGGGGTAGACAGTTATCCTTCTTGAAAGATTCCATTTCAGTACTCTGCGTCTTATTGGTAGCAACTTTTTTATCCTCTGTGGTTTAAAATACGTAGAAAAATATATCTGACGATAGAAGAAACTTTGGAAAAAAAATTGGAACAAAATTCCGATGACGAAGATGCAGATGAGACCGATATTTTTGTCGTACCTCCAGAAACAGCAGATGCCAGTGATGAAGAAAAAGGTAATGAAAATATTTTAAATAACGATAAGAAAGTTTTACCTAGAGATACTGAAGGGGAAGTTGAAGTCCATGTAAAGAAGTAGTTAGATCCTCCCAGAAGTTCTGCTAAAAAGCAAAACAAAAAACAGAAAAAGGAAGAATTACGATGGACAAGAAAGGAACCAATTGATAGGCCTCAACCAAAAAATGAAGAAAACGCTTTAATTGATCGTATCAAACAAATCATAGAAGATAAAACTAGTGCAGATATTTTCAATCATTTTTTTTTTCTTCAATATGAAGAGAACAAAAAGATACTTGCTGTTCGGTGGAACGGCAACTCTGTTGTGACAATAGGGTCAACGTTTGGAGAAATTATTGAAGAACTAAAAAAATGTTTCTCAATACTCTAAATATCAGAAGAAGAAAATATTAGTAGTACAACCTCACTGCATTGAGCAATATAATCAGAAAATGGGTGGTGTAGTTTTGTGTAACAATTTTGTTTCCAACAAAAGAATTAGGATCCGTGGCAAAAAAATTTGTGGTGGCCGATATTTTCAAATTTCATCGATGTTACACTAACAAATGCTTGAAGAATATCAAGATTTTCTGAAGAAGGAAGTAAAACGTCACGGTTGGATTTTAGACGAGAGGTTTTGATTCATCTGTTACAGACGCCCTTGGATAGTGAAATAAATAAGAAAAGATCAGCTGAAGGACGTTCGAGCAAATTCAGCTTTACAAAACCAATATCCGAAGGACATTTTATTGTTATGTCTACAGACAGTAGAAGACTACGTTGCACGTATTGCCACAGCCAAACTATTTATCGCTGCAATGTTTGTGAAGTTGCTTTACACCACAATTGTAGTAAAGCATATCATACTTGAAATCTATATCACCTTATTCTTACATAATAAGCTTGTCAACTACATTTATTTGTTAGTTTTTAATAAATTAAAGTTTTGAAAGAAGTGTTTTGACTATTTTACACCTTTTAATAAGCTCACAACAATGTCTAGCTTTTGAAACTTGAAGAAAATGTGGCGTAGTGCTCGGTAATAACGATCAACATTCGTATTTCTTTTCCGCTGACGTTGCGCCAACGCAACACCCTATATTTTTAAAGATAAGTGCAATTTTCTTATTTTTACATTAAATTACTATTATAAGTGGTCAAAATGATAACTTGTATTGTTTGCATCGAAAACAAATAACGATTTTGAGTTTTGGCGTTTAATGGGTTAATGGAATTCCTCTTTGCTATGTGAAGGAATTAAAATATCTTGGAATTGTCCTTGATAGTAAATTCTCTTGGAAGCAACATATTTTTTATGTTTCAAATAAATGAAAAAATTCTGTTCCGTCTTAGTAGAGTTGCCAGAAATAGTTTTGGTTTCAAATCGAATGTCCCATCCCTCATCTACAAACAAGGTATTGTACCGTTTATTTGTTACGGTTCTCGAGTATGGGGTCCTGCTCTGAAGACAAAAATAAATTGTCGGGTCTTGAGGAAAATTCAAAGGAAAATACTGTTACAAGTTATTTCTGGGTGTCGAACGATATCCTATGAAGCTGTGTTTTCTATCTCCGGCTTTCCACCTATTGACATCTTTATAATCTATAGTAATGAATTCAAGAACGCAGCGAAGAACCTGGCTCATAAGAGTCTAGAAGATTTCCTTCAAATTTCTCAACTTCCTCATCCTTCTGAAAGATTTCCTCTTAATTTAATAAGTTATCACAATAATATCGAAGACAACTTTCCTGTTGTCTGTTTTACAGATGGTAGTAAAATTAACAATAAGGTTGGGCCTGCATTTGTTATTTTCTAAGATTATATTGAAACTGAAACTCATCAATTCAGAATAAGCGATGAATGCAGTGTTTTTCAGGCTGAATTACTTTGAATAGCACAAGCAGTTTCTTGGATTTGTGACACTGAAAACCTTTAATCAAAGTTCTTAATTTCCAGCGATTACTTCTCATCTTTATATGCCTTAAATAACATCGATTCCCTAAACCAAATAATTGTTAAAACACAATCCAACTTGAGTTTTCTTCAAGGCAGAGGTGTGCAAGTTTCCTTTTTTTTGTTAGAGGTCATACAGGAATCTATGGCAATGAACGCGCCGACTGGCTTGCCAAAGAAGCGACAAAATTAGTTAATTCCATTCCTATGAGCATTCCGAAATCTTATTTAAAGAATGTCTTTAAAGATAAAGTTATATCTGAATGGAATACTTTATATCAAGCATCGACTAATGCGCAACTCACTAAGGAATTTATTCCATCCATACAGAGACGCCTAAAGGCTAACTTCTTGGAGTCAAATTTTAAGCTTATCCAGTTTCTGGAATGGAAACTTTAAAGCATATTTAAAACGATTCAATTTGTCGCCGACTGATATGTGTTGGTGCTACAGTGGTGCAGTCCGGGATGCCAAGCATTTGATATTTGAATGCACCAAGTTTATTCCGGAAAGACGTAAACTCAGGAACTGCCTTCTAAAGAACAATATAGCTTGGCCTCCTCATTTATCTGCCTTTGTACAGAGTAAATCATCTTTTATTTCCTTTTGTACATATATTAATATAATTTCCCCCGTATTATTTAAACTTTACTTCAGTGTGTTTGCCTACATATATTTGCATATATAATTTTGTATTTGTATTTTGAATATTTTATTTGATCATGTTTCTTCAAATGTTTTATATCATCTTTTGTACCTTAGAGTTTTAAAGGCTCTTCAAACATTCTACTCCAAAAATAATTCAGTAGAAGATGTTAAAAATCTGGTAGATGGTAATATTTCATTACACTGGGTTAAAGCCCACATTGGCATCAAAGGTAATGAACTAGCCGATCTGGCTGCCAAAGAATCTTCACTTAAACCTACAATTGACTATCACCTTGAAGAATCTGAAAGAATAATCAAAACTCGTCTTAGTAAACCTCTCATCGATGAATGGCAATTAAGGTGGGAAAATATTGAAAAGCGCCGCTTTACTTTCAGTATCTTTTCTCAGGTAAAAAGAAATAGATTTATTGACAATAAATATTTAGCCCAATTAACTAAAACCCATGGACTTTGACAGCATTATCTTAAAAGATTCAGTTTGAGAAATTGTTGTTGTAGATGTGGTAAAGATTATGATGACATTCCACACTATATTTTCCATTGCCCTATTCTTCACCATTTGAGAAAATTTATAAAACCTCAACTAAATATTTCCCAAATTCTATTAAACAACAAATTGAATTTAGAAGCTCAAAATATTTTGGTCTTCCTACATCATAATGAAAACAGAATTTTCCAAATTGAACAATAATTTTTCCTGGTTTGTCAAGCACTGTGGACAGTATCTAGTGAGTACAAGGAAAAAAAATGCAAAAAGAATTCTATCAGGCCTTTTGTTCCCGATTCCTGGACTCCCTACCTTAGACTGAGCCATTGTATATATTTATTTTTCTGTTTGTTTATTTTTTCATTTACTTATTTTTTTAATTTGTTTATTTATATTTTTCACTTTTATATTTATATAAATTTTTTTTATTAATTTTTTTCATTTTTTTTATTCTTCTAAATTTAAATTTCCTATTTTCGGTAAATTTTATTATTTACAAATTATGTTTCAATGATGCTGTGCAATATTATGTAGACTCTTCTGCTTGGGCTATTTAGACCTTTCCACTTTTTCTTTTTTTCCCCTTTGGCTGTTTTTAGCTTCTAGTTCACAAAATTATGGAAAAAAAATTGAATAGCTAGTCTTTTAATAGCTATTTAAAATCTATTTTATTTAATAGCTTTTACCGGTATAACGCCACTTATGGCACACATCTAATCATCATCAGAATACATCATCTACTGTAAGTTTCTGTTATTATGTGAGCAATTTTGTTTGATTTTGCTTTTGTTTGTGTATCTATTGGTTTCCCCCCATTTTTCTTTCTTCTTTCTTTGCATTTGTGCCTGCGTCCTTATATTTGAAATTTATTCTACTGTGAATTGTGTACTGACTTACATCTATAAGCCTTGTGGTATTCTTTTTGGCACACAAGGAGTTTATACATCGAGAACAAAAAAAAAGCATATGAAGCCAAGCATGTTCAAAATTTCAGATACAATCTTACTATTATGTATTCAGTTTTTTTATTACAAAGATTTATATCTTATAAATCAAATAACTATGCCAGAAATGCCAAATTTAAATTAGTGTTCTTTTTAAAACTTATTAATAAAAGATAAAATAAATATTATAATTTGATAGTTGTGGATAAATATTTTAAAGAAAGGTTTTTCGTACCACAAAAGCGGCTTAAAAATTCAAAACATGCTTTTCCTCCTATTTAGTTCAAGTGAAAAATAGCAGCTGATTCGACGAATTCAGGGATCGGCAACATGCTGCTCGCAAGTCGTTGCGGCTGTTTATACGTGATGTTGCGGCTCTCCAGTTCCATCCGAAAAATTAATAATTTCCTATCAAAACCCTTTAAAAGATAAGAAATTAGGTTATTAAAAATATATATTCTTAACAGCTTCTATTAACATAATGGTTAATTACAAATGGCTACACTTAACATGACCGTAATGAGAAATTTTAACCATTATTATTTTTTTTTAGAAATGATTCCATGACCAAGTTTATCTTTCAGCCAATTGCTTATCATTTCTGTCTCAACCAAACAACCACCATCTAGAGTCTAGACAACACACAGAGTCTACACAACAAATCTGTAGTTGCTTGTCAGTTATCCTCTGATAACTTGGTCGACATTACATTGCATGTGTGTTAATTTAATCACTTGCCGTTTTTGCGTGTCGATTCGCTTGTTGTTTCAAGAATACGATTTAGAAGCGAATTATCTTCTTAAAGTGTATGTACGCGTATAATATAAAAAAAAACAGTATCAGAATTGGATTACACATCTGAGGATCGTAATAACGAATAATAATGGTAAATAAATTGTGTGTCGTTTTAGATAGCAAAGAATTTTTTAAAAAAATCATTTTTCAGCTCCATCCCAGCATGGCATAAAAAAGAGAAGAAGTTAACCGAGAATTTAATCAGGATTGAACGGAATCGTTTGCATTCATGTGCAATATAGATGGCTTTTTACTTGTCTCATTTGCCATGAAATACTCGCACACAATAAAAAGTCAAATTCGGAAAGACTTCATTACAAAACATACCCAGTTTGCTGGTAAGTATCCAAACGAAAAAAAGCTGTTGAACTCCAAAAAAAGTCAAGTTTCATGCTAAGTAACTGGGTTCAATCTTCCAATAATGTAAATCTGGCAAGTTTTCCAG
This sequence comes from Argiope bruennichi, assembly GCF_947563725.1. Taxonomy (NCBI): domain Eukaryota; kingdom Metazoa; phylum Arthropoda; class Arachnida; order Araneae; family Araneidae; genus Argiope; species Argiope bruennichi. The sequence goes on along the minus strand of NC_079156.1, from coordinate 27,234,978 downwards.
TATCATTAGAAATTTCAGAAAGAGGAAAACCATTAACAGATGGCGAGTACATCAAGGTTGTTTCACGCGTGCATCTGAAGAACTGTTTCGTAATTTAAAACACAAATCAGAAATTATGTAAAAATCATAGATATGTCATTATCTATTAAGACAGTACAAGATTGAACTACTAAAATGTCTTCAAATGAAAAAAAAATGCAAATGGAAGACATTAAACTGGTTTCTGTCTTATCACTTGCTATAAAAGTGTCTTGCGAAATTAAATACACGGCACGTTACCATTTTTGCCAGATATATGTCATCCAAGTCCAAAAGAAGAATTGCTAGGATTCTAACGCTCTCAGGGCACTCGTAAAGAAGATGCAACAAATACTGTGCAAAAGTGCCAGGAACACAATGGAATATATATAAATAAAATCGTTTCTGTAGGAACTGAGGGGGGCCAGAAATATGACAGGAATACATAGAGAATTAACATCAATTTTTCAGAAAAAAATAAACCACGAAATTCTAACGTTTCACTGCATAATTCATCAAGAAGCGCTTTGTGCTCAACATTTCCGGCCGAAATAGTTGAGGTCACGAACTTTTTAATTAAGATTATTAACAGCACATTGGCAAAAGCACTACTATCGCCAGTTTAAATATTTCCATAAAAAATAGATAGTGTAGCACCTCTATTTCCCCTTGAGCAGAGAGTGCATCTTGGTGGCGTTTTACAGAAGACAAGCAGTTGAACGGCAGACCTGCGCACTGAAGACGACTTTTTACCTTTGCGCTACGCTGAATGCTTTCGGCTGGAAACCGTGAAATCCCTCCACCATACTATTTTCTTTAACCTAATTTTCTATGTCTGTGTGCAAAATTTACAAACACTTATTATTGCAGTGTAGCTGTGTTTGTGTAGATAAAAAATAGTATATTTAAAACCGGGCAGTTCCTTAGAAAATCGCAACACAATCACTATAATTGCCAGTTTTCTGACATACTTCTGCACAATAAAGTGGGATGGCTTTACAGAGGTAACGTATAGCAACGTTTTTATTTGTTCTTGAGTAAAATAAAAACATTCCTCAATGAAAAAAACATTGGACATCCCAAATTGGAAGACGACAAATGGCTACAAAAATTCAACTTCATGGTAGAACCACAATGAAACTAAATGTAAAACTACAAAGGAACGACAATCCGTCATACACTTTGCTTGAAGTAGTTTGTTTCGAAAAAAATTACTACTTTCTGTTGAAGATATTGACAGAGGAGAATTACTTCATTTTAAAAATCTGAAGCAATATCGCGATGACACCAATGCAATTACCAACTCGAATTACTTCAGCATAACATTAAAAACATTATCTGAGCAATTCAAAACAAACAAAAGTACTCTCGCGTTCATAGTAAATCCTCTCAACACAAAAACAAATGAGATCAACATTGAGACATTTGGAACCGATGCTGGATCGCTTCAAATGCAATTGCTGGATTTGAAAACTAAAGACTTGTGGAGTGGCAAGTTCACAGAACTCAACAGCAGGTTGAAAGAGTAGGATGTCCAGAATTGCATGCACATCGCGCATCATAAATGGACAGCTCTAAAAGAAATTCTGCCAGTTGAGGCCCTCATATACGACGCATGTAATAGTCTTCCAGAATGCTACAGTGGCGTGAAGAAGTTGGCAGGTGGAGTGCTGACGATCTTATGGATCGACTTATTTGTGTGAGCAAGCGTTCTCTTGAATGAATTTAAAAAAAAATTGAAGTCAATTGACAAACAAAAATCTATAGTCGTACTTGAAACTTATAACAACAAACTATAAGCCAGATTTAATCAAACTTTCAGAAGGTATGAAAAGACATTGATCCCATTGATGTAACTTTCTATATTTTCGTTTTTATATGAATAAATATTATTCTGCATTTAAAGCCGTTTATTTTAAATCAAAAATATATAAGCAAATACTATAATATATCGACAAATTTTTGTGGACAAGTAAAACAAACAGGAAAATAACAAAAATAAACAGGAAACAGTTATAAACAGTAAAATTTTGTAAAAGGCTAATTTTGGCTCTTCCATTTCAATAGGTTGCCGCTCCCTGAACTAATTCAAACTATATTTCATTCATATGAAAAACAGTATATTTTATAAAAGGAAATAATAATGACTAATGAATTTTTCATGAATGTTGTTGTTATTACTGGTTTATTTGCACAAGGGCCACATATGGCCATGCTGCGCCAAAATATGTGGTTAGATCTGTGAATAAAAGGTAAAATTTTAAATATTATAATTGAAAAATGGTCTTAAAAGCATAAAGTCCAGTATAACGGAAATCAGAACAAATATAATAAAAGCTAAAATATTTCAAATGTGAGAGTAAAAACCCAATGGTCTTCAAATATTTTAAAAAGTTATAATGGGGACGTTCTCCCACCAAGTCACAAATATGTGGTGACGATGCACCAAAAAGAACGTAATCGATGGTGATCAAAAGAATGGCAATCGGTTAAAATATGGATGACCGTATAATCAACATTGCATAATGTGTAATTGGCAGTCAATTTGGCATCGAGTTCACGCACCGGAATAATTGGCCATGGTTTTATGCTCTGTATAATATTATGCAATTTATTTGAGATTTGAAAATCCCAAAATGTCTGCCATTGTAGGCGTATGTACAGGAAATAACTCTTCTTTTTATCACAATAAGGAATTGGCCGCCGCAATAAAGTAGATTCTGCTTTTGCCGCATGATCAGCAATTTCGTTTCCAATTATATCGACGTGACCAGGAATCCAACAAAATAAAATCTGAATATTCCTGCAATTCAGTGTTTGTAAAAGATGAAGTATATCTCAAACCAAAGGATGCTTAGAATTTTGGGGTTGGTTAAGAGAAAATAGAGCGCTCATACTGTCAGAGTGTAAGCAAAATTTACGACCATGTAAACTTGAAACTTTCTCAAGGGCGAGTAAAATCGCAGTTAGTTCAGCTGGGAAAACTGAACACGAGCTTTGCAAGCGGCAACTAAATGTTTCTTCAGTAATGACAACCGAGCAGCCCACATGGCCAGTTGTTTTTGAACCATCAGTAAAGATGGGAATGTATGCAGAAAAATTATCACGATGGTTTAAATAGAGCTTTTGCATAACAACTGGAGCTGTATTTGCTAAATCATACTGTGAAAAAGGATTATGGAGGGAGATCTCTGGGATACCCCAGGGTGGAATTGATATAGAATCTAATTTACGGATTTGTACATCCGAAATTTCAAAATCAGCAAGCATTCTTTTAGTCCTTTCATAGAAAGGAAAAATGTTAAAAGGACGAGCCGTATATAGTCTAGAGTCCAATAGGCACAGTTATATGACATATAGAAGGATTTGAATGACTCTGAAGACGAAAATATATTGAGCGCTTAACGTTTTTGACGCAAATTCAATGACATTTGGTTACAAACTACATACAAACTATGTACCAGTGATGTTCGGAAAGCACCAGAACAGATCCGTAAGGCAGAATGATGTATCGTGTTCAAATGTCGTAAAACATTAGAGCGAGCAGTTCCATACACTTCGCATCCATAATCAATACGGGAGAGTATAACAGATTGATAAATGCAAAGTAAAGATGTCCTGTCTGCTCCCCACAATGTTGTTAAGAGGACATCCAAAATATTGAAGGATTTCTCACACCTATTTCTCAAATGAAGAACATGAGGAAGGAAGGTGAGTTTTCGATCAAAAATAAATCCCAGAAAATTTACCTCTTGAACTACTGGAATATTAACATCTGGTATATGTATTACAGGATCAGGGTGGCGTTCCCGTTTTCGACAAAAATGTACACAACGGCTCTTTTCAGGAGAGATCGTATGCCCGTTTTCATCACACCAAGCAATAAGTTTGTTGATAGCTCTCTGAAGTTGCTGTTCTATTATTTTTTTTTATTTCAAAAAAATTGGATTTTTTTTTCTTTAAATAATTTAAAAAAGCATTTCTATTAATTAAAAAAAATATTTCATCGATAAAACAACCACTTAAGCAGCACAATTTTGACTGAAAATGTATTAGTCATTAAGGTTTTCTTATTTGTTTAAAAAAATTTGGAGAGAATATGCAAGACAGTTCAAATAACTTGGATGCAATTTTGTTTGGCAAATGGCACCACTTAATTTGAAACATTTCAGTATAGAGCAAACAGTCAGGAAGAGGATGTGTTTTTTCTTTTAAAAGGATTTGAATTTTTTTTTTTATGCAAAGAATTTAAAATTCATTTTGAAGAATTAAAACATTTAATCGATAGTACCACCAAATAAGAAACCATTTTTTGATTAATAATGACTGATAAAGAAAAATTTGGAGAGTGTTTATGGAAGACAGTTCACAGTACTTGGATGCACAATTTTTTGGCAAATTAAAACTATCAGGAAAAGTTCAGGACGGACCAATCAATACGCAAGAGAATGCGGTTATTTTATTTCAAAAGGAATTAGTATTTTTTTATGTAAAGAATATCAGAAAGGCACTTCAATTAAATAAAATGATATATCACACATACTAGCACCACGTAAGCACCACAGTTTAGATTACATGTGAATTAGTGATTTTAATTTGACTCCTTATTTAAGGAAAATTTGGAGAACAGATATGGAAGACAGTTCAGAGAAGTAGGATTTACAAATTGCACCACTTAATTGAAAAATTTCAGTGAGGAGCAAGCATTAGTCAAGAGGATATAATTTTTTTTCTTTTAAAAGGAATTTGATTTATTTTTTTTTATGTAAAGAATTTAAAAAAAGAATTTCGATGAAATAAAACTATTTCATCAAAAGCAGCACCAAGTAAGCAGCGGAGTATTGAATACAAATGCCATAGTCATTGAGGTTTTTCTCTTTATTCATTTAAAATTTTGCGGTAAAATATAAAACATAGTGTAGACAACTAGGACGAACATTTATTTATCAAATTTCACCAATGAATTGGAAAAATTTCATAAAGGAGCAAGTAATCGGCTAGACGATATAATTTTTTTCTTTTAAAAAGAAATTGGGATTTATATATATTTTTTTTATGTAGAGATTTTTAAAAACTGATTCGTTGTATTAAATCGATATTTCATCGATAGAAACCCATCTAAACATAACAGTTTTGATTTGAAGTGCCTTAGTCATTTAAATTGGTCTCATTGCTTAAGGAAAATATGGCGAGTCTATATGAAAGACAGTTCAGAGAACTGGGATGCACAAATTGCACCACTTAATTGGAAACATTTCAGTGAGGAGCAAGCAATCGGTTAGACGATATAATTTTTTTCTTTTAAAAAAGAATTGGGATTTATTTTTTTATTTTTTATGTCGAGATTTTTAAAAAGTGATTCGTTTTTTTAAATCTATATTTCATAAATACAAGCCCACCTAAGCAGCACAGTTATCAGTTCAAGTGCTTTAGTCATTTAAATTGGTCTCTTTGTTTAAGCAAAATTTGGAGAGCCTATATGAAAGACAGTTCAGAGAACTGGGATGCACAAATTGCACCACTTAATTGGAAAAATTTCAGTGAGGAGCATGCAATAGTCAAGAGGATATAATTTTTTTCTTTTAAAAGGAATTGGAATTTGATTTTTTTTATGTAAAGAATTTAAAAAGGAATTTCGATGAATTTAAACTATATTTCATCGAAAGCAGCACCACCTAAGCAGCACAATCGTGACTACAAATGAAATAGTCATTGAGATTTTTCTCTTTATTCATGGAAAAGTTTGCGATAAAATATAAAACATAGTGTAGACAACTAGGATCCACATTTATTTATCAAGTTGCACCACTTAATTGGAAAATTTTCATAAATACGATCCCACCTAAGCAGCACAGTTACGAGTTCAAGTGCCTTAGTCATTTAAATTGGTCTCTTTGTTTAAGCAAAATTTGGAGAGCCTATATGAAAGACAGTTCAGAGAACTGGGATGCACAAATTGCACCACTTAATTGGAAAAATTTCAGTGAGGAGCAAACAATCGGTTAGACGATATAATTTTTTTCTTTTAAAAAAGAAATGGGATTTATTTTTTATTTTTTATATAGAGATTTTTAAAAAGTGATTCGTTCTTTTAAATATGTATTTCATAAATACAAGCCCACCTAAGCAGCACAGTTACGAGTTCAAGTGCCTTAGTCATTTAAATTGGTCTCTTTGTTTAAGCAAAATTTGGAGAGCCTGTATGAAAGACAGTTCAGAGAACTGGGATGCACAAATTGCACCACTTAATTGGAAAAATTTCAGTGAGGAGCATGCAATGGTCAAGAGGACATTTTTTTTTTCTTTTAAAAGGAATTGGAATTTGATTTTTTTTATGTAAAGAATTTAAAAAGGAATTTCGATGAATTTAAACTATATTTCATCGAAAGCAGCACCACCTAAGCAGCACAATCGTGACTACAAATGAAATAGTCATTGAGGTTTTTCTCTTTATTCATGGAAAAGTTTGCGATAAAATATAAAACACAATCTAGGATCCACATTTATTCATCAAGTTGCACCACTTAATTGGAAAAATTTCAGTGAGGAGCAGGAATTGGTCAAGATGATATAATTTTCTCCTTTTAAAAAGGAATTGGGATTTATTTTTTATTTTTTATGTAGAGATTTTTAAAAAGTGATTCGTTCTTTTAAATCTATATTTCATAAATACAAACCCACCTAAGCAGCACAGTTATCAGTTCAAGTGCCTTAGTCATTTAAATTGGTCTCTTTGTTTAAGCAAAATTTGGAGAGCCTATATGAAAGACAGTTCAGAGAACTGGGATGCACAAATTGCACCACTTAATTGGAAAAATTTCAGTGAGAAGCATGCAATGGTCAAGAGAATATAATTTTTTTCTTTTAAAATCAATTGGAATTTGATTTTTTTTATGTAAAGGATTTAAAAAAGACTTTCGATGAAATTAAACTATATTTAATCGAAAGCAGCACCACCTAAGCAACACAATGTTGGCTACAAATAAAATAGTCATTGAGGTTTTTCTCTTTATTGATGAAAATTTTGCGATAAAATATAAAACATAGTGTAGACAACTAGGATCCACATTTATTCATCAAGTTGCACCACTTAATTGGAAAAATTTCAGTGAGGAGCAAGAATTGGTCAAGATGATATAATTTTATTTTCCTTTTAAAAAGGAATTGGGATTTATTTTTTATTTTTGATGTAGAGATTTTTAAAAAGTGATTCGTTCTTTTAAATCTGTATTTCATAAATACAAGCCCACCTAAGCAGCACAGTTACGAGTTCAAGTGCCTTAGTCATTTAAATTGGTCTCTTTGTTTAAGCAAAATTTGGAGAGCCTGTATGAAAGACAGTTCAGAGAACTGGGATGCACAAATTGCACCACTTAATTGGAAAAATTTCAGTGAGGAGCATGCAATGGTCAAGGATATAATTTTTTTCTTTTAAAAGGAATTGGAATTTGATTTTTTTTTTATGTAAAGAATTTAAAAAGGATTTTCGATGAATTTAAACTATATTTCATCGAAAGCAGCACCACCTAAGCAGCACAATCGTGACTACAAATGAAATAGTCATTGAGATTTTTCTCTTTATTCATGGAAAAGTTTGCGATAAAATATAAAACATAGTGTAGACAACTAGGATCCACATTTATTTATCAAGTTGCACCACTTAATTGGAAAATTTTCATAAATACGATCCCACCTAAGCAGCACAGTTACGAGTTCAAGTGCCTTAGTCATTTAAATTGGTCTCTTTGTTTAAGCAAAATTTGGAGAGCCTATATGAAAGACAGTTCAGAGAACTGGGATGCACAAATTGCACCACTTAATTGGAAAAATTTCAGTGAGGAGCAAGCAATCGGTTAGACGATATAATTTTTTTCTTTTAAAAAAGAAATGGGATTTATTTTTTATTTTTTATATAGAGATTTTTAAAAAGTGATTCGTTCTTTTAAATATGTATTTCATAAATACAAGCCCACCTAAGCAGCACAGTTACGAGTTCAAGTGCCTTAGTCATTTAAATTGGTCTCTTTGTTTAAGCAAAATTTGGAGAGCCTGTATGAAAGACAGTTCAGAGAACTGGTATGCACAAATTGCACCACTTAATTGGAAAAATTTCAGTGAGGAGCATGCAATGGTCAAGAGGACATATTTTTTTTCTTTTAAAAGGAATTGGAATTTGATTTTTTTTATGTAAAGAATTTAAAAAGGAATTTCGATGAATTCAAACTATATTTCATCGAAAGCAGCACCACCTAAGCAGCACAATCGTGACTACAAATGAAATAGTCATTGAGGTTTTTCTCTTTATTCATGGAAAAGTTTGCGATAAAATATAAAACACAATCTAGGATCCACATTTATTCATCAAGTTGCACCACTTAATTGGAAAAATTTCAGTGAGGAGCAGTAATTGGTCAAGATGATATAATTTTCTCCTTTTAAAACGGAATTGGGATTTATTTTTTATTTTTTATGTAGAGATTTTTAAAAAGTGATTCGTTCTTTTAAATCTATATTTCATAAATACAAACCCACCTAAGCAGCACAGTTATCAGTTCAAGTGCCTTAGTCATTTAAATTGGTCTCTTTGTTTAAGCAAAATTTGGAGAGCCTATATGAAAGACAGTTCAGAGAACTGGGATGCACAAATTGCACCACCTAATTGGAAAAATTTCAGTGAGGAGCATGCAATGGTCAAGAGAATATAATTTTTTTCTTTTAAAATCAATTGGAATTTGATTTTTTTTATGTAAAGGATTTAAAAAAGACTTTCGATGAAATTAAACTATATTTAATCGAAAGCAGCACCACCTAAGCAACACAATGTTGGCTACAAATAAAATAGTCATTGAGGTTTTACTCTTTATTGATGAAAATTTTGCGATAAAATATAAAACATAGTGTAGACAACTAGGATCCACATTTATTCATCAAGTTGCACCACTTAATTGGAAAAATTTCAGTGAGGAGCAAGAATTGGTCAAGATGATATAATTTTATTTTCCTTTTAAAAAGGAATTGGGATTTATTTTTTATTTTTGATGTAGAGATTTTTAAAAAGTGATTCGTTCTTTTAAATCTGTATTTCATAAATACAAGCCCACCTAAGCAGCACAGTTACGAGTTCAAGTGCCTTAGTCATTTAAATTGGTTTCTTTGTTTAAGCAAAATTTGGAGAGCCTGTATGAAAGACAGTTCAGAGAACTGGGATGCACAAATTGCACCACTTAATTGGAAAAATTTCAGTGAGGAGCATGCAATGGTCAAGAGGACATATTTTTTTTCTTTTAAAAGGAATTGGAATTTGATTTTTTTTATGTAAAGAATTTAAAAAGGAATTTCGATGAATTTAAACTATATTTCATCGAAAGCAGCACCACCTAAGCAGCACGATCGTGACTACAAATGAAATAGTCATTGAGGTTTTTCTCTTTATTCATGGAAAAGTTTGCGATAAAATATAAAACATAGTGTAGACAACTAGGAACCACATTTATTTATCAAGTTGCACCACTTAATTGGAAAAATTTCAGTGAGGAGCAAGCAATCGGTTAGACGATATAATTTTTTCCTTTTAAAAAGGAATTGGGATTTATTTTTTATTTTTTTTGTAGAGATTTTTAAAAAGTGATTCGTTCTTTTAAATCTGTATTTCATAAATACAAGCCCACCTAAGCAGCACAGTTACGAGTTCAAGTGCCTTAGTCATTTAAATTGGTCTCTTTGTTTAAGCAAAATTTGGAGAGCCTATATGAAAGACAGTTCAGAGAACTGGGATGCACAAATTGCACCACTTAATTGGAAAAATTTCAGTGAGGAGCATGCAATGGTCAAGGATATAATTTTTTTCTTTTAAAAGGAATTGGAATTTGATTTTTTTTATGTAAAGAATTTAAAAAGGAATTTCGATGAATTTAAACTATATTTCATCGAAAGCAGCACCACCTAAGCAGCACAATGTTGGCTGCAAATAAAATAGTCATTGAGGTTTTTCTCTTTATTGATGAAAATTTTGCGATAAAATATAAAACATAGTGTAGACAACTAGGATCCACATTTATTCATCAAGTTGCACCACTTAATTGGAAAAATTTCAGTGAGGAGCAAGAATTGGTCAAGATGATACAATTTTTTCCTTTTAAAAAGGAATTGGGATTTATTTTTTATTTTTGATGTAGAGATTTTTAAAAAGTGATTCGTTCTTTTAAATCTGTATTTCATAAATACAAGCCCACCTAAGCAGCACAGTTACGAGTTCAAGTGCCTTAGTCATTTAAATTGGTCTCTTTGTTTAAGCAAAATTTGGAGAGCCTGTATGAAAGACAGTTCAGAGAACTGGGATGCACAAATTGCACCACTTAATTGGAAAAATTTCAGTGAGGAGCATGCAATGGTCAAGAGGACATATTTTTTTTCTTTTAAAAGGAATTGGAATTTGATTTTTTTTATGTGAAGGATTTAAAAAAGACTTTCGATGAAATTAAACTATATTTAATCGAAAGCAGCACCACCTAAGCAGCACAATGTTGGCTACAAATAAAATAGTCATTGAGGTTTTTCTCTTTATTGATGAAAATTTTGCGATAAAATATAAAACATAGTGTAGACAACTAGGAACCACATTTATTTATCAAGTTGCACCACTTAATTGGAAAAATTTCAGTGAGGAGCAAGCAATCGGTTAGACGATATAATTTTTTCCTTTTAAAAAGGAATTGGGATTTATTTTTTATTTTTTTTGTAGAGATTTTTAAAAAGTGATTCGTTCTTTTAAATCTGTATTTCATAAATACAAGCCCACCTAAGCAGCACAGTTATCAGTTCAAGTGCCTTAGTCATTTAAATTGGTCTCTTTGTTTAAGCAAAATTTGGAGAGCCTATATGAAAGACAGTTCAGAGAACTGGGATGCACAAATTGCACCACTTAATTGGAAAAATTTCAGTGAGGAGCAAGCAATCGGTAAGACGATATAATTTTTTTCTTTTAAAAAAGAATTGGGATTTATTTTTTATTTTTTATGTAGAGATTTTTAAAAAGTGATTCGTTCTTTTAAATCTATATTTCATAAATACAAGCCCACCTAAGCAGCACAGTTATCAGTTCAAGTGCCTTAGTCATTTAAATTGGTCTCTTTGTTTAAGCAAAATTTGGAGAGCCTATATGAAAGCCAGTTCAGAGAACTGGGATGCACAAATTGCACCACTTAATTGGAAAAATTTCAGTGAGGAGCAAGCAATCGGTAAGACGATATAATTTTTTTCTTTTAAAAAAGAATTGGGATTTATTTTTTATTTTTGATGTAGAGATTTTTAAAAAGTGATTCGTTCTTTTAAATATGTATTTCATAAATACAAGCCCACCTAAGCAGCACAGTTATGAGTTCAAGTGCCTTAGTCATTTAAATTGGTCTCTTTGTTTAATCAAAATTTGGAGAGCCTGTATGAAAGACAGTTCAGAGAACTGGGATGCACAAATTGCACCACTTAATTGGAAAAATTTCAGTGAGGAGCATGCAATGGTCAAGAGAATATAATTTTTTTCTTTTAAAAGGAATTGGAATTTGATTTTTTTATGTAATGAATTTAAAAAGGAATTTCGATGAATTTAAACTATATTTCATCGAAAGCAGCACCACCTAAGCAGCACAATCGTGACTACAAATGAAATAGTCATTGAGGTTTTTCTCTTTATTCATGGAAAAGTTTGCGATAAAATATAAAACATAGTGTAGACAACTAGGATCCACATTTATTCATCAAGTTGCACCACTTAATTGGAAAAATTTCAGTGAGGAGCAGGAATTGGTCAAGATGATATAATTTTTTCCTTTTAAAAAGGAATTGGGATTTATTTTTTTTTTTTATGTAGAGATTTTTAAAAAGTGATTCGTTCTTTTAAATCTATATTTCATAAATACAAGCCCACCTAAGCAACGCAGTTATCAGTTCAAGTGCCTTAGTCATTTAAATTGGTCTCTTTGTTTAAGCAAAATTTGGAGAGCCTATATGAAAGACAGTTCAGAGAACTGGGATGCACAAATTGCACCACTTAATTGGAAAAATTTCAGTGAGGAGCATGCAATGGTCAAGAGAATATAATTTTTTTCTTTTAAAATCAATTGGAATTTGATTTTTTTTATGTAAAGGATTTAAAAAAGACTTTCGATGAAATTAAACTATATTTAATCGAAAGCAGCACCACCTAAGCAGCACAATGTTGGCTACAAATAAAATAGTCATTGAGGTTTTTCTCTTTATTGATGAAAATTTTGCGATAAAATTTAAAACATAGTGTAGACAACTAGGATCCACATTTATTCATCAAGTTGCACCACTTAATTGGAAAAATTTCAGTGAGGAGCAAGAATTGGTCAAGATGATATAATTTTTTCCTTTTAAAAAGGAATTGGGATTTATTTTTTATTTTTGATGTAGAGATTTTTAAAAAGTGATTCGTTCTTTTAAATCTGTATTTCATAAATACAAGCCCACCTAAGCAGCACAGTTACGAGTTCAAGTGCCTTAGTCATTTAAATTGGTCTCTTTGTTTAAGCAAAATTTGGAGAGCCTGTATGAAAGACAGTTCAGAGAACTGGGATGCACAAATTGCACCACTTAATTGGAAAAATTTCAGTGAGGAGCAAGCAATGGTCAAGAGGAAATATTTTTTTTTAAATGGAATTGGAATTTGATTTTTTTTTATGTAAAGAATTTATAAAAGAATTTCGATGTATGAAAACTATATTTCATCTTAAGCAGCACTACCTACGCCGAATAGTTGTGACTGCCAAAGCTATATATTTTTTTCTCTTTGTGTAAAGAATTAACTTTTTGGTGAGCCTCATATTTTTTCCTTTATGGAACTCAATTTCATTAATTGGAATGATATTGGACAAAGACGTGTATTTGCTCCACTTATATAGAATTTATTCGTATGCACCACTTATATAAAATACATTTCGACCCAGAACAACAATTATTGAGGAGACTATTCTATTTTCAAATAATAAGGAGAATAAACTGAATTTTATGACTTAAAATAAAATTTGACAAAAATGTCTATTTGGCCCAGCTATATAGAATATATTCGTATGCACCATATATGTAACAGATTTTAACCCAGAAAAAGTATTTTTGAGAAGACGATTCCTTTTCAAAGTAATAAAGAAAGAAACGAATGTTTTCCTTATAATGATGAAAAGAATATGGAAGTTTGTGAAATGCCTGTTCTTTGTAAATATAAAAAGCGCATTATTGAAAGATTATGTTGGCCCCTCCTCACGTATAAAATAAGACAGTTTTCATTTTATAATTTATATGCTTCATTTTTCTGGACGCAGCGATGAATATTTGGAACGTTTTTAAATTTATCTTAATATTATTTCTTATATAGATTTCCTTCTCTTTCTCGGGGACCGTAATGTTTTTCGAAATGAATTGGCAGTAATTTTTTTTATACAGAATTATTTTCATTTTCTTGTTTAATTATTTAACGTGCGATTGTGTTTATTGCGATTAGAACATGTTTGTCGTTTACTTGGCTCCTACCTTCGTATTCCGCTACTTGCTGGGCCATTTCGAATATCCGTCTGATGGTATTTATATTAGTTTCATTCACATCAGGACTCTCTAAAGGTGGTAGTTGTTCGATTTCAAAATATGGATAGGATCTGTCCCCAAGAAACTGCGCCATTACTCTTTTATACACTGCCATCGGGATTCTGGGTGCTTCTGGGTCCGTCTGTGGAAGAAATGAGGAAATTTTTATTAGTATGAAAAGTTAAGATTATGCAAATAAATATAATAATTAAATTTTGTTTGGTTCGCATTTCATTTTTTTACTCATTACAGTCTGTGCTTTCCTTATAAACTACTCATGGTTACATAAATTTATTCCTTGTGGCATTTTTCAATATCCCCGATTATTTATCTGCGTTTACACCTGTTGAATGCTATCCAAAACTAAAATTTATAATAAATGCTTTACTGTATAAAAATAAACATTGTAGAGAATTCAAGAATTTTGAAGTAATTTTTTTTTTCTTCATTCGCTAAAGCATTTTATTGTTAAAATATTTGACGTATAGTTTCTATTTTCAATGAATATAAAATCCTATACGTCTTATTTTTTTAATTAGAACAATATTCTAATAATTTTCTCCGCAAACGAAAGTCAACCAATGTGTATCTTTATAATATAGGATTGTTTTAGTTAAAGATGAAATTTTGGGGGGTTTGGAACATTCTATTGCAAACCAAAGAAAGCTTCATTTCTATGCTCTTCAATAACTGCTTGCTGGAGGAAAATAATTAATGCTTCGGTCTGTAGCTGGGGTTCCGCTAATAATCAAGCATAACTTTTGTTTTCCTTTGTAGTTAAATTAAAATTGTCGTAGAACATGTTTATGAACGAAAAACGGTTTAATACTGATTTCATCCAAGGCAAGACATGACGTAAAGTAATTCGTTTAATTAACACAGTGACCGTGTACCGAGTTCAAGTTTTGAATCTCTTAGAATCGTTATTAGGACCAAGTATGCATTTTTAAGTCTAACTGTTTTCCGTTCGACTAACTGAATTTAAAATTTGAAGAATGTAATTTTTATAAGAATATTAATTTATTTTCTGAAGTAAATAAATGAAATTATTTAGTTACATTTCAAGCACTCGATAATACAAATCAACAGAATGTTAACTCACTGAAGAATTTCATTCAAAAATATTATGCTCACATTTCAGAGAAATTTACTAAAAATTATATCTATCAGGGCTGAATGACAAAAATCCTAAAGAATCAAAAATTCGATATTGCCTTCAAATTTGGTTCAAAAGGAACAGTCCAAATTTTATTTTTGTAAATTGAAGCGATTAGATAGCAAATGTGTTTTTTCTTAGCATGGAGACTCCAAACTGTGATTATTTCTCAAATATTGAAGTTATTTTCTTTGAAGGTCATGTTTTCTATTCATTTTTCTTTCATATACCAAACAGTACAATTTGAAGCAGTTACCTTAAATATTAAACCAGCGCCACATATCGTCCTAAACCAGAACTCGCCGATTTCTGAAGGAAACATTGAAAACCATTGAATTTTTAAGTCATTTGTAGTCGTAGAACCAATTCTAGGGACTTAAATTGATTTTCACTGGTTACAGTACCGGATAGCGAAAGTTTCAAATAAGCTTTAAGTTTGGTAAGTTAATTTCAAATAAGCTTTAAGTACAACTCCGCATCGTTGCAACTAGCGCTATATGCCTTATAAAATTATCAAGAAATAAACGTATGATAGGTAGGTACAGAGTTAGAAGGATGGTACAAAGTCAAGAAAATTGCTCAGCACTGAACAGTTTTATCAGACGTGAATTGTTTCTTTTCAATTTTTAAAAACGCGTCAACACTGACTTTTCCAGCTATCAGTTTCCCGAAATTGGAGTGTTTCGTATGAAATTCCTTCACCGACAAAGATAGAGATTCCACGGTTTAAAATCGTTTTAATATAGTGTACAAAGTAATGCTCCAGAAAAATGGTATGAATATCGTTGGTCAATACATCCGCCCTCCCAACGCAATTTACATCTTAGGTACTTTCTTGATTATATAAGACCTCTTTCAAAGGATTTAAATCGGTTATTAAAAATATATTTCTCAGTGAAATATATCGGTTTACATGGTTGATTGAGAAATCCTTAGGGGTGTTAGAAAAATTATATTTGTTTTCTCTTTGTAGTCATTTACATTTAGTGTAGTTTGTAAAAATTATTTCAGTTTGAATATATAATTTAAATTAAAACTAGCATACTTTATCACTTATATATTACATTATCACCAGTCTTTCTTTTCGAGATATTCTAGTTGTTGGTAATAAATTACTACATTAACGTTTACATTATTTGATTTTTAACAATCAAATATTCGTTTAAAATTATGTTATATAATTAAGCTTAATATCATCTGTTAGAAACAAAGACAAGACACTTCAATAATAAGTTACGCAACTGTAATAACAGAGCACATTAATGAAAGGAACGGTCAAGGTTTCGCAAAATTGTAAGCAATTTCTTATTATTGTCAAAAGTTGGTTTACTTAAAATTCTATTCAATTGCAACTAAGGAATTAAATGTCTAATAGGAAATTGAATACAAGAAGCGTTTTCACTTACATTTGTCAGCTCCTCCCATAAATTGTTAAGCTCACTTATAATAGTGTTAAAGATATCCATGTCCTATAAAGAAAAAAATAGGACCGTAAAATAACATCTAATAAAATCATTATCTTTATAGCACGCATACATTCAAAACGTAAGTAGAAAAATGTACAGATAAAATGATCATTTTAATAAAATTACATTTTCAATTTTTAGAATGCACTTATTTCAATCGCATGTCAGTAAAAGAAAGGGATATAAGCGAATATTTACTAGTGAGCAATTCCAAAAGTTCAGCCTTAAATTTATAAAACTTCGTATGAGAAAAAATGTAAACATTTATTTCACCAATTTGATCTCGCATTTATTTATTCTATGGCTTTTAATCACATAGCAAAGAATTTGAAAATTCCAAATTCAAACGAATTTCTTTTATTTAAATTTTGTTTTGCGTGTTCATTTGCATAGAAAATTTTGCATACTAGATATGTTCTGATCGAAATAATTTTTCAAAAGTGACGGCTAATAGATTCTGTACAATTATAGAACATCCGATAGTAGGACATTAAGATTTCAAAAGCACACAAATAAATTGTTCTTTGCCGAATGGCTTTTAAAATTTTGCTTTCATTTATGGTGTGAAAAAGAATTACACGTCATTGTAAATACCTCCATTTGTGACACACTCATTCCAAATTATATCGCACGAGCTTCACCTATTAATTTGGCTGTGTTAATATTCACATAGTGTTAATGATTTTGAAGTTCTCATTTAGAAAATTTCTGTCAACTGTATCTAAAATACCTCTTGCCATTTTCATGAAGTGAACAGTTGGGTTACATTATTTTATGAACATGTTAAAATTATTGTGCACATGTCACTATGCAACTAAACGCATTTATAGAACTAAACCGAAATAGTGATTGTAAAATTGCTCTTTTATCATTTGATTTTGAACTCGGTCTCCGTTTTGCTGTTATATACGAAGAAAACAGTTTTGGAGGGTCTTCTGTCTGAAACGGGAGTTCCAAACTGCAAAGCGAATTTTCAACAAGAGCTGCCCAAAGAGAAAATATTATTCATACCCGATAGCTTTAAAAGATAAGGCAAAGAATTTCTGAAACTGATTTCAACTTTCAACTGAAAGTTTTTCAAAAAAATGTGATTTTATCTTTATAATATTCTCCTTTGATTTTTGTTAAAATTATTATAGCGTAAGAATACTGTCTATAATTTAAATTTCTTTGAAACTCTTATATAAAAACTGTTTTTTTTTTCGAAAATTTATATTCAATAATAAGCATTTCTAACGTTGGTGCTGTGAAGTCTTCTCAACTCAAGCTCCGGTTGGGTTGAAAAGACATCTTTCAAAAGCTAAATTTCATGGACTGTCGAACCGAGCCAGAGCATTTCTCCTTTCGATTTTTCGAGTATTAACACAATCTGATTTTCATTCAATTTTTTCTGCTGAAGTGAATTGGGCATGTGTTACAGACTTCTTCACGCTGAAATTGGTGACCTGAATTGACTTAGCAAACATGTTTAGTGAAGAATTCATTTATCATAATTTATCATTAGTCCATGCAATCTAAAAGATATCAGAAACTGAATATCTCTGATGGTATGATTTTTACTGTAAAATTAAATTTGCCTATCTTGTTGCAACAACAAGTTATTGTCAGAGAAATGAAAAGATTAATAGAAAGTTAGTTCCAAAATTTTTCTAATAAAAGTGTAGGACGAATATTGTATGATTCTCAACGTTTGAATTGTCGGGGAAGTAAACAATCCCTCAGACATAGTTTCACTTAATAAATTGAGATCAAAATTTGCTGAAAATTAGTACTTTGTTTAAAAATTGTGTATTGAATTCAATAAAATAAGCACCATTCCAATAAGTTTCTTGTTTCTTAAAAGATTTGAGCGAATGCATCGATTAATCAATTTTATAAGGGCGCGGTAAGCGTTATTTTACTTTCGATTAACATAAAAACACCGCTCCAAACTATTTTATTTGCAATTCTAAACAACTTCATGAGAACTATTGATTAAAGGCATTTAAAGAAGAAAAAAATGTTAGTGCTGTACGTGCCAACTTGTAAGCATTTCCTTTGTCTAAACATTAAAGCAAGAGAAAAATCAAGCAAGAAAGTATTTTAAATCTTTGAAAAATGGTTGGTTCTTGATTAGCATCTAGAGAAGCAGTTTTTTCAAAGTTTACTCTAGTTTACTTGCGAAATGTAAATGCTGCTCACCGAGCACCAATGCAGTTATTCGGTGCATGACTAGATGTAAATATTATTTTCCATGCTTTCATGAAATAACAATTTTTATAAACACAAATGATAAGATCAAAGAATGGTTTAATACAGAGTCAGTCAAAATCGTGTATTTTTGAACAGGAAATGCTTATAAGTGTCATGCAATGAACTAATAAAAATACATATGGGAAAAGATGCAGTGAGCGCTGTAACACTGCATCGGGAGTGAACAAGTTGCCACTGCGCCCATGGCTACACAATATTATTTTTAAGTTAGATTCAAATATCACAAGAAAGTAAAATTGTTAATATTTTTGAAAGATTAATAATTATATTCCGAGATAAATCTTCTTTAACATATGATTCTGAAAATGATAAGATTCTGGCAAGTAGTTCTAAGCTTGTTTTTATTAGTAATTATCCACCTGTGCTGACCAAGTGATAAGCCTTATATTTTCAAATGTTTAGCTTCAAGTGAACTGAAAATCGTCACTTAATGCACGATTTCCAGCATATATTTTTTAAGCAACAAATTGTTAGACATCCACGCTTACAAAAATGTTAATAATCTAGTATCAATTTGTTCATTGGTATATAACTCTTCCTAATAGTGTCAAAATCCATTAACTCACAGAGGCCTTTGAAGCATTGTATTTGTGATTATCTATCTTGTGACTTTCATGGTGTTTTAAATCTTCTCTTATTTAAATTTTATATATAATATTCTTCCTTAGGACAAAAGAGACGAAAAACCAGAAAGTATTTGATAGAGAAACGAAAACGCTTTGATCTACTGTTAAATATTGAAATTTGTTAAAATTATAAATATTTTAAAAATAGTTGAAATCTAGGAAAATTCGAGTGAAATTAAATTAGTATTAATACGATGACTATTTTTTGAATAGCTAAAAATTCATTTGTACTTTTCGGTAGTTTTTGCAAGGAAATGCCACAATTTTTCATAATATTTAAATAAATTCTAATTAAAATAAAAATTATTCCGAAATGTGCATTCCCATCGTCCAAAATATATGCACCAAGATAGGTAGCTTTTGGTCAAGCGATATGGTCTATAGAGCGCCAATGCACGCCCACACATTTATTTTTAATAAAGAAGCGATGCACTAGATTTTTGAAAGTTTTTATTCTCTCGTTTCTTCAAGACAATGTCTAAATTACATCTTTTTTTTTTAACTTTTCAATTGATATTTTATTAAATTTCAATCTCATTTATTAGGAAATTTATTGTAATTCTTTCGAATTTGAGAAAATGATTTTAAGATGTCCTAACACTGAGGTTAAGAGTACCGTTAAAAATCATCGTTTCAATACTTCCAAAAATTTTCAGCAACAGTTTTGGGAAAATATAGATTCATACAGATTTTGCAACGATGGAAGCAAGAGTTGAGTTAGAAAAAAAACTATTTCTCATGTGAAAAGTATATTCAGCAATGGAGTAATGAATTCATAAGGATGTCGCTTGTTTTCTCCATTCATTACCTCCTCTCACAGATTAAAATAGAATGGGACGTACTGAAGCTCAACCAAGGAGTGTATCAGTTGATGATTCTATTGCGAGTTTCCCACTAATCATAGAGAAGAAAGGGCAAGAGGCGGGTGAGTAGATTTTACAGATATGTAAACAAATCTCCGTGTAGGAATCAAATTTCGGCTGCCTTCAAAAGTAAGTTAAAATGAAAAGAATTTCGCCTTAAATGTTAGTTAAAATAGTCAATATCAAAAAAAAAGGTACAAAAGTAAAGAATTGACTATTATGTCAGAAAAATTGTGTGAATTGGATCAGAACAAGATGCTTTCATAGATTGATCATATTCATAAGTAAAAATAATTCTACGCGAGTGGACTCGAGAATGGCAATGGTACCTCGAATAGTGCTGGAGAACATTTAGTTTCATATTTTGTTTTAAAATGTATAGGACTAATTCAAACGAAGTCTTAAACATAATTATGCAAGAAAGAAGATGAATGGCCCACGATTCGAGATCAGGACAAAGGGAAATAGGACACAAATTTCTGATATGCTTATAACCATTATCTAAACGCAAAAAATTAGTTTAAGAAAAAAAAAAGAAATTGCTTCGAATGTAAATGTTGCGTACTAAATTAGAAAGATATGGAAACGTAGGACAATGCTATATTCGCCCAACTTCCAAGTTGCCGTAATTAAAACATCTCATTCCCGGTTATATATTTTGCATATGCCTATCCCACATCCCTGAATCTCCAAAGATATGAAGTATTTAAAGCTTGAATAACATCACCAGATGCAGGTGACGTTATTCAAACGTTCATGTAAAGTAATTTTTTCTAATGATCTCATTTCAGCTGAACGGAACCACCTTTTTTTTGTCATTATTATTACAATTATATTAATACCTTTTCCCATGTTGAAATACATACCGAAATTTCAAACAGTCAAAATCCTGCTTTTCAAGTGTATGGGATTATGCAAAGTAAGAAAATAAGTCTTGCAAAATTCACAAGTATTAACAAACCAAGTAACTTCCTATAAAAGCTCGTTCAGCTTAAAATTATAAAAATCAATTCCACTTTCAATATATGTAAAGAAAAATTTTCGAATCCTGTTAAATTTCTAGAAACTTCCAAGTTTCAATTTAATCTCGCGCATCCATATTCGTGACATGTATTTAAAAATAATTGGATTAATTTTTCCCCTCCAGTATAACGGAAATAAAAAGCGAAATATTTACTTGAATTTCACCCACTTAAAGAATAAAATTTTGAATTGATCATGCTATGATTAGATGCCTTGTTGGTTTTTAAATTATTTCACAAGTGGCAGAAATCAGCTTAATAAACAAACAACCTATATTGGATTATAACAATAGCACTGTACTTACGATATCATCCAACTTAAGTGGATTATTCTTCCTTTTTTTGTTTTTGTAAGGCTTGAACGGGGGCTCAGCCCTTGCTCTCTGAAAAGGAAAATTGAACATCAGACTGAGAACAGACATGGGAAAATACAGATTAGACTGAATAATAAATCTTACTATTACAATCTATAGACAAATTTAAATACGCATGTTATGGAAATGTATAATTATACAGTTGAGAGTTCCTACAAGACTGTAGAGAGCGCAATAGGTCTCCCTTCGAATTTCTGATTCACTAAAGAAATGTGTCGGGTTCTGATCATTTCCCCCTCATTATCGTTTCCTAGAAGTACCAACAGCTTCAATGGATCACACTGACATGAAGCATCAAGCACGAATTCTATGATCTTTACTAATAAAGATGAAATTGCTGGCGCTGCATAGCCCATGCCGTTTGATTTACAGTATATCGGGAAGAATGTATGTATCTGCTTATTAGAAAATCTAGCATATATTACTTTGAAGAGTGGTAATGTGCACTTCGTAGTGTTTTACAAATTTTAATTAAAAAGTAAGAGAAGTCTCAACAATATTCTACAATCAATTCCGGAAACATTCTTGCACAAAATTATATCTTACATCGTTTCAACAATTTTTTTTGTAAAAAATTGTCCTTTAGAATATATTTTTAATAGTAATTTTTTTTCTTAAATTGAAAAGCTTTCTAAAATCATTTACCTTAATTTCCAACAATGGATGGCTTTGAAAACGTTTCAAGTCCATCTACTTCACTGTACCTTCGAGTTACCGTGTTAAACAATACTGACTAGATTAGTGTATAATGTATATTCTTAAAAAGCTTCAAGGTTCTTTTTGGCGCTTCTAATTTCCTCTTCACATATTAAAACTGCTATGTTTTTTTAAATCATAAGAGTTTGGATGTTTTAATTTCGGTGTTTGGATGGTTAATACAGCTAATTTCTATGTTGTATTAACAGTACGTTATGATTTTTTGGCATAAAGGCTTTCTTAATACACTGGCTGAAACATTTAACTGACATAATTGATAGTATAATCGTTCATATAAATTTGTGTTCATAAAAAATACAATTAAGACTAAATTTTTTAAAACATTTCTAATAGCGGCAGTATACAGGTGTAATATACGAAATCTTGTCAAAAGAGCAACATACGCTTCCGCTGTCAAGCTACTCGAGATAAGTAGGCATTGCAAAGGCAAAAAAGGTTCAAAATGAGGTTGGAAAAATAGCTTGCTTGAGAATAATCCTCGTAATATACAAAAACTTGCGTATTTTAATTTTACATTATTTTCGAAACTACTTGTTTTATAAGTTTGCCTTTTATTTCTATTACGCCCTTATAAAAAAACTGCATGAATGTACCTTCTGTACCTTTAAAATTTAAATGAGTTATGCTTAAATGAAAATATATGGGATCGTATAGTGAATTGGAAGATATGAAGACTTGGAGAGAAATGCGTTTAGAAATAGAAAAACCAGAAACTATCTACATTTGCAACGCGTTTGCAATATTTCTGTCCTTTCGCTCATGTATGCCGTTGTAATAATATACATTTACATTTGAATTGAAAAATCAAAACATCGTGCTACTGATTTTCTAAAGGATAAATTTATGGACAGTTTCAAATACTGGGATTGAGTTACGATCATGCAATGAATATATATTGATGGGAAAGATTCAAATTTTTATTCTTCCCGATCATATTTTTTTTTCAATTCTGCATTCTATAGCAGTAAAAAATATTCAGTGATTAAAATAAATCTTAGATTTCGGTTTCTTTTTGTGAAATACATTTTCTTTGGCATGCAAACTTGTTTAGTCATAGCCTATGATCTTATTTCTTCAACTTCTCTTTATCATTTTTATGATTTTGTTGGTATACTACGTTTCTCTCACCATATTTGAGAAAATCCAATTCAAAATTTAATAAATATATAATATTTTTTAAATTAATACAAAACTGATGACCTTGTAAAAACTTTCATTTATAAGTATATATTGTTATATGACAGTAAGAACTTTTAATTCTCTCAATTTCAATGTCCGGTCTAGAGACTAAAGAAATAATAAAAAAAAAAAAAATTCTTCGAATTTCCATAATCCAAATTCACCCAACTGCTAAACTGAAAAAAAGTACAAAAATTCGTCATACTATAATTAGTTTCTTTTTCTTATTGTATTGAAAATTTACTGAAATTACTTTCTCTTATTCGAAGTATACAAAGAAAAAGTATTATTATCTTGTCTGTCCAGTTTAATTTACTTGTCTTTTTTTAGTTTGTTTGTCTGTTTTTAGTTTGTTTAGTTTGTTTGACTTTTAATTAGTTTGTCTGTCCAGCTGTTCCGAGTTGAAATGACCACGATACTTACAAAACGTAAAAAAATATAAAGTTTTATAAAACCTCAGTATAAAAATTTTAGTTCACAGGTTTATTAGTAAAACATAAATTTGTATCATTCATCCAAATCTGACTAAAGATTTGCCATTTATGTGCATATTTTGTGAATGCAATAACAACCGCTCCGGTGACAACTCACTGCTATGCCAGCCCAATAGTAAAACCGCTTCTATGCTTTTATTCTTATGAGAAAGCCTATTAAAAGAGTTCCATTTCGTAATTGAGACACGCGAAAATCCTTAAAAGTGTGTTTTTTGAAACTTTAGCGTCATTGCGGCACCTCAGATTGTACTCTAATATTTGTTTTATAATTTTTATTTATTTTATCTTTACCAAAAGACAATTTCTCCGTGCTATTAAAAATTAAAAAGATTTTTTAAAAACTTTAAAATAAAGCAAAAATTTCAATTTTATGAAACTAACATCCTTGCGGCACCTCAAGACTTACTCCAATATTTTTCATATTTATAATTCATTTTATATACACCACATAGCAACTTTCCCACACTATTACAATTAAAAATGGATTCTTTCGTTCCGCCCTATTGGACATTGGACAGCATTAATACACCATTATTACTCGCATAATCAGTTCTAAACTTATGCAAAACAGTTAAAACAATTGGTGAAAGTGCTATGATCTAGTTATAATTTTCGTAGCATGTTTTATTGCAGAAAATTTTATTTCGCGTTTCATTGTCCTTTTTTTTTTTAACTGTACCAGGTTTTTTATTCTCGGTAATTTGAATAATTATAATAATCTGCAGATATGTCACATAATCGGCATTTTAATATACCCCTTTTTTTGTTCGTTATGTATATTATCTCGGAAAAAGGATAAAAGATTATTTACATTCATCTTTCTTATAAGTAAAGTGTGTGTATGTGTGTGTTGACGCTCTACAGATCAGACTGTTTGACCCCAGACTTAACAAACTTGGCTCATATATACTTGCAGATCAGGATTATGCACCTCAGAGCGATTTTTTAAGTTTTTTATTAGAATTTTTATTAATTAAAAAATCAGGCGAAATTTCAGTGTTTCTCATATTGATAATTTATTTTATTTACACTAAAACACAACTTCTCCACCCTATTGCAAATTTAAAATCAAAAATTGATTTTTTTTTCTTTCCACCCTACTGTCCAAAATAAAAATGCAATAGTTCTAATTTCTTTATTCCTTTCTCGTGAGATTTTTTTACTAAAGAAGCTCCAACACAAAAGGACAGTTTTTTAAAGTAAAGATATGCAATCGCGCTAAAAAGTAACTTGATTAAAGGTTAGTGATACTTAATTATAAACTTATCAATTCTATTATTTTATATGAAGCTAAATAGATTAAATGTATTAAGATGTACTTCCACTTTTTTCATCACAATAAAAGTTTATATAGACCTGAATTTCAGAAAGCATTCCTTATATGCTGCTAAACAAAATAAACAAATCACTAAACAAAATCAGAAGACACAAGAATCAGCACTAAACAAGTTCATTCGAAATTTAATTGCTGCGGAAGTCATAAAAATGTAGATTTATAGGAAAATCTTAAACACTCAATCGTAATGAATAATACTAACTGCAGTGCGAATATAGATGTTCAAATATTTATACATTTTTCTGATATTATTCAAAAAGCAATCTCACCCTGATTTTTGCAACTCTTCGTTGTGGTGGGTCAGCTGGAGACTGTGGCAGCTCAGGTGGTGACTGTGGCGCCTCGGGTGGCGACTGTGGCGCCTCGGGTGGCGACTGTGGCGCCTCGGGTGGCGACTGTGGCGCCTCGGGTGGCGACTGTGGCGCCTCGGGTGGCGACTGTGGCGCCTCGGGTGGCGACTGTGGCGCCTCGGGTGGCGACTGTGGCGCCTCGGGTGGCGACTGTGGCGCCTCGGGTGGCGACTGTGGCGCCTCGGGTGTCGACTGTGGTGCCTCTGGTGGCGACTGTGGTGCCTCTGGTGGCGCCTCTGGTGGCGACTGTGGTGCCTCTGGTGGCGACTGTGGTGCCTCGGGTGGCGACTGTGGTGCCTCGGGTGGCGACTGTGGTGCCTCGGGTGGCGACTGTGGTGGCTCGGGTATTTTCGGTGGCGCTTGAATAGCTTTGTCAGCCTGAAAAAGACAGCATTTTAATATACAGAATATCATTACTGTACAGTAAGAATGTAGTCTTTGGCAGTTTGAAGAGAACTCAAAATATTTTTTCTGATTTTTTTCTCCCTTCAAATGGTACCATTCTTATATTTTGGCGTAACATTATGATTAAGCTTAGATATTTTTTAAAAATTCTACTTGATATGAAAAAAGCACAGGAAAAATAATGAGTAGATGCAGTTTATTTGAATCAGGCCGGAAAGTTCTGAACTGAAGTCCTCTTAATGGCATACTGCCTGCTTAAGCATACTATTTTAATGAAAGAAAAGTCAGAAATTCAAGAAAATTCTTACCGTATTGGCGGCCTTTTCTTTTATTCTTCTGTGAAGATCTCTATTCTCTGCATTCAACTCATGAATACGCTGTTAAAGAGAAAAAAATTATTTCACTTTAGCTTAGGAAATAAAATATATATCAACGCAATGAATTTTATGAATTTAATGAAATGTGAACAGATTCAGACAAATGATACCTTAAAGCAACAGCTGGGACAGCTTTACAACATTTTTCTTTTAACATTTTTGTAAACTAGCCATGTATCGAAAGAGCTCAAAACTTTCATAATTAATCTTGTTTTGAGTTGCATGGAAATATGACAATTTCAATAACATATTGGTGAAAAGTTCAATATATCACACTTCTACTACTAATCAAACATGCGCAAAAACATCGCGATTTGGATAAAGTTGACATGCAGTTCTAGAAAAGAAAAATCCTAGTTTCAGAAGTTGAATGTTTATCAAGATTTTAAATGCAACTTTGCCAAGTTGTATTAGTAAACCGAAATGTAAAATTTAAAAATAATTGATTCAGAAATGGAGTTGTACGCTGGTTTAAACAAAAGAGTGATTTTTACTTCGATTTAAAATGAATGGACTTTACGAACAAATTAAGTTGACAACCAAAAATACTTGTTTAGCAAATTGAAAGCATACGCTCTGATTAAAACTTGTAAGCATAAACTAAGCATTAAAACTAGCAAAAAGGGTTTCTTTAAATTCTCCTCTGCATGATTTAATCTTGCACGGTTTTATTGCTCAATTCAAAATCTTACTAGAAAATCAAATATTTTTTTCTTAGACTTAAAGTTTTCCCTGTTAAAGGCAATGGAAAAAAATGTCGCCATAATTAATTTTTTTTATGTACAAATGTGCAATCTATACTTATAATAAAGCTCAATGTGTGTGTGTTTGGAATGATCACGCGATTATTGTATTGCGCGCAATCGTCAATTTTTAAAAGTGATTTTCCCCCTTCATTTTTCTTTCTCCCCATCTCAAAATTGTTAGAATTCCAAAACCTTTTTTTTTTCAGCTAGAGAAATTCAGAATTGTATCTATCACATTAACCGAAGTTCAAATTAAATAAATAATCAACTATTATTGCAAATAAAATATATAAAAGTAATTTTTAGCACGTGTCTGTATGAAGTGAAAAATATTAGAAATATGGTATTTTCTAAAAATTAAATGGAGGAACACTTTTCTATGCTCTTTTGCAATATTTATATTACTAACTCAATGAAAAGATTAAGATAAATTTGGCTTAATATATATGGAATAATCACTACAATCAGCGCCCATTAGTTATGCATCTGTTAGCAAAATGATCTAAATAAACTAAATAATTATATTTTATGTAACTTGAGTCAATAAATGCTCAATTGCTTTAAATAATGAATATAAAATTTTTATTTAAGTCCTCTGCCTTTGAATCATTAAAAAAATATTCTTGAAATACCAGTATTTAAAAATTGTTGAACTCTAATCAACTAAATAAATCACTAAACTGAAAAATTGATAAAATTTGAATATCACTCTTCAATAGAAACAGGCGATTTTAAGTCACTTCAATGACAGTCTTAAAGAAAATACGCTAATCTTCTGCCAGAGTTTCTCGCCAGTGTTTGTCCTATGATTATCAAAATGTTGACTGTTCTCAAATTGATATAAAAATTTTATAAATCAATTAGATTTGATAGCAGAAGATCAAAGTTTATTTATTTAATAGTTGCAATGTCAAGAGTAGTTTGCAGAATATGATTGCTTAGGACGAAAAGACTAAAATTTAAACTTCATAATTTTTTCATAAGTGCATGTATTGACTGAAATGAAATATAAGATAATATTGATATTATATACTTAAGAGATCATATAAATTGCAAAAATTATTCTGCACTGCACATACAACTTCAATGCCGAAAAACTCTGCTTTCAATTCTCATATTAAAAAAAGACATGGCTCTTTTCAGTGATTTTTTTATATTAATAGCAGTTTAACTTTTTCAGTCTAATTGAAGTTGAAATTTTATGGGCGCTGACAGAAAATGAAAGAGAGGTATGTAATACAATGAACAGAACTGTTTAAGGCCTACACAATAATATGACTGAATTATATAACAAAATCTGAAACTTAAAAATATTTTGCAAAATGCTATTAAGAGACCAAGTTCCATAAAACATTTGATTGACTATTTTAGTAATCATTAATGTTGGCGAACCGGCCGGCTGGTCGCCAAACACGGCTAGTGTAACGTAAATGCATCTCGGGAAGAATCACTTACAGGGAAAATTTTATGGTAAGGTAATTTTTAAAGTTAAATTTAAAAGGTAATTTTTAGTAATAAGGAAATATTTTTAATCAAATGTCATTTCGCAAATTTCGAATTTCACTGAAAAATAATCTTGATCGTTGAATAGCAAAAGAATATTGAAGATTTCCTGCACTGTCAGTTACTTCTGTATGTTTTTGAAGATTTTAAAAGTTATTATGCATTAAATTCTATTCATATTTGCAAATGTAAGAAGTTTTCGAGGTTTTTAATTTTGGAATTCTATAAAGATAAGGAACAAGTAAAAAATTGCATATTAGATTTACCCTTTACTTGTGAATAACATATTATGGATCCGATAATTCAAATAAAAAAAATCACTTTTTCTTGCTTAATGAAATGTGCTCTAAACAGATAAATGAAAAGCTATTTCCACAAACTCTGAAGACATTAGCAAATGAAACATTATTACACGAGTTCAAAATATGAGACTGGGTGCCTTTCTCTCGATTTTTTTTTCTAAACAAAAGTTTTTTAAAATATCATCAGTCAAAACTGACTTTATCAATGCAAAAAGCATCTAAGCTCAACCGCGTTAAGAATATTTTTAAAGAATAAATTTTTATTGATATTCTGATGCTATTCGTTATGTGAATCTTCAAACGTTTCATATTTAATTACTTTAATTTTCGCATTTATACTCTTGAATTTAAATTCAATACGCTATATTGCACTTAGCACAATGTATTTAATCTTTCCAATTAATAAAGTAGCAATCATTAAACAAAATTATGGATCCGAATTTTTTTAACATTAAATCCAGTGAGAATACGTTTACGTTATTGCCAGTATATAGCAAGATGTTTATCGATTGGCTTATCTGCAAATTGCGAAGTGATGAAATATGTCATTCTTCACAAGAAAATTACTGGATATAACGCTGTAGAACTTGAGAATGACAACTTAATTGGTAGATAATAATTAAACAAATTTTTTTAATACATATCGGATTATTTAAATGAATGTTGGCGTTTTTCTTAACTAACTTTGTGCCATATTATTACCGATATTTTATTTTTACTTTTTAAAATTCAAAAGCTATACTTCTCAATTATAGTAATTTCTTTTTTTTTGAAATAATTTTCTAATTTTCAAGAATTTTCGGATTATATGAAGGCAACCAGCTTTAAATCACAGCTCGTATCTTAAATATTATTTTTCGACATGCATATTAAGTTTATAATAAAAACTTATAATAATGATGTTGTACATTATAAAAGCAGCTCCGAGTTAAGCCACACCACGAGACCCAGGAATTTAATAACTCAATTGTATTGCATTGAAAAATAGAAAACTGACGACGAATCTTTATATATGATATATGCTTGTTGATAAGGAATGTTGAATAAAGCAATTTCCCTGTTTATTTTCGATAAGGAGATAATTGAAAACGGATCAAAGTAGCATTTTGAATGAATTGCTATTGATTTATCGACGCTCAAAGATGCAAATGGAGTTTCTCTTTATCGAATTTCTCACAACGTATGAAAATAAACATAAAAGTTGTTTCATACGATTAATTTTATTTTTACAGTTCTTGCTTCTCGCTCAGCGTTAAACGAACTTTACAGATTAAGAACCGGTGATCAATAGCAATTCAAATATCTCAAATAGGAATAAGAACATTCTTCCACTGTCAATTTGAACATATGTGACTGTCGATTTTCTTAAATGGTGAACGTTAGTGAGCGGAAAACGCTAATCAAGGGTAAGGTTCTTGATCAAGTGGATAATTTTAAAAAGATTTAATTTGGAGGTGCTAAATACTATATCGAAAATTAAGATAATTGGGGTAGTTTTTGACCACATGAAGAACTCATAAATAGTGTAAAACTCCTCTTATGCTACATAACAAAGACTAATGCAATTATTTTTCCAATAATGCAGATTTCAACATTATCCTTTTTCCTATAATTTAAAATCCTTCACAACTTATTTTAAAAAAATTTCAAACAATTAAATTCCACCCACTTTAATATTTCATCAAAGAGTAAAATGGTGGATATTGAATGTAGTTTAAAGTCTTCACTACCTCCTAGACCTATGCTTTTTTTTAAAAAAAAATGTCTTTAAAATATTTCTGGAAACGTCTCATTAGTTTAAAATAAATTCTTTCATTTTAAACAATAATTTTTCATTTATTTAGAATTTCAACATGGTTTCGATGCTATAAGTTATCTCCCTAAAATCTTTTAATAAATATTTTGACATAATAAAAGTTTTGATGATATTAAAATATTTATTAAATTAAATATACAGTGACATGAGATTTCGTTTCCGCACTTCCCCCCCCCCTTTTAATGATATAGGCAATTGGCTTCATAAAGAACTGCTTAACGATGTAATGCGTAGTTTTATCTCATTGCTGGATATGAAATTTTTTTTCTTTATTGCTGAAGAACTGAAATATGCAAGAATTATTGGCAGAAATCTTCGATGTATTCTGGAAGAATAGAAATATAAAGCTTATGCTTCAAAATTTATATCGGTATTTGATTTTTGAAAGCTCTTTTCATGGAGTAAAAGCGTATTATTTTAACTGTCCCGAAACATTCAATAAATAATTATCAGCATTTGAAAAAAAAGGATTTTATCGCAAACAATATCTTGGAGAGTTGATCAAATATCATTTGATCAAAGTTCTTAAAAATCACTCGATTTTTTTAAAACTGAAAGGACATTACACTAAACGGATTTTGTGCATCATAATATCCTGTACAAATGTTTTTACATTAGACAGTTTACACGTATAAATACTTTACTCCAAAAATACAGATTATATTATACGAGTTCATTTGATATCAAAGGCACTTATCTATGCACGTATATTGTATGACAATTACCGGATATTTTCAAACTAATCTTTACCAAACACTAGAAGGTTAAAAAATTAACATTTTCAGAAATAACCGAGAACAAATATTTCGGATATATAAACAATTCACTCATTGATAATTCCCCATATCCTTAATTAAAATGAAATAATTAACTTGAATTACTTCTTGATATTGCTCCAAAAGAGCATCTTTTTCTGCATTCTGTCTCCTCAAATCTCTATTTTGTCTCTCCATATCCTCCAGACGTCTGACCAGACGTAAGTGCTCCTTAAAGAAAGAAGAAAATATTAAATCAACATCTCGATTAAAACAGCACAGATTGTGTTTTTTTTTTTTTTTTTTCAAAACTTTCTAAATCGCTCGGTTATTTCTTCTGTTTATTTTTTAAAAAAAATTAGAATTTTAATTTTCCAATTCTTGAAAAAATTGAACTTTGATGAGGATATATTTTGATAAGCAATACAGATGCCTCAAACTACATTTCATTTAGTTATTTTTTAGCCTAAAAATACATGCTCACTAATCCGGATATAGTGATATCAATATTAATTGAATTATTATTTATTATGTTGATTTAAGTTTTACTTCCGCAACTTTTGTCATAAATAGCATCCGTGGCAATTTTAATAATAGAATAATCAACTTTTGCAACAATGCTCTGAAAATCTATGATAATCACAGCTCAAATATTCCAAAATGTATAGCAGACGGTAAAACAAATGAAAAGAGGAGCCGCAATAATTTTCCGTTAACCTAAATTAAAATAATAAAGAAATCTTCAGTATTATTTAACGTCGCATTTTAGCTTTTAAATTTCATTAAAATGCCTTATTTTGAATTATGACAATCTAAAACCGGCTGAGAAATTAAAGAACAAGCTTCCATATAAAAATATAAACGAATTGATGCCGCGCGCGCGAAATGATAATTCAATGTATCACGCTTAGTTTCACTCATTTTTAAATTTTAATTTCGAAAAATTATTTAGGGTTTTATTTAATTATTTTTCACCTTTAGTTTCGTTTCTAATGATTGTAGAAATACAATTAAATTATCAAAAAGAGCAGAATGCCATCTTAAAGAAATTTGTTTTGCTTCTGACTTGGATTTCTGGAGGTTCAGAAATTTAAATATTCATTTTTGAAGAAACAGTTATCGGAACTCTGCAATCTGTCACAGTAATATAATACATTTGTAAATTTCAAGCTTTCTGAGGTCATTATCTAAACAAATGGATCAAATTTAGAACAAGAATGATAAAAATTCCCTGCATCTATTTTTAAATGCCGTTCAAATTGATTCAAAGATTTTTCGCTGATTCAGTCGGTTAAGCAATAAAACTTTACCCTGAAGTAGTTTTCTTCACTAATTTCGCAGAAGTCAAATTAGAAACTTAAGATTCGTGAAACGTTTTCCAAATAAAACAGTTAAGTGGAAGCAAAAATATACCGAATTTTTTAATCATCGTTTGACATCTCATAATTTAGGATTGTTGACAGATCTTAATGGGGGGGGGGGGATTTCTTTTAATTTAGATTGCAGAATTTCTATTATAAACTAGCTATCAAGCAGAGGTACATTATTGAAAAAATTTGGTTCGTTCAAATTTTCTGTGCAATGACATAAATAGCAATCGAATTGCAACACATCATCATAGAGTAAAACCACTTTTCGTCTGCCAATTGCGACATTTTATACCATTAATACGCTAGGCTCTAACAATCATATACCGTCTAAACTTAAATATAGCAAGGCAGAAAGCATTTTTAGTCAGCTAATAATTATGCAAAAAAAGACAGAAATAAACTTTTGAATGTGTTTTTATTTCGTTTTTATAAAGCGAGATTCACACCAGTAAGATATTTTGGTTGACAATTGCAGATTTAAAAGTAGTGAAATAATCAGTTGAATATAAATTCCGATTGATATAAATAATCAATGTTTAGACATTTTAGAGCAGTATGTGAGTTTTCAATTTCTTTCTGAAATATACAGGGTGTTTATAAAGTCCCGGACCCATTTTGATGTTTAATAACTCATAAAATAATAAAGATAGATTTAAATTAATAACATAAATGGTTAAATAGACTCAAAAAGTTTCATGACCCTTGTCAATGAACTTCCACGTGTGCCCCCTTCGTCGCACGGAGAATATCAAGTCTATAGTCAATTTCACGCCAGGTAGCGACAAGCATGTCGGCATCCACAGAGCCATTTGCGCACTTTATGGCGATTAACAATGCCAGAAACATGAAAGGATGCTTCATCGGAGAACATTATGCTCTTCAGAAAATCAGCAGCAACTTCTATCCCCCTTAGCATATCTGTTGCAAAGGCCATCCTCCTAGGTCTATCGTTCGGTTCCAAAACTTGAACAATTTGAACTTTGTATGCATGCAGTCTTAATTTTTTCTTAATAACCTTGTACACCGTCGAAATTGGCATATCCAATTCTGTTGCCGCTGATCTCACAGATATTCTAGGATTGTGTAAAAATGTCTCTCTGATACGCTGAACATCAAAATCACTTGTGCAAGGACGTCTGGAACGTTTCTTATCTTCGATACTTCCAATTTCTAGAAAATTCTTTTTCCACCGCAAGGTGCTGTTTTTGGATGGAGGATCTTTTTAGTAACTTCTGAAATTTCTCTGTGCTTGCACTATCGATTTCATTTCTATGAACCACCATAAAATCTGTGCTTTCTCTTGTGGTGTATGCATTCTCCTTAATATCCGCTCGAATAAAACATCACATACAAAAGTACTACATAGAACAAACACATCAAAAGTAAACATAACATTGCAATAGTTGACAAAAACAAAAGAGAGAAAAATGCAATTAATAAGCAGACAGTATTTAAAAAAGTACAGATATTTAGACTGGAAAATGAAATTATCTGAAATTAACCACACGCGCAGACGATATTTACAAAAGTAAAAATATTCAAACCTGAAAAGGAAAATATATGAGTTATTCCATCAATAAATGTCATAAGTGTGTTTATATCTTTATTATTTTATGAGTTATTAAACATAAAAATGGGTCCGGGACTTTATAAACACCCTGTACATCAGAACTAAGTATCAGATTTCAATCATTGATTAAAAATTAATGACAGTTCACACAATTTCAAATAATTTACATTAACTTTCGTAATTAATATAATTGAGATTTCCTTTTTTTTTTTTTCTACTAGAAATACATATGTGTTGGATCTCGTAGTAATCTTTAAAAAATCAAGCGTGATTCTTGAGAGTTAATGAATGAAAGTAGAATGATGAATGAAATAATGAATGAAAGTAGCGAGATTTTGAATTTTAATGGCACAAACGCCAGTCTTGCATCTGAACTCAACAGAAGGTATTTAATCTGACCACAATTTAATATTATCAAAAATTACAGATACGAAAAAACAGAACTACGAAAGAAGTTTAAAGGAAAGAAGAATAAATCAAATAAGTCTGATTAGACCTATGTCAATAAGAAGATTTTTAGAGAAAAAGCAGGATAGCACAGTAAATCTTTCAAGTTACCAACCATTAAAATACTTCATTCTTAAGTTAAAATCATTCCAATCTGCTAAAATAGGTCTAACGGATAATAAATATTGTCGTCTGACAAGCACACTGGTAGTAGTTTGCCTTTTAATGAAGGATTATATGACAATCTGTATGGAAAGTTCTTAGTCTTTTCAATTTGACAAATAAACGTGAATAAGGAAAAGCCGCATCTGCCCTTACAACGATGCTGTGGAAACAGCTCGAGTAACCTGCTTTTCACAGTCATATTCTCCGCTTTCTTTACGAGTGATTGAATACTCGTGGCGTGAGCTTTATTCATTAGAAATGCTCCCCAAATGAGTTTGTCAAAAAGGGAGGATTTCTAAGAATATTCAAGCGATGTACGAGCGTATGCAATAGCTATCAGCTTAATGGCGAACTTTTGTATACTTGTCCCTTAAGAAGATGTGTTGTGATTGCGGTTTTTGATTGGTGGCAATTTTTTTTAATCTATGAAAAAGAAACTTGATATTCTACCTTGGGAATGAAAGCGTGCATTCTTGTTGGAAACCCGCGATACAATGCTAAATGAAGTGTCATTTATCAAAGATCTGATCGTTCCTAATTGCATTTTCTTCTGGATACTGAAATATAGTATACATTTAGTATCCAGAATGATAGTATTAAATGTAATAGATTTTCTATATCATGTAGAGGAACGGAGCCCTTTTTTAACAGCCGGTATTGATCCTTTATTTCCGAAAAATATTGTTTGCTGTTGTGTTTTGAAGAATGAAATTTGATTCAAACATTTCAGAACTAATTCATTGCCATATCTAGATGCGCATAAAAAGGCTACACTACAGCTTTTTGAATTTATATAAATTATTCTTTCTTTATAAAGCTTATAGAAAACGAAATATTTTAATGAAAGGTAATCTACCGACTGTAAAATTGAGCAATAAACATATCTTCAATGATTAAAACTTCAGCAGAGCCAACACGATTTCATTTTTATAGCCATCCGTACTGAATGGAATCAAGTACTGTATGCTTTATTTGGCAACAATATAGCTTACAATAAATCGAATTGGACGTTAATTCAGAAATCTTGGTAAAAAGATCGATATTATTTTTGGCCAAATAATAGCCTCCTTTGCTTTTTGTAAATTTTCCACATTTCTCATCACAAAATATTGCATTAAACTTATTGCATTCTATGTCCAAATAATGGATTGATTAGAGTACTTTAATTTGGAACTTTATCATGCATAGGTTTCTCGCTCTTTCTTTCTATTTTAAAATATTTTAGAGAAAATTTCTGTCATGTAAATTGCAAAATGTTATTTTGCAAATGTTATTTAAATTATTTATTACATTCGCGATGAAAATCCGAGTCGTAAAATGATGTATAGTATCAAATCTATGCAAGTGATTTAAAAGCGGATCCTATATGTTCAGTATATGTAGATTTAGAGCAATAGTCGATATGATAAAATAAGAGTAATATTAAGACTATTGAAAATCAGCACTCCAAGAAGCATATACAAGTAGAAGCATTGCATGTTCATCGAACATTTTCAGGTTCGATGTTTTGACACATCTCCATTTCAGATTTGAAGATTGGTTTAAATATCAATTTTTCGTCAAAGCAAAGATAACACCAAACAAATTCTGCCTGCCACTATAGGTAGATTAGCGTCTCTATGATAAATTTCAGGTTGAGAATGAAGCTTACGTATTTTAGATAACGCCGAAAGCGTTTTTTATTTAATAAAGTAAACCCGTTGCAATCATTCCAGTTAGTAATGTTTTTCGCTCCTGTCTGCAGTCTGCAGATGGCGTACTATAAAATTCTTCGATTCCAATTTCAAGTCTATCTGGAAGTCGCGTATATATAATAAACCGTTCGCGTATTGCTGTAGTTGCAGAATAATTGGTTTTAATTTGATAAAGTTATACTTTAAATACTCTCCTGAATCACCTTCATATTGCGGAAAGCTCTATAAAAAACCCATGCGTACTTTAAATACTCGTATCAGGTGAAATTCGTTTATTTATAAAAGCTGGCAAGTTTGATAGAGAACCCATGGTATACAATCTCTAAAATGTCACATCGTTATGCCCTGTGATATTCTAAACTTTATCCTAGTTGGAAAAAAAAATCAGAAAGTGAATTTTGCTACAAATGAATGTTCAAAGACGTTTCTAGCATTAAAACATCATTGGTGCCTCTGTCACATAGAAACCCACTTTGAAAATTTGATTAGAAAACCTAATTTTCAATGCAGTGTATGAAATGAAAGTTAGCCTTTTTCACCAGTCAGCTTTCACAAGCAACTTGTTAATGTTAGTGTGTACGGTATCCTTTCCATGATTGGAAAGTCGAAGAACATTTCTCTGCGCCATACAACTGGTAAATATTTTTTAGCCAAATTATAATAGACTTAAAAGAATGTCAGAATATATTATTCGGAATCTTGAACAATTTATAATTTTTTTTATCTCGGCCTAGGTATGCTAGTTGGGATTTGTTCATAGATATTTTTCTTCAGTTCAACTATAGCGAAAAAGCAGTTATTTATTTCCGAGTTTGAAGACCTAAAATAAAATCCTTCCACGCGTTTTTTGCGCATTATAAATTCTTGGGAAAAAATTCTATACTTCACATTTTTTATTCAAAGATTCATCTATGCGTCTCTACAGTGCGCTTTGATTTCAACATATTTTAAACATATTTAAAAACAAGAATCGACACTAAATGGCTTATTTCATACTTTCCCAGTATCTTGTTAACATTTTATCATACTGCTTTCGATACTATCTTATTTTGAATTGTACTTAACGTAATTTTGAAAAACACTTATTTAATCTGACGTTTCATTCTACTAATTACTGCTTGATATTACTTTAAGGACTATGCAATCAGTTACTGGACAACGATAATAGTAATTCTAAGCTTTAATTTAATAGCTTCCGCATATAATCCGACCCATCATGGTTTCGGGGATTTACTCAACGTTTTGGTAATGGAGTTTTCAGCAGCTATTAGAATATGACGTGTTACAATCTCAGTAACTATGCTAATGTAATTTTACCCAAACCATGACTAGAATCAATTCTGAATTAAACCTCTAGGTGTAAGCTGGAGATTGAGAAGTTGCCCAACCTCCCAGCACTGATTCCTTATTTCCGAGAAAATGCCTACCTGCCAATAGAGGTTAAGAAAGCGGCCTCGCCCCTACCAATTGATTTAAAAAGCAGCAGAGACAAAAGGAACAAAGAACCGGTATCCTACTTTGCCCGTAAAGCTTTGCCATCCACACCCATATTTAATAGAAGTTAAACAAAAAAAAACTAATTTTATGTATGATATACCAACTTAATTTATAAACGCTGAATATAAAAAGAAATGGAGAATCGCTAGGACAACTCGAGGACTTGGCATCAGTGTTTGCCAAACAACAAACTTCTTGGGATACAAGAGAAGATCTCTGGGAACCATCAGTACGAGGATTCCAGTCAAAATATAAACCTCTGAGAGACGGATTACCAAGGTGTTATATACAAGTTAAATTCTAATATATTTGGAGATAGATTTCATCCCCCCCCCGTAAATTCTTCATTTCCGTTTTTTGGTGCAATTCCTGTAGTGGTACCATTATCAAGAAAAGAGTAAAATTATTTCGCTTTTCAGCTTTATTATAATTTATTCTGAATTTGATTGAGGTAACATTCATAGCGAATCCGTGCGAGTTAGTATTCTCTAAAATAGCCAAAAGGGGAATATTGGATTCTTTTAGATTCCATTAAATCTAATAGTTAAATATTGCTCTCGAGGAGAGCAGATACATAGCCGCAACACTAAACTGAAGACTTGATTCTGGAGAAACAAGAAAAAGCAGACAATTCATGATTTATTAGTGGAAACAGCAATACGCTTACTTTATAGAAGGGACGGAGAGTCTTTCCGTTATACTATTGGTGAAAAGCTAACTCGATATCTACACCTACATTCTTCACCGTTTAGGTTTTTAACAAAAACTGAATAAAATCTGGTATTTTAAAACTAAGCTTATGAAAGTTTTAGGATTCTTAGAGATGTCGTAACAAAGCTATACCATCTTGAATTAATAATAACCACTATAGTTCATTCTAGATTTCCATTTTGTTTACATCAAAAATTTTAAAATTTGATCCGATTATTCCATTCTTTGATATTTGGTTGCTCTAAAATGAAAAGAGGAAATATAGTACCAATTTGTACATGTTTATGTCGAAGACGAATTTTTCTTTTGGAGGTTATATCATCAGCATCAGTTTAACAGAATATAAAATATTGGAAATGCAAAGGTGTCGGCGAAAAGAACGCAATAGACAATATTTCGAAAAATTAAGGAAATAGACAATTAAATTATCAATTTTGATACAAATGATAATGCTATACCAATGAATCTTCAAATGAAAATTCTTATATCGTGTAAGTCGTGATGTTGACAGAACTATTCTTCTGCCGAATGTTGAACATAAAAGCTTAGAATTTTTTTTATTATTATTAAGTTCCGGTCCAAATTTAAATAGATTCAAAACACAATCTATTCTAAAAATTATATAGATTACTGAAACCGTAGATCTAATTAAATGAACAAAAATCATTTTCAATAGAATCTGCATTACAAGAGTTTTGAGATTTAGCATGTTCGAAACATTTCAAAGGTGTTGCCAATTAATGTGAAAAATATTCACAACTATTAAGAATACGACGATCGGCATTTATTATTTTTCTAGGAAATCAATCAGGAAATTTCTATATTGTTAATGCGAAGATGTCAGAAGAAAAAAAAACGCAAGTATCTATCCATATATAAACGAAAAAGAAAGTTCTCGCAAACGGAAGTTGAACGATTCTTAAAATTTTACCGTTCATTTATCATCCTCAGCAGTGCCTAAAATTTCTAATGCACGCATAGAAGATTTTATCCAGAATCTTCCTTTTATGAAATGAATGTGTACCTAATTCATAGTCATGGATGTCACACCATTCGTTCAAAATGCAAACAATTATTGACCTAATCCATCGATAAACGTTTCTAGAAAATAATATCTTTTTAAAACGCGTAAAACTGCTATCATTTTTAAATCCGAGATTCTAATTTAATGATTCAAACAATCCTCTATATTTATATCTCAAAAGAATGTATGAATGATCAAGACAACTTCTTTGGTACAACCGAATTTCTAAAAGTGTTTAAATGGATTAAAATAACGTTTGAGTATGGTTCTATAAAGATACCCCAAATTGGAATGAAATCTTTCAACCTTTGTATTCACAAAGTAAAATTTCTGCAGTTCCTCTAGAAGTAAAAGTTTACCGCATCTCCATAATCAACATGAAAAGGATGCCATAGAAGGCAAATCAAAATACTGACCAGACTTTCAATGATCCTCAAAGTGAAATCAAATTCCCAGCTATTGCATTGAATAATGCAAACCTTCCACTTGAAAGCAGAATGGACTGAAAAACAGTAGTCCTCCCTCCCACCCGCACTTGTGCAGTATTGCTAAGCTTCCCTTTTGTAAATATTTCCAATTAACTTAAACCCTTTTCCAATTAATTTTATTTCCAATTAACTTAAACCCTTTTTTCATGTTTATCACCCTTCAGTTTGCTACCATTTCACTTTTTTCAAAGATTTTTTTTTATTCGATATATTAGTGATCCCTTGTATATTTGAAGGTCACCAATCATTTGCATATGCTTCTTGAGGAATCTATCCGAGAAAGATAGTATTAATAGTCGGTAAAAAGGCGGTCTTTAATTGTTCACGAAAGTTACCCATTTGAAATTCGACCTCATTAGAGGTAAAATTCCTATTTTTTACAAGCTGCAGCATTTTTAAATTTATATTCCTCGAAAGGAAATTTTCTAAAATTTGGTATACTATTTTTTTTTAAATTTAAGTTAATATCAGCAAAATTTTCCAGATCTGTCATCGGTTGTTAATTGGCTTACCCTTCCATAACAGAGGAGATACAACTCATTCCAAAGAATATGAAAAACTATAAAAGCTTTGATTGCATAAGTTTGGAAGTAAATCCTTCCACGGCAATTACTCTAACAAATCAACGATATAATGTTTAGAAATTTACTACCTTATTTCTAGGGATAGATGGAAGTTGGGAATAAGGGTAATTAGAAAATAATCAAGTATTGAAACTATCACAATGTAATTTTTTGTATCTCTTTGATTGGGAGTAGCAGATGTGAAAGTTCCAATCCTAGTTTTTGCTTTACCATATGAACCTACTCAATTTCGATATCTTACATTTGATTGAATCAACCCTTTCACTTCTAATCCGGGCATGAAGTTAAATATTAATAAGCCAGTTATTTTTTTTAAAAGGGGTGCATTATGTAAAGCACGTTATTAGTAAACGTGCATTACATTCTGAATTACCATTCGAAAAAGATATCGACCCCCAAACGATCCATTAGTATAAAGTTTGCACGGCCTGGTAAGACAGTTAAAGCATTATATACGTCTAATGCTTCTAATTATATAAAATGA
Source organism: Argiope bruennichi (assembly GCF_947563725.1). Classification (NCBI taxonomy): domain Eukaryota; kingdom Metazoa; phylum Arthropoda; class Arachnida; order Araneae; family Araneidae; genus Argiope; species Argiope bruennichi. Next base: position 27,193,590 of record NC_079156.1, on the reverse strand, counting down.
GCCCCCAACACCTTTATTGTCATTACATTTGTAAAGCAGTGAAAAGGGCTTGTTACTTTGTCTCAAAATACGTGCATACAAAAACGCGTATACTAAAAAAGAATGAAGTATTCCCGCTTTTCATTAGACATGGTTTATTTCTAGTTGCAATTTTTTTAATGTAACAAATTAAAACCTGCTGGTTATATTTAAATTGCTTGTAAATATAATTAAGTTACTTCACAAATGTCTTGTAATATTTCAATTGATTTTCCTAATAAAAATAAAGTAAAGTAGCCTAGTTTGTAAGCTTATAAAAATGTCAATCGACTGAAGTGATAGTAGTGTAACTTAAAAAAAGAAATTCGATATATTCGACGCAAGTTAGATTTAACATTATTAAATCTTCCGAAGCTGTGGACGGTTTAGTTAATTTTTTTGAAGGTTTAAAACTGTTCGGTTGAATGAATATAAGCCACTTCAAAATAATTGCAATTCAGCCCGCTCTTTCAATGTATTGAACATATTTGCAGACGTAAATTCCAAAAATAATTAATAAAAGTAGACTAAATAAAGTTCAAGATCTGTTTAAATATTAAGGGATTTTTATTTAAATTTAAATTTATACACAAGAATTTAAAGATGTATTGCTAATTACAAAAACAAAAGTTCGGATTATATAGCCTACACAATTTTATAGCAAAATTGCCTTCCATTCTCAAAATAACAAAGAGGAAACAATTACATCGAGAGCATTTCTTCTTTATTGTTTTGAGATGCATTTACAAGTGTAAAAAAATTGTAGCAAACATTTTTATTTTTAAAATAAAAGTTCACGAAAATTTTATAACTAATTAATGACGAACAATTCACACATACCGGTCCGTGAATCGACTCATCAGCAAAATTTATCCTTTTTGCTCCTGCGCCATCTAAAAGGAAATAAAAAGGAATTTCATTGCTCATCTTGGAATATTAGAATAACAATCAATGAAATAAATACAAGCATATTGCCAAGCGTATTCTAATATGAATCCGATCAAAACTGTATATGTTTTAAGCATATTTGTACATACAAAACACTTATTCATATATCAAGTCTCTTACTGCATAAGCAAAACACTGATTGATAAACAAATCTATTAATTGGAATTTCGCCAATATTATATATCGACACCTGAATTTCGAACGATATTAAAACATTCGGACTTTGTTACACTCCTGTAATTCAATTTTCCTATTGCTGCCTCAATTATTCGACTACAAATTTAATATTTTCATGGAAGGAACTTTACAATCTTTTGCTTCAAACTTTGTTTTGTCTTCAATATAATAAGTACGAGGACTCATGAAAAAGAACTCGGTTAATAATGAAGATGTTCCTCTCACGCAACATGATTGATATCGCTAATGTAAAGAGCATTTGCAAATATAATCCATTTTATGTAATTCCATACATTGAAGCTAAAACCAATTAAATAAGAGTGTTTTAAAATCACCTCTTTGAACTGAAACGTTCCCCATAATAAAAAATTGAGAACTTCGAGTTCTTAAAATTATTACTTATAAGAAATCTTGGTAAGTTGCAAAATCAAGTATTAATCTACTTTTCGATGTTCATTATGACAATGCATTGAAAAGAATGTTTCTTCAGGTAATCATTTTTAATTTCAAATAGAAAATTATTGTGCAACTGCAAATGATAAACACAAATCTGCACATATTCCAAGTTAAAAAAATCTCCATAATTAGAACAATAAATGAGTAAAGGTACAATGATGTATTCTTTTTAAGTATTACTTGAACAAAAAAAAATGGTCCGAAAAAATCTGAAGTGGCATTTTTCGAACAGAAATCATTCTTGAAACAGTTCTCCCCCCTCTCCCCTCCCAAGGAGCTAAAAATATGTTTTAGAGATGCGAAATGCTTGCAAATAAAAATGTATCACTTACTCTTAAAATTTATCAATTATCAACCGCGTTCGAAATAAAAATGTCTTGATGGAAAACAAATGTTATATTGTGATTTTTGATGTTTATATATTTATTTACTGCTCGTTTTGGGGCTAAAATTTTGAAATCGATATGAACCGTTTCTCTAGTCACGAAGGTAAAACTAAATGTAAAACTAGAGCACTTCAGAATACACCCAAGATAAAACCAAGATTTTAATATAATTTTATTTTTTGATTAAATGATCAAATGGCAAACTAGCTGTAACTTGAAGATCTAAATGTATCTTGAGGTACAAATTCTGATATATAATTGATATTCCCAGATAAATTTCGGATTCAAAAATATTCGTTGAAATTCATCAAAATATTTTTTCATCAGTTCCAAAAAAAAAAATCGTAAATCTGTTGCAAATTTTAAAAAATCTTAATTTAAGTGCACTCGGATATGCCGAGTGGTAAATAACTAGCTTAATTACAGCAAAATTTGGTTAAATCGACCCACCGACTTGAGTGAATGATTTTAAGCTAGAATTGTACGAAGAGGAGTCGTTTGCTCTTAGCATCTGCACAAGAATTTCTGAATAGTTTGATGAAACAGATGGTATGAACAGAAATAGTCATGCTATTTTTGCGGAAAGTCAAACCCAATGGGTGAGCTGTAAAATATTCAGTACAGTCAGTAAGGAATAATGACACTTCTACACGGAAACACGAATACATAGTAGCTAATTACAGTCTCACACAAGAACGACTCTTCCAACCAACAAAAATTCAACTGAAAATGGCTATTAAACAAGCATAAAAGCGCAAAACGTTCTGGAACTACAACTCCAAATGGACTTCTCACTCGAGTACTCTTTGTAGATCCGATAGCAGAGCTTCAAATGTTTTATATTTGTTTCTAATAATTACATGCCCAAGATTTCAGCAATTTTATTTTCTGCGCCAAATGGTTACCAAGTTTAACGCCAATGTCGGAAGTCATATTGGCATATATATCTGTAAAACTATCTTCTTTACCAGGAGACTTGCTTCGCATGGAAGCAGCATTACAAATTTGTAATAATGTCGATGTTTTCTTCGGTTAATTCTGTTTAATTTTTAATGTCTAATCATTCGTTGTTGTTTAAATATAGACCTAATTTCGTCAAAATGATATGAAATTGGAACAATTTTCTATGAATAAGATGCAAGTGTCAGAAATTGTTAAATCTCGAGTGTATTTTTGATTTACAGTCGCCGTTAGTATAAAATTCTTAAGTGCTAGAAAATATTGCAAAACTTACCATCACGCTCTCCTCCTGGTCTTTTAGACATCTAAAGTAAAAAAATAAAAGTCAGTTTTGACAAAGTGGATACGAATATAAACTGCATAAAGACACGATTTCGGTTTGAGCAAAATAGAGATGAACCGTGAAAATTATAATTAGAATATTTTATAGAACTTCCTGTTGCATTACTGAAGTCAAATGTATATTAAATTAGCAGTTGTATACTTTATACCAGATGATGATTAAGAACGCCAGATGCCCGCCCTAGTGAAGCAACTCCTGGTTTTCCATGCGAGTGTTTGAGGTTGGAGATTTTTATTAATGCAAATAACTTTTTGGAAACTTGGTAACGTATTTAGATAGCAAATCCTGTGTTATTGAAATTCGTCAAGTATTACTTGATGCTTCTAAATGTCAGGATTTTGGGAGATTTTTATTTTCTGTTTAAGTAATACATGATATGCGAATTCCATCAGGTGTATCTTGCTATTTTGTTGAACAGTTAGTAACAGAATTTCAGTTTCCATACACCCTTGGAGGCTTTTAACGCGAAAGTGCTTTAATTCTCCATTTGGCTTAATTGAGCTATCAAGAAAACGTTGTTAAAGGAAACTAAAGCTATTATTAAAAGCATTTAAAGTTAAAACCTATTAGAAATGTATGCTACTGAACTTGGATGTGACTGCGTAATAATTTATTTTAATTCAACAATTAAAAAAGCGAATTAAATTAAAACTAAAGATGTAGCCATTTTAAATACGATACCATTTATAAAATGGGAAGTAGGTTTGATATTTGATATAATTGTATCAATGATTAGTTGCATTTTTAAAGACTACCTTTAAATAGCCACTCAATAACAGAATCTAGAGTTATTGAATTCGGTATTTCATTCTTGTACTGATGTGAGAATTGAAAACTCGAGTGTATATTATCAAAAGAAGCTTAATAAGATTTGTTCATTAAATGTCCGATTATTTCATTCCATTGAACGATTAAATAAAATGTTTAAATCACATTTCTTGTACATTTAAAATAGGGTCGATCTCTAAAAGTCTGTATATTTAAAATAGAGCATGAAACGGATTAATAAAACGGATTAAACTTAGAAGTACATGGCCACAAATTGTACAACAATAAATACAACCATAAATTGTACAAAGGGTAATTGTGAAGAATAAATTTCCTTAAATTTGATCCTAAATCTAAGTCAATTTATTACAACTGTTAGATTGGAATTCAAATTTAATGAAATTTTAACACCAAAAAATAAAGGACAGAATATCCAATTTACAAATTATTCGAATTTCGCTGATTTCCATGAATAGACAAATTTACCACACACAGAATTATACAAGAATTTTTCGTACTAAAATACAAACGGATGGCACATGAAATGAATTGGAAACATTTGTCCTTGAATAAAAAACGGCTTTCAAGATACAATTTAAAAAACCCAATTTCATTGCTTTCCTTCACATAACATCGCTAGATTGCAAATGAATATAAATTTTTAAAAGGGGTATAACAAATTGTTGCCAGATGTTTGAATATAAACGATTCTATTCAAACAAAAGATTTTCTTTTCAAATAAAAGGCGACAAATAAGCATTTTATAAAGAAACATTCTACAAACATAATAAAGAACACAGAAATTCGAACCTTATTTTTTTTTAATGATTCAATTCACAATTAAACTAATACAATATTTTAAAGAATTGAGAAAAGTAAAAAATTCGAATAAAAGTAAAAAGATTAAAATCTTCATAGGATGTACATTCAAAATATTAGAAGTGCAAGCAGAAACTCCTTTATTTGGGTCAGATTAAAAGTAAAAAATAGTCATTACAAACATTGATAATCGAAATGTTTGCCATTACTATGCATGCTCTTTGTTTCTGTTACTTGAAATAAGACTACAGTCATTCACTAGTTCAAGTTCCTGTGGATATTTAGTTCTTGTATCATTTTCAGTTACACTATTTAAACCGACATTGAGCATCTGCAGTAGTTTTTTCTTCCAAGATTTTTCGACAAGAGAAATATTTCAGGTATAAATTAAACAATAGGAACGGTGAAGAGAAATCGAATTTTAGGGCACATTTTTAAAATAAGCCTTTGTTTTAAAATAGGCTTAAATTTTCGCATGTCGGAATTTGTGTGCCGATACCCCGGCAGTAAAAATGATCGCTTTTAACTTTCCAAAACACGTTTTAACAAATTCATTGTACTAAGAATAACTGGCGTCTGCTACCATAAAAGGCAATGTTTTAACAGTCTTTACGGATCTTGTTTTTATCAAAATAAAACTTTGGAAATTTAGTAATGCAGAATTGTATTCGCCAACTTATTGGATAAGTATGAAATACCGATTAAAGAGTTTGCTCTTTATTAAATCTGAATCTAAAACCTTTAATTTTCAACGTATTAAATGCTTCCATTATACTTAATAAAACAATGTTTAAAATGCCACAATTAAACATTCATATTTCCACTGCATTTATGTACGGGGATTTTGGTCGGACATTTGAAAACCTTGTCAGATGAAATATCAAGTAACAACAAAATGATGCATTGAGCTAAACTTAAAATTTCAAAAAGGGCGCATTTGCCCAAGAGATTTGTTTCTTCGATCCAGAAACCAGAGCAAGTGGTCGCCCCGAAATACTTCCCGTTTGAGCTCTTCTCTCTACCCGCCCATGGATAAGATAACGCATATTGGATTTGGCCTCATGTCTTGCATAGCCTTTCATGGATATTGAATAGAAATATCCATTAAATAGCTATGGCATATCAATATCTAAAATATAATTTGTATGTATTTTGGATAATTTTTTCCCGACCGACTAAAAATTTGACAAGAAACAACTGTATTCGCAAGATCATAAACCGAATTTTATTGATAAAATTCATTGCGTTTACACATATGCGAAAATACAGACCGTCAGACGGATTTCGCCCAAATTTGATGCATATCTAAGCTTTAGATGCTTAACTTACGTACCAAGTGTCGTTTACTTAATTCATCGAGTTTTGTAGTTGCAGAATTCATTTGTACTCGGCCACTCTTCCAAGGAATTTCAAAACTCGATAGAAATCAACAAAATTGGTCATGTGTACATGTACCAAATTTCATCCGTCTAGATCTAAACATTTGAGTGATCGTCTTCAAAGGCAAACAAATGCGCGAAATGCCGATGTGTTTCAAAACTCGGTAATTCCTAAAGTTTGGAAAATTGTTAGAAAATCGATTTCGAATTTGACGTTCACAGTAACCGACATCCCAATTATTGAAACAGAATAGAATTAGAATTAATATGGAATTTGTTGAAAATAAATTACAGAAAGCAAAAACGCTTATCTACTACCTGAATAATAATTAAACATTTGTCGGGGCTTTTTATTTTTTTATTTATCTTACCGTGACTCAATTCCAATGTGTCTTAGTTTGTCTAAGTAAGTGATAAATTTCCCAAAGTAACGATGAATAACATTAAGATATCCTTCGATTGCACCTTTGATTTCTAATCAAAGCGATATGAACGATGCTAAAGAGTTCTCAAACATACAGTAATGACCTTTTGAATTAGGAAGCGTTGAAGAAAATTACAAAGCCAGGAAGAAATACATAATGCGATTACCCAAAATAGCGAAGTAAATGAAAGCTATTCTTCAGAAATAGAATAATTTAAGGGGCTCAACTACTCTATTTTAACAGCGTTCTCCAAAAAATTTGATTATTGGCAACAGAAATTTATCAACCAGAATAATCGATGAAATAAGATTAGCATGTGAACATTAGTTTTCTATGAATGGATTTTATTCTTCGGTCCTGCAATTAAACGTTTACGTTTATATTTCAGATTTCAACAGGAATCGAATAAGCGTCTCCATCTGGTTAACTGAAAATTCATTCGACTTGTTTAAAGAAATTTACTTATCTTTATTTTCTATAAAGAAAATTTTGCGATTCTTGATTCAACTCAAGACTTTAATCCACAAATAATTATTCCGTGAAATATTTTTTATGACTCATTTTACACGATTGATGAAATGTCATGCACCCTAATTTAACTAAACAGCATATATATTTGAGCATTAAATAAAATATATCAACGAAGTCGCCCATTTTAGAGAGATGCGATGCCTAATATTACCAGGCAGAAGTGAACAATTTGTTACTACACACTTAGATCGTTTAGTTATAGTGCATCTATTTCAAGCATTAACACAAACGGGAATTCCCTTTTAACTCGCTTATTGACTTGTGAAATAATTTCAGATATGCAGATAAGAGACAAACCCCACTTGCAAAGAGTCGGAGGTTCACGGAATAAATCTGAAATATTTTGACTAATTAGTATGACACTCATCAGTTGCACTAAGACATTGACATTTCAAAACAGAAAGCAATTATTTTTTATAATCGCAGGACAATTCTTTCTTCACCAAGCCTAAAAATTCTCTGCCCCAGTTAAATTTGGAAGTAAAATAAAATTCGTCGATTAAATACTAATAAATGGGACAGGGAAGGATTTTCAACTTCACTGCGGCATAATAAATAACCTACGGCATAGAAAAGTTTACAAAGTACTTTCGAAATGCGCTTTATGGGTCTCTTAGATGGAAAACGCTTGAAGTCGAAATTACATTGCAACAGGAAAGCAGATAAATAAACGCAAAAAACCAGTCAATCCTTAAAATATTATTCAGAAGCAGAATTCTATTTACAAAAACGAAGGAAAAGACACATACTCCTATTCAAAACAATCGCATCTCATTAGAAAAAGTGAAGATTTGAATCAAAAAAAGATTGCAGATATATAAATTTCTTTAAACAGGATTTCAGATAATACTTGCAATTAAAATAGAAAAACCATGCAAAAAAAAAATGGAAATACTAAACAGATAGTAATTTGGAAATTTTTGTCTTTGCTTATTGTACAATAAAATGAGGAATGTGAAATGCATTATAAATTTTAAAGTTATGACTTCATAAGTTTATAAATGTTGATTTCATAAGATTAAGAAAAATTTAAATTTAACTGAGATTAGATTTTATTTTAAATACTTAATTAGCAATAAACTTTCAAGTAATTGCACATTATATGGTATAATTAATTATAAATTAATATATTATTTATAAATGAAAGACAGCCTGTAATAAGAAATTTATAGGAAAAGTTATTAGTAAAGAAACTGATTAGAATAAATTGAGTTTTAAATGCATCGCATCGAAAGATTGGCATTTTTGAAAAGGTAGCGTATTAGAAAGTTTATAAGAAAAGCTTAAAAAACTCAGCATTTGCAATTCTTATTTTTACTTCACTAATTCGACTTTCAAGCATACTCATTAATTTTAACTATGTAAATCGCTTTGAAATTAAAATTTTGTGTTTACATATTATTACATTATTATATACACTAAGGAAGAAATATAGAAATCAATTTCCTTACATTCAATATTTTTTTCTTTTCACAAAGTTATACTAAAATAGCAAATAGTTTTTCAAAAATATAAACGCACTAAATATTATTATTTTACTTAAGAGCAAATGTAAACATAAGGTCTTAAGTGGGAAACGAGAACCTGACGAAACTCCATTTATATACTAGAATGTCACATGACTCAAAAAAAATTCTGACGAAGAATTGAACAGTTAGAAACGGAAGTTACAGTTATTAGATAGTAGCTTAATAGTAATTTTCCTGTAACTAAATGAAAAATTTTTTACTTCAGCTTGAGATGAATTGTAAAAACTTTCAAAAATTACTTCAAATCTTTTTTGAAAGGGAGACTTATTTTCTCCTAGAGATTTTTGACCATCCTAGAATGAATAATAAGATCTATACTTTGCGTAGTTGACAAATAAATATGTTTCTTCTTCCATTCCAGCAAGGTTCAAAATTCCATTTTGACGATTAACATTGAGAAAGCTGAAAATAAAATATAAAAACAATGGAATTTAATCGTAAAGTGTCATTATAATATTTTAAAAATCTTTTTTGTTATTCTGTACTTTTAAGATAGCCCCTTTAAATCTTAATATTTGCTCGATATTCTGTAATTGGAAGCAACGGATATCGAAACACAACTCTTACTTTCAATAGAAAATGAGAATTATATAGGAATTATGAATGTATAGTATATAACTTTTTAGTCGATAAAGCTTCATCTTCAAATTCGTAGGATTATCGGTCGGATTCACAATGCGATCGTGACAAATCCTCTCCTCGAAGGTTCAGCGTCTTCAATTTGTTCTGGATTCAGTTTCGTTTAGTAAGATGCAAGCATTCTGCTCCTGTCTGCTGAACAATGTTTATGATTAAGGGGTCCGAACAAATTGGGTTTCCTAACTGGAGCGTAAATTCAATTTATTACTTATAGTATTTGGCTAAGATTAAATAATTTTTTTGCCTGCACGAAACTTTGAAATAACTATAATAAATGTAAAAGGATGAGAATAAAAAATTTGGGGAGATAACCATTTTAACTCGGTTTTTCCCTTATAATGACCACTGCGAATGTATGTTCCATAGTATTCTATTAAAGCGCACCAATATTAATTAATAGTAATTTAGGATTCCATTATTCAAAATAATTCTATACGCCAAAGAAAATTCTGCATCTACTTTCTGCATACTTCAAATAAAACATTTTAATGACTTTAAGCATTTGTATTTACACACTTGTCCGTGATAATGAATTGAAGTTTTACTGTATCAAAAACTCATAAAAATAATTCATAGCAAGGTTTCTAGAATTTTTATATTTGAAGATGTGTATTTGTTTTTCTCTTTTGGGCCTTCAACTCTTCTTTGTAAAGTCACAGATTTGGGATCAAAGAATTCTAAATTCAGAATTCGATCAAACAGCAAAGAGAAGCACTCAATGCAAGACAAATACAGCAGGGCTGGACGTCCTTCCGTTGCCGTAGAGCACAATTGTTTACAGATTAGCGTCGCCCTACCAGGGACATCATCCTCATCATATAATCAAAATTATATGCACAATCGTTAAATAACTCTGGTGTTTTATTAAAAGGGATTTAATATATTTTAACTAAGTTTTAGAAAGATAAAGAGCCTTCCCATTTCTTACATATTTTATCATTTCGTTTAACTATCGATTTTGTTTTCAATGAAATAGTAGCCGTCTTTGGCGCCTTACTTGAGCATATGGTTTAATCAATTCTTTCTATAATTTGATGCAAAAATAATATTTAATCGTTAGTAAACTTAAACCTCAAATGGACGGAGCTTAGTTCACTCTGTCAACGATATGTTTTTAAGCCTCCCATTGGGATATTCATTAATTATTATTATTTTAATACGAAACGGATGTTTTTCAATATGTGACGCATACCTATCTGAATTTTTTATTGCGAGTAGAATTTCTTAATGGAATCAGCTTCATTACCTTTATAATTCCGTGAAAATTTAACATCAGGGCCATCCATTTTCATTCTACATTTACTCATGTAAATTCACTTTCTTTCTTCTCAAGAAAACTGCATATAAATAATAAAAGTTTTTGCATTGAAGTTTCTAAAATAGAAGGAAAATCTCGCACTTAAATATTTGATGAAATAACTAAAAAAAGTTATGAATTTAATTTCACCAATCAAAACTCGTATCAGTAATCATGCAAATAAGTTTATTTCAAATTTGTCAAAATTGGAAACAAGATGCACGGCAAAATTAATATTGCAAAAAAGGCATTCTTTTTTAGTATCAAAAATATGTAAAATTCCGTCTTATCAGTTAATATTTTAGGCAATTATAGCAAAAAAAAATACCGAAATCCTGTTAGATTTTGAATCAATTAAGATGCTCAGAAAATAGAAAAATTGCTGAGAGATGCATATTTTCACATTCTAAATTATATTTCACTAAAATTTGGTAATTTCTAGTTAAATAACATAATCTGTGCATTGCAATTTTTTTCTGTATATCGTTTCACCATACACACCCTCACATTCTCCTTAATGGCATTCTCTGCTAGAAGATTATATTTGTTACTTTCTTTGGAGTCCAAAAGCATTTTTGTTTTCACCTAGTTAATATATTTTGTAAAACAATCTAAAAACATACTATCTTTGAGATAAGCGAGCATAGATTTCTTTGTGCATAAGGTCAAAAAGCACAATGCAAAGAATAAGAATTATTTTTGCGCATGAGCGAGATCTTGGAACTTAATTTTTTTTTTAATTTATAGATTTTTCAAGTAATATTTTATTTTGGATGAATAAGAATTTGAAAAATTTCCATTAAATGTTGAATGGGCATGAAGAAAAATATTAAAAGAAAAGAAATATATATAAAACTATTATTCAGGTACGAGACAAGATCCGAAGACCTGCAAAATGCAACGCCACAACTCATCGTTCATTCCAGCAGGACATACAGACATCACGATCAACAATAGTGTAAGATATTTAACATATATAATCATTTTTAGTTTGAAAAATAATGGGAATCTGGTCAAAAAGCAAAATGCTTAGAATAGGTATGATTTTTGAGCATGTGCTAGATCTTAGAACTGAAAATTTCTTTTAAATTTAAAAAAAATTTGAAATAAAATTTTATTTTTGATCTATATGAATTGAAAAAATGTACAGTAAATGTTGAACGGGCATGAAGAATAACATTTAAAAAAAGAAGTTAAAAAAAGAAATATATATAAAACTATTATTCGATTATGGGACTCGATCTGAAGATCTGCAAAATGCAACTCCACAACACAGCACTCATTCCACCAGGACATACAGACTACACCTTAAGGTGCACGTACACACTTGAAGATTTTTTTTAAATTTTAACTTTAAAAAATCCAGTTTTTTCACAGTAGGTTATTAATATATGTTTGAACTCATTTCAGTGAGGAAAAAACCATATTACACTAATTATTAATTAATTAAATAATATTTAATCAGCTAATTAGCCTATTTTTTGAAGCATAATATCTTAAGTTCTAATTTGTACAGACACACAATTCTAGATGGAAATTATGCCTAATATTTGTCTTCATGCTGTCTGCCTCAAACAAGTTATAAAAATGTATAGTTTTTTTAAAACAATTTTTTCATCAACGATGAATAGAAAAAGCGAGATTTTTTCTGTAATTTTAACTTTTAAACAGCTATTAAAATTTTTTTTCTATTAATATAACTTTGATTAAGGCACAAAACATCCGCTATTTCATACAGATTATTTTGATATATAGATAACTGCATTTGGTTAATTTGTTGTTGATTTATGATTGTTTGAATGAAGCAACATAGTGGGAAAATATCATTCTTCATAAAATGAGTTTTATAAACACCTTAACTAGAGTTTTTAATGAATGCACCTCAAGAAAAATAATTATAACTCAAGAAATATTTCGAATATTGACAACATCTTGGTATCGTTTGAAAGCTAAAGGATCAGACAACACTATTAAGCAATAAAAAAATATTCGATATTTTGTACGATTTTTGAAGTTTGAAGTGTGTACATAGACCTTAAGAGAAAATCCAAGATTCTTCACATATTTAATATTTTCTAGTTTAAAAAATAGAGGTAATCTTGTCAAAACGCACAATACTAAGAATAGGAATGATTTTTGGGCATGTGCGATATCTTGGAAATGAAAATTTCTTTTAAATATATAGATTTTTCAAATAAAATTTTATTTTTGATGTATAAGAATTGGGAAAATTGACATTAAATAGTGAACGGCCATGGAGAATAATATAATTAAAAGAAATTAAGAAAAGAAATATATATATAAAACTATTATTCGGTTACGAGACTCGATCTGAAGTCCTACAAACTGCAACGCCACAGCGGATCGTTCATCCAACCAGGACATACAGACTTCGCACTGCGAGGAAATCTATGATTCTTAACATATATAATCATTTCTAGTTTGGAAAATAATGGGAATCTGGTCAAAAAGCACAATGCGAAGAATAGGAATGATTTTTGCGCATGTGCGAGATCTTCGAACTGAAAATATTTTTTTTTAAATTTATAGATTTTAGAAATAAAATTTTATTTTTTATGTAAGAGAATTGGAAAAATTGACATTAAATGTTGAACGGGCATGAAGAATAACATTTAAAAAAAGAAGTTAAAAAAAGAAATATATATAAAACTATCATTCGAATATGGGACTCGATCTGAAGACCTGCGAAACGCAACGCGACAACCGATAGCTCATTCCTCCAGGCCATGCAGACTTCACATCGCAGAACAGTCGAAGATTCTTGATATATTTAACGATTTCTAGTTTGAAAAACAATGGGAATCTGGTCAAAAACCATAATGCTAAGAATAGGAATGATTTTTGCGCTTGCGCGAGATCTTGGAACTGAAAATTTCTTTTAAATTTGTAGATTTTTAAAATAAAATTTTATTTTTGATGTACAAGAATTGGAAAAATTGACATTAAATGTAGAACGGGCATGGAGAATAATATTAAGAAAAAGAAATAAAAAAAGAAATATGTATAAAACGATTATTCTTTACGGGACTCGATCTGAAGTCCTGCAGAACACAGCGCCACAAAACATCGTTCATTCCTGTGGGACATACATACTTCACGTTCCAAAACAGTTGAAGATTCTTAACATATTTAATCATTTCTAGTTTGAAAAAATAATGGGAATCTGATCAAAAAGCATAATGGTAAAAATAGGCACGATTTTTGCACATATAAGATATCTAGTAACTGAAAATTTCTTTTAAATTTATAGATTTTTGAAATAAAATTTTATTTTTCATGTGTAAGAATTTCAAAAATTGACATTAAATGTTGAACGTATATGGAGAATAATATTAAAAAAAAGAAAAAAAGAAATATACGAAAACTATTATTCCGTTATGGGACTCGATCTGAAGACCTGCAAAATGCAACTCCACATCCAATCGTTCATTCCTCCAGGCAATACAGACTACATGTTCCAAAACAGTCGAAGATTCTTAAAATATTTAATCATTTGTATGAAAAATAATGGGAATCTGTTCAAAAAGCACGCATATGCGATATCATGGAACTGAAATTTCTTTTAAATTTATAGATTTTTGAAATAAAATTTAATTTCTGATGTGCAAGAAATGGAAAAATTGACATTAAATGTAGAACGGGCATGGAGAATAATATTAAAAAAAATAAAAAAAGAAATATATATATAAAACTATTATTTATTTATGAGACTCGATCTGAAGACCTGCAAAATGCAACGCCTCAACCCATTGTTCATTCCTCCATGCAATACAGAATTCACGTTCCAGAACATTCGAAGATTCTTAATATATTTAACCAATTCTAGTTTGAAAAATAATAGGAATTTGGTCAAAAAATACATTGCTAAGAATATGAATAATTTTTGCGCATGTGCGAAATCTTGGAACTGAAAATTCCTTTTAAATTGATAGATTTTTGAAATAAAATTTTATTTTTGATGTTTAAGAATTTCAAAAATTGATATTAAATGTTGAACGGACATGGAGAATAATATTAAAAAAAAAGAAGAAAATGAAATATATATAAAACTATTATTCGGTTATGGGGCTCGATCTGAAAACCAGCAAAATGCAACGCCACAACATATCGTTCATTCCTCCAGGCCATACAGACTTCACGTTCTAGAACAGTCGAAGATTCTTAAAATATTTAATCATTTCTAGTTTGGGAAAAATAATAGGAATCTGATCAAAAAGCATAATGGTTAAAAATAGGCATTATTTTTGCGCATATGCGATATCTAGTAACTGAAAATTTCTTTTAATTTTATAGATTTTTGAAATAAAATTTTATTTTTCATGTGTGAGAATTTCAAAAATTGACATTAAATGTTTAACGGACAGGGAGAATAATATTAAAAAAAATAGAGAAAAGAAATATCTATAAAACTATTATTTAGTTATGGGGCTCGATCTGAAGACCTGCAAAAAGCAACGCCACTACCCATTGTTCATTCCTCCATGCAATACAGAATTCACGTTGCAGAACATTCGAAGATTCTTATTATATTTAACCATTTCTAGTTTGAAAAATAATAGGAATCTGGTCAAAAAATACATTGCTAAGAATATGAATAATTTTTGCGCATGTGAGAAATCTTGGAACTGAAAATTTCTTTTAAATTGATAGATTTTTGAAATAAAGTTTTATTTTTGATATACAAGAATTGGAAAAATTGACATTAAATGTGGAACGGGCATGGAGAATAATATTAATTAGGTAGAAATAGTAATGATTTTGGAGAAATTGCGATATTTGGAACTGAAAATTTCTTTTAAATTGATAGATTTTTGAAATAAAATTTTATTTTTGATGTTTAAGAATTTCAAAAATTGATATTAAATGTTGAACGGACATGGAGAATAATATTTAAAAAAAGAAGAAATTGAAATATGTATAAAACAATTATTCGTTTATGGGACTCGATCAGAAGTCCTGCAGAAAGCAGCGCCACAAACAAACGTTCATTCCTCCAGGCCATACAGACTACACGTTTCAGAACAGTCGAAGATTCTTAAAATATTTAATCATTTTTATGAAAAATATTGGGAATCTGATCAAAAAGCGCAATGGTAAAAATAGGAATGATTTTTGCGCATGTGCTATATCATGGAACTGAAAATTTCTTTTAAATTGATAGATTTTTGAAATAAAATTTTATTTTTGATGTACAAGAATTGGAAAAATTGACATTAAATGTAGAAAGGGCATGGAGAATAATATTAAAAAAAATAAAATATATATATATATATATATATATATATATATAAAACTATTATCCAGTTATGGGACTCGATCTGAAGACCTGCAAAATGCAGCGCCACAAACCATCGTTCATTCCTCTGGGCCATACATACTTCACGTTCCAAAACAGTTGAAGATTCTAACATATTTAATCATTTCTAGTTTGGAAAAATAATGGGAATCTGATCATAAAGCATAATCGTAAAAATAGGCATGATTTTTGCGCATATGCGATATCCAGCAACTGAAAATTTCTTTTAAATTTATAGATTTTTGAAATAAAATTTTATTTTTCATGTGTAAGAATTTCAAAAATTGACATTAAATGTTGAAAGCACATGGAGAATAATATTAAATTTTATTTTTGATGTTTAAGAATTTCAAAAATTGATATTAAATGTTGAACGGACATGGAGAATAATATTAAAAAAAAAAGAAGAAAATGAAATATATATAAAACTATTATTCGGTTATGGGGCTCGATCTGAAAACCAGCAAAATGCGACGCCACAACCCATCATTCATTCCTTCAGGCCAAACAGACAAAACGTTCCAGAACAGTTTGAAAAATAATAGTAATTTGGTCAAAAAGTATATTGCTAAGAATATGAATGATTTTTGCGCATGTGCGAAATCTTTTAAATTGAAAATTTTGAATGAAATTGAATTGAAAATTTCTTTTAAATTGAAAATTTTGAATGAAATTGAATTGAAAATTTCTTTTAAATTGATAGATTTTCGAAATAAAATTTTATTTTTAATATACAAGAATTGGAAAAATTGACATTAAATGTAGAACGGGCATGGAGAATAATATTAATTAGGTAAAAATAGGAATGATTTTTGCGAAATTGCGATATCTTGGAACTGAAAATTTCTTTTAAATTTATAGATTTTTAAAATAAAATTTTATTTTTGATGTGTAAAAATTTCAAAAATTGACATTAAATGTTGAACGGACATGGGGAATAATATTAAAAAAAAGAAAAAAAATGAAATAAACAAAAACTATTCTTCCGTTATGGGACTCGATCTGAAGACCTGCAAAATGGAACCCCACATCCAATTGTTCATTCCTCCCGGCCATACAGACTACGCGTTCCAGAACAGTCGAAGATTCTTAAAATATTTAATCATTTGTATGAAAAATAATGGGAATCTGTTCAAAAAGAACTTCAAAAAGCGCGCATGTACGATATCATGGAACTGAAATTTCTTTTAAATTTATAGATTTTTGAAATAAAATTTTATTTCTGATGTACAAGAAATATAAAAATTGACATTAATTGTAGAACGGGCATGGAGAATAATATTAAAAAAATATAAAAAAAAGCAATATATATATAAAATTCTTATTTAGTTATGGGACTCGATCTGAAGACCTGCAAAATGCAACGCCTCAACCCATCGTTCATTCCTCCATGCAATACAGAATTCACGTTCCAAAACATTCGATGATTCTTAATATATTTAACCATTTCTAGTTTGAAAAATAATAGAAATCTGGTCAAAAAATACATTGCTAAGAATATGAATAATTTTTGCGCATGTGAGAAATCTTGGAACTGAAAATTTCTTTTAAATTGATAGATTTTTGAAATAAAATTTTATTTTTGATATACAAGAATTGGAAAAATTGACATTAAATGTGGAATGGGCATGGAGAATAATATTAATTAGGTAGAAATAGGAATGATTTTAGAGAAATTGCGATATTTGGAACTGAAAATTTCTTTTAAATTGATAGATTTTTGAAATAAAATTTTATTTTTGATGTTTAAGAATTTCAAAAATTGATATTAAATGTTGAACGGACATGGAGAATAATATTTAAAAAAAGAAGAAATTGAAATATGTATAAAACAATTATTCGTTTATGGGACTCGATCAGAAGTCCTGCAGAAAGCAGCGCCACAAACAAACGTTCATTCCTCCAGGCCATACAGACTACACGTTTCAGAACAGTCGAAGATTCTTAAAATATTTAATCATTTTTATGAAAAATATTGGGAATCTGATCAAAAAGCACAATGGTAAAAATAGGAATGATTTTTGCGCATGTGCTATATCATGGAACTGAAAATTTCTTTTAAATTGATAGATTTTTGAAATAAAATTTTATTTTTGATGTACAAGAATTGGAAAAATTGACATTAAATGTAGAACTGGCATGGAGAATAATATTAAAAAAAATTAAAAAAAAAAGAAATATATATAAAACTATTATCCAGTTATGGGACTCGATCTGAAGACCTGCAAAATGCAGCGCCACAAACCATCGTTAATTCCTCTGGGCCATACATACTTCACGTTCCAAAACAGTTGAAGATTCTAACATATTTAATCATTTCTAGTTTGGAAAAATAATGGGAATCTGATCAAAAAGCATAATCGTAAAAATAGGCATGACTTTTGCGCATATGCGATATCCAGCAACTGAAAATTTCTTTTAAATTTATAGATTTTTGAAATAAAATTTTATTTTTCATGTGTAAGAATTTCAAAAATTGGCATTAAATGTTGAAAGGACATGGAGAATAATATTAAAAAAAGAGAGAAAAGAAATATATATAAAACTATTATTCGATTATGGGACTCGATCTGAAGATCTGCAAAATGCAACACCACAACCCATCATTCATTCCTTCAGGCCATACAGACAAAACGTTCCAGAACAGTTTGAAAAATAATAGTAATTTGGTCAAAAAGTATATTGCTAAGAATATGAATGATTTTTGCGTATGTGCGAAATCTTTTAAATTGAAAATTTTGAATGAACATGAATTGAAAATTTCTTTTAAATTGATAGATTTTCGAAATAAAATTTTATTTTTAATATACAAGAATTGGAAAAATTGACATTAAATGTAGAACGGGCATGGAGAATAATATTAATTAGGTAAAAATAGGAATGATTTTTGCGAAATTGCGATATCTTGGAACTAAAAATTTCTTTTAAATTTATAGATTTTTAAAATAAAATTTTATTTTTGATGTGTAAAAATTTCAAAAATTGACATTAAATGTTGAACGTACATGGGGAATAATATTAAAAAAAAGAAAAAAAAATGAAATAAACAAAAACTATTCTTCCGTTATGGGACTCGAACTGAAGACCTGCAAAATGGAACCCCACATCCAATTGTTCGTTCCTCCCGACCATACAGACTACACGTTCCAGAACAGTCGAAGATTCTTAAAATATTTAATCATTTGTATGAAAAATAATGGGAATCTGTTCAAAAAGAACTTCAAAAAGCGCGAATGTACGATATCATGGAACTGAAATTTCTTTTAAATTTATAGATTTTTGAAATAAAATTTTATTTCTGATGTACAAGAAATATAAAAATTGACATTAAATGTAGAACGGGCATGGAGAATAATATTAAAAAAATATATACTTCACGTTCCAAAACAGTTGAAGATTCTAACATATTTAATCATTTCTAGTTTGGAAAAATAATGGGAATCTGATCAAAAAGCATAATCGTAAAAATAGGCATGATTTTTGCGCATATGCGATATCCAGCAAATGAAAATTTCTTTTAAATTTATAGATTTATGAAATAAAATTTTATTTTTCATGTGTAAGAATTTCAAAAATTGACATTAAATGTTGAAAGGACATGGAGAATAATATTAAAAAAAGATTAAAAAAAAAAGAAATATATATATAAAACTATTTTTCGGTTATGGGACTCGATCTGAAAACCAGCAAAAGGCAACGCCACAACCCATCTTTCATTCCTCCATGCAATACAGACTACATGTTCAAGAACAGTCGAAGATTCTTAAAATATTTAATCATTTGTATGAAAAATAATGGGAATCTGTTCAAAAAGCACGCATATGCGATATCATGGAACTGAAATTTCTTTTAAATTTATAGATTTTTGAAATGAAATTTAATTTTTGATGCACAAGAATATGAAAAATTGACATTAAATGTAGAACGGGTATGGAAAATATTATTATGAAAAAGAAATTTAAAAAAATAAATATGTATAAAACGATTATTTGTTTATGGGACCCGATCTAAAGTCCTGCAGAATGCATTGAAATAACCCATCGTTCATTTCTCCAGGCCATACAGACTTCACGTTCCCGAACAGTCGAAGTCTCTTAACATATTTAATCATTTCTAATTTGAAAATAATGGGAATCCGATCAAAAAGCACAATGGTAAAAATAGGAATGATTTTTGCGAATTTGCGATATCTTGGAACTGAAAATTTCTTTTAAATTGATAGATTTTTGAAATAAAATTTGATTTTTGATGTACAAGAACTGGAAAAATTGACATTAAATGTAGAACGGGCATGGAGAATAATATTAAAAAAAATTAAAAAAAAGAAGTATATAAAAAGATATTATTCGTTTATGGGACTCGATCTGAAGACCTGCAAAATGCAACGCCACAACCCATAGTTTAGTCCACGAGGCCATACTGACATCAGGATCCTGAACAGTCGAAGATTCTTAATATTTTTAATCATTTCTAATTGGAAAAATAATAGGAATCTGGTCTAAAAGTACAATGCTAAGAATAGGAATGGTTTTTGCGCATGTGTGATATATTGGAACTGAAAATTTCTTTTAAATTTATAGATTTTTGAAATAAAATTTTATTTTTGATGTGTAAGTATTTCAAAAATTGACATTAAATATTGAACAGACTTGGAGAATAATATTAAAAAAAAGATAAAAAAAAGAAATATATATATAAAACTATTATTCGGTTATGGGACTCGATCTGAAAACCAGCAAAAGGCAACGCTACAACCCATCTTTCATTCCTCCATGCAATACAGACTACATATTCAAGAACAGTCGAAGATTCTTAAAATATTTAATCATTTGTATGAAAAATAATGGGAATCTGTTCAAAAAGCACTTCAAAAAGCACGCATGTGCGATATCATGGAACTGAAATTTCTTTTAAATTAAATTAATTCTTTTAATTTTAATATGTGTGAGAATTTCAAAAATTGACATTAAATGTTTAACGGACAGGGAGAATAATATTAAAAAAAAAGAGAGAAAAGAAATATCTATAAAACTATTATTTAGTTATGGGACTCGATCTGAAGACCTGCAAAAAGCAACGCCACTACCCATTGTTCATTCCTCCATGCAATACAGAATTCACGTTCCAGAACATTCGAAGATTCTTAATATATTTAAGCATTTCTAGTTTGAAAAATAATAGGAATTTGGTCAAAAAGTATATTGCTAAGAATATGAATGATTTTTGCGCATGTGCGAAATCTTTTAAATTGAAAATTTTGAATGAAATTGAATTGAGAATTTCTTTTAAATTGATAGATTTTCGAAATAAAATTTTATTTTTCATGTCTAAGAATTTCAAAAATTGACATTAAATGTAGAACGGGCATGGAGAATAATATTAATTAAATTTTAAAAAAATGTATATATATAACTACTAATCGGTAATGGGACCCGATCTGAAGCCCTGCAGAATGCAACGCCATAACCCATCTTTCATTTCTCCAGGCCATACAGACTTCCCGTTCCAGAACAGTCGAAGTCTCTTAACATATTTAATCATTTCTAATTTGAAAAATAATGGGAATCTGATCAAAAAGCACAATGGTAAAAATGGGAATGATTTTCGCGAATTTGCAATTTCTTAACTGAAAATTTCTTTTAAATTGATAGATTTTTGAAATAAAATTTTATTTTTGATATACAGGAATTGGAAAAATTGACATTAAATGTAGAACGGGCATGGAGAATAATATTAATTAGGTAAAAATAGGAATGATTTTTGCGAAATTGCGATATCTTGGAACTGAAAATAGATTTTTGAAATAAAATTTTATTTTTCATATGTAAGAATTTCAAAAATTGACATTAAATGTTGAAAGGACATGGAGAATAATATTAAAAAAAGAGAGAAAAGAAATATATATAAAACTATTATTCGGTTATGGGACTCGATCTGAAGATCTGCAAAATGCAACACCACAACCCATCGTTCATTCCTCCAGGTCATATAGACCACACCTTCCAGAACAGTCGAAGATTCTTAAAAAATTTAATCATTTGTATGAAAAATAAAGGGAATCTGTTCAAAAAGAACTTCAAAGAGCGCGCATGTACGATATCATGGAACTGAAATTTCTTATAAATTGATAGATTTTTGAAATGAAATTTAATTTTTGATGTACAAGAATATGAAAAATTGACATTAAATGTAGAACGGGCATGGAAAATATTATTATGAAAAAGAAATTAAAAAAAAGAAAAATGTATAAAACGATTATTTGTTTATGGGACCCGATCTAAAGTCCTGCAGAATGCATTGCCATAACCCATCGTTCATTTCTCCAGGCCATACAGACTTCACGTTCCCGAACAGTCGTATTCTCTTAACATATTTAATCATTTCTAATTTGAAAAATAATGGGAATCCGATCAAAAAGCACAATGGTAAAAATAGGAATGATTTTTGCGAATTTGCGATATCTTGGAACTGAAAATTTCTTTTAAATTGATAGATTTTTGAAATAAAATTTGATTTTTGATGTACAAGAACTGGAAAAATTGACATTAAATGTAGAACGGGCATGGAGAATAATATTAAAAAAAATTTTTAAAAAAGAAGTATATAAAAAGCTATTATTCGTTTATGGGACTCGATCTGAAGACCTGCAAAATGCAACGTCACAACCCATAGTTTAGTCCACCAGGCCATACAGACATCAGGATCCTGAACAGTCGAAGATTCTTAATATATTTAATCATTTCTAATTGGGAAAAATAATAGGAATCTGGTCTAAAAGTACAATGCTAAGAATAGGAATGGTTTTTGCGCATGTGTGATATATTGGAACTGAAAATTTCTTTTCAATTTATAGATTTTTGAAATAAAATTTTATTTTTGATGTGTAAGTATTTCAAAAATTGACATTAAATATTGAACAGACTTGGAGAATAATATTAAAAAAAAGATAAAAAAAAAGAAATATATATATAAAACTATTATTCGGTTATGGGACTCGATCTGAAAACCAGCAAAAGGCAACGCCACAACCCATCTTTCATTCCTCCAGGCCATACAGACTACGCGTTCCAGAACAGTCGAAGATTCTTAAAATATTTAATCATTTGTATGAAAAATATTGGGAATCTGATCAAAAAGCACAATGGTAAAAATAGGAATGATTTTCGCGCATGTGCGATATCTTGGAACTGAAAATTTATTTTAAATTTATAGATTTTTGAAATAGAATTATATGTGTAAGAATTTCAAAAATTGACATTAAATGTTGAAAGTACATGGAGAATAATATTAAAAAAAGAAAAAAAAGAAATATATATAAAACTATTATTCGGTTATGGGACTCGATCTGAAGACCTGCAAAATGCAACGCCACAGCCCATCGTTCACTGCACCAGGCAATACACACGTCCGGTCCAAAAACAGTCGAAGATTCTTACTATTTTTAATAATTTCTAGTTTTGAAAATTATTCGGAATCTGGTCAAAACGCACAACACTAAGATTAGGAATAATTTTCGCGCATCTGTGAGATATTTTCGAGGAAAATTTCTTTTAAATTTATAGATTTTTGTAATAAAATTTTATTTTTGATGTACAATAATTGGAAAAATTGACATTAAATGTTTAATGGGCATGGAGATTATTATTGAAAAAATTAAAAATAAAAGAAATATATATAAAAATATAACAATATTTTTATATATATCCAGTACCATATCCAAATATGTTTATGGGACTCGATATGAAGAAATGCAAAATAGTACACCACAACACATCGTTCATTCCTCCAGGCAATACAGACTTCACGTTCCAGAACAGTCGAAGATTCTTAATATATTTAACCATTTATAGTGTGAAAAATAATGGGAATCTGTTCAAAATGTACAATGCTAAGAATAGGAATGATTTTTACGCATGTGCGAAATCTTGGAACTGAAAAATTCTTTTAAATTTCTAGATATTTGAAATAAAATTTTATTTTTGATGTACAAGAATTGGAAAAATTGACATTAAATGTAGAACAGGCATGGAGAATAATATTAAAAAAATTTTTAAAAAAGAAATATATATAAAACTATTATTCGATTACAAGACTCGATCTGAAGTCCTGCATTATACAACGTCACAACCCATCGTTCGTTCCTCCAGACAATAGAAACTTCGCGTTCAAAAACAGTTTCAGATTCTTAACATATTTAATCATTTCTAGTTTGATAAATAATTTGAATCTGATCAAAAAGCACAATGGTAAAAATAGGAATGACTTTTGACCATGTGTGATATCTAGGAACTGAAAATTTCTTTTAAATTTATATATTTTTGAAATAAAAATTTTATTATTGATGTACAAGAATTTTAAAAATTGACATTAAATGTAGAACGGGCATGGAGAATAATATTAAAAAAAATTTTTTGAAAGAAATATATATAAAACTATTATTCGTTTATGCGACTTCATCTGAAGTCCTGCAGAATGCAACGCCACAACCCCTCGTTTTTTCCTCCAGGCCATACAGACTTCACGCTGCAGAACAGTCGAAGATTCTTAACATATTTAATCACTTCTAGTTTGTAAAAATATTGGAAATCTAGTCAAAATGCACAATGCTAAGAATGGGAATGATTTTTGCGCATCTGCGCGATATTGGAACTGAAAATTTCTTTTAAAAGTATAGATTTTTGAAATAAAATTTTATTTTGATGTACAAGAATTGGAAAAATTTACATTAAATGTTGAACGGGCATGGAGAATAATATTAAAAAAATAAATATATATAAAACTATTATTTAGTTATTGGACTCGATCTGAAGACCTGCAAAATGCAATGCCACGACCCATCGTTTATTCTTCCAGTTAACACGGACATCAAGTTCCAGAACAGTCGAAGATTCTTAATATATTTAACCATTTCCAGTTTGAAAAATAATTGGAATCTAGTCCAAGAGCTCAATTCTAAGAATAGGAATGATTTCTGCGCATGAGGGATATATAGGAACTGAAAATTTCTTTTAAATTTATAGACATTTGAAATAAAATTTTATTTTTGATGCACAAGAATTTGGAAAAGTGACATTAAATGTTGAACGGGCATGGATAATAATATTAAAAAAAAATAGAAAAAGAAAAATATATAAAACTATTAATTGGTTATGGGACTCGATCTGAAGACCTGCAAAATGCAACGCCACAACCCATCCTTTATTTCAACAGACCATACAGACTACACGTTCCGGAACAGTTGAACACGTTTCAGATCGTTAAATCACGATCTGGAACGATCACGTTAAAAGTATCTATTTGTCAACATAACGAGGAAGGTAAGTAATTCCAAGTAATTTCAGAAATATAAAATTATCTTTTATGTAAGAAAAAAAAACATTTATTACATTTGAAAAATACAAGGATATGATGGATTTATTACCATATATATATACCTCCCGTTCATCATGATTTTTTTTAAATGTTAAATCTTGAATAAAATTCAAATTACTTATACCTAAGTATAAATTTAAATATATAATTTCATTGAAATTCTTAATGAAACTGTATGATTTGTTGTTATGTTATATTTTTTACTAGAATACTCTTGTTTTTGTTTTCCTTTTTTATCAACTGAATAAATATTTATAAAAATTTGAATAGTATTTTGTTTTTATTCTTAAAAAAAGGCTGATGCAATTGAAATATTATTTCCCAATTAAATGAATAATTGTCCTTCAAATGTAATGAATAGAAGTCGTTGAATGTTTAAACTTTTTTTTTCCTTTATGAAATAATGACTCGTTTTTATAGAAATTTTTTCCAATATTTATTTAAAAAAACAACACTAAAAAATACATTTATTGCAGCAATGTAAAGATTAAATACCCAGTTTCCTGTGATATCTGAAATCAAACCGATTTAGGAAAATTTATAATGTTTGCCTTTAAAATGATTATTTCTCAGACTCATGTAATTTTAATTTCTTAACATTTTTTATCGGTATTCTCTTCTTCCCATATATGTTTTTCAGTTATATAATTTCGCATTTTATCAGCACTGTTAGTTTGGAATAGCAACAATGAAAGATTAAAATTTTAACTGTTGAAACTATTCTAAGAGAAATTTTTTATTGACTTTTTTTAATTTTAGGTGATCTAAAAAGTACAATTCTAATATTTATCTTTTTATACTGCAGAGGGTCGCAGCGAAAGGAACTTAAAAAACGAAACCAGTTTCTGAAATTCCTTTTCAAAAATTTGTTGTCAAGTAAATGAAAAAATATTTTTTTACAAGTTTAAAATAAATAATTTCGTAAACAAAAACTTTTAATAGCTTTATAACATAATTTTGTTTATAATTTTAATTGTATAGGAAACCAAAAGTATATGTTGCGTTTTATTCCCTTTGCATACTCTTCTACTTTTATAGTTTCTAATTTTAAAAAAATTCTTAATTCCAAAGCAAAACCACATAAATAAGGATTTCTTTTTTATTTCTCTAGTTTTATCGCTTTTTCCTGTCTAACTATGAAACCTTTTGCATCTGTTTCATTTCTGTGCACTTATGCATTACGCCCAAGAAGAAATTATTCAAAAATCGCTTCATTGAGTATATTTTTTAGTTTTTCTGCAGGAAAGAATAATTATCCTTTCCAGTAAGTGAAAATTTTTTGCATTTCAATAAACAATAAAAATAAAATTTTACTTCAAAACATTTATAAATTTAATTCAAAATTTAAGATTCAAGATCTTAATCACAAGCTCATAAATCATTCCTATTCTTAGCATTAAGTGTTTAGACCAGATTCCCAATGTGTTTGAATTTAGTCCCTTTCCTTTAGGGTTAAACATATTAAAATTCTTAGAATTGCGCGGCGTTGCAGGGATGTGTGTTTTTGGATAGAACTACAGGTTCTTTCTTTGCTTTTCGCTGGTCATCAGTTCGAGTCACGAAGCCGTGGAATTGTTTTATATATTTTTCTGCTTCTTTTTTTTAAATATAATTTTCCATACTAGTTTAGCAGTTACTCTGAATTTTTTGCAAATCATATTCTTCAGGATTAAAATTTTTCTTCAGGATATCTATAAATTTAAAGATGTTGCACATGCGCAGAAATCATTAATCTATTTAGCATTTTGCTGGTATACCAAATTTCCATTACGTTTAAAATCACGAAGAGTTAAACACATTAGCGTTGTTTCAGGGATGTGTGGCTTGGTAGAAATAACTATAGGTTCTTTCACTGGTTTTTGCTGGTCTTCAGTTCGAGGCTCGAAACCGAGAAATGGTTTTTATATTTTCCTTTTTATTTATTTTGAATATTATTTTCCAGATTCGTTAAGCAGTTACTATGAATTTTTCCAACTCTTACACCTCAGAATTAAAATTTTATTTCAAAGTATCAATAAATTTTAAGTTTCAAAATCTTACACATTTACAGAAATCATTCCCGTTTTTAGGTTTGTGCTTTTATACTCGACTCCCTTTGTGTTTGAAATTAAGAATGGTTAAACACATTAAGAATCTTAGAAATGTGCGGAGTTTCAAGGATGTGCGCATTTTTGGATATAACTTTTTTTTATTATTTCCTTTAAAAGTTATCCCTTGTGCTATTCAAACAATTATTTTATTTATGCGTTAAGCGTTAATGTGAAACATAAAAATGATGAATGCTTAATAGTACAATTTACATTAGGAAAATCAGAGTTCGTATCAGGAGCTACGTATGTTCGTTACCTTCAGATCGACGTGATGACGGTCAGTCTTAAAACGCTGATTGGAATCTTTATAAATTTCATTCTGCAGTTCTGTAGTGTCTCTTGACAAGCTGAATTTATCATTTGAAAAGGTTTCTGCGAAATTCTTTCAGTTACATGCAGTAGATAATAAATTATCTATTCATTATATAACAATCGTTATATTAATTAAACCGATAAGAAAAGTTGTAGTTCGGATCATAATTGCTCTCTTATTTATCAAAGGCTTACACAAAGTATTAAACATTGTCTTGATGAATATATCAATGGCAATTCATCCATTAATGCTGCAGTACCAACTTAGCTTATTAAGTAAAATTTTCTTCTTTTTGTCGAATTTTTTACTTTGAGTCTTGGATGTTCTTTGCTTATTCTGTCAGCCCTCATAGACCACGTGACCCTTTTCATCATCGGAATTTACTATCAGCATCTGCGTGAAAAGCTTGCCATTTTTTTTTTCTTCTTGTTCCCAAGTTTGCCTTCGTTCTTTCGGATTTTTATTGGTGTTTTTCTCATAGGATGTCGATAAGTTGCTTCTCGATAAGTTGTTTCTGTCAAGACATCGATTCTCGATGTCTTGACAGAAACACAACTGCTTTATTGAACATTCATATTGTTTTGCTAGAAACTAATTTTTGAAAAAAGTATGAGGGCAATTTTTTTAAAAGTGTTCTTCAGATAAACATTTTTGTGAGCGATCAATAAATATTTACCTCTTTGCACTCTGAAAAGTAATTCGATGCAAAATTATTCACAAAATACGAGGCTTGTTTATTATTCCGAAAAATGAATGAATATATATATATATATATATATATATATTTCAAGTTGAATTTTCCCTAAAATTTAATTTACATCTCTTTACCCTTCTGTAGGTAATTTTAACAATCTAAATTGAAAATAAATAAATGAAACATTCAAATCATGCAACGTCTTGAATGGTGATCATGAGTCACCTTTTGAATACAAAGGCTTAATCAGTAGATTCAAAAAAACAAAAAAAAACATTGACACTGAGGATAATTTAATGCATAGCTTATGCGATGTTCATTTTTTGAAGAGAATTAGCTGACTATAATAAGGACTGTGTGGGGATGAAGACCGATCCTTTCATCTGCTGAATTATCACGTCATTTTCTGTTGCGAAAACTATAAATAATTTTTATACCGATTATTGAATAAGTTTACAATGCAAGAAATCTCATCTGTGAATTTAAAAGTTTTAGGCTACTTATGGGTAGAGCAGTTCTGTTTTCTTAAATAGAATTATTTGATAAATATATTTTGCAGTACTTCTAGTTTCTAAACTGACAAGCTATCACTAGCATGTATTCTGAAGATAAGACAATATTGGCCATGAACAAAAACCTAAAGGTAAGCAGATCGACCTTTACACGCATTTGTAAACCTCTGAAAACTTGCTCATAAACTGCAAAATAAAAATAGCCGTTTCAGAATGGGAAAAATAGCCAACAAACAGAATGTTTTTAGCCGAAGTCGGACACATTTTGCTTTCTTTTACTTCCAAGAGTTTTTATGAGTACTTACTAATCAATATAATGAAAAATCAGGTACGAGAACCATTTTTTTTAACACTGCAGCTACTCCCGTGCCATAATTCGATAATAAAAACTAACAAATTAATGATCCTTGTTTGACGAAAATCCATTCAAAAAATTTACGTTTTTTAGTTTTTATTTCTGACCGCAAACTTGCATTTTTCTAAACTTCATTAGTAGTTAAAAAAAAAAAAAAAAAAAAAAAAAACACCGAAGCTTTAGATCTCTTACAAATAACTGCTGCAAAATTTCCATGCAAATCATCTTCTACAAAAAATATACGCGATTATTTTTAATTATTAGACTTTACCAGAAATTTCTAGAACTGATATCGTACATCAATGAAATTGAAAATGTAAGGATTTTTAATCTAAACCCCAATTTTTAAAAAGTAATTATCCTATTGATGAGCAGAATTCTGACGAATAATTTGACAATTTAATCCTCTTTCATAAGAGGATTAAATTGTTAGAGGAGATCGCATTCCTTGAAATGAGTACCCTCTTAAAAATCTCCGTTGAACATAACTTAATAAAATATCCACCATAAAAGCAATATTAAAAATGAATTCGCTTCCTAAGAAGTATAATTAATCGATAAAAGAAACTGCAATTTAATTGTTTCCCCGACCATGAATCTACTTATTCAATTCGAAACAAATACAACATTTTTTTCCATTTATTATTAAGATACGTAATCATTAAGGCTAAAATTAAGTTTTAACTTAATACTATAAAAATTAAACCGCTGAATTTTTGTTAGATTCATTGTTTTCTACATTCCACTAAATCTCTATTTTATATTAAATTTTGCAGCTATGCGCGCATATCTTAAGAAATTCAATGGAAAAAATGAAAGTGAAATCTGTAGAAAAAAACTTTAAAATCTACAAAATTTTGGATTTGTCTATGGTTGACTATTGATCAATTCGGGTGCTAGCGTACGCGAATACTACAAAAAGCTACGAGTTAGTGTAATAAAATATAGAACATCTGCACTTGACAATCGAGGGTTTTTTTTTTTGTTGACAAATTCAGTCAAACTTACAACAACAATAAATCAATTAACTAGATATTAGAAAGTCCACTTCCGCCTAATGAATACCAAGACATTTCTACAAAACTCAATATGAACTCGAGCCATATGGCCCTCCTATAAATGCGTTTTAAATAAGCATGTTATCAATCATGTTAAAAAAAATTATTAAGCAAATTTGTTTTCTGCATAACTCTACTTATATTCAATAAGGAATCCATTTTAAGTTTATTTCACGTGTGAATCTACAATCTTGATTAATATTAACAATAATTTCCAATTAATTTAACCCACTTTGTTAGAATACCGAAAATACCTATTCATCTTAATATAAATATACAACAAAAAGTTTCCAAATAAATGAAAGTCGAGACATGGGGATTTAAAAAAACTCTGCACCACATAGGAGTGTACATTAATCTAGGAAAAAATGGAAGGGGCTGCAGTTCTTGTGAAATATTACCGTTCATCTGTGGACAAGAAACAAAACTTTTTCAATCAGAATTGCAATCCGTGTATCATAAAACTTATTGTTCAATTTAAATCAGTTCAATTCCAGAAATATGTTTCAACTAATAAAACCATATATATGTTGAGAATTTTCCTATCTAATCGAAATATACATGGACAGAGAGAATTTAGATATTGAAGTAATATACGCCGCCAACGTGTGACTGAAACCGGAATAATCATGACACTTCAAGGGGGAAGTGCTCAAGATAAGCATTACTACACAAATTTATACGTCACAATTCCACAGTGAAGATTAGATGCACAATTTTAACGTTTACGACAGACGAATGTTTAACAAACTTATTAATTAGAACTTATTCCGATGTACACCCGACTAAGCAATTCTCCACCAAGAGATGGCTTCACAGATATTCGAATTCGACTACCGCTAACCGCTTATAAGTGGCTTATAACATATTATAAATCATGCGACTAAAATGACAGCACTAGCCTGTATTAATATTATTATTATAAATAATAATAATGAAAACTCGTAACAACCCATCTTTAAATCCACTAAACTGATTTCTGGAATAAATTTACTACGCATTGCGTCTACAAAAATTTAATGCACACTTGAGTAAAAACTTGAATGGCGTTTAATATTAACATATCCTATGAAAATCGCATTTTATTGCGACGTACAATAGCATTAATACGCGGAAAAAAATTTCTGCTTCAGCAAATTATAAAATCGGAGAGGCGCCGCTTTAGCAATTGTGTCAATCTTGTCTGCACGCTGTTGATGTAAACATTCAAACCCCATTAAAGATTAAATTTTAATGGATCAAAAACCATGCACAAAGTAAATTTTAAAATAAAAAGTCGATACTAAACATACAACTAAAGCTCATTAAAACTCCGCAATTACATTTACCATATTCGACAAACTGATTAAAAAAAGCAGCCCAATCGTCAGCATATGCGCCGAAATATGGATCTAATACAAGACATATTATATTCATACGTATTTAAATTACATTTCCTGTAGAATTATGCTAAGTTTCTTCACCCAACAATTCACCAAAGCAATCTGGTCATTCAATACACATTTACAGTACTTGCCCTTATCGTGATTTCCCTGTGGAGTTTACCGGTACTAACCATTCTAAGGGACTGTTTTTTAATTCGAAATTCAAGCACACAATAGCTTGTTTCGGAGAATATCATTGCAGATATATTGAGGAAAGCTGCTGAATGCAAAATTTGCTAACTCCTTCCCCGCTTCAGAGCAAATTAGCTAGCAAAACACGTACATTAGCTTTTGTTTTTACCACCACCTTTGTTTTGCGTTTTTCGTAATCCGATCAGCGGCAGAAAAATTTGATAACGTTCCGATAAAGGGGGTAAACTTTCGTTTAATACTTGAAATATTTTCATGAAACTAACAAAATAGGTATTCTAAATTATTTAACAAAACTAAATTTTAAATTATGACATTTCCGACTATATTTCCAAAACAGTTTTTTTAGAACACTCGGCCCATTTAAGAGCAAACGTATAGTTAAAGAACTTCTGGTTCACAAACACACTTCCAAGAGTTTTTTTTAACAAGGAATAATGAAACGAAATATTAAATTTTGAAAAACTTAAAATTTAAGAGATGCTGTGGAAGATCAGAAGAGTAATTAGATTTTTAAAATTGAAGATCAAAAAAGAGAAATAACACAACCTACTTTTCAGACCACTAAGCAGTCGCATGCCAGCTCATAAAATGTTCGGCGTCTGGATGCGATTGATTAGGGTACAATAATCCGTTTCAGCTACTTTAAAA
This sequence comes from Argiope bruennichi, assembly GCF_947563725.1. NCBI lineage: Eukaryota > Metazoa > Arthropoda > Arachnida > Araneae > Araneidae > Argiope > Argiope bruennichi. The sequence continues at coordinate 27,160,979 of NC_079156.1, read as the reverse complement.
ACTCCCTTTTCTTTTGTGGGAGAGCATAATTAATATTATCCAGTTATTATCAAAAGATGAATTTCTGCTTGCCGAAAAAAAACCCATTAAGTTACATCATTAAAAATAACAAAAGTTACAACAATAATATTTGCTGTAGCTTGAGTTACTTTTTACAGTGAATCGAGTTCAAACCATAATTTATACAGTCCTTAAAAATAGAATGTCTTGGGTGGGAAAAAATGTCAAATAATGAGAATCTGCAGCCAGAAAAACTTTTGATACAACAGAAATCTAAATAATACTTGTCAATAACTAATTTCCTCATATTAACGTCCAAAACTGCAATAGTTCGACATTTCGATGACTCAGAGGATATATGTTAAGACTCGTGTTTTCCATTACTTCTCAGCAAAAAGATATATTACAATGAAAATGAAAAAATTAAAAGCATCAACTACAGCAAATGAGTTCACAGGATCACAAAACGAATGTAAAATGAAGTCACTATTAGCAGATGACGGCAGAAAATGAATGCTTAATATACAGCTGTTAACAGATATCTGTAGTATTTTTGAAGAATATTCTTTTTTTCCTTTCTTCGCATTCTTCTTCCTTTTTTATAATATCCGTTTCTTCAAGTTATCTACCCAAACCTTTTTGTTTGCTTAATAGAAATCAATGTTTTAGGAGGCAAATTAAAATGAAGGTGAACGGATAGGTTTTTTTAAATTAGAAAATGCACACTCCGTATTTCGACCACCAGTCCAGCACACTTATCGAGACTAAACATTGCTTTCTTTAAGTAACATGCTGTTTATCTTTATACATAAGTATATGTTAATACAGCAAAAACTTATGATGTCTGGTGTATTTTGTCCATTGTTGTTCAAGAAGAGCAGGCTGGCCTACTCTTTGAAAGGAAGGAAAGGTCCAGAGGTTGAAACTTTCCAGAATCATCAAAACTAACCATTGCAGTTCAGTGTTCTATTGGATATTGAAATAGAGCAATATCAAGGCGAAACTATCGTTCTTCGTGAAGGTTTGATGGACAGTCTAAAGAGGAGGTCTTGTATTTATTTCCCTCGGTCCTCAGCCTAGTGTCAAACAGAAGATTCCTAAAAATAAAACAAAAAATAATTAATAATATATAAATAAAAATATTTTTTGGCGAAACAGGCGTCGATTTAATTTTAATTCGCAATTTTAATAATTAGTTCAATTTTTAAAATGTATCATCAAAGTTTCTTTTTAATTACATCACCAGTAACAGTGCAGCTACAGACTTGAAATATAGTGAGCAAGAAAAAGAGACTGAAAATTTATTCTGAACTTGTATAGTTTTAGAAAGGGAATTTGCCAACATAGCGTTTTGGTTTAATAGGAAAATAGTCAGCGCAACATAATTCGAGTTAGCTAAAGCCAGCATTCGAGACAAGAAAATATTTTTTGAACGAAGATTTATTAGATATTATTACATGTATTTAAGAAAGACTCTACAATAAGACGATGTAGCATTTAATACAATTTTTTCCCCAAAAACACAAATCGTATTTACAAACAGTTTGAAATGAACGAATTTCATATCGAAAAAATTTTCTGAATTGACGGGATGGTTTTAGAAACACGGACTAAATTAAAAAAAGAAAAAAATCCTTGTAATTGGAAGGCGATATCAAATAAACATGATCAATTTAAATAAGATCATCTGCGAGTGAAACATCAAAATATTAAAATTTTAAAAGAACGTATTAAAGACTACACTGTAACACCCGAATAAAATCATTATTTACTATAATCTGATTCAATAGGAGATGTTAGAACCGGCAAGAAAAATTGGGGAAATGTTTAGTATTATTTTATTTTTATTTTTTGCTTCGCTTGCACATAAGGAGGTGTTAATGTTTTAAGTGTTTTACGATGTAAAAAATTTTAATTTATAAATAGAGTATTACGTTAATTCGGATGAGGGGGGTGAGATAGATTTAACATGGCAATAGATTTAATATGGCATTTAGATTCAAATCTTTTTAACTAGACAGATAAAAAGGAATTTAAAGGTCTTCTAATTTATATTTCATTTTCGAAAAAGCATTGCATCAAAATTTAAAACAAGTATTCATTCTTTTTAATATAATTATTATTTTAATCATTTCGCTTTGCTATTTAATTACATTTTTATAGTCTCATTAAGGTGAACAACGTTGAACCTATTTTATAAAAAAATATTAAAAATTAGATTTCGAGAAACGTCTTGCGATCCCAATAAATTTCCTCTCATTATTACATAGAACTATTTTGTTCGAATGTTAATCATATTAAAGCCGTTAGCGTAATCGATTGTCCGCTGCTTCGGTACTTTTTGAATTAATAATTATATAAATACTCAATATCAATTTAAAATAGCAAATAACTTTATTTCTTGCAAACTTTCAGCGACTGAACGCCCTCAATTTATATGTTGAGCTGCAAAGAGTCTAGAAATGAGAGTAAGCATCAGCACTAACAAATATTCTAGAATTTAACTATACATCTCTGAAACTATTGAACAGAAATCACTGAAATTTTATATTGCAGTTTCTTGCTGTTTCTATGAATATAAAAATTAATTTGAGAAGTAAAAAATATTTCTGAAGACAAAAACCTAAAATTTTTATTAAAATTGTTAAATACTAGCTGCGCCAGCCGATTCATCGTGAGTAATAATCTCTAAATTTTATAATTAAATATCGTATATGTCTCTAATTTTCTATCAGTTTTCGTAACATTTAAATTTGAATTTGAAATGGAAGAGAAAACTTGAATCAAGAGTTTTTGCTGAAACCAAGCATATCTTCAAAATATGTTAAGGAAAATGGAGTCTTCAGCATTGTAATCTAACGTGTATCACAGAGTATTTACTTTTATGATTTACACAAAACTTCCTAGAATTATTCAATAGAAATTTTTATGATTCGTCATGAAATTCCATTTTACTTTCGAAAAGATTTAAATGTGGTAATATTTTATTTGAATCAATCAATATACTTGAAGCAATTATGAAGTCTAAATTTTATAAAGTCCTTAGATCCTATAAATCATATGCAGTAGAATTATCTCGATAATTAACGTTTCAATCTACGTCGATCAAACTGGTTCAAGTTATAACGCAGCTTTGAGTATCATTATTTTAGGAGAATCAACCATTTCATCATTTTAGACAGTCTTGGTGGAAGTCAAAACGCGATTCTTCAAAATGGTCGATGAAGAGTCCAAAACCGCACGCTGTTATAGAATAGAAACATTCCAATTTTCATAACAATTAGTTCTAATGACGAAAATTTTTCTTTAAAAATATTAGTGACTCAAGAATATTTTATTAAATACGACTCGCAAAGAAGAAGATTTGTATAAAAATTTAAAATTCGTCATTCATCAGATTAGCTATTGATTCAAACTATATATAATGTAATTATTTCATTAAGACATTTTTGTTAGATATATACGTCAATTAATAAAGTTTTAGAAATTAATTGTTGGGCCCTGGTTAGAGCGGATAACCTGTATATATTATTGAATAATATTGGTAATAAAAATATTGGTATTTTAAAACTTTACAGAAAACTTTTTCCCGCATTCATTTTTTATGGGAAACTAGGGGGCTTCGAATCCTTCTCATTTTCGCTCGTAAACACCGATATTGTCTGATACTGTACCCGATGTTTGTCAGTTCCATTTAGCAAGTTTTTAAACTTCACTGGCCATTCGCTCAGTGTTGAAAGTTTAATCATTCCATGAAGACAACATAAAATTTTCTAACTGACCTACTTCCGATTCGAAACTGAAAGCCCCACGGCGAAAACTGTCTTTACTCATATTTCCATTATCTAAATATTATTTCAATTTCTCACGTTTTGCCGCCAACACAGCAACTTCAGAATCAGCTTTTCTTTTTAAATTAGCAGATTCTCGCTCTATCTTTCTTCGCATTTTTTTCTTCTTCATTTGATATCTTCAGACACACCATTAATAATTTTTTTAGACAAAGGAACACGTGTTTAGCTTAAGTATTCAGATGATTCTTAGCCAAAAGAGGAGTTCAGTAAAGCTTTGAATTTATTCTCGCCATTTGAAGCTTTGAATTTATTCGGCCGTGCTATTCATTAATCTTACCACAAACGATGCGTCCAAAAATGGAATTAACAAATAATAGTGTCTTCAACTCATTTGCTGTTCATTTGGTGTTGATTAAAGCTTTACACTTCCTTTTTTTTTTTTTTTTTGCCCCCATTTCACCGTCAAGTGCAATATAAATACTTATTGCTACGTAATACTCATTTTCATTCAACATTTCAAACAATACTGGTAAAAAAAATCTGAAATGTCATCTGTCAGGTGACTCGCTGTCTACCAGTCACAAAGAGAATAAAATGCAATGCTTATAAAAAAAAATTCATAATAGAAAGATATCACGTTTCATATTCATTCCATTTAAAACATACATGTATTAAACATTATACTTTCTTTGGTTTACTTTGTAGTAAGAGTAAGTTTGTCTTTTTTTTTTTAAGAGTAAGTTTATCTGATTTAGTCACCGTGATGATAATGCGCTGATAAAAGTTAATATTTCCCACTATCTCTTAACATCTCGTGCAGGTTAAAGTTTATTTTCATTTTCTGTGAAATAAATTTGAAAATATGATTAAAATATTGCATAATTATACAAATTCATTATACGTAGAAATTGAATTTAAAAGCTTAAACACTGATATCATTGAAAAGATTATTTTTTTGAACTTTAACTTGATGTAAAATAAGTTCTGTGCAGTAATATTTTCGGAAGTTACCACGGGGAAAACACCAAAATGTGATTTGTTTTGTAATTAAAATTCTAATTAAAAATCGAGATGCACATTCCTATCCTCCAAAATATACATGTGCCAAGTTGTTAGATCTAGGTCAAACGGTCTGGAATATAAAACCCCAACATACAACCGTGTGCAAATATAGATTCCTCAATTTATAATAAACAGCCTCTGTGAAATTCTGGGCACTCATATAAGTATTTTTTTTTAAGATTATGGAAGAATAGGTCGAAAATCATGCGTTATTACAAAAATAGCGTGAATATATTTAAATATATTTAAATTTTCGCAAATCAGTCAGTTTCAGTGACTGATTTAGATGACCAGAGTGCAATTCTCTATTTAAAATATTAGTCTGAAGATTATTTTGTTTAATACTTTTCACAACCAAGAGTTAAGTATAGATATAAAATTCGTAATACATCAGTGTGACTCAAGTTACATCAAATATAATTATTTACTTCATTTAGACTATTTCTCCTAGGTTGATTATTACTAAAAGTTTACAAATTAGTTGTTGGGCGTTGATTAGAGCGTATATCTTATAAAAAGTTATAAAACCATGTTTGCTTTATACAAAACTAATTTATTGAATAAATAATATAGCTATTTTAAAACTTTACATTCATTTTCTTTCATTTATTTTTTAGAAAACTTATTTCATACTTATTTCATTTTATGCAGACATGAGCTGAAGTATTTCCAAGTGTTCACATTTCTAGTTTTAATCTGCCGTAATAGTTAACTTTTTTTTAATTTGAGCTATGCCAATGTGATGATAAATCGTAGATAAAATACATTTTTTTTACGTGCTCGGGTAGGTTCAATTATTTTTACTTTCTGCGAAATAAATTGTTGAAAAAAATAATTAAAACATTTTTTTAAAAAAAATCTATTAAAGACAAAAACGTATTTTATATGTTAAAATCATGATATTATTGATATGATCATTTTTTGAACTTTAAGAAAATGTAAAAATCAGCTTTATGCTGTAATATTTTCGGAAGTTATCGAGGAAAAGCGCTAAAATTTAGCCTGATTTTTAGTTAATTAAAATTTTAATAAAAAATTTTAAAAAATCGCTCCGATGTACACATTTCTGATCTGCAAGTATACATGGGCCAAGTTTGTTAAGTCTGGGTCAAACGGTCTGATCTGCAGAGCGTCAACACTAACTTTACTTATAATAAAGATGAATGTAAATTTTCTTTTATCCTTTCTCCGAGATAATATACGTAACGGACAAAAAAAGTGGTATATTTAAATTCCGATTATGTGACATAACTGCAGATTATTAAAATTATTAAAATTAACGAATTGAAAAAATTTGGTACAGTTAAGAAAAAAATCAAACACGAAATAAGATAAACACACTTTTTACAACTTTAAGGATTTTTGCGTGCCTCTATTATGAAATAAAAAGCCTTCATTAGGCATTGTCATATGAATAAAGGTATAAAAACAGTTTTACTATTGCACTGAGTTGTCACCGGAGCGGTTGTTATTGAGATAAGGCGGAGATTTGTCTGCATCCGATGACAAGGACAGAACTGGTTTCAAATCAGTAACTTTGCTGTGTTCAGTTGAGATGGCTTCTCTTCCCCGTCTATTGTGTAACTGATTTGTTAGTTTGTGTTTGTGTGTTTTGCTGTGAGTTGAAACGGCTCAGTCTAAGCTAGTGAAGACAAGACAAATAACGGAGTGTTCTATTTTTGGGAAATTTAATGATTTGCTTGAAATTGAACTCACTACTGACGAATCTTTATTATATTAAACGAAACCTCAAAATTTCTTCAGAGAAAGATCCTTTTATAAGCGAAATATGTGACTTTAGTTCCCATAATAGAACAAATATGGTTAAGAGCTTCTATTCCAGTTGCTTCTAGCAAAAGAATTGCACAAATGATAAAAGATTATCATGCTAAATACAGGAATTTAATAAAGTCTAAAAGTAGAAAATGTTCAAGTAAGTTTAATTCCAACCTCACAGAATTTAGAGAAGAAGCTAGTCGTTTATTTGACATTGATGACTTGTATAAAAAGAAAAGTGCCAGTTATGGAATAAAAGGTTCTAAACGATCAATGCTCTAACAGGAAATTGGTTACAGGTAATAATGATATTGCTACCACAAGCGCTTTGAGGAAGAAAGAAAGAAGCAAGAAAGAGTAAAGAACTACAGATAATAGTTAAGTTTAATCATGAACGGGTAAACAATACTAGTGTATTAGAAATGATTACTGGCGACAATGACAACGCTGAAGAACAAAGGTGTTCTTTACAAAAAGAGGCAAGCCAACCAGATCCATCAAATAGACAAGAAGCGATAAAACTACTAAATGCCTGTGCGGTTTAATATTAAATTAAAACTTTATACAGAAGGCATCTGAACCTGGACCAAATAGTATTGGGGACTCGTTTATCGACTTTCCCCGGCCCTTCCTTGACACATGCAAGCTGTGACAAGGAAAAGCTGTGAGACTCGTGGCCGAATCGGCTCAAAATGCCTGTTTCAATCGCCTCTTTCGATTGCTGGAGGATTTTTATCTACATATATATCTATTTTAACCCTATTTTTCAACAATTTATTTTCCAAAAAAAAAATTAGCATCCACGAGCAAATTAAGCGTGCAGACATAGCAAAAAGTTCTTCCATCAACATGCTGCCATCACAACGACTTTTTAAATTTGTGTTTGTCAATTGTCATCGCAAATTAAATTTAAGAAAGTAATTTTCAGCACGTATTTGCATGAAAAGAAATATAAAATATGAAAGTAATCTCCTTACATTTATTTTCAAAAATATAAACATAAGAAAAAGTTCTGATTTTTTACGGTATTTATTTATAAATCATTATGTTTTATATATATTGATTCATTCAATAAATGCCCTGAAGAATTACGAATTAAACATTTTTTTTCTAGATCCTCTTGCTTATGACTCGTATTTAGCAAAATATTCTTGAGTGAGATTTTCACTTTATGAAAGTGAGATTTTCACTTCATGAAAATCTGAATATTACTATTCAATTTTAAGCCACTTCATTGACCGGCTCAAAGAAAATAACCCAATTAGCACCTATGGTTGCCCTGGAATGATTGGCTTTAAATTATAAAAATGTTGACTATTTGAAAATTGTTATATTCTCGCAGCGATTTTAATTAAAAATTAAGCGAAATTTTGCCGTTTTTATTTGATAACTTCCGAAAATATTATTGTATAAAAATGATTTTTATATCAAGTTTAAAAAATTATCTAATTAATCATACCAATGTATTAGCTTACAAATGAAATTTCAATTTTTAATGAATATAAAAATTAAATTTTAACCATATTTTTCAACATATTTCGCGCAAAATAAAAATAAAGTTTTCATTTATAGGTATGCATGGGGAAAAGTCGGCTGTCATCAGTGCTTTGCCATCACGTTGACAAAAACTAAAAAAGAAAGATTAAATTAACACTTACTACAAACTGAACTGATAAAAGCGCAATTTATAGCACGTGTCTTCTATTAAAAAACAAAAATGAGAAATAGTGTTCTACAACGTTTTAAAATAGCTACATCATTAATTCTATTCAGTTATATTTAAAGCCTAAATAGTTTGATATATACACAATTTCTGCTCTAATCAGGGCTAGGCGGCTAATTTCTAAAACTTTATAAATTGGCAATATACAGTCGGCAGAAGCAAAACTCGGACACCGTAAGAAAATAACTTTCTCTGCCAATATATTTTAATTAAAATAAATTAGAAAAAAACGCTAAAAGGTTTTTTAAACTCCGTTTATTGTACAGCTAAGAACAAAACCAAATAGCACCAATTCAGAAATTATAATTAACAATTTAAACATAAAATTTGCGAAAAAGAGCCCGTAAGCCAAACTCGGACATCTCACAATTAAGCACCAAATAGTTGCAATCCTGGGTAAAAATTACTGCCGCCTTTATGATTACGCTATAATTAATCAGGGGAATTTCTCATTTGTGTTATTTTTATTTACTGTGGAATTAAATATTAATTTAATTAAAATATCCAGACAAAGCTAAACGAGCATTGAGTTAAGAAAAGTGGTTACTAATCAAGATGGAAAGTATGTGCCAGAAAAATCAGAGATTGCCAACAGAAATCTTCAAGATTAATGACATCATAAAATGCTTTAAACCCAATAATCAGGTGGAAAATATACCCAAGACAACCCACAATAAGATTTTCAAAGAAGCAAATGATCGATATTTAATCAGAAAAGTAAAAGCAAATCCGTTTCTTAGTGCGCCAAACCTATCTATTATTACTGAAAAAGAAATAGGATAGAAATTTAGCCCATGAACTATAAAAAAAAAAAAAAAAATGTGCCTCCATAACACAGATCTCATTTGAAAAAAAACAGACAAAAACCTTTCATAAGTAAGTGAAATCAGACTAAGACTTAAATTCGTAAAGAACGTGAAAACAAAGATTTTTCTTATTGGAAAAATGTCTTACTTCCTGGTGAGAGCAAATTCGAGATTTTTGGATCCAATGGCAAGCTTTAGGTCTGGGGGGGGGGGAAGGAATCAAGCGAGAAATTTCGCATAAAAAAATTTTTTAAAGCAACTGTGAAGAATGGTGGTGGATAGGTAGTGATCTGGGACTAATTTTCAGCTACTAGTCGAGGAACCCTGCATTTTATTGAAGGGAGAATGGATCAGAATGTATACTTCGACATTTTAAAGAAACATTTACGACAATGTGTGCTGAAAATTTCTCTCGGCAACAAGTGATGATTTTATCAGGATAATGGTTCGAAACAAAACTTATCGAAAGCGTTCCTGGATTCTATATACGTTATGGATACTCCACCCCAAAGCTTCGATATAAATTTCATCGAAAATTTATTGTATTACCTTAAGAAAAAAGTCCAGGAACACACCAGTTCTATAAAAATGAATTTAATATTTTCTCATTCCAGCAACAATATTCTTTTAAACAATTTTTGTGAAAAATTAGTGCAATCTATGCCTAAACGTCTTTAAAAGGTTATAAAAAACAAGGACTTGCATACAACATAATAAATCATCTGAAATATTAAGAAAATTTAAAAAACTAGTTATCTGTCCGAGTTTGGCTTGGCATTATTTTCTCTTGTTTTAATTTTTGACGTAATTTTTCGTTAAAATGAATTAATTTATAATTTTTGTTATTTGTTTTTATAACTGCAATAAATATACTATTAAAAATTCATTTAATTATGTTTCTTATATTTTAGTTTACAAATTTTAATTGTATTAGTATCTTATCTTTGAAGCCCGAGTTTGACTTGGGGCGACTATATCTGATAAAAAGTGGTCTAAATGAAATTAATAATCATACCTTCGAAGTTTATATCAAACTTATTGATGAATTACGAATTTCAAATTTTTAGACAGATCCTCTGCTTTGTGAGTCATGTATAATAAAATATTTTTGATATAATAATGTTTTAAATAAAAAAAAGTTTCACGCTTTCGCAATTAAAACGTAGTGACTTATGAAAATTTGAATGTCTATTCTAAAAAAACGCGCGATTTTAGACGTTTCCGTCCACAGTCTTGATGAAAATAAGCCATTCAGGGTTTAAACTTTCACCAATATTGATTGCCTAGAAAATTTCATCGTTGATTGTTCTAAAATAATGATAATCAAAATTCTGTAACTCGTTAAGGCTTAATGTCAGCAGTTGGAAACGTTAGACTGTCAGTATAATTTTATTGAATATGAATTATAGGAAAGGAGGACTATATAAAATTTTGACGTCGTAATTTTTTTCAAACGTACATTTATTGATTCAAATAAAATATTATTTATCGCCATTAAAAATTTTTCAAAATTTAACTAAATTTTATGTTGAATAAAAAAAATCTTTATTGAATAATTCTTGGAAACATTATTTAAAACATACATTATTTAAAAAATATTTTGTGGTACACATAAGCTTACAAGCTGAAGAATTAGATTTTCTGTTGTCATATTTATATAAACTACGTTTGGATTCAGGAAACATTTTTCGTATTTATCGAGGTTTTATTCTTATATTTCTAATTCAAATCTCATGGGAACTCACAGAAAATTAGAGAGGTATAGAGTGCAATTTACTGAATATCGTACAGCTTCTATAATACATAGTATGAGCAATATGACTATCACAATTTGAAGCCTAAAAATATTTTGCTGAAGAAGCTATTAAGAAACCACGGTTATTAATTATAAAAATAACAATAAAGAAGTTAATTACTTATGATCGGCAAAACAATAAAACCTAACAAATTTAAGTACATTTTAAGCTTAATATAGGATTGTTTACTCTGCTGTACAAGAATCAGTCAAATTTTGTTGTACCTTTAATATAATTCGAGAACTCATTGTAAAACAGCAACAATTTAAAAAGAAAAAAAAATTAGAATTATTATTATTATTATTATTATTTTTACCTCGGAACTGTTTTCAGCTTCTTTATAGGTGAAGAAAGTTTGCCCAATGATTTAGCAAGATGAAAGAAAGTTGAGATTTGATGTGGCATCAAAAAACCTTTCGGTGAAAAGTCAACTCTGTCGGATATTTTCATTATGATGAAAACACTTTGCCGATGAATTGTTGATTCACTTGGGTGTTCTAGATCTTTGAGGTAACCTCCAACTTTCAGAATACGAACCTCCAAGGTTTCACATTTTGGAATTGAAAAGAAAGAATTAATAACATATCTTCGTAAACCAGCTCCAATATTTGTTACATAAAATAAAAAAGTTTAATAATTCAAAAATATATAACATCTTTAATCTTTTATATGACGCATCAATTTCATTGCTATAAACCATCTTATCAATGATAAAACAAATACCAAAATACAACTTAAATCAGTGCTGCATCACAGCTGGTCACTATTTTATGTCATTTAAGTATACTTTTTAAAAACTAGAAATGGCAGTGTCGACTAGTAAATTTATTCGCATTGCAAATGGCGAGGCCGCGTTTTTGCAAACACAGCGAAATTCGAAATATATTTTCGATGTTCTATTTATTTCATGCATATTTTTATGTAATTCTACATTAAATGAAACAATTGCTTCAATCTTTCTATACTTAAAAAGAGACTTTACTGTACAATCTAACGAATTTTAAAATAACATTTGACAATGTCAGGAAAGTATTGAGAATAATGGCAGAAAAACCAGATATAGCAATACTATGTCAATAATGTGACATAAAAGTAGCATCCTACTTATTTTTTCGAATACAAAGTATACAAAGAAAGGATAATGTAATCACCAAAAACTCTCAATTTTGATGAATCTCCAAGTTTGATTTTTTTTCCCCGAATCGGAAAAGCACAGTCCTGTAATTATGCTTGTAACAGTCTGCTAACACTATAATTCGAAAACGCATTGAGCTGGTTGGATTAAAACTGACAACACATTTGGTGTACAGACATTATATCAAATTTTGAACAAAATTCATTCCTAGGAAGGCAGTCTGTCTAGCTCTTCAAGGACAATTATAAAACGAAATGAGCTACATGTTTAAAATCTGGTACGCAGTTTTATTATTTTGAAAAAAAAAAGATATAATATGGATTGGATTCGTATCAAATTTTGAACCAAATCCGTCAACGGATTATTACCTGTCGGTCTATGTTTTTGTATGTATGTTATTTCCATAAAACAACGACTTAGAAAAATGAATGGATCGGCAAAGAAGTGCCCAAAATGCACTTTCAGTTTTCTTTACCTTATACTGCGTAGCACTAAGCTCTTTAGGTGAGGAACTTTGAAAATCAAATAGTCTGAGCACTTAAGGAGCTCAGACTATTTGACAGTTTACTATTAAACTCAACTGGGCTTTCCCCTGGGGTCCGTGAGAGATATTTGAGTAATCCGTTTAGTAGAGGCTGTTTTTCGAGCCATTTAGGGTTACATGTCTCGACATATATTTGAGCATAATTTATAGCAAGAAAAAAATGCTTACATTAGTTATGCTGTATCTTATAAATTACAAGAAAAATTCCAAAAAAAAAAAAATTATGGGTGAATATTTTAAAAGATAGTTTTTGTATACTCTGCGGATAAGAACATGAAATGGACAAATAAAATTTGTATCTCCGGTAAATATTTCTTCTAAAAATGTATGATGCTTTCTCTGTCGTCGACGCCAGAATGACAAATAAGATTTTTTTCAAATTTTTTGTTGCTAGTCAAAAGGCCAGTCACTACTCAAATCATCCCATTCAGTGTAGTCTTATTTTATGGTTCACAGTTCCTTCTGAAATCCCAGTTGATAAAATAGTTCCTTTCCAGAAAGCTTATCATTTGGAAAGTCCTATATAAACTAAGGCCAGTATAAATCTGATTTAAAATTTTTTTATCAACAGCATTCGTTTACTGTACTGTAACATGCACTATGTACTGTTAAATTCTAGAAAATAATATGATCCCAGCTTTGAAAGAAAGAAACTGCCTATATTCACCAATATTTTTTTTAAGATGAAGTCCTGCCTCACAGTGCTCAGTCTGCTAAGCAACTGCTTCATTAAGCTTTTAATAAGCATCTAGTAATTAGCAGATGTTTACGAAATACTGGGCCTCCAAGTTCACCCGAGTTGAATCCTTGCGATTTCTGGGTAGGGGAATATTTAAAAGACCGCGTTTATAAGGACAAACTTAATCGTGTTGTTGATGTAAAAAGCAGATATATCCTAGAAATTTGGTAGGAAAAATTATTACTGCAGCATTTGATTGGACTTGAAGGCATACATACTGAGCAAATTTTATAAAAGTCCATTTCTTATCTTTTAATAAAGAAAAGTATGTTATAATTTCAATGTATAAAGTAATGCCAATAAAAAGTACAACTTAACTAAAAAATTTGATTACATTTCTTTTATTGCGTAATTCATTTTCCCTCGCTATAAATATAACAAATACCAAGTTTCTTCAACAAACTCCAAACAGTTTTTTCCCTCTAGAGTCTTTCAAACTCTTACATTTTAATTATAACCACCCAGTTATTTAAATTTACAAGAACAATTTGGATTGTCATTACTTCCATAAAGGTTTGCAAGATGTTAATACACTATTGACCGCCAATCAGTGACTACCAGATGACTGTGTTGCATACTAAAAATTCAAATGAGCATCTCCAATACACATTCGTAATTTAAAATTTATTATTTCAAGGCCCTATTCGTTGATAATTGTAGAAAGTACTACAGTCATTTCCTTTGGCATTCAAATTAGTTGATTATCCTATTATTAATAAAAGATTCTAATCTATGAAAAAATGTTGGACTACTGTCTTGTTATAAACAATACGATGAATTTTGTGTTGATCTTCATACAGTGTGCATTTCGACTCTTTCCTTTTAGTCTATTAGGCCAAAGTTTTATCGAAATTTACAATTTTGTCTTTAAGTTTACAAACCAAATTCGATTAATTTTGACTTATTGTGTGCACATATCCACGAATACACAGATCGTATCCTAAAACGGATTTGATCCAAAATGGTATAAATATTTAAAACTCTAGTTATAAAATTTTGATGCCTCATTTCATCTACCTAGCTCAATGAGGTTTCGAGTGACTGTGTTCGTAGACAGAAAGCGTTCCAAAAATGCTGCATTATACCTCAGGTAAACTAAAATAAAGCGCGGGGATTCATCAAAATCTCGAGATAGATTAAGGTGGCATTACTTTTTCTTTCTATATTTAGGTACAACAAAAAATACATGAAGTTTTCTCAATATACACGATTCAAACTAATTATGAACAATAGAAAGGTATTTCCATCTTAATAGTAGAAAGATGATAACCAGAAAAGATCCAATTTATTTGCAACGTCACATTAAAAAGTAATTCAATAAAAAAAGTTCAGCATGACTTCGGTCTTTTCATAAATATGCAAACTTATAGCAAATTAGCGATGCTAAAAATAGAAAAAATACTACGCAAAATTCTGCGTACTTCCAAATCTGAATGGCAAATATTTATGAAAGTCAGGCGCTTTAAATCCCTTGAATTGTGTTTTCAATTAGCTAATAAAACTTTTTCTTTTATAAATCTTTTAGTATCAGAAAATTCACTTCCATTCATTCATTCATTGTTCACCGGTATCAACAAGTGACATCTTCGAATTCTTTCTTATTGGCATTTAGAATAAATTATCAGTCACACACATCAGTTTTTATGATATTTATTATAACTTGGATTCAAGAATGCCTCATAACAGGACCGGATTCAACTCTATAGCATGTTTCAGGATCTCCTTCTAAATACCCAAAATCAGATTTTTATTGATTTTTAAATTTAATATATGTGTGTAAATAGTCATTAACTTCTTCACCCATGAAATCATTTAATCTCCTCATTAGATGATACATTCATATTTGGGATATTTGTTATTTAAATCGTCATAATAATGAAGAACAATTGAGACAGATTTTACCAAGCTATTTGAGTTTTAAATCATGTAAAGCTTTTACCTAATTTGATTAATATACTAAAAATTTAACCATTCGATACATGTATTAGACAAGCCATTATAGTGCATGAAATTAACAAATGATTAAATAAAATAAAAGTCAATTTGAAAACTCACTGTTAAGATAATCAGATTCAGCTACCCCCTTATAATTTTTTAAAATAAAAATTTTAAAGCAAAATAGTAAAATGAAATCTTTGGACATAATTTAAAACTCTGATATAAAGTATGATAGAGCTATTGTGTGTTAGTCGGCCAACTACAAAAAAAGATTGGATCGCACAAATCTCTAAGTGAATTATTTGGGGTGGGGGCGGGGGAATTTAAGAGTGACGTTCTGTTTCAAGAGTGATGTATGACTCTCATAAATCAAATGATGACACATATGTAATTACTCTGAAAATACTATAAAGAAAAATCATTAACTCTTGCAATAAACAATGCTAGTAGAAAACCATGGATGTATGGATAGGATTATAGATATTTTAATTAAAAATAAAGCATAAAATTAAATTAAAGATAACAATAACGGCGTTCTCGCAACATAAGAGCTTTCGCTCAATATTATGAGAGCCACATATTTCTTAAAGAATATTACATTTTAAACTTTCACAATTGCCTTAGTAAAATATTTGTTTGTCAAATTCATTAATAAATAACCAAACTCGTACTTACTTATATACTTATTGAGCTATCTAAATTATTATTGTTGACTGACTAAAATAAGTACTTTCTATTCGAAACATTTGATCTGGCTTGTCTGAACTTATCACAATAGTCCATTTTTTAACCGGAAAATTTAGTCCCAATAACAAATACGAAAAATTAGAAATATAAAAAAAAAAGTCTTGCTGAATAAAATAATTAAGTAAGTTAAGTAATTGTGTAAGTTCATCAGTTAATATTAATAAAATATTTTAAGCCAAACTAGTTCTCTATTTGGATTGTGAACAGAGAAGATATAAAGAAAATGCTATGAGAATTCTTAGTATAAATTGGATCACGAGGGAATTAAAGAAGCTCTGATCTACTTACCGAGAAAATGTTCCTAGAATATTTCCACCATTACAATATTAATTCTTTTACATCAAAGGCAATTTTGAAATAAGGAACTATAGAATTCTTTTTTAGTACTTTTGACAAATCATTAACAAAAAAATTTTATACTTAATTTTCAAAAAAGATAACATTATAATTAGTCTAATATACAAAATATTGCAGATAACTAAATTTGTATTAAGAGTTTTCAATAATATACTCGAAATCAGCTAACTGATAGTTGATTCCCGATTGCAAAACTGCCTTCTGAATTTATGAATGAAACATTATACATTAGACTCTTCTACATCGAAATTAGAAGGCTTGGTTTGTGCGAATACTCATTATAGGGAATCTCGCTGTTCGGAAAATTCATTTACAAAAGAGTACCTACTTGATAATTTAGTAATAAAATGTCTGTATAACGTGTAGTCCTCAATACACGGTTTGTTAATCTCGTTGTAGGAGAGTACTGTAAAGAATTCACAAAATCTTGTAATCACAATTCAAATGTTTATAATGAAATTATATTCTAAATATACATATGCAAACGATGAATTTTTAACACAGTTACCGAACTGTGCATGTACAATGCTGAGAGGTCCCATCCTTTTGATCAGCGTCTCGATTCGACTTCTGGCTCCGCCCCATCACCATCGTTCTTCGAGTGTTTCGGGGGATTCGCACAACACGACATTCCTTGTGACTGGGAACGAATCCCACAGTATGCGGCAGACCACAGTTTCTGTTCGTGCATCTCCGCTTAGCAAATAAAATGTGATGAATGTTTATTGCATACAAATGGATTGTATTTGAACGATATATTTCTATGGTAATGGTCAGTGGCGTAGAGAGAGGAGAGGGGGTTACTGCTCCGGTTGTATCAACCTCGTTCATTTGTCCAAATAGGCGTTATGAAGACAAATTATAATCAGTGGCAAGAACTGAAGATTAAATGTAATAAATAATTCAAAGGAAAAATGGTTCTAAACATTTCTCAAGTTAAAAAATAAAATGAATAAAGTTCTCTTACAGACATCGTTCCTGTCCGATAAGTGTGAAAAGTAAATGATAGTTTTCTTAATTTAAAATTAGTTATGTTGGTTAGGAAACGTTAGAGTGATTTTCTTATATGCAGCGCTCTCCTAACAATTTAATTTTTATTACTTCATAACACTTATCACTTTTAGTCTTCAATTATGAAAGCCACTTCACGGAATCGTTTTCTATAAATACATTGGTCTCCATGGAGATTAGCGGTGACCTACATCTAATTATTTCAATAGTGCCATGCTAGTTATAGGCGCCTGGAGAAGAATACTGGTCTTTCATGATATAACGCGACTGATGTGGCTCTTCTACATATTGCTGAGACTTTTCTTGGGGCTATTTGAACGAGATGATGTAAGCATCTTTGTAGTAAAATTATTCCTTTAGCATCATGACAACTTTCATGAGATGACAATGGAAATTTTCTCAAATAAATGCACAAAAATATTAAAATGCCAATTATTCTTAGATATCACCACAAGTCGGCTTGCAAACCAATAGTCATTTTTTCCACCTAATTTCAATAAAATTCCACTACGATCAGTGTATTAATATATAGTTTTTACTATATTAGTCCCTGCACTCTTGTTGAGAGAAACTAAATGTTGTTCTAAATATCAGTTTAAATGGTTCAGTATATTATCCTATTATTTTAAATACATCAATTTGTAATGTAAATGGTATTATAGTGATTCCGCTGTCGGCATGCGACATAACTGGATGCTTAATCCTTCGATCAATTCGGAACAGACGATCTCGGACGAAGTGTGAAGTCGTTTCAACAAATTATAAATATTGTGAACTCTTATAACCCGACCCCTCCTGCGCTTTTAGAAACACGAATGCAAATCATTAAATGGAAAACTGGTTATTGCATGTAGATCACATTGACCTTGTAACGAAGTCAGTAAATCCTTTTGCTCATATTTTGCAGTACTTTTCATAAATAGCAAATTTTTCTGCATAATATTTGGGACAATAAGCATCACTAATCTGGCAATCCACTAGTCTGATATATTTCAGATTACTGAAAGATTTTTGAAGATAATCAGTTTAATGAATGAAAAATTTAGAACTTGTAATTAAGTTAATAAATGATTTGCCTTCAATTAAGTGGCAACCTTTTTTATGGCTTCATTTTGTTACGTAAATTGCTTGATTTTCGAATTTAATTAATATCGTAATAGATGACATATCCGATTAAGGACACTAAAATAATATTAAATTTCTACAACATGAAGGCTGCTTGAGATACTGAAACATTTTCAAGTGATTTTATTTTAAATTTTTTAATACTTTCATTTAATTGCATATTTAAATATTAAAAATTTAGTCATTAGAAACACAGATGCCTCATTGTAAACGAGAAGATGAACACCGTAGTCGATTTGGGATGATTTGGCTCGATTGAATTTATTGGCACAAGAACATTTTTTGGCGATATTGTGGCAGATCCTATGCCATACTTCGGCCAAGGTAAACCTGTTCGGGATGGATTTTGCGATTCGGGATGATGCACAGATGAGAAGATACTATTACTTAACGGAGAGTAATGAGACGTAGCTTTTCACTGCACTGAGAACTGGAGTTGCCACCGACTATAACATGTTTGCTTTACAATTCTCAACCCACTTGTGTTACAGATCTGAATATGCTTCAAACATTATTCATTAAAGAAGTTCATTAGCTAAATGGCACCAGGCTTTGTTCTACTGTGGCGCTTTTTCCATCCTTTATTAATGGTTTTATAAATTAGGTACAATAAGGCAAAATGATGAACTATGCGATAAACGATTCATTAGTCTATTTAATGAATATGATAATCGTTTTGTCTCTTAAATCCTTCTACATTTTTTCTTAAAATGCTCAAAAAATGAGTTACGACAGTTGCCATTAAGTTGGAGCCTATTATTCCATGTCCGTTAATGATTAATGATTCCCGGTGGTTTGTGCGTATTATACCGCTCACTGCATTCAATGAGTTAAGGCAAATATGAAGAGGGGAGGGGCTAAAAGATAAGCAATTTCTAATGAAAGAAGACTCTACGCCACTGACAACACAAACCTATTCCGCAATTAGGTAATGGATCATTATGGCTTGTTTTAGTGCTCGATATATTTACAATTAAAAATTGAATTATCATTCAACTCTCCTCTGGTACTCTTTGGCGTGGCGATGTTAGTTCAGCTCTAATGGAGGCTGATTTGATGGCACATTATTTTCATCCATTTTTTAAATTGTTACTGAGAGTTCCGCATTTGCTTTAGTCCTGCATTGAAAATTTGCCGCCACACCATTGAGTATTAATAATATAAGATATCAAAAAATAAAATTTACTAGAAGATGTAAATACGATTCCTTTTTTCAGCGAAAATTCCTTTTTAGAATAACAGACATATGTTTATTACTTGTTATATTTGAAAATTTTCTATGATTTTCGAATTTCATTTAATTTTACAAATTCCGACTCATTTGAAATGAAGCTAATGAATGGTTTGGTTTGGTTTAGTTTTATTTTAGCGTCCCATTTTAAAGCAACACTAGGACTATTATGGGACGGATCTCGTCGTTTTGAACCGCGGTCAGATGATGAGAAGACATCTGAGCCTGCCATCCACTCTCTAAACTTCCACCCCACACCAGAGGGAGAACTATTGTCCCCGACGAATTTAATGTGCACCAGATCTGCTTACACGATGGTTCCTCGGTGGAATCGGGTCTCGAACCTGTAACCCTTGAGTCCCGAAAACAAGATCTTAACAGGCCAACGTGGCCTATGGGTACTTTGAATATGGTGATAATTCATTTCTACGTATTCAATTTGAATAGTGCAAACCAAGATTCTTTTTGATTGGCCTGAAGTGCAAGGTATAATTTTATTTTAAGATGTTTCTAGCATATATTAATTTTTTTAAATCAAGATTTCTTTTTAAAATAAACAAGGTAACAATATTTCTTGAGCTAGATTAATAAAAAAAGACCTTAAAAATGAATTAAAGACCTTACTTAATTGTTGCCCCATGTAACTATTGACAGCGTTTCTTAGTGCAATCGGATACTGACAGGTCCGGCATTCAACAACTGGAATTGAAGATATGTTACAGAACTATGTTAGAACTAGTTTATTTCTGTATCAATATAACAGATTAATATCCATCAATTAATTTTCATGTATACTTTCTAAATCTATAAACAGAAAAAATTAACTCAACATTTTCTTTATGGCCTATTATTGAGAGATATTGTTCATAGCATATGGGCTAGTGCACATCCTCTATCACTAAATGGTCAGAAATTCATGCTCCTTCAACTTCCCATTCCATTCGGAATTAAAGTCTATAAACCAACAACCCGTTAGATTGTTTTACTACCCTTTTCCATAGTACAACTCAAGTGAGACAAATGAAGACTATATTAGATAATAATTAAAAATAATATAATATAGAGGATAGAAAAAATTTTCTTGTTTTTATGCAAAATATATGCTTTAAAAGAATTTTTGAAATTTATCACCGGATTACTTTTCAGAGCAGAAAAATTAGATAGTGATTTCGAAGAAGATTCATGCAAGGGATCTGGAATAACAACGACATTAAAATTTCTTTATTGAACAATAATCATGAACCAACTATCACAGTCGGTTGCATTAACAATTAGAACAAATATTTTGAATTCCGCTTAACATTCTTTGTTGATTTTTATAGCAGAAATTTCAAACATATCTTAGTGTACGAATAATGTAGGCTTATAAAAGTACAATTATAAATACCATATTTATTATAATAGAACATAAAAGTGGGCATATTTCTTAAATGAAATAATTATTTCTCATTTCTGAGTATTGGTTAATTTCAATGACATTTTAAAATTTCTGGAATACATAAATCCATTGTTGATTCTCAAGAGAAATTAAAAACTGAATAATCTTTTTTTTCTCCATTTATTACATTTTAATATCTCAATATCAAATGAATGCAATTTTATATACAAGTAATAATATTTAAATATGAAAGCACTCAGTTATTAAATTTTCTAAAACGCCTAAAATGAAATTAAACGCAAGCTGATAATTACATTTTGAAAGCATTGGTAACAGAAAATTCTTTGATTCAATGCGTGTCGGATACAAGTACATAAAAAATGCAATATTAAACCTCAGATCAATTAAAAATCGCTTTCAAACATTGTAAAATATCTTAATGGATTGGACCGACTCGGAAACAAATCACGTGCACTCGCAGCTAATTATTTTTCCCTCGAATCATGCTCATTAAATGTACAGACCAATTTCCCTAAAATGTTCATCCTAATTCAACCCTCATAAGGTTTATTTTTTTTAAACTAAGAAGTAAGACTCCCAAACTCTAACGAAGTGTTTTGTGAAAAGTCCATTTCGCAGTAAAATTTACTTTTGTTTTTCGATGGGATATAACTGATGGAGAAAAGAGAATGATTGTCAATCCGTAACAGAGGAACTTGCATTCACGCAATATAATAAACGCAATGTAATGCACGCAATTATTATGCAATGTAAATAAGATGTTAAATCGTAAGCAGTTAAAATAAAAAAATAATTCAATACAAGGGCCATTATGAAGGCAGTAACAAATTTTAACTGTCGAAAAAAATACGCCTGATCCTTCAAATTATGTTATGAACACCCATCTGGCCCACATACATGATCAGATACTTGGTAGAATGGGATTTCGAGACCAAGATTCTTTAATCACTAAACTACAGCAATAGAGAAATTGAGAGAATTTGTTAAAATGAAATTATTTTTTGCAATCATTCTGAAAATCATAAATGCTATTTATTTTACAGTCATTTTATGTCAAATCTACTATAAGAAGAATTTGTTCCAGATTATTCTGATTAAATTATACATTCTAAGTAAGGGGGGAGGGGGCTCTATACAATCTAGAAATAGAGACGCTTCTTTTATTTTAAATTCCGGTAAAAATGTATGAAAATAAAAATACACATAACGAGGAGCATAAATAATGGAATAAAATTTTGAAAATGACAAAATATTTCAGACTTTTGATAGAAATATGTTTCTGAAGCACTGCACTATAAAATAAATATTCCTCTTGGAATTCTACGAATGGAAGATATGTGGCAGCTGAATAACTGAAGCCCCCCAAAAATGCCATGATCTCTAAAATAGAATATCATATTTAAAGCCAACGTGAATGATCGAATATAGAAAGTCTGTAAACAAATTTTTTATAAACAGGAATTTTGTAATATCAAGGTAAAAAAATAAGTCCAAGTCTAAATCAATCAAGAAAACGAGACAGAGAAATCGATGATATTGAACATGACCTCGAACGCAGTTAATGGAATACTAGAACCTTTAGATATTCTAAAACTGTGAATCAAAAACTACTAACTATCCACACAAATATTGAATCGCTTTCTTTGACTAATATGCTATATATTTTTTTAGAACAGTGAGAAACATTTTCGTTTAAAAAATTCATTTCCATATGCGAAGATAAAATTTTTTTTTAACCACAAGCAATGATGAATAGGCCTTGTATAGCTTCGTTCGTAACCAGACAAAGAGACTTTATAGGGCAGAAAAATTTGAATTTTATATAACTAACCTTATGAGATAGTATTTCAATAACTAAAAACTTTTATCCGAGTTAAAAAGATCAGAAATATTTGTGGAAGATATTCAACATATTTTCAAAAGAAACATTTCTTGAGCTCGAGTTAATAAGTCACTTTTAAAAATTTCTTCTGTCTGATTTAAATACTCTTAAAAATTAAGTCTTTATATTTTATAAAGTGACAATTATCTGATTTTTAGTTAGCTTAAAGAAGAATGACAAACAATTTCTTGTAATTGATAAAATTATAGATAAATATTTATCATTAATCATCATATATTCACCTGCACTATTTTAAAATTTTTTGGCACAAAATATACCAGCAATCTAACATATTAGGCACAATGTTTCTAAAAAATCATTTCAAATCACACGATGAGGAACAAATCCTCATATTGTTATCATACTAAGAAGTACGGTAAAATACAGTCTTTAGAAATATTTCTCTTTATGAAGAGAAGCAATTTTTTTTTCTCATTGCTTTCTATATTATTGATAAATTTTAACATAATGCTCAAAAAAATGAACGGTTACATTTAAAAATTAAACACTAAAATGCATTGCAGATTGACACATTTTAATTGAAAAGCTACGTTCACACCTTTAGTGATTGTGTTGGATTCAAATTTCGAAGCGAACATGGCTTTTTTCTTATAGTAACCATTTCATAAACACTACATGGGATATAAATTTTCCTCTTACAAATTTATTGAAACTTGCGATAATCTCAAATATTCAAACATTTATTTTGTATTCAAATTTCTGCGAAATTTTCTTCGGATTAATAACTAGATCTCCATTTCTAAAGTTCACGAGCTGAAAATGTTTTTAGAACAAAACAACCAACTTTACATTTTAAAATATATTGTATATCTGAAAAATTAACTTATTTCGTTAAGCAACAGAAAAACTATAAAAAACATACGTGAATTATGTTAAATTTACCTACTATTAATATCGAATGTCAAACAATCGTAATCTACAGAAAGTATAATAGAAACAGTTTGGAATTATCGCAAAATTGTGTTAAGATAAAAAGAATATTTAAAACATGCAATTTTAAATGCATCATTCTCTTTAAAAGTTTCAGCAAAATTATATACAGACACGTGCATATTTAGATGCTAAGAATTATCGTTTCGCTCAAACATCCTCAACAAATTATATATATATATATATATATATATATATATATATATATATATTGCCTCGCTTAATTAATTTTTTTTTCTTATATCGAACTTCTAAACAACAAGGTTAACGCAATAACATGTTTCAAGGTATTTTCCCATTTTAATTTAGGCATTTCATATTATAAATGGAGTCTCAAATACTTTAAACATATTATATAATAATATATTCAAATATTATTACTAATATTATTTAAATAGCGCATAGTTTCGTACTTAATTAAATTAGTTCCTGCAACGAAAAATAATAAAAACAAAATCGTCTAAAAACGAATAATTAAATTATCCACTGCAATCATTTCTGATCCAATTAAAAAGTAAAAGAAACTAATCTGAACAGTAAAGATCTCCGATTAAAAATTTTTGTTTTGAGCAATCTAGAAATTACTTAAAAAAGAATTTTTTTTTTTTTTTTTTTTTTTTTTTTGCTTTAATTGGTCGCTATTAATATTTCACAAAAGATTTTTATGCTATCAGAATACAGAAACAAATTCAATTGGCATCACTTTTTATACAATGAAATTTACAAAGTACAAACAATTATAAAGGTACAAAACTAACATAATGAGCAATAAATTCTGGATGAAATCATTCGTTGAATTACAACTGCAATTGGATTACAACTGCAATTCAGTTGTAATCCAATTAAAAAAAACTTTTCCGAACAATGAAAATTTTATTTTTATTGCGAGTAATCTCAAGAAAATTATTTGAATCAGAACAACAATTTTTTTTAATTAGACACTATTATTATTTTGCAAAAGAGTTTTATGCGATCAGAATAGAAAACCAAATTTAACTGGCTTCAGCTTTTATGCAATAAAACACTGTTGGATATATAACATAATGCACAATAATTAGTGGAATAAATTGTAAGTTGAATATCCAAATTCTGAAACGATTCCATGGGCTAATCAGGAAAATACTAAAATAAAATTCTCAATTTCGCAAATCTTGGCAACTTAATAGCCATATACAAGAATAGTATGGAAGTCAATGCTTTAGCAATCTAAGATGTGAACTTTCAGCTATTCAAATGGGGTAAAAACCACCTTTCGACAGTTAAATTACAAAAATGCATATCACTTATCCTCTTGTGTATTTAACTACAGACAGGCTAATTAATATTATTAAAACTTTTTAAAATCTTTGGGGGAATCCTCTCACGATTTTTTTTTAAATTTTGAAGATCATTAAGAAGTTTAAAGTCAACTGTTGGTCTAATTCACATTTGATTCGCATCTGGTACCTGCATTAAAAAAATGAATAATGATTTCTTCGTAAATTCTGCTCTTCAATATACAGCGTGAAAGAAACGGATTAAAATAGAACATGAAGTAATCGCAAATACCAGGATGGGACTCATTTTAAGTACTATTATTGTATCATTCAAATTATTACAGCAAAATAATATTTCGATGGAAAATTTGTTAAATTGCGTCTAATAATTTCGCAACCTGAATTTAAGAGGACAGAAAAAGTTGCTTTAACGATTGATGGTAGTCACAAGCAACTGGCACACAGATCACATTTTTGCAGTGAAGTAAACTAAAAAATGTCTGCGATATCTAAAACATATTTAAGTTATTTGACATTCGCAGGTAACTAAATGATTTTATTAGAAAGCAGATTCGTCCAAGCTTCGAAGAATCCTGAATATTATCTTTGTGAAACTTTTTCTGCAATTATAAATAAATTTCTAAAAATTCATGATTATAAACTATTAGTTGGTTTAAAGTCGCCGTTCAGATAAAAACATATATTGTTTACCAATAGATTCTAAAACCCTCCATGCTTTTGCGCATGCGTTAGGATGGGTTTAATTCAACAAAATAAAGGTGAAAAGAAAGATGAAGGTAGGATGATATTTAATAATAAAGTAAATTCTGGAAATGCGCACATCCTTCCGCGTCTAACCCCTTAGTGAGATAGAATCATCGAAAAATGGTCGTCTCAGAATAATGAAACGAACAGTAATACAAACCAGTCTTATCTTTGTCAAATACGGCGGAAGAGTCTAGTTTATTATTACTTACAGCACATTATCAGACAAATAATAGATTCGTATCACATGTATAATAATTTAATAAATATTGTTCATTTGCAGAAAATCCAGTTTGCTCAAGAAATCCTGAAAACTTAATGTCATATTGACAGTAAAATTTAGAAACGAAAATTTCCTAATATTCCAAACTAGGCATTTCTATAATAATGATACATTTAAGAGTTAAATTATTTCGTTTAATAAAATTTAATTTATCAATATTTTTTCAATTTTTAATTATTATATAAGTGTCACTCATAATAAATTTTATTTAAAGAAAGAACAGACATAGTATAATGTGCAGAAAATAAAGCTATATAACAAGATTATAACGTTTGCAAAGTTTAAATCGCAACAATGCGATTGTTAAAAACTAAAATTATTGATTCTTGGTTCAAACAATTAATAGATTGCCTTAATGCCTAAAATTCCAAAATGAATATTTGTATATTTGCACCGTTTCTTAAAACAAAGAATTATCACCATACCAACTAGCAATAAAGAACAAAAATATGATGGCAATTTTAGCATTAACATTACAATTCCATTAAACATTACAATTCCGATTTACATGCATTAGATCACTTGGAAACGTTCAGCTACATAGTCTTCCGATTGCAAAGACGTGCAGTAATTAGAAAGACTGATTAAATATTTTCACATCCATTACCTCAAACTTTTCGTGGCCGCTAATGCGCTACAAATGTCATGAACTTAAAATTGTTAAAGAATATCAATATAGAGTATGTTTTATACACTAAGCACAAAATTTATGCAATATAAATAGGTACAAATGAAATATCAAAATATACACTGGTTACAAGTATAATTATTTTAAAAATGGAGAGGGAAATGACTTTTTTCTCATTTTTTTTTTCAGTTTTTCTTCAATGTTTTTTCTTTTGCAATTTTCTTCTCTTTTTTTTTTTTTGCAATTTTTTATTCTTTTGCATTTTTTTTTTTTGCAATTTTTTATTTTTTTGCACTTTTTTTTTGCAATTTTTTATTTTTTTGCATTTTTAAAAAAAAAAAAAATTTTCCGCATTTTTCTTTTACAAATTCATTTTTTTTCAATTTTTTTGTGTTTTTTTATTATTTTTATTCCCCCTTTAAACAATATAAATATAAATCAGCAATGTACAATAACAGCTAGGAAATGTTTCTACATCAATACCACATTCTTTCACAAGGAAACACAATTTAACCCCATATTGCACATTTTTTATTTTATTTTTCAACTACAATTGTATAAATCGATGTAAAATGAATCCTAAGAATACATTGCAAGTATAAACTAGCCAGCTTAATTATTTAAATTAAAGTTTTTGAAACAATGAATTCATAACTTAACTAAATCTGAACTCTTTCAAAAAAAATTTCTTGATGTATAAGCTTTTCGACTATTAAAAAGTAATAAATGTTTAAATCATATTAAAAATTTATATGAATGAAAAATTTTAAATAATGTAAGTAATTATGCAATATAAGGTTAATTCACAAATAATAATATTAAATAATACTGCATTAATCTCAACAAAAATCATTACCAATTACAATAAAAAGGGAAATAGTGCGATAAGATTTCTAAGAATAATGGTTTTAATTTAGTTCAGCTGCCCTGCATGGTTTTAATTTTCAATGCAACTTTTGATTGAAATATTTTATAGATTTCTAAACGTATTCCTGAATTACAGGAAAGGAAAATTTTCTGAAATTTCCAGATAAGTAACATTTTAATTTTGATTAGAAGTTTTCTAAGAAAATAAATATTAATGGAATTAATAAATTTCAATATAATTCGCACAGAATAAATTTCGATGCTATTGAATATAAAATATTTCCTGTTTTACTAAAAACAGGAAATATTTTAAATGTAAAGATTATAAACAAGCATAAAACTTGATTATAAACTTGTAAAATTATAAATAAGCTTAAAATTTTATTCGCTGACCTGTTCCATGCAATCCCTTTGAACTGACAACATTGAAAAAATGTCCATGACACTTACACATGTTTGAAATCAATGTTGATTTGAGACTGAGACTCCAAAAAACGCCAAGATTCTTAATATCTTGCATTTCCCTAAATGATTCATTTTGGGAACGAATTAAAATTCAAAAGTATAATCGGCTGAAGTAGGCTTTATAGATTATGACTCGAGCCGATATATATATATATATATATATATATATTAAAAAGTCGTTGGTTAACTTTGGGAACAGTTAAAAAAAATATTTAATGATTTTAATATGACATACTGATTTTTTTTAATATTTACTAACAAAATATATCTATCAAAAGAAAAGTATCTTCAAATGACTTATTTCATTTTCAGAAAAACATATGCTGAAATTTTGATATTTAAAACATATGAAATATCTTTGGATTAAAAAGACATCGATTTATTGCACCAACGCAATATAACTGCATTTTTCGAGTAAATGTTTTATCTTCCAAATTAGGAACTTTTTAACGAACATTTTCTTTCAATTTCATCGTCGATTCTATACTAAATATGTTTTATTATGAGTTTATAGCAAATTTTTATTTTATGAAAATCATTATTATTCTTAGTATTTATCCGAAATTGTAGCATCATAAATATATATGGACAAAACAAGTATAGCATACTATAAATACGGTCATTATCGCATATAAATCAGCAATATTTACAATGCCAAATATTAATTGGCTTAGAGAAAACATCTTTTTCAGTCCACAATACTGGGTTGCACACTGCCGCATTCAACTAAAAAATTCAAAAGGAAGAACCGTTTTATGAGACTGCTAGTGTGCCAAGTCCACTCCACAAGCATGGAAAAGTGCGATTAGCATTTTGTCCTTAATGGCAGAAGGTTCAAAGAAGAGATTGAAAATATCACTTTCATAGGATGCACAAATAAAAATAAATTTTCGATCCAGCGCTTTCGTTCTGATAATGCTATCTTAAACGTTCAGAATCCACTCATTTCTCAAGTGTCAGTGGTCGATACATTACATTGTATAGGACCAATGAATAGCAGAAGGTTATGGTATTAACAGTTGGTTAACACCAAATTGCCTACCTTTCTATCAAGAATAATTTTTTTTTTCTTTCGCCGTTTTTCACTTAAATGATTCTGATTCACAGGTAATTTCATCAACTAGTTGAGAAGTTCGAACTTGGACTTTTAAAGACGATCATCTGTTGCTGAAAGACGGCCAATGCATTTCTATCTATATGCAGGTAGAAATAGATTAGGGATTTAGCTGACACGAAAGGATTTTGGAGGTCACCAATGAATGAAAAGAAGTTTTAACTCTGAAGGATCAATCTTGAGTCTTGAAACTTTATCTGTAGTCGATTTTATTCATACAGCAATCTACCTCCCTCTTTCGTTGAAGACTTTTTTTTTTAATTTTTGCATTCATATAAAGAGCATTTTTTTATATTCTGCTGCTGTGCAAGAAGGTTTTTTTAGTTGCTGACAAGGAATTTTGCGTTTCCTCTTGCAAGAGGGGTTTTTTTTTCAGTTTCTTCTTGCAAGGGTTTATTTTTAGCTTCTCCTTGCAAGCTTTTTTTTTTAACTTTCTGCTTGCAGGATTTTTTTTGTTTTCTTTTTTACATTTTTTAAAAACTTAACAGTTTTTGGAGGCAAGAATAGAACTTTTCAACTGTTCATCAGACGCAAGAGTTTTACTTTCAATATTCCATCGGATGCAAGAGTTTTTTCCCTTTCTAACAGTTCATTGAAGCGAAAGTCTGTCACAAAAAGCATGATTTTCTTTCGTTTTCTGTCGAGAGTTCTTGATATCACTTATGGAACTGCAAATGAATCGAAATGGGGCTGCAAACATCACTTGATCGCGATATATTCGGTATACAGTTTATGATGGTTGGGCAGTCCATTATAAAACCTTCCTCATTCATATATCTGATATTATAAAGATGGAAATCACTAACCTCCTGACAAAGTATTATAAGAAGACAGAATAGTAGAGAAAGTAGCTCCACAAGCACTGAATAACATTCGACATCGTAGGGTTTTTTTTTCTTGTTGATGTTCCTTCTCTTTGTTGCATATTCATCCAAACTCACTTGTAGAAGAGCTGAATTCAGAACATAAGCTCAAACGCATCACTCACTTCCATGCTTGTATCAATATACA
Organism: Argiope bruennichi; assembly: GCF_947563725.1. Lineage (NCBI taxonomy): Eukaryota > Metazoa > Arthropoda > Arachnida > Araneae > Araneidae > Argiope > Argiope bruennichi. The sequence continues at coordinate 27,130,574 of NC_079156.1, read as the reverse complement.
ATACTAGCAGCGTAAGTTCAATTCATTTCACAAATAGCCGGTAACCATGACAAATTTATTTCCATTATTGAAGGTGAAGAACTGGGAAAGCACACTGATGCAGTCAAAGCAGGGCTCTGTAGTAATGCGAGTTCTTTCCCAATAATGGTTGTACTACTTCCAAGAAATCGCAGGTTTACGTTAATGCATACAATCGAAGAACAGAAACTAATAATTACATTTAATTGACATAGTTGAAATATACAGAAACAATTTTGATGCTGCAATTTTTAAAGAAATACTGTTCTTATTTCGAATGTATGAAGTATAAAATTTGGATACCCGAGTTATTAAGAAATGTTGTTTTCTTTTAAAAATTTATTTATCCTCAAACAGCTTTTGCAAAGTAAATAGCATTAATTCTTTTTTTTTGGTGGGGGGGGAGTCATTTTTCTTAATTTCATTTCTTTTGTATCTTATTCGCATAACTATTATATGAAGGATAATCTGAATGCCCTAAAAGGAAATGTTTAAACATTTTGTTTCCATTTAAAGATTACTTTTAATCATTACCTCTGTTCACACTGAAACATATTTTTGTTCAGAAAAGCTGATAAAAACTTTTTAATACAATGTTAACAAAGATAGTAGCTTTTTTTAAAAAATTGAATGGGAGAAAATTTTAAATTAAGCCGTATGTCAAACCTTTCTGCGAAATAATTATGATATAAACAAACAGTATATCACAGTGTTGTAACATTTTTAGCAAATTTTTGCTTTTACAAAGTTTATTTTACAGATTTTTTTTTTTAAAATCTTGAATACAATTTTTATTTCAAGACAATGTTTCGGATACTTCACAGAAATGCTTCATGCATTGGTGCAAAAAAACTAAAATGTAAATTTAATTCCCTTTACAAATAATATTTTTGGAGTCTCAGCATTAAGATGAAATAATTATATAATCAGTTATACAATTAATACATGTAACATTCTCTAAACTTAACGAACATAAGACATTAAAGGAATTATAAAAGTAAAGCTTCGCAAATAACATAAATAGAATTTATATCATTCATCGTTATCAACACTTTGAAAATATTTTTTTCACTTTCAACTTATCATAAGTTTGCATGTTTAGAAGCAAGATAATAAATAATTGTGCAATATATTTTTAAGTGGTGCAATATACATTTAAGTGGTAAATAATTTTAAATAAAAAATATTAGATACGAAAAACATTTAATGAATAAAATTAAATATTTAGATAAGAAATTCCTTTAGCATTTTTATATCAAATTATTAATTTTAAATATTAATATCTAATATCGCCTTTTTTAAGTTTATAAATGAAAACTTTCGTAGTTATTACTACTTCATGAGCAAACTGGCATACATTTCGTTAGACAAATGTCTTAATTTCTATTATTAATTTTTGAAAATCTATAGTATTATTTATAATTATCATTTACTGAGTTATAATTAATAATAGAATAATAAATAGCAATCCATTTTTCAATGTGCTGTAAATATATTTTAACAGATTTCATTAAAGTCATAAGATATACCTGCTTATATTTTTAAAATGAAAATTCTTCAAACAAACGTTTGCTTTCTTTAGCAAGTTATATTTCAAACTTGAGCTAGTTTATTATTATTATCATTCATAAAATTGAAATTGTTATCATAGAGAAAAAATTTCAGGATTACAATATTTGCAATAAACTAGAAATCAAAGTTTTAAATTAAAAACAAAATCTCACCTAAGCTTAATAATCATATTTTTGTCATATTAATTTCCAAAAATTTATATTTCTACATATAAGGATGTCTCCTGTAATTGAAACTTTTGCATTTCTTCTTACAGTTACTGAAAAATTCTGTTTACCATCAGCATATTACCATATTTAATGTTTTACATATTTTCATTATATCTATCTCGACAAAATCATTGTCAAATTCAAAATAAGGCGGACAAAAATTATATAAGCACGTAGAATTTAAATTGTATTACATGATTTGAAGACACGCCATAAGAATAGAAATGCTTTCGTTTATCATTAAATAGTTAATTTCACTGCAAAAACGTAAAACAAATAAGAATCCTAAATTGTATAAATTTTTTGGCGTTAGGCCAATTTGTAATGATCACAAAGTGCAAAAATAAATAGAAGTATAATAAATTGCTCAAGATTATTATTAGTTAATTTGATAGCAGTAATCTTTTGCAAAATTTCGACATATTCTGAAATTACATACGAATACACAATGAGATATTTTCGGAGAAATAAAATGTAAATGATTCTTAAAATTCACATCAGCCAATTACTTCGACCTATAAAATTTCGGGAAGATGAAATCATTAACAAAGGAATATTTTAAGTATATTATTTACACACATTTCGTGTCACTTTTTATTGAGACTCTTCCAAAAATTAAATATGTAAAATCATCGAGTCCCATCCAGATTTTCGGACTTTAAAATTTTATAAATTAAAAAATGATGCAGAAATGTTCTACGTTATGATTAATTTAGCACTAAAATGTTCTACGTTACGAGATTAATTTTAGCACTAAAATTGAAAGGAAAAAAATCCCACGCTTGAGTAAAACAGAAAAGGAATTTAAACGAACAAGAATCGATAAAATCACAATGAAATAATACGACTTTTCTAATTGTATAAATCCTGTCATCTAGCTTTCGTTTTTAAAAAATATAAAGCAAGAAGAATGCATTATTATATTTAAAGAAATTTGATGAATAGTTGACGCATACATGAGCAGAATCATTGACGTTCTGAAGAAAATATGACGCAACTTATAATAGAACCGTTTGTTTGAATTAAAAATGAGAAATGTTATCTAAAAGTTACAGTATTTTCATGATTAACCCAATTACTTTGGATACTTTTAAGATTTCGCTATTAATACGATTTGCAAACCAGGCAAATTGAAAAGAAGTGATATAGAATTAGACGAGAACTAACTTTGTTCGATCCAATGCTGGAATTTTTTTTAAGGAAGTTTACATTAAATGTCATCTAACGAGAAACTAAAATACGCATTTCTTTAAAAATATGGAAATATACTGTTCTACTAAAATGAAAACGAAAGAGATTAATAATTTTTACATATTCAGATTCATTGGCAGACGTAAGATTTTTTTGCTTAGAAAAGCCTTTGACTTAAATAAATGCTCCTTTTTATGAATTGTTTCAAGGAAAAAAAATGTATCATCAGGTCAATAACTTCGAGCGGTCAATAGGTAGCTAGGAAACTACTTTCCTACAATTTAATTAAAATATGATTGAGAAAGAACCTATAAAGTTCAAAGCAAATACAGATGCGCAATATTTTATCCTGTATTCATGACTTTCAGTTATTCATTGCTATCCTACTTTTAGCTAGGATTGTTTATTTTTAGCTAACTAAGAAAAATACAGCTTTCTTGTAGGTCCTTTTGAGTAAATATACTATAATTAATAGCGTTTCAAATAATTTAAGCGTGTTTATTTCTTTTTAAAGATGATCTTGAATTCGGGGGGGGGGAGTTACAATTCATTGATGAACTATATGCATTTTTTTTCAATTGTTGGATGGAATGAAATGGCTGCTCTTCTCATATTAGTTCTTAATATTAATCTCTCACTTTGGAACTCAAGGGCCATTTCGAAATGGATATCCACATGCATCAGAAACCAGGTTTCGGACCTAGAACTTGCAAAAGTCGATCATTTACCAGTCTACTTCCATAAAAGTTCTACATATATTTTCGATTTCACTGTGCCATTCTTAACATTTTGCAATCTGATATCTTTTTTCGCCGGTTTATATATTAAACTGATGTCGAAGCAAAAAAAAATTTTTCCTCCCTATAAGGTTCTTCTAAGAAAATTTTGAAAAAGGTTCTTTGATTAAAAAAACATCTTTTTATAGAATTTTCGTTTTCAAAGAATACGAAATTTGGTTTGAAATTGACCGTGTCTTCCCTAATGGTTTTGGAACCTAAACTACTCATGATTTGATATTAATTTACATAATTAAATTGAAAAACCGTCAATTTTGGTTGAGTTTTGTCGAAATACTGGCAACTGTTAACCATTTGCATTTCCACTCGGTCTAAAGATGTTTCTATTATTACATTTGTTAATGTGGTATGTCGCACTTATCGCGCAACATAGTCACTGTCGTGAAAATGATCTCTTCAAACTTTCTGATAATCGGGCCTTTCGTCGCTATAAAATAAGTTTTTTCCAATAACACAGGGGGAAACTCTTGACATTGGGGAAAATAAGGAAAAAAAACTGAGTTGAATCAAAAAATGGAATTCCCTCAGTTAATCTGGAACAATTGGAATATGGCGTCTGGGAATATAGACGGAAATAAGATTTTCCAAAAGCATTACTTATGAACATTCAACTGGATTAAAAAATCCTGCCCTAAACTGTGCTTTTTTTTTAACTAAATAACAATAATTCAAATGAATGAAAGTAAGAAATGCAGGTAAAATTTTTTTTAATTAGAAATTAGCGGCTTAGTTTTAATTTCATTTATGAGAATTGAAGATTAAAAAAGATAAACGTGAGAAGTGCCAGAAGCGAAAATGTCAGGAAATGGCTTAAGTTTTCTTTTGCGCTTATCTAGACACTTATAAAGTTCGTGATTTTCATTCAACATCATCGCGGAGCGTCTTTTAGTCCCTGAAAAAATAAATTAACTTTAAATTCGTTCAGCACTTCTGTCAGGATCTAATTCAGCTAGTTTGGCCCGCGACCTCGTAATAAATCTATGTCCATATCAGCCAGGATGCAAGGCATTACTTTAAAACTGCAACAAACGGACAACATGTTTCCAAGGCTTTCGATAAAAGAAATCTATATTAATGACCGTGTTTTAATTAAATATTTAAAATAAAATATTCAAGCTGAAGATTCATGGATTTTAATATTTGGTTTAACTAATTCCTGATATTTTTTTGCAGTTAAAATTTAGTTGCGCCTAATAACCGATATTCAAAACTTTTCCATTATTTTGCACATAATTTCGTAACTCATTTACTACGAGTTCCTTCAGTTTTTTTTTTTTTTTTAAGGACAATAGATTCTAATTTTCACCTAATTAAACATGAATTTATAACACTTTTAAAAAGATATCGGATTAATGCTTCCAAATTTAAAGACATAATAAGGCTTTTAAATTTGTCTAAAAATGAGGGTGAGTGGTAAGAGCAGAGTCGGTCACAATGAAAAATAGTACCGAGGGTTTTTTTAAAAACTGCAAGTAACAAGCATTTTTAAAACATCAGCTTCATCTATTTTTCAGAGAATGATAACACCTGGAAATAATAACATGCTCTGGCAGCACGCGCAATTAATTTATTTCGAGAAAAATCAAATGACTCCTGAGAATAAATTCAGAAATTCTTTGTTACAGCTTCACGCCGATAGATGGCGTATCTGTCGAGTACAAAGTTCTGTTAAATCTTTTTTTTTGTATCAGAACGCAGAGTGTAAGAAGGATGCAAGGCATCCTTCTTACGATGCTAGTACCTCCTCGGCACGATTCTAGTACCGAGACGTGGCATCCAACTGTGAGAGGTGTCCCAATCTGTAACAGTCTACCTGAAGAGACACAAAAATTGTGTCCGAAAATAAAATGGTGTTCACCAGAAAGAAATGAGTAATTATTTGTAGAGAATTACATTAAGTGGTCCGTCGACTACGCAGTATTGAACCATCGAGAGTTTTGAGAAGTCTGCAAGTGTTTATGTTTTGCCGCGTGTGTTTACTTGATATTGTTCTCAGTGATTTCTGAATCGTTTAGAGTGATATCCAATGGATATAAAGTGTAAATTCCTATGATTGGACTATCCGATAATTGGATTATTGTGTCCATTTTGGTTTCAGGGTAACTGTGAGTACACTTTTGTTTTCCAAATTTCTGTATTAGTTTCGTTTTTATGAGTTGCATATATTCAGAGTTCTCTTTTCAAAATGCTTTCAAAACTTAAAAAGAGTGAATTAATTGAAGTTGCCGAGGAACTAGAAATTAATATTCCTGCAGGTGCCAAAGTAATTACTATTAGATTTAATTGAAAAGAGCGAGATCTATAAAGATAATTATGAATTCGTAAAAACTGTAGTTGAGTCAATAATTGATAGGAAAAAAGATTACGAGAAAAATGAAGCACAGAAACTAGAATTGGAAAAACTTAAACTCGCGCAATTAGAAAAACAACTTGAGCTTGCGAAATTACAAAATGATGAGAGTTTAATATGTGAAGATCATTTCATGAAAACACATTTCAGAAATGACGATGGAAGCTATGTTGTTAAAATGCCGTTTAAAATAGACCCCCCCCCATGTTTAGGCGAGTCAAAAAGCATTGCTACTAAAAGATTTAAATCACTTTGGCAACGTTTGAAGAGAGAACCAGAGTATAAGCAACTATACAGCGAATTTTTAACTGAGTATGAGAATTTGGGGCATATGCAGGAAACTTGCGAAACTCCAAGGTACATTATGCCTCATCATGGCGGTTTTAGGCCAGAAAGTAGTACTACAAAATTACGCGTTGTTTTTAACGCATCAGAGGCAACATCATCTGGACAATCGCTTAATGATAATTTGTATTCAGGATCTGTTGTCCAAGATGATTTGTTCGCTATATTGTTGAGACTTCGAAAACATTCTATAGTTTTCACCGCCGATATAAAAAAGATGTATCGTCAAATTTGGATACATCCAGATCAGTGTGATTTACAATGTATTTTATGGAAGGATTTAGAGGATGAGAAATTACGTGTATTTAAGTTGCTCACTGTTACCTACGGAACCAAATGCGCTCCTTACTTGGCAACCAGAGAACTAAAACAATTATGCTGTGATGAGCAGGACAATTATCCTTTAACCGCTGCTGCTGGCAAAGATTTTTACGTCGACGATATACTCAGTGGTACCGAGGATTTATCTTCTGCCATTGAACTACAAGACCAGTTAATACATTTGTTAAAATCAGCTGGTATGGAGCTTCACAAATGGAGTTCAAATAATCCTGTTTTGTTACAAAAAGTTCCAACGTCGGACCGAGAATACAATTTCGATAATCCTAACTCAGCAACTTTAAAAACTTTGGGATTACAATTCAATCCTAAAAAGGATACATTTAGTTTTAGTGTTCAAAAAATTGTGAGTCCTGCAACAAAAAGAACAATGCTATCGGACATATCCAGATTGTTTGATCCTTTAGGCCTCTTAGGACCTTGGATAATCAGAGCGAAGATGTTCTTGCAGAAGTTGTATATTTTGAGAATTGATTGGGACGATGAAGTTCCCATACACTTAAATAGAGAGTGGGAAAAATTTAGTTCTGAACTGAGTCAATTGAAAAAATGTAAACATAGATCGTCATGTGTTATGTTCTAAAGTTCTGAAAGTAGACCTGATAGGCTTCGGAGATGCTTCGAAAAATGCATACGGTTGTGCTGTCTACACCAGGTCTTCGTCAAGCTCTGGTGAGATAAAGGTGTCACTCTTATGCAGCAAATCTCGAGTGGCTCCCATCAAAGAAATTAGTATCCCACGTTTGGAGCTGTGTGCAGCGGATCTGCTTTCCAAGCTTACAGTTAAGGTTCTGTCATCCTTGCAACTAGACATTCATGGAGTACATTTGTACTCGGACTCCACTGTGGTGCTTGCTTGGATCAAAACTCCACCTACATCGTTGAAAACTTTTGTTGCTAATCGAGTCACTAGGATTCAAGAGTATACTAAGAACTTCAAATGGCATTATGTAAATACTGCTGAGAATCCTGCGGACTTGATATCACGAGGAGTTTTCCCTTCAAAGATCCAACAGGGGGATCCATCCAGATGGACATTTGGTGGAATGGACCGTCTTTTCTTTCATCTAGTAGCTGGTCAAACTTCAATGACGATCCTGGTGTCTCAGATGATGAATATCTTCTTGAGGTGAAAAGAACTGCGAAGAACTCTGAACTGAATAATGATCCTATGATTAATCTTTCAATTTGTAATAATCCTTGTTTTTTACAGTGTATATTAGATATAAGTAATAATTATAGTAAAATTGTTCGTGTTTTGAGTTATGTTTTCAGGTTTGTCAAGAACCTAAAAGAAGCAGTGAAGACAACAGGTCCACTGAATGCTGAGGAATTAAACTATGCAGAGACATTTTTAATTAAAAATGTCCAAATCCAAGAGTTTGCCAAAGACGTCAGTAGTCTCCAAAAACACCACTGTGTGCCTCCTAGTAGTAAATTAAAAACTTTGAATCCTTTCTTGGATTCTAAAGAATTGTTAAGAGTCGGAGGACGGTTGGGTAATAGTAATTTTAGTTTTAATAAAAAGCATCAAATAATTTTGCCAAAAGGCCATAGATTAACTTTAATTATAATAGAACATTTTCATAATAAATATTTACATGTTGGTGCTTCTTCTTTGCTATATCTTGTTAGAGAAAAATTTTGGCCTCTAAATGGACGTAATAGCTGCAGAAAAATCATTCATCAATGTATCATTTGTTTCAAAGCCCAACCAATTGCACCTTCTCAAATCATGGGCAATTTGCCCAAGGAAAGAGTGTCTCCAGATTTTGCTTTTAATTGTGCTGGTGCTGATTTCTGTGGGCCGTTTTATATTAAGAATAAGGCTCAGCGTAAAGGTGCTTTACAGAAAATTTATATTTGTATTTTTATATGTTTTTGTTTTAAAGCTGTTCGTATACAAATTGTTTCAGATTTGACTTCTGATTCCTTTATAGCGACTTTAAAACGATTCATGGCTCGAAGAGGTAAATGTGCGAAACTGTTTTCAGATAATGCTAAGAATTTTGTAGGAGCCAATAAAGAAATTAAAAAAAACTTCATGAAATGGTTAGAAAACCAGATGAAAAGCTGGCAGGCTATTTAGCTGCAGAAGGCATTGAGTGGAAATTTATTCCACCTAGATCCCCCACACTTTGGCGGTCTTTGGGAGGCAGCTAAAAAGTCATTTAACTACCATCTAAAAAGAGTTGTTAAGGGAATAAACTTAACTTATGAAGAGTTCTTAACGGTAATTGTGCAAATTGAGGGAATTTTGAATTCTCGACCACTTTGCCCCTTGTCAGCTAACGAGGACGATTTTGAGGTTCTTACTCCTGCACATTTTTTAATAAATAGGTCTTTAACCTCTTTGAATGAGCCTGATTTGACAAATTTAAAATAAAGTCATCTCAAGAAATGGCAAAGGGTAACTAGACTTGTACAATATATATGGAAATTTTGGCATCGTAATTATTTAAGTCAATTACAACAGAGAGTTAAAGGGATGTTTGACAAAAATAATGTAAAATTAGGAGATTTAGTGTTATTAATAGAAGATAATTACCTTGTTATAAATGGGCTATGGGTAGGATAGTTAAAATTTATTATGGTGATAAGAAAATTCGTGTTGTTAAGATTAAAACGCAGTCTAGTACTTGTAAAAGAGCCATTTCTAAAATTTGTGTATTGCCTATGGAACATAATTAATTTGTAATATTTAATGTTGAAATTTGTAAGTTTTGATTGTTATTTCTTAAAGATAGTGATTATTATGTATATTGTGCATTTTTTACTAGATTTGTGTAAAAGTTGTAATATTGTTTATGTTATTCAACATTGTAATCTCTTGAAACCCTGGGGTTTCAAGGTGGGGAGTATGTTACAGCTTCACGCCGATAGATGGCGTATCTGTCGAGTACAAAGTTCTGTTAATTCTTTTTTTGTATCAGAACGCAGAGTGTAAGAATGATGCTAGTACCGAGACGTGGCATCCAACTGTGAGAGGTGTATTAATCTGTAACAGTGTACCTGAAGAGACACAAAAATTGTGTCCGAAAATAAAATGGTGTTCACCAGAAAGAAATGAGTAATTATTTGTAGAGAATTACATTCTTCTATATATGAATGTTACAAATTTGATAAGAAACGAATCCTGTATAAGAAATTCTTAGGTAAATTTAGAGCTATATCATAATTAAAGCATTTTTGAAAGATTTAACAAATTTAGACATAGAACGGAACAGAAATATATTAACATCCAGAACAAAATTATTCTTTAACTCTTATGAAAGAATGACGCTTTCTCACAATCGTGGTCTCAACCTAACGGCACTATAAAGCTATCGATACAAGAACATTTTCTGTCAAATAGAAAAATCGAACTGTAAATGAACAGAACATTATTTTCGAACTCGTGTTGTTCACCGAAAAAAAAGAACAGAAACAAACGCAAGAAATGGATTAAATCAAAAAGAAAATTTTTTAAAAACGAAAGTGATTAAAGATTGTGTTTACCTTTGCAACGACATAATTTCAAAAAACTTGTGCATTGAATTAACGCAATGTTCGATCTTTAAAGAAATGAAACATTGGCAATGCCTTACAATCGAATACCAAAAAGAAATATTTTCCATGAAGGTGAAAATATCAAATCCAAAACAATTCACATTTCAAATTCCAGTTTAAAGCATCTACTGAAGAGAATTGAAGATACCTTATATTAAATTTTTCAAGAACGATTTTTTTTTTTTTTTTGAAAAAATAATACAAGCTATTTTTTTATTACGTTTTTATGTAATATCTAATTAAAATATTTTGATTTATTCTTCTTAACTTTTGTCTGAGCAGAATTTAATTTAAATCTAACTTAGAACGATTTTATAGAGGGGAAAAAACGAAACTAAAAATTTATCAACTATCCCGAAAAAATTAGAACAAAATTTTAATTAAATCAGAATCGAGCCAAAGTTTTAAAATACGTAAAACAAACTATGCAATTCATTTAATACATAATAAATTTTACATATCCATCCAATGAACATGCCAAAATGTCTCCACTCGAAAAATATAGTACAGAAAAACAGGAGCAAGCTATAAAAATATTAATTCAAAAGTGCAATGTAGATAAAGATATTGCTTCAATCTCAAACTTCAGATCAAAGGGAGTCCCGGATAAACTTTTTCTCCATCAAAGAATTAAAATCATACGAAAGGATCAAAAATAAAATTCAAATAATGTTTAAAATCTTGTCATATTAATTTTTTAACCATTCCGTCATGATTTTCAGGAGCTTGATTCGAGTTTCTATAACTTCGAATATACAGATTCTACGTATTAATAAAAAAAAAGAAAGAAACGCTCACTATTTTAAACTAGGAGTTTAGACCAATTTTTTTTTACAGACAATCTACAATTATTTTAAAGACTCGGTTTAATGATATCAACTAAAGTATGTCCTGAAGTTTGAAAAATAATATTTAGCTGCACATAACATTCATTCTAAATAGAAATATCGTATTTGATACAATTTTACTGTACTACAGAAGGTTCATAATATTAATTGTATTTCACTTTCGTGACAGAATAAAAATGCTAATAGTGGAATACATTCGAAGTCAATTATATATATATATATATATATATATATTCCTAACTCATAATCAATTGTCAACTGGCATATATCTGATCATTCGCCAGATTTTGAAGTTAGCATGTAGTCACTTCGAAAATGTATTTTTCAAAATAATGCAAAGAATTCAAAATTAATCTTTATTTTTTAATATTTTACTACATTAAATAAATTCTACATATATCTAGAAAAGAATTTTAAAGGATTTTTAATGCTTTTTCAATAAATAATTTTTATGATTTTTTTTCAAAAATAGGAAACTTTTATGTTTCTTAGAAATTTTTCTTTACAGTGCCATTTTACATTTGGTGTCCTTTACATAATTTATAAAGATTTACTCAAAAATCTACGTTTTAAATTAAATTGGATGCTAATGATTAATTTTCCTGGTATAAGACCTGATTTAACAGTTTTCATTTGAACCGAGTGCTTTCATAATCATACCATCAAAATAGCTACCAGACACTAATATTAAGATTACAGTAACGGAAAAATATTTTGGATATATCATCACTTAATAAGTAATAAGCATTATCAATGAGAGTCAAATATTTTAATAGTTAATTTAATTTATGCAATATTGATTAATGACTGATGATCGTCTTCCAGCTATTAAAAATTTTTAACCCTTATTTAAACCTTCCTGATATTTAATGCTGTTCATTTCTGTGTAATCTTTTATTTAATTATATAGCATCATTGCATGAAACACTTAGCACTGTTGTCTCAGAATAAAATTAGTTATTTCAATTCTGCGCTGTTTCCAGAATCATTTTTTCAAATGAAATTATTTCAAAATATCAAAAAAAAGTCAAATCAAATGCAAAACAAAGTTTTTTCTTCCAAGTTGTATTTCAGAAAGATAACCAGTCTTTAATTTCAATAAAACACGATAGTCAAAAAATTTATATAAACGGAGTTGTTTTTTTACTAGTGTTCAGCCAAGCAAAGTAAGTTCTAAGTTTTTCAGGGGATACTTCAGTGTCTCTAGAAGAAAAGTATCATTTCCCATTCTTATTAAATAACATTTGCATCAGTACTAGACAATTTGACCTATGATTCCTTAAATATTTCTCCTTTAACAGAACTAGGAAAAGAAAGATTAAGACAGAAAATTTATAAAACTTAAAACGTATTGATAAAGATTTGCATTGTAAATACGACAGACATTGTTAGAATGGCAACAAATGAATCGAAATTGTTATGAAACGATGTATAAATGGCAAACGGGAGGGAAAAAAACGATACTTTATATTATCCAATATTTTTCTCTTCGAACTTGAAGATTATAAGGATTTATTCGAAACTGATTTAAAGTGAATATTTAAAAAACTTATAAAATATTTAGCATCCATTTTTCGTATACTATTGATTACTTTAAAAAATCACGATTTGGCTCAGTTATGGTATTTTAGATAACATGAAAAACATTATTCAAGTATAAAGTTCTCACGAAATAACTTTGTGTGTACATATTATATCAAGCGCATATACTTGAATGAAATGAATCTCCGAAAAATTTCAATGATTTATTTCAAATCGAATCATTTGATTCAACTTCTATTCAGACGTCCCAATAAAAACAAATGCTATATCCATACTATCATCAATCCAAATAAATGCTTACAAGATTTATTATAAATTATTTCAACCTCTCTGTGCTGTTGAGTGCTATAATTTGTTGTTGATACACATTACAGCCACTTTCTGTTATTGAAATTACGATAGTGTCAAACCCAACAGGCTAAGATGGATTTCTTTTAACGGCCATGGTTTTCATTCGATCGTGACTAATCGTCGTTATCGCTATCCAAGCATTGCGCCGATGAAGATGCAAATATTTGAATGCAATTATTCCAAATTTTACAAAATGTTAAACTAATTTAAGTTCTGATACAAACTAAGAATCCCAGTAACATTCTTATTTATCCATAATTATAAACTATTTTTAGAAACTTGGTGAAAATTAGATGCGAATGTTCAAGCTTTTTCCTTAGTTCCACTTGGCTTCATAACTTTCGTTGACGTTTATATGCGATAAAGTTAAAAATTTAAAAATATTCAAGCACTAAAAGTACATACAGTCTTGGCAGATGGTGAATTTTAACACTCTTCAACCATGTCTGAAATTTATATATTTTTATGATTAAGCGTTTAATCTAGAGCTAGAAGCTTTAACGAGCATTTCATTTTTACGCAAGTGTGATGCGATTTGATATGCTTAATGTTTACAGACCTCTTCTGGGACATTGTGTTTTAACAACACAAAAGCTCAATTAAATGCTTCACATTCGTACAATAATATTCAAATACATAAAGAGGAAAGATATACTTGCATCAATAATATTACTAACTGCCGTTTTAAAATTCATTCTTTTCTAATATGAATTTCGAAGTTGAATTATTTCATGACATTAATTATCGCCCTAATTATCCTGTATGCTGTACACTATTTTAACATGGTACAATTTATTATTTAAAATTTATAAGGAATATATGAAGTAGAGATTCCTGCAATAAATCATGTAAATTTTATAAAGTTCTGGCATTTTTGTACTATTTCGAGTCAGGGGTGGATTTTCAACCAGGCTATTGATTATAGATGCTCGGCTTCAAAGAGAGGGAGAGGGGCAAAATGCAGGCAGATCGACTAAAAATATTCTTTAGCAAATTGCAAATAAATTTTTTAAAATTACAAATTCTATGAACTATAAAATACTATGGTTATAATATTTGTTGACGCTGAATTATTAAAATCACAAGATATAGTTGAGCATAATTATATACAATAAATGGAACATTGTTAATTTATCATGGTATATCCAATTTTACACGTCTTATTTCCTCATAATATAATTTTTTTCTTTTGATCTGATAGCTTTAACCCTCTTGCTGGCGATTTTTAAAAAATCACTATTTAAATGTTTGCTAACAAATTCAATTTTTTTTAAAGAAGTAAACTGTTTTTAAATGCTACTCGATAATATGATACGATTTAAATATGTAAAAGTGAAAAAGCACACTTTACATGTGTTTGCACAAAAATGATAAGCACATAAAGTCAAGAAACTCGCGGAATGCAATAGAATACAAACCAAATTACAACCTCCGAAAATCAAGGATAAGCGTCTGAATTTCGATAAACATTTGAGTTAAGTTTTGAAAGAAAATAACGCTTACTATTTTCTTATTCAACAAAATAGCTGTCTTCAGAATAATTCAATTCTGAAATTTTGAGAAACTATCTATATGCAAATAAAGTATCTGTTTTTGAATTGAACATGAGAAATAAAGAAAGCAGAGCTGTTTGAATGGCGAAAAATTAATCTACGTATTACAGCAAAGCTATTGGAAAAATTAACACTGGAAGTCAAAAATTCTGCTAAATGCGTAACTAAAATGGCTAGTTTTTAATGAAGGGGTTATAATTACTTGAAACGAGAAAATGGCTGCATCCGCCCACCAATTTTGAATAATTGGGGCGATTAGATATTTATAGGCTACGAAACACATTTCATTGTTATTCGATGGTTAAACCCACTCTCATTATTATTAAATTAAATTCGGCTTAAGTTAACCCAGAGACGGCGTTAGAAAGGGGAAATTTATTCCCTGTCGGAAACTCCTTGCCCGCCTCTGAGTTAACATCCCTCCCCATCTTGTATGTTTCAACCATTCTTGGCCAAGACTGTAGGTGGGAAATCTATACCGTTCAATTCCCTGCAAATGTATGCAATTAATATTCACCACATTGCATTTGACAAACAGAAATGCAAGAACGGCAACTATAGTCTACCGAACACTAGGATCCGTTCCCAGTCACAAGGAATGTCGTGGTGGGGGAATCCCTCGAAACGCTCGAAGAACGATAGTGATGGGGCGGAGCCAGAAGTCGAACCGAGACGCTGGTCAGAAGGGTAGAACTCGCTCAACATTGAACATGCACAGTTAAGTAATTGCATTAAAACATTCATGAGTGCATAAATGTATATTTATACATATAATTTCATTATAAAACATACAAATATATGATTACAAAATTCAGAATTCAAAACTTTTGCATTTTGAAGACGATTTCGTTTGGCCCGTATCTTACAAATGTCACAATTAACATAACATTTAACTTAAATCAACTGTTTTTACCAAATGCATTCCATATTAAATACAGATTCATAGTCAATAATTATAATGATTGTTCGTTCATTTTCTTTTAAATAACTAAAATGAAAAATATATCAGTTAAAAAAAAATACTAGTAATTTAAACAAGTTTAAAAAAATAATATTAAAAATAAAATTTTCCAAATATTAGGAATTTTTAAAAATTACAATTTAAAAACAGGTTTCCGAATTTAATCGCAACTATTCATTCTATCTTAATTTAGAAAATATGATCGATATGCTAGTAGATATAAAAATGTTATAATATAGATATTGCGCAGTAGATTCCAGGCCATAGTTTCATTGATTATTTTGAGCGATTAAACACGAACCTTAAAATAGTTTTTCAAAATTGTCAATGAGTCTGAGCCATGACCAATGGGAAAATATGCAGCGCAACTTCAATTCTATGAATATAAGGCAAAAAGGACGAAAACCAAGTTTCGTGACGTTTTAACAGTTATCTTTACTGCACCCGGAATTCCGTGAGGGTAACCAGCGCAACCCGAAAATTAAATATTTTTAAGTTTGAATTTAACAAATCAGAAGATAATTTTATGACAGTTCTAAAATGAAATAGAAATCTCACACCTATATATACCTATAAAAAACAATATTTTAAAACTTCCAAAGCAATCGTATTAGATCAAGAAATCTGTAGATTCAGGATTCTCATACGTTAATTCAGAATTGATTAAAATATTTTATACATTTTAGAATGCATCGATAGCACGAATTTGCAAATTTCTCGCACTAGATATCTACAACATAACTTATAAGCAATTGCAAATATTATATATATATACAAGCATTTAGAATTTTTTTTAAATGTTAAAATAGAGTGTTTAGGCGATATTTTTAATTTTAAGTTTCTAATAAAATACCAATAATTCATGGATAGTAGCGAATTAAAATATATTTTATACTGTCATTTTCTACTTTCTGGTTATCCTAATAGTTCGACTAATCAATAAATTTTAGAGCCACCAATGCAATTATAACACGATAAACAAACGCGCACTATGCGTAAAATAAACATTCAAAGCTTTTGATTTTTTTTTATTTAATCCTGTACAAGATAAATTCAGCATTTTTCTTTATGTTTCCTGTAATGCAAAACGTTTATCGTGTTAGTTTATATTAGAACAGCCCTAGAGACGGGCTTCCTCTGAACAGATTTTGCATAAAATTTGAAAGAAATCTTCAAATTTGGTATAAAGACCGTACATCAAATTTCAATAGCCTAGCTCAAACCATTTTGGAGTTCTTTATCACAGACAGACGGACATTTTCCAAAAATGCGTTTCTCGAATTCGGGGAGATCTAAAACGTGGGGATTCGTCATAATATGGATTTCGAATTATTTGACCATTACTATACTTTCTCTATACTACGTACATGAGGAAGTAAAAAATGTAAATGCTGTTCTAAAACGATTTGAAAATTTGATATTTTTTCACTCCGTATGTTAAAAGATGTTTTTTTTATCTATATTTAAAAAATTCAAGATTTCAAAACTCATAAAAATGAATATTTTTTTAAATGCGTTAAATAATTTTCCATGCAGAAATTTTTAAAAAAATTTAAATTTAAGAGAACTGACGTCAATTATGTCACTTACGCTTTGCAGTTTTTAATGCTAAAATTTGTTACTCTGATACAACATTCAAGATCTGCTCTACCTGTTAATAGACGGAGCCAAAATTATTCTTCGAAAATGAACGAACATTCATGTTTGGTAAATATTTTATAATGAACTATCGCGAATTGAACCTTCAAAATGCAAAAGTGTTCAAAAGTACATTATAAAGTTAGAAAAAACAAGGATATTCACCTAAAGATCAGTAAAAATATGAATCATAAAAGTTCACTTACCTTACATACAATTAATCTTTAACAATTATGATATATAATGATTTCCACTTAATTATTAATTTGTTATTTTAAAAATCACAGTTCCTAAATAAAGAAAGCTAGAAAAAAAATACCTTAAGATGCTAAAAACATTCATTCACTCCCAAAACTTTTCTTCATTATTAAAGAATATACGAGCACAATTGAGAGGAAGAGAACAAATTTATTTCTTTATTTACTTATTCTTAAAATTTAAAAGCTCTTTACAATAATTAGGAAACATGGCTTTTGATATGTGCTATTGTTCAATTATATGCAAAGAAAAAACGTTACAGATAAGACAAAAAAATTTACAAATGCAAATCTCCAAAGGAAGTTTATGAAAATACAAAGTATAAAAAAAAATGCATTTACCATAAAGGTGACTGCTTTCCCAATCGCCTTTATGTCAGCCTTTGTTTATAACTTTATGAATGTTACTTAGAATAGGTTCCAATCTTCTGTCATAATTAGTTTGAAAAATTCATTCGTACTAAATAAATTTTTACGAAGCGAACAAATATTTCTTTTTAAGTTACAATGAAGTCTGAAATCAAGAAAATAAAATGAATAGATTTAGTCTATTTGATTATTTGATATATTTAATATTTGGAGTTCTCAGAATGATTATTAAAATTGAAAATTCATCTAATATGCTTCACACATTTATGATAAATATTACTGATTATTAAGAATCGGTGATCGCTTAAAGTTTTCTATTATTACGAATCAGTAGAAAGAATAGAAAAAAATGATTAAAATTCACAATTCACTAATGCATAATAATTATTTAAATAAAAGCTTAAACATTAATATTCAATAATGATTTTAAAATGAAATTATTTATTGTAAGCAGTTACGAACTGCTGCACTATTTCCAAAATTGGACATAAACTACTAAAATAGCAATTTGAAGAATTTACAGTAAAGAAAAGAAATTCTAAAAGGTAATGCATAGCATTCTGCTTTTTATTTTTCCTAATTTGAATTTTAATGACAATTTATTTATAAGAAACGTGACAGAAGTATAAAAAAATTATAATAAAATAATTTGAATTTATAAAGATACAAAATTGATTTATTATTTTAAAAGGTAGAATATTGCACACCAGGTACATTCATGTATCTTGTGTTGGTACATTCATAAATTTTAAGTGTTAGTTTAACTCATAATAATTAAATATTTAATCTGAACTGCGGTCAAATGATCCTATATCACCACATTCTACATGTCATCAATGGCAAGCAGTACATTAAGTCTATGACCATTATTTCCATATTTAATAGTGAATAATCAGATTTAGTTTGGTTTTATTGATATCTTTTAAAGGAAATAGATAAATATTTTGAGACTATCCTCGTAAGTTCAAACTACGGTCGAATGTCTAGAATGTCTGCTGAGCCTGCACTCCCCCTCCAAAATTATGTGCCACTTTAGAGATATGGCATTTGATTCCGATTATCTCAATATTAACCAGACTTGTTTGCACAATTCTTCAGTGGCACAGCATTTCAAACCTGGTCGAGAAGGCACAATGATGAATATTCTGAGAAATCGAAACATTAGATTCACTGACAGGAAACAAATAGTATCCGACTGATTTTAGGGAAAATATACCAATATTTGCATTTTACAACCTAATTCGCAAATAATAACTAAATCAATGTAACAAATGTATAAAATCGCCACTAAAGTCTTTCAAATAAGAAAAACCAAAATAATACTTACATGTAGTCCACTAGATGCAAACCTAGAATCGAAGAAATTCCTCTTATATTCCTTCTTCCAATCCCTTTAGCACAAGATATTGTACGATATTCCCACGATGTTCGATGTTTTGAATGCCAGAAAATGTCGAAAAGATATTGTAAATCATGTTTAGAATTTTGTATTAATAGGATCTGAAAAATTAATTGCAATGTAGCTTTAATTAAATGCAACTACAATAGAGTGTAATCCTACTGAATAGTTTTTAATAAAACACACATAAATTAGCATGCGCTTTGATTTGTGAACTAAAAATAAAACATTTTTAATGAAATATATGGACATCAAAACGAAATCACAAATGCTTGAAACTAAAATACTATAAAGAAATTGCAATGAATATTCTAATTCCATAATATATTTTATGTCATTAACATTTTGATTGCCTTGTAGCATTTCTAACTGGTCATCACTTTTGCTAATTTTGTTTGAACATCCAGGTTTTTGATAGAAATATTCTATATTTTTTAATACACTCATAATAGCGTGCTTCCTGAAAAATTTAGATTAAAAAAAGGCTTTTTTCAGTCTAGTTTTTTTTATCTTTCATTATTAATAAAATTATAGAATGCCCGCCATTTATTCAAAATTCAATTCAACTTGACTGATTAAGCGATAATCTAATTTTAAAAAATGTTAAAATGGCATATTTTCTGAAAGAAACTTCCAGAAATTTTAACACATCAATACCGAAGTTAAAAGTCGGTTACAAATTTTAATGCAAAAAAAGTTAAGTTAGAAGAAATCGCGTTTAGTCGATAATTATGGATATTCTAGTTGACGGTCAATACGAAATCATATACAGTGAGAAAGATAACATCATTTTATGCATCCAGTACAAAGTTCAAATTGCAGGAAATTAGGAAAGTATTCGAGTCAGCAAGATTTGTTACGGCCGGCATACTAATGATTATTTAAAAGCGAAACTAGAGACCTTGGGATATAAAATCGCAGCAAGTAATAGCTGCTTTTATTTAAACTACAGACACCTAACTTTTCTAAATATTATTCCGAGGTCAGAGCAGATGCTCCCCATATACCACTCGTTCGTTATTTTAATCAGTCAATAATTATTTACTCGTTGATTTACTTGGCGTCTTTCAAGAGAAAAAGAATTTCCGTCCTAACTTTCAACTTGATAAAGAGAAAGCATTATACACTTTAATATTATACACACATGTTTTTTAAAAAAGTAAAATAACTTGAATGAGAATGAAAGGAAAACCAACGGGTGTGGTCTCCTCAAAGTTTTATCGCATACTCTAATAAAGATATTATTATAGAGAATACCTTACATGGAATTGACGTACAATAATTACGAAATATTAAACTTTGGTTCGAATTTTTGGTGTTCGAATTTGGTTCATTTTTTCTAAATCTATCGTGCTAACCGTGGAGTTATTTGGCGATTAATCTCTGGCATGTTCTTAACAGTATCTCAAAATCGAATTTGTTTTAGACGCGTTTTTCCCAACAACCGATTAAAATAAAAAATTTCGCACAAAACTGCAATTGTAGTCACTAAATCCCGTATCAAACTTGATAAATTTAAATCATTTCGACTTTAATTGCGTTTACATGTTTCTAAAGGCATAAGATCGAAAAATGGTCAATCTCTGGTGGATATGGCTCAAAATTTGACAAGCGTCTACTATATAGATGTTAAATTTTGTATCAACCTTTATCCATCTAGCTTTCTATTTTATAGTTATTGCATTAAATAATATTCGAATAGCCAGAGATGGATTTCCTTTGAAAAGATTTTGATAAAAATTCGATAGAAATCTAGAGATTTTGTATAAAGACCATATGAGCCGTTTATTTTTAAAATGGGGCAAGTCCATTTTTTGTTATTGCAAGATATTTAAAAGGTTTGCGTTTCAATAAATTTAAAAATATTGGATAATAGATATATTTTTTGTATTTTGTGGTACCAGATAATGTAAGTTTGTAATCCAATAGTGTTTACAATGCTGATTAAAAAAATAAGTTTTATTATAACTAAATGGGCTTGCCTCACTTTCAAAATTAATGAATTATCGTAAACGTACATTTAAATGGGAAATATTTCTGTTGAATCAGCATTTTTTGAATAATAAAAACAAAATATTTTTCAAATTTTTATAAATATTTAATCATTTGATAAAAAGTGAAACAAAAAGAATTATTTTTGTAGAAAATATAACATAAAAACAATTCAGTTTTTTATTAAGAATTTCAATGAAATTATACATTTTTAGTTTATACCCAGGTATAATTAAATTTAATTCAGATTTAACATTTTAAAATGTCCATGAGGAACGGGAGGTATATATGGTAATAAATCCATCATATCCTTGTATTTTTCAGATGTAATAAATCTCCTTTTTACATACATAAAAGATAATTTTATATTTCTGACATTACTTGTAATTATTTACCTTCCTCGTTGTGTTGACAAATCGATAATTTTTAATTCAAAATCTCGTTCTATCGAAATTTTGTAGAACAATTTGTATGGCGCATCCTTTGTAAATTTGATCCAGCATATAGTTAACCAATTCACGGTTCTCCATCGATAATTTTCTTTTTAAAACCGCTTTTTCCAGAGAGTGGGTTGAAAATAAATTTCCAAGTTTGATTTCATGTATTAAAAATTCATTATGTTTTCAACAATTTTGCATTACTTTATTGTAATCCTGGGGAATATGCAAGAAACTGGTTTCTGGATTGAATAGTTACTGGATAGTTCCACTCCAAAATCACGATCATTCGGTAAAAATGAATGTCCTGACAATAAAAATTTGTGATCAATGATATTTATTTCATTTTCACTGGACTGAATAATCGGTGATGGAAGTAAACATATTATTATAGACACACATAATTAAGATATACTTTTTATTATTTATTAAATACTGTACAACCACCGATTTTCAATATCAAAAATAGATAAATAGAAACACCCTAAATTTCAGACATGATGTCAAACGACCACATTTCCTTCACCATAGAGCAACCGGAGTTAAATTTTGCCGTAATATACTCGGTCAAATATAATTTCAATCTAAGATGCACTTGCACCACTTACAAAATAAACCGATTTTCAATACTGTTAAGAGCTAAAACTTCCATCTCCAAAATATTAGAATCTGATTTTTTTTTTACTTTAAATTGCTTACGCATAAAATAAATAGATGGGCGGTGTACATATCAATTTCAGGGCCATCAATAATAAATTCATTGATACACAAAATTCATAGTAGTTCGAATTAAGCCACAGAGGCATACCTGCATAAAATGGTGCCCATGACATATAAAAAGTGCTAACCCTAACATTTTTCTAATTGAGGGAGTTTAAAATCTAAAACGTTTTGTTAATCGTATATTATATAATAACAAAAGTAGCCACGATAATGCGTTAAAAGAGTACTATGTCACATTGAAGTTATAAATTATCGACACCTACGCTCGAAAAAAATAAAATAGAATAATCTGACGAGCTTTAACACCAATTTATAGCAGAAATTAATTTGCATAGGTCCAAAAGAATGTAAATTTTGCAAATGCTAGTAGCATTTGTTGATTTGAATCAGTGCTTTAGCCGTTATTAATCTGAAGCAGTGGAATTCATCGATAGAAATGTGGGTTCGAAAATTCTGACCTGAAAGGTTAAGGTCAGGTCTTTACAAAAATTCCATTTTTAGGAACATGAAATAAATAAGTATTAATAAGTAAATCTGTAATAAGTAGTAATAAGTAAATCTGTAAATAATTAGTAATAAGTAAATAACATGAAATAAGTAAATCCGATATGCAAGCTTCAGATACATCAAAATCTGAAATTGGATCGTTCAACATTTTCAAAATAAAAAAAATATATCACTTTGCACTTTTTATCATTTTAAAGAACACGTTTATGCATTTTATTTCAACTCGTATTTTCAACAGATTCTCTGATAAAAATAAATCATTTTCCTCAGAATATCATTAAAAATCTAAACTTTTTGCAACTACTAACACATTCTACGCTCGAATTGTATGCAAGCCCCCAGGAAAAAGCAAATAATAATCGAGATTACTCTAGACAATTTGTATACCAGAAAAGAAAACGCATTCTGCGGACATCTATTAACATGTCAAACTTATCTAAAAACTACCAGCAATTCAACTTTTAACATGCAACGAATTGAAATAGAAAGAAATACACCATTCTTAGCATTAAAAGTATTCAACAGCAATCAAAAAATAACAATACGAATAAAAAATAGCAAATTTACCACACATCTCTTGTTAAAAATAGTTAAAAATAAGAAAAAGCCTTTGTAAGAAATTAGCACAATATTAAAATGAAATATAGTCTGTTACAGAAAAGACAAAACCACCAACTCATTACTTTCCCATCTAACGCCGAACTGAAAAAAAAGTTTCGAGATTCAACCGTACGTATGAATGCGTGCGCATATTAATTATGATAATTTATGACGCCGACTCTGGGACACTGAAAGCACAGCGAAGGAGTAAACACATGCAAGTGGATTGAAAAATGCAAAACAAAGCGATTCTCAAATCAGATTTGCTTTCTTTTATTTTTTAATTCCGAAAATTATTATTCATAAATGAATTGGAAAACATTGTTTTTGATTGCATCCGATTTGTTTGTTTTTTATCAGTTAAGCTAGTTTTTTTATTAAAAGATAATTCGACGGAATATTTATTTTGGAATTAAAGAAGTTTTCAGAAATATTTCTGTGTTAATCTTAGGTTATACAGGAGAACATCTGTGGAATAGCAAACAATATAAATTAAATTTGAAATAATCTCTCGTTCTGCTTGTGTGGCTAATATTCGACAGCTGAACATTTTTTTTAAATTTCGTCTCAGAATGTGACCAGAATATGTTCGTGTCAGACTGAAAATCCAGAATTTGTTAGGATTTTATACTTATAAGAAAAAATATCGAACTGCGTTATTTCATTACTCATTAGAAAAATGTTACATTTCCAAAAAAGGTTACTTTTAATTACTAAAAACTTACATTTTGAAGAAGTTTTTTTTTTATTTAATAAGCACAGAGTATTATTACCTTTAATTTTTAAAAAAGCGATGTAAATTTGCAGTCCTATTCCTTTGAATATTTTTTTATTACGCTAAGAGCAATAAATTTATCAGTTGCTCAGATTAGATGAGGCAATGTTGGATACCAAATTTTTATCCTGTTCAGTGGTGGATTTGAATATTTTGTGGACCGTAGGCAGTGTACATTATGAGATTCCTTTCTAAATAAACTGGTCAGTTCAGAATAACTATTTTAATTTAAGATATTAATGATTCATTTTTCTTACTTTAATAAATATAATCTAAAATTAAACTATTAAAATATACATAGTCTTGTTTATTATGTCACATGATTTATAAAATGTCATGAGAATGTCTCATGATTAAGATTTTATGTCTCATCATTAATCTATAGTTAAATGCAATGTTATTTAATTCTAGAATACTCATTTGCCAACATTTTACTCATATAAGGAAGACATTTTTAAAAATTTATTACAAATGTTAATATTTATAAAACTATTTATATTCTTTTCTGTGCTTTTCTTTTATCTGGGATGCTTGTTATTTTATGAAAGAAATTTCTAAGAATTCATAAAAATAGTTTATGCCGCTAGGGAGGAAGAGAAACTCAAGCAGCAGGTGTCGGTCGAAATGAAGTCTGACCTTGACATTCTTTCCCGTCAGTTTCCAGTCAGTGCAATATTGTGAGATGTGTCAAATGTGTTTTCTGTGAAATACACAATTGTGAATTGAACATTTCAGTATCAATGAATGTTTTACTGTTGAATTTTCATTACGAGTTTGAAAATTAGGCCATAATATTTCGGCAGCTGCACGAAAATTATTCTTCCCGTGTGTAAAGTTATGAGTGAATGACTGTACGAAACTGACTCGAATGATTTGTGTCTGGATGTGGAGGACCTTCAAGAAGGTTGGATAATCGTCTTTGATTATTGACAAAGCTCTTCTTAAAGACGGCATCCAGCGTAATACGCACTCAAACGAATATTTGCATAACTTGATTACAAATCAGTGGATGCTCAAAGGGGACATCTAGCATATATTTGCCTGAGAATTAGGATCACAGACAAAAACCATTAGGTTGCGTTTTTGTAAACTCAAGAAGAATGAAACTCTGTGGCTGAGAACATTGTATCATAAATAAAAGATGTTAAAAAACTTCAGCGGCTTACTTTTTGCCATGCCACAAGAAGGCTTAATTCTTGGATAAGATATTGATAGGTCCCAAATTGTACATTAAACAATATTGGTCATCTGTTGTTTTGTAAGCATTTGCCACAAAATGAAATATTCGTAAACGGAAGATATTGTTCTGTGTTTTGCGGAATGAGATTTCTGTTGTCTACTTTAGATACGTAGAGAGTGGCAAAACCATCATAATCGAGGTATACACGTCTTCGCTGCAAGAGGTTGCAGATACTGTTTTGAAAACAGTATTAGTCCAAAGATTATTGTAGTTAATGAGTCGTTTCCATGTTTAAGATATTAAAAGGGGAAGTCATTTTGCTTATACAAATTTCTATAAACTTAACGCTAATTTTTATTGTTCAGTTCATATGACTATTTTTCAGTGGTGTGTCTTATCATTATTCATTTTTAAGTTACCTATTTAGAAAAAAAATTCTAGTAGATTTAAAACCGACGTGAAGTCATGCCAAGAAGTTCGAAAACAGTTCGTTAAGTTTTAAGAAAACTGCTAACTGTTCGACTTTAACGATTTGAAATCCGATACTAAATTTGGTTCAGTTTTTCAAAGTTTCGAGACCATATTACAATTTTAAGTCTAAGCATTCTTCTAATGAAAAGACATTTTCATTAGAAGAATGCTTAGACTTAATTATTTCATCATTAATTATATTATATTATAAATATTAAATCATCATTTATTAATTATTTCATCGGTATAATATTGCAGCATTTTAAAATTGATATGAAATCTTCGCTCTGTAGTTATTTAGAAGTTTGTAGACGTTTAAAAGTGAATTTGCGAAACATTAAAAAAATTCCTTGGAAATTATGATAAAACTAATAATACCAACAGAAATTCAACGACCTTTCCTACCAAGCGGGGTGATGTGTTCATCAAAATATGTAATTGCATAGTATGTATGGATCATAAATTATTGAACGAATTGGTGCTAGTTCAAACATGCCTCTTTCGATTGCTAGAGGATTTTATCGATTTATATACCTATTTTAACCATATTTTTCAGCAATTTAATTTCCAAAAATAAAATTGAACCTGCACAAGCACATTAGACGTGCATAGCAAAACGTTCTTTCATCAACATGCTGCCATTACAACTTTTTTTTAATTTGAGTTTGTCAATTATTACGGCAAATTAAATTTAAGAAAGTAATTTTCAGCACGTATTTGCATGAAAAGAAATAATTATAAAATATGTAAGTAATATCCTTACATTTATTTTCTAAACTATAAATATAAGAAAACGTTTTCTGTTTTTTTACGATATCTATTTAATAAATCATTATGTTTTATGTAAATTGATTCAATAAATACCCTGAAGAATTACGAATTTTTAATTTTTTTTCTAGATCCTCTGGTTTGATTCTTATTTAACAAAATATTCTTCAGACGCTAATATTTTAAAAAACAGTTGCATTCCAATGAACTAAATCAATCACTAAAACTGACTGTTTTATGAAAATCTGAATATTACTATTCAATTGTAAATCACTTCATTGACCGGCTCAAAGAAAATACCCCTTTTAGCGCCTATGGTTTCTCTAGAATGATTGGCTTTAAATTATGAAAATGTTGATTGTTTGAAAATTGCTATATTCAAACCTCATGAATCGGACAGATTTGATTGCAGAAGTCGGAAATGTTCATTTATTTATTGAAAAGTTGGAGTGTTAAGAATATTCGGCAGATTGTGAATCCTTGGGACCAAAAGACAGCATAAAATTTAGATTTCATAATTTTTTAAGCATACTTGTAGATCGATACAAAATAAAATAGTATTATTGATGTTAAATTATTTTGATAGTAAAACTAACAATTTGATTTTATGAGGAATCTGAAAATTTTCTGTTGAATAAATCTTTGAGATGTTACATAAATTATGAAAATTATTCTGGAGTGCACATCAGACTATTTTCAGTACACATTTTTTTTAAATGCTTAGTTTAAGAAAAAAATATTAAAGTGCAAATGAATAAATTGCAACTAAAGTTGAATTAATGCTTTGAAACATTTTGTTGAAATTTTTTTTTTATTTTCTGTGAGCTATTAAAAAAAAGTTATTAGCTCACAGAAAATAAGAGAGATACATAGTACAACTACAGGACGGTTTAAAGTCTTCATGATAGTGTAATTGAATTATAGGAATATAAAAATTTGAAACTCTAAAATATTTCGCGTTACGTAAATAGTTAATTGAAACTTTTAGCGAGTATTAATACTTTCGAACTGACAGATCGCCAAAGGCGGCTAGTACTTATAATAAAGAGGTGTGTGTGTGTGTGTGTGTGTGTGTGTGTGTGTGTGTGTGTGTGTGTGTGTGTGTGTGTGTGTGTGTGTGTGTGTGTGTGTGTGTGTGTGTGTGTGTGTGTGTGTGTGTGTGTGTGTGTGTGTGTGTGTGTGTGTGTGTGTGTGTGTGTGTGTGTGTGTGTGTGTGTGTGTGTGTGTGTGTGTGTTCGACAGGAAACACCTACAGCTATCAAATTTCGCCCATTGTATACCTTTGAGAACGGAAATGTGCACCTCGCTGCGATTTTAATTATAAAAATATTATTGTATAAATTATTGAAAATATTATTGTATAAGAATGATTTTATATTAAGTTAAAGTTCAAAAAATTATCTGTTTAATAATACCAATGTTTTAGCTTCTAAATTAAATTTCAATTTTTAATGAATTTAAAAATTATATTTTAACCATATTTTTCAATAACTTTTTTTAGCCCAAAATGAAAATAAAATTTTTAGGTGTGCATGGGGAATATTAAGCTTTCACCAGTGCCTTCCCATCATATAGGCAAAAACTAAAAGCGAAAGATAAAATTAACGCTTACTACAAACTACACCGATAAAAGCTCAATTGACAGCACGTGTTTGTACGAAATGAAATATCTTCTGTTAAAAAATGAAAGTGAGAGATTTTTTGCGACGTTTTAAAATAACTATATCATTCATTCTATTCATTTATATTTACGGCATACATAGTTAGATATGTACAGAATATCTGTTCTAATCAGGGATAGGAGCCAATTTCTACAACTTTATTAATTGGTAATGTACAGTCGCTACAAGCCAAACTCGGACATCATAGGAAAATAAAATTATCTACAAAGATATTTTAATTAAAATAAATTAGAAAAAACACGAAAATGTTTTTTAAACTGAGTGTAATGTACAGCTGAAAACAAAACCAAAAAGCGCCAATTCACAAATTATAATTAACAATTTAGACTTAAAAGTAAGATTTGTGTAAAAGAGCCCGTAAGCCAAACTCGGACATCTAGCAATGAAGCACCCAATAGTTACAAACCTAAGTAAAATTTACTGTCGCCTTTAGGGTTAACGTTATAATTGATCAGGGGAATTTCTTAATTGCTTTATTCTCATTAACTGTGGAAGTAAATATTAACTAAATTACAATATCCAGATAAAGGGACCAAACGAGCATGGAGTTAAGAAAAGTGGTTATTAAGCATGCGGAAGATGGAAAGTATGTGCCAGAAATATCAGAGATTGCCAACAGAAATCATTCAAGGTTAATGACATCATAAAACGCTTTAAACCCAATAATCAGGTGGAAAATATATCCAAGACAACCCACAAGATTTTCAAAGAAGAAAATGATCGATATTTAATCAGAAAAGTAAAAGCAAATCCGTTTCTAAGTGCCCCAAACCCATCTATTATATTTTGCCATATCTTTTGGTTAAAAAGAATTAATTTATAATTTTTGTTTTTATAATTGCAATAAATATACTATTAAAAATTCATTTAACTATGTTTATTATTTTTAGTTTATAAATTTTAACTGTATTAGTATCTTGTCTTTGAAGTCCAAGTTTCGCTTGGAGCGACTATCCGATAAAAAGTGGTCTAAATGAAATTAATAATCATACCTTTGCAGTTTATATAAATGTTTTATACAGATCTTTTGTTATGTGAGTCATGTTTAATAAAATATTTTTGAGGTACTAATATTTTAAATAAAAAAAGTTTCACGCTTCTGCAATTAAAACATATTGAGTTAAGAAAATTTGAATGTATATTCTATAAAAACGCGCTATTTTACACCTCTCCGTCGACTGTCTGGATGAAAACACGCCATTCAGAGTTTAAATTTTTCACCAAGACTGATTGTCTAAAATATTTCGTCGTTCTATATAATTCTATAACTCTTTAAGGCTTAATGTCAGAAGATGGAAACGTTCGACTGCCAAGATAATTTTACTGAATAGGATAGACCCTCGGTTGGGGCACCTCGAAATGAGGATGAGATGCTTCCGGCATGGTGGTTGGATCTCGCCACCCTGGAGGGTACACTAATAGGTGGGGGATCTGGCTCCTCCCATCGATGACGGGACGTACTTCCTTCGGGGAGGGTTGTACCGTGGCCGGTGACGGCCCTTAGGACTCAACCACAGTTCCCGCCAATTGCTGTTGCGGCGGTCCGGTCATTCAGTTTTATGGTTTAAATCCGTGTGCCTTAGGGCGGGTCGGAGAGTTAGATGGTTGACTTTACTGAACAGGATTTATAGGAACGAATAACTGTACAAAATGTGGACATCATAATTATTTTCAGAAATACATTTATGTCTAAAGTTGATTGAAGATGAAACTGAATTTTAAATTGAATCAGAAAAATATTTATTGAATAATTCTTGGAAATGTTGTATACATTTTTTTAAAAAAATATTCTGTGGTACACATAAGATTATAGCGCTGAAAGATTCGATTTTCTGTTGTTATGTTTAAAAATATATGTTAAGATTCGGGAAAGAAGTATGTATTTGTTGAGGTTTTAACTCTCCCATTTCAAATTTAAATCCTCCTGGAGCTTACAGAAATTTAGAGAGATATATAGTACAATTTTCTAAATATCGTAAGACTTCTATAATAGTATGAGTTATATAAATCGAATTTTGGAGCTGAAAAATATTTTGCAGAGGAAGCTTATTAAGAGACAATGGTACATAAATATTTATTTGAAAATTTTAGAAGTATTACTCCTCGCGAACCAACTGGTCGTTAAAGGTGACTTGACTAGTGTATTTGTAACTGCCAATTTTTATAAAAATTATTTATAAAAGTAATTATACCAAAGTTATTTATGATAGGCAAAACGAAAAAAAACCTGAACAAATTAATATTTTAAGCTTAATATATGGCAATTTTTTTCTACTGTATGAGAATCAGTCAAATTTTTTCGCACATTTATCAGTATGCGGATTATACGAGAACCATCGTAGAACAGAAACAATTTAAAATTAGTAAATTAAAAACAAGAGAAAATTTAGAATTATGAAAATTCTTCACCTTGGAACTTTTTCAGCTCATTCGTAAGCGAAGAAAGTTTGTCCAATGATCTAGCATGGTGAAATTCCAGGTTAAATGTGGTATCAACAGGAAATTAAGGCATCCAGATATTTTCCACCATGATGATGCATCTGCTCTCTGGGAACACTTTTCTGAGGAATTGTTAATTAACTTGGATGTTCTCAGTCTTGAGTCAGCCTCCAACTTCCAGCATAGAAGCCTCCGTAGTTTCATATTTTAAAATTGAAAAGGAAGAATTAATAACATTTTTCACCTGCACCAATATTTGTTATATAAAATTTTCATAATTCAAAAATATAAAATATCTTAAAGCTGATGTGTGACTCATCAGTTATCAGTTCTTTCGAGTGACTGAAAATAATTGCATAGTGCATGTTTTTCTTTCTTTTACTGGTAATTTGAGGCGAGTTTAGCACAAGTATACATTCATGAAATATTTTGGGAACAAATAGTTGAAATTGGTATTACATATAAGCAAATAATAAAAATGCTTATAATACTCGTGATTTTTATATATTTAATTTATGTCTAATATTAAAAAAATGTCCAGGATTTCAAAAATCAAATTATAACAAGAAATAATGACAGAAATAAGCGTAACGAAGCTCACCAACTCCAAAAGTAAAGCTAAGTTAGACGAAACTTTCGAAACTGTCCAGAAAAACAATACCCATTATAAATCATACATTAGTATATCTATATAGATTTATGAAAATTTAGATTTACTAAAACAATTTGTCATTGCTTCCACAGAGATTTCTAAAATGCTAATAAATATCCAAACTCTTTATTGACTTGAATGACTGTTTATACAGATATTTATCTCTTCATCCATGAATTTATTTAACCTCCTAATTACATGAAAACCTTTATTTGGGACATGTTATTTCAATTTCCATAATAACGAAAGATATTTCAGATACTGATATTTTACAAAGGGATTTTTGCATTTTAAAAAGATGTAACACTTGTTACTTCCTTTGATTTATATACTAAAAGTCCAATCATTCGATGCACATATCAGACTCACCATTATTGTGAACAAGTTTAACAAATATGGCTAAACGAAACAAAATGTGTCACTTCAGAACTCCGTTTTTATTCAGTTACCCCCGAATAAAAAAATTTGAATTTCAAAATAATTTTAAGCAAAATAATAAAACAATTTTAAACCTTTGAATATAATTTAAATACTCTAACATATAATAGCTCTAACATTTTGAATTAGTCAGCCAACTACATAAAATATTGAATTTCACAGATTTGAAAATCAATATTTTTTTAGGAGAGTAGGAGGATTTAAGAGTAATGTTCTATTCTAAGAATGATGCATGCTCGTCAAATCAAATGATGGCACAACAGATTACCCTGAAAATAATACGAAGAAAGAAAAGTATAACGTTTTCGGGCGCCTAAAGTCGTGGGGTTCCATTTGATAATCCAGCTTTGATTTGTCAGCATTCCTTGCTTTTTTTTCTGAACTTTCATCTGATATTTCTACGAGACTATTGATGGGATGATCTGAGTAAAGATAATGCATAATTAGGAATTTTTCAAATTAAAATTGATTATTCCAAATATTTATGAAAAATCTTGCTTTATTCTGTTTAAAAAGCCAAACCGCAAAATTACTCCTGCAATTCATTGCTAATAGAAAACTATGGATTTATGGAGATTATAGATATTTTGATTAAAAACAAATTACATATAAAAATAACAGTTAAGGCATTCTCTCGCATCACACAAGTTTTCACTCAATATTATGAGATCCACATCTTTCTTAAAGAAAATGACAAATTAAACTTACAGAAATGGCTTTGATAAAAATCAAATTCATTAATAAATAAACATACTCATACTTGCCTAATGAGCTATTCTCCATTATTGTTATTGGTTAAATAAAGAAGGAAGTAGATTCTATTAGAAACATTAGATCAGTTTATTTTTTTTAACCGAAAAATTTCATTCCAATAACAAATGCAAAATCAGAAATACAAAAAAAAGACAATTTATTAAAAAAAAGAGAGAGATTCAGTTTATCAGTTAATTTTAATAAAATATATTAAGCCAAAACAGTTCCCTTTATTTTGATTGTAAACGGAAAGGATATAGAGAAGTAAATGTTACGAGAATTTTAAGTTGGGTCACGAGGAAATTAAAGAAGCTGATTTACTTACCAAGAAAATGCTCCTAGAATATATTTGGTTCCTGATTGCAAAACTAACATTTACATTTATGAATGAAACATTATACAGTAGACTCTTCTACATCGAAATTAGAAGGCTATCTTTGTGTGATTACTCATTATAGGGAATTTAGCTGTTCGGCAAATTCATTTACAAAAGAGTAATTTAGTTATAAAATGTCTGTAGTCCTCAATACGCGGTTTGTTAATCTCGTTGTAGGAGAGTCTACTGTAAAGAAATGACAAAATCTTGTAATCACAATTCAAATGTTTATGATGAAATTATATTCGAAATATACATATGCAAACAATGAATTTTTAACACAATTACCGAACTGTACATGTACAATGCTGAGAGATCCCACCCCTTTGACCAAGGTCTCGATTCGACTTCTGGCTCTGCCCCATCACCATCGTTCTTCGAGCGTTTCGAGGGATTCACCCACCACGATATTCCTTGTGACCGGCAACGAATCCCACAGTGTTCGGCAGACCACAGCTTCTGTTCGTGCATCCCCGATTAGCAAATGAAATGTGATGAATGTTTATTGCATACAAATGGATTGTATTTGAACGATATGCCTCTATTGTAAACGTCAGTGGCGTAAAGAGAAGGGAAGGATTACTTCCCCGGATGTATCTGTCTCGAGCATTTGTCCAAAAATGTCACGAAGATAAGATAGTCAGTGGCAAGAATTGAAGATTAAGAATAATAAATGAATCAAAAGAAAATAATTCTAAACATTTCTCAGGCTAAAAAAATAAAACTAGCAAAGTCTTTTTTTCAGACGTCGTTCTCGTGTGGTAAACGTGAAAAATAAATAGTAATCCTCTTAATTTAAAATTAGTTATACTAGTTATGAGCTCACTAGTATGATTTTCTTATACGTTGCGCTCCTTAACATTTTAACTTTTATGACTTCATAACGTTTACTACTTTTAGTCCTTAATTATGAAATCAACTTCACGGAATCATTTTCAGTCTATTAATACATTGGCCTCCATGGGGGACATCGGTGACCGACATCTAATTATTTCAATAGCGCCATGCGAGTTAAAGTCGCCTGGGGAAGAAAACTGGTCTTTTAGTATTTTTCAGCTCTCCCAATCATATTCTCTGTATTTCATGATATTTCGCGACGGATGTGGCTCTTCTACATATTGATAAGATTCTGCTTGAGAATATTATTTGAAAAAGATAATGCAAGCTCATTTCTTGTAAAATTATACTCTAAGAATCAAGACGGTCAGTAATGAAAATTTTTTTAAACTTGCACAAAAATATTAAAATACTAATTATGCTTATATGTCACAAGTAATCCTGATATCCAATAGCCATTTTTTCCAACCAATTCATATAAAAGTCTTTGGCAATTAGTGTTTTAAGATATAGTTTTTATTGTATTTGTCTATACGCTTATGTTGAAACTGTTATTCTAAAAGTCAGTTAAATGGTTCAGTATATGATCCTATTATATTTTAAATATATTAATTTTAAATCTAAATGGGCTTATTGCAATTCCGCAGTCTACAAGTGACGTAACTAGGAGTTGAATCCAGAACAGACAGTCCCAAACGAAGCGTGAAGTAGTTTCGACAAATTATACATACTGTGATCTCTTATAGCCAGACTCTTCTTGCGTTTTCAGAGAGACGAGGGGAAAACTTTGAACTGAAAACAAGTCATCGCATACTGATCTCAGAGGCCTTGTAAGGAAGCCAATAGTATACTCCTGCTCGAATTTTGAATTACATTTTGTAACACTCAATATAAATAGCAAATTTAACGCATAATATTTTTTGCACAATGAGCATCACTAACCCGGCAAACCATTGGTCTAATATATTTCATATTACTAAAGGATTTTTGTAGCTAACCAATTCAATGAATGAAAAATTTAAAACCTCAATAAGTTTTATTTTAAATTTATAACCTCAATCAGTTTAATATTTAAGAAATGTCAATATAATAAATGATTTACCTTACATTAGGTGGCAACATTATTTTTACGGTTTATGTTAGTTACATTAAGTCCTTGACTTTCGAATTTACTGAACATCCGAATGGATGACATCGGATTAAGGGCAATGAAATAACAAATCTCTATAATAACATGAAGGTTATTTGAGATACTGAAACTTATTCAAGAGAATTTCGTATTTTAAAATTCCTAATACTGTTTCTTAATTGCATATTTAAATACTAAAAATTTAGTCATTCGAAACACATTTCAGACACATCACTGTAAGAAGAGATTAACATCGCGATCTATTTGGGATGGCATGGTTTGAATTTATTGGCCCAAGAGTCACTTTTTGGCCACATTACTTCAGGCTAACTACCATACTTCTGCTTAGGCACTTCTGCTTTGAGATGGATTTCTCAATTCTGGATAATAGGCAGAGGATAAGAATGCAATCTGTGCCAGTCCCATCATTATACCGAATTATTTAACGGAGAGTAATGAGACGTAGCTTTTAACTGCAATGAGAATTTGAGTTGCCACTGACTATAACACGTTTAATTTACCTTTTTCACCCCATTTGGGTTACAGACCAGAATATGCTTCAAACTTCATTCATTAAAGGCGTTCATAAGCTAAATGGCATCGATCACCGAGCTTTGTTGTACAGTTTTTCCATTCTTTATTAAGGATTTTATAAATTAGGT
The DNA here is from genome assembly GCF_947563725.1 of Argiope bruennichi. NCBI lineage: Eukaryota > Metazoa > Arthropoda > Arachnida > Araneae > Araneidae > Argiope > Argiope bruennichi. The sequence continues at coordinate 27,094,865 of NC_079156.1, read as the reverse complement.
ACATATAATGCGGAAGGTCGAAATATGCATCAATAATTCGTTAGTCTATTTAATTAATATGATAATTGCTTTGATTCTTGAATCCTTCATTTTTCGTAAAATTCTCAAGAAATGTATTACGGCAGTCGACATTAAACGAGAGTATATTATTCCATGTCTGGTAATGATTAAACTTTCCTGGTAGACTGACCGCATTATTCCACTCACTACATTAAATGAGTTAAGGCAAATGTAAAGAGGGTAGGGGCAAAAAGATAAGTGAGCTCTTACGAAAGAAGACTCTCTACGCCACTGACAACTACACAAATCTATTCCGCAATTAGGTAATGGACAATTATGTAGTTTTAGTGCTTGATAAATTTATTATAAAAAAGTTAATTAACGGAGGATAACTCTGATATTCACTGGTGTAGCGATGTTAGAAGTTCAGCTTCAATCGTGGTCGCTTTGACGAGACGCTAAAGTAATATTTTCATCCATTTGCTCATTTGTTGCGGAGAATTCCGCTTGAGTTTGGTCCTGCATTGAAAATTTACCGCCACACCAGTGATAATAATACAAGACATCAATAAATAAAATATAAAATGTACCAGAAGATGTAAATAGGATTAGAGCAGCGAAATCATTTTTTAGAATATCACGCATATGTTTATCACGTCTTATAGTTGAAAATTTCCGATGATTACCGAATTTCGTTCGATTCACAAATTCCTACTCATTTGAAGCGAAGAATTCGAAAAGAAGCCAATGGATACTTTGATTTGGTTTAGTTACATTAACGTTCCGTTTTATAGCAACACTAGGGCTATTATGGGATGTATTTCGTAATTTTGAATCGAGGGGAGATTATGAGGTTTGCACCTGATCTGGCACCCCACATCTCCAAATTTCCATACCAACATAACATCAGCGGGAGAACAATTGTCCCCGACGGATTTAACGTGCACCAGACTCGCACACACGACTGTACTTCGGTGTAATCGGGTCTCGAACCTGGAACCCTTTGGTCCCGAAAACAAGATCTTACCACCAGGTCATCGCGGCCTATGGATACTTTGAACATGGCGAAACATCATTCATAAATATTTAATTTGATTTTAGACAAAGCTTCTTTTTAACTGCCCTGAAGTACAAAAATAAAGTATAAATTAGATTTAACTTTTTATTTTAAGATGTTGCTAGCATGTATTAATTTTTTTTTTAAATCAGGACTTCTTTTAAAAAATAAACAGGCAACAATATTCCTAGTGCTAGACTACTAAAAAATGAATTAAAGACCGTAATTGTTGTTCCACATAATTATTTGCGTTTCTTAGTGTAATCAGATATTCAACAAGTGAAAATTGAATTAATGTTACAGAACTATGAAACAGTTTTTTTTTGTATCAATATAATAAATTTATATCCATTAATCATTTTATGTAAGCTTGCTAAATCTATAAACAGAAAAAATTAATTCAACATTCTCTTTATAGTCTATTATTGAGACATATTGTTCTTAGCGTATGAGCTAGTGCAGATCCTGCATCACTAAACGGTCAGAAATTCATGCTTCAACTTCTCGTTCCATTCGAAATAAAAGTCTATAAACCAATTACCTATTAGATTGCTTTATTACCTTTTCCTATTGACATCCCAAAGTATGACGAAGGAAACCGAAAATATACAATATTAAGATCAAATTAATATTAAAGGTGAGAAACAGTTTCTGTTTCTATGTAATATTTAAGCTTTAAAAGGATTTTCTAGATTTTTATCTCCAGATTATTTTTGACATCAGAAGGAAAAGATAAAGTGATTTCTAAAAATGATTCATGTATGGGATCTCTGAATAACGATATATTAATCATGGTGCCAACTATCACAGTGTCATTTTCATTAACATGTAATAGAAAATTAATTTGATTTATATTTAGCATTCTGTGCTAGTTTTTACCACAGAAATTTTAAATTGTTCCTTAGTATACGATTAATGTATACGAAAAAATTGAAACTGTAAATGTCATACGTATTTTAATAGGGAAATAAAAGTAGGCAGATTTCTTAAATGAGAAAATTATTCCTCATTTGAGAGTGTTGATTAAATTTCCGACGAAACTTAAAATTTCAGGAGTAAATAATTTCATTATCAATATTCAAGAGAAATTAAAAAATGAATAATTGTTTTTTCATATTTATTACAATTTAATCTTTCAAAATCAAATGAATACAATATTTATATATAAATAATAATAATTAAGTATGAAAGCACTCAGTAATTAGATTTTCTAAAAAACTTGAAATGAAACTAAACACAAGCTGACAATTATATTTTGAAAACATTATTAACAGAAAAATTACTTAATTCATTCGCGTCGTGTACAGTGACATAAAAAATTTAATATTAAACCTCAAATTAATTAAACCCTCATTTTAAGGATGATAAAATATCTTAATGGATTCGACTGACTAGGAAACAAATCAACTGCACCTGAAGCTATTTTTCCCTCGAAGCATGTTAGATGTATAGCCTAATTTTTCAGTATTTTCGTACGTCCAAATCCGAAGAAGCGATTTATGAAAAGTTAATTTCACACTAAAATTTCCTTTTGTTTTTCTATGGGACAAAGTTGATGGAGAAAAGAGAAGAAAGAACTGTCAGTAAAATCCTCAAGATACAAACTTTCATCCACGCAATTCAGTTAATAACTGTATAACTGAGATGCTAAATAAAAAACAGTAAAAACGTAAAATAATTCATTACGAGGACATTAACAAATTTTAACAGTCGAAAAAATATATCCTATCCTTCAAAATTACGTTATGAACATGCATCTGGCTCATATGTACGACGGATATTTAGTAAAACGATGTTTTGAGCCAATGATTTTTAATTACTACGCCAAAGCGAGAGCAAAATATTGAGGGAAGGGAAAATATTTTATTTCTGTAGAAATAGAATTTTATTTTCCTTAGCCGTTCAGAAAATCATAAATGCTATTTAATTTTCAGTCATTTTATCTCAAACCGATTATTAGAATTATTTCTTCGAGATAATTCTAATTAAATTACACATTCTATGGAGCGGTTTTCCACAACCTAGAAATAGAGGCTTTTCCTTCATTTTAAATTGCTGTAAACGCATGGGAAAATAAATATTCATTACGGAAAGCATTAACAAGCGGACAAAAAATTTTAAAAATTACAAAAAAAATCTGAGTTTGATAGAAAATAGCTATCACTTAAGCACTGCACTATAAAATAAATATCCCTATTGGAATTCTAAACATGAAAGATATGTTGCAGAAATGAAAAAAATGCCTTCTGGTCTCTTAAATGGAATATCATATTGAGATCTAACGTATATTGAACACAGGTCTCCAAACAAAATTTTTGTAAACAGGAATTTCGTAATAATATCGAGATGAAAAAATAGTGGCAATGTCTAAGCTTATCAAGAAAACGAGGAGAAAAAAACTGATGACATTGAACATGAGCTCGAAAGCAGTTGTTAATGAAATACAAGAACCATTACCCATACTACCATTGTGAATCAAAAAGAAGTATTCACACAAATATTGAATTTAATTATAAACCCATCCACTCCTAAACAATACAGAACAACCTTTGAGAAACAGAATTTCTTTTCACATGTGGGAATAAAAAAAAAATTTAACTATTAGCAATGATGCATAAACTTCAGATTGTTTCATTTCCTAACTTGACAAGATGACTTTATTGGGCAGAAAATAATAGATAGGATATAACTAACTGAAGAGAAAGTATTTGAATAACTAAAAATGTTACCCAAGTTCATGAGATCAGAAATGTTTGTGGAAAGCATTCGCCATACCATTTGCAAAAGAAATTTCAATTTTGAGTTCGCAAGTCACACTTGAAAAAAAATTCTTCAACTTGATATAAATGCTCTTAAAAATGAATGGTTTTTCTATATTGCGTTAAGTGACAATTATCTAGTTGAATTTTAGTTAGTTGAAAAAAGAATGACAGAAACAATTTCTTGTCATTGATAAGACTCTCTGGACAAATGCAGGACTTCAAACATGGAAACATGAAGTAAGAATCTTTCGCTCACATACATTCAAATGTCTTATTTAAAAAAATTATAGAAAAACAACAGCTTTCTCAAAAAGGCCCTAACAGAAATTGTTGAATCTTTACTATTGTAGTGCTTTTAACCTAAAATAACACTTGGTTAAGCACTTAGGAATAACCTTCGGTTATCTTCTCTCTCAAGCCGAATAATTCATCTAAATATCCGAATGGCTTCTGTTTCATCTTCCGAAATAAACTGACACTTTTTCGCATTTCTCTATAGATGAAATACTCAACTAGACCATGAACGTAAGTTCAAATCAAATGCTTCAGTTCAGATCTTGAAATTTTAATAAGAATTCAAAATGAAAAAAAATAATTGAATATCATTTAAAGCTCGTGGAAACTACTTTTGTTATTCTATTTTTTAAAATATATGGAATATAAAATACTTTGCATAGTTCTTGCCAAACAGCGGAAAGTTGCATACAAATAAGAATTTTAATTTTATTTTAAATATAAACAGAAGTTCAAATTGAATTACGAGGTCGTTTCATATTTGTAAAGTCGGTCTTTCTTGTGGCTTTTAACACCATTTTATTTTCCTAAAATATGCAAATTTTAATTTTGAATGAAGGAGAATGAGTTATTTTAGAATAATTTCTTCGAAATTAATGAAAAGCCGAGAAAAACACAAATTTCGGTAAATATCTTTACTAATTTTGGGCACAATTAGTAACTTCGATGCGTGTCACGCATTTCCATACGTCTATAAATATTTTCACAGAAACAAAAAATTATGAACTATAGTTTTTTTTTTAAATTTCAATAAGTAAAATATTTTATTTTGCTAGATATGATGCAATTTTTTAATAATCATAACTTGCACCGTATTGCTTAGTTCTGCATTTCTATATAACAAGAGCTTCTCTTTCAATTTTGAATAATTTAGCAATAGGTTACGGGAAATTATATTTTGAATCCGATTTACCCAAGTCTTTCTTTTAGGTGTTTTAATTTAACCAAAAAAATTAAAATAAATTTTCTGAATTGTTCCTTCTGCATTTCTTACTCTTTTTACTCAATAGCAGAACAGGGATTGAACACAAAGGAAGTTTAAAATTATAATGTTCGCGTAGGAAAATATTTGTATATATTTGCAAGAATAATTTTATTTATACAATAACATCTTTAAAAACATTTATCATTGATTAACTTTTATCGCCTTAACTATTTTCGAATCGTTTGGCAGAAAATATACCAGCAGCCTAACATACGTGGTACAGTGCATTCCAAAAATTATTTCAAACCCTAGGATGAGGAGCAAAGTCTTCATAATATTGTTTGCATGAAAAGTCGATAGAAGCTAGAACAGCAAAATAAGGTTCTTCGAAATTCTTTTACCTATATAAAAAGAAACAAGCCCCCATGCTTTCTCTATTATTGATAGATTTAAAAATTATGAGCACAAAATAAATTAACGGTTCATATATGAATATATGAATTGTGGAACTGCAATACACCGAAGCATTCGGATTGACACATTTTAATTCAAAAGCTACGTTCACGGCTCTATTGTTTTTGTTCGACTCAAATTCATTTCATGTAAGAGAATATATGTTACCATTGGAATAAAATAATAAATATAAATTGTTCTATTACAAATTTTATATTTGCGATTCTGTAAAATTTTTTAAACACTATTTTGCATGTAAATTTTTAATGATTTAATTATTGGAATTCCATTTCTAAAATTCATGAGGTGAAAATGTTTTTTAGAACAAGAAACCAACTTGAAGTTTTTAAGTATATTGTAGATCTAAAAAAATTTTCATTAAGTTCATACAAGGCAGCAACAGAAAAATCTTTTTAAAATATATATGAATTACTTTGTTAAATTTATGTACTATTAATGTTGAATATTAAACACTCGTAATCTGTAGAAAGGATAGATGAAATAATTTGGAATTTTTTTTAAGATAAAAAGAATATTAAAAACAGCCTTATTTTGAAATGCATCATTCTCTTTAAAAAATTTCAGCACAATTATATGCAGTCACGTGCTTATTTACTCCTAATAATTAACGTTTCGCTGAAACATAACCCAAAAATATATCTTCGTTGTATTTACTCGATTTTTTTCTCCTTATGTCCAACTTCGATACTACAAGTTTAGCGCAATTACATGTTTTTAAAGTATCTTCCTATTCTATTTTAAGCATTTCATATTATAGATGGAGTCGCAAATGCTTTAAGCAACTAAAAGAGCAGCAATTTCTCTTTGAAATGGAAGAGAGAATGAAATTTCTCTCACTAACGAAAAAAAAATTATTAATTTAAATTTGTAAGCACCATTTAAGTGCGAAGCTACCATTTAGTTCCTGCAGCGAAGTTGAACAAAAACCAAATCGTCTGCCAATGAATAATTAAATCAACTGCAATTCAGTTGTAATCCAATTAAAAAAAACTTTTCCGAACAATGAAAATTTTATTTTTATTGCGAGTAATCTCAAGAAAATTATTTGAATCAGAACAACAATTTTTTTTAATTAGACACTATTATTATTTTGCAAAAGAGTTTTATGCGATCAGAATAGAAAACCAAATTTAACTGGCTTCAGCTTTTATGCAATAAAACACTGTTGGATATATAACATAATGCACAATAATTAGTGGAATAAATTGTAAGTTGAATATCCAAATTCTGAAATTATTTCATGGGCTAATCAGGAAAATACTAATAAAATTCTCAATTTCTCAAATCTTTGCAACTTAATAACCATATACAAAAATAGTATGAAAGTCAATGCTTTAGTAATCTAAGATGTAAGCTTTCAGCTATTAAAATACGGTAAAACCACCTTCCGATAGTCAGATTACAAAAATTCTTATCACTTATCCGTTTGTGTATTTAACTACAGACAGGCCAATTAATATTATTAAAAAACTTTAACATTTGAAGGAATCCCCTCGCGATTTTTTTTTTTAATTTTTAAGATCTTTATGAAATTTAAAGTTAACTGTTGGTCTAATTCACAATGAATTCGCACCTGGTACCTGCATTAAAAAAGATGAATAATGATTTTTTTTTCGTAAATTTTGCTCTTCAATATGCAGCGTGAAAGAAACTGATTAAAATAGAGCATGAAGTAATCGCAAATACTAGGATGGGACTCATTTTAAGTACTATTATTCAAATTACTACATCAAAATAATATTTCGTGGAAAATTTGTTAAATTGCGACAAATAATTTCGCAACCTGAATTTAAGAAGACAGAAAGAATGTTAGTTGTATTAACGATTGACGGTAGTCTCAAGCAACTAACACACAGATCACATTTTTGCAGTGAACTAAACTCAAAATTCCCTGCGATATTTTAAAAAAAATATATTAAAAACATTTGACGTTCGTAGCTGTTTAAATGATTTTATTAGAAAATAGATTTATCCAAGTTTTGAAGAATCCTGAATGTTATTATCTTTGTGAGAGTTTTTTTCTACAACAATTCTGATCGATAAACTTCTTAATATTTACAATTATAGACAGCAAGTTGGTTTTAAGTCGCCGTTCAAATAAAAACACTGTTTACCAACGGATTCTAAAACCCTCCGTGCTTTTGCGCATGCGTTAGGATGGGTTTCATTCGACAAAATAGGGGTGAGAATAAAGATGAAAGGAGGATATTTAATAATAAAGTAAATTCTGGAAATGCGCATATCCTTCCTCGTCTAACCCCTTAGTGAGATAGAATCGTCGAAAAATTTTCGTCTCAGAATACTGAAACGAACAGTAATACAATTCAGCTTTATTCTTGTCAAATAAGACTGAAGAGAATAGTTTATTATTACTTACAGCACATTATCAAACACCAATAATAGATTCGTGTCACATATGTAATAATTTAATCTATATTGTTAATTTATAGAAAATCCAGTTTGCTCTAAAAGTTCTGAAAACAATGTCATATTGACAATAAAATTTGGTAACAAGAAACTTCCTAACATTCCAAACTAGACATTTTTATAATACTGATACATTTAAAAGTTAAATTATCTCGTTTAATAAAATTTAGAGCATCAGTATTTTTTTAATTTTTAATTATTGTAAAAGTATTACTACTAATAAAATTTATTTAAAGAAATTGCACACACTCTATCATGTGCAAAAAATAACGCTATATAACATTAAAAATATGCAATAGATGCACTGTTTAGAGAGTTTAAATTGTAAACATCGCATCCTCAAAATCCAAGGATGAATACTTGTATATTTGCACCATTTCTTTTAACAAAGAATTATCATTTCAAATGGCAATAAAAAAATAAAAATATGACAATATTAAAATGAAAAACAATTCAGGTTTACATACATTAGATCACTTGGATATGTTGAGATACATAGTCTTCTGATTCGAAAACGAGTAGTAATCATAAAGACCAACTATTCTCACTTCCATTTCCACAAAATTTTCGTAGCAGTGAATATGCTACAAGTGTCATGAACTTAAAATTGTTAAACCAAGAATATCGATATATAGTATGTTTTATAAACTAAGCACACAATTTATGAAACATTAAAAAGGAAATATCAAAACATACACTGGTTAACAAGTATAAGCATTTTAAAGAAGGGGGAATGGTTTAATGTTCATTTTTTTTTTATTTGCAATTTTTTTTTTATTTGCAATTTCTTTTTTTTAATGTTAATTTTTTTCAATTTTTTTATTTGCAATTTTTTTTTTCCATTTTTTTTATTTGCAATTTTTTTTTCCATTTTTTTTATTTGCAATTTTTTTTTTTCCATTTTTTTTATTTGCAATTTTTTTTTCCATTTTTTTTATTTGCAATTTTTTTTTCAATTTTTTTTATTTGCAATTTTTTTTCCATTTTTTTTTTTTTTGCAGTTTTATTTTTCATTTTTTTTCTATATTTATCTTATTTCCTTATTTTTTTAATATTTTTCCCCCTAAAACATTATAAATGCAAAGTAGAAATGCACAATAACAGCTAGGAAATTATTTGTGATAGTATCTAATATAAATGTAGTAAAGTAATACAGTTTAACCCCATATTGCAGAATTTATTTTTTCAACCACAACTGTGTAAACCGATGTAAATGAATAGTAAGAATACACTGCAAATATTAACTTGTTCTCTTAGTTATTTAAAATTAATTTTTTGAAGTAAAACGAACTCAAATTCTTTTAAATAAAACTAAGATTTCTTTATATATAAGATTCCCTACACCTAAATTAAAATTTAACAATTTTTTAAAATCATAATGAAAATTTTAATGAATGAAAATTTTTAAATAATATAAATAATTATGCAATATAGGGTTAATATATAATTTTAATATTAAATAGTATTGCATTAATCTGAACACAAATCATTACCATTTACAATAAAAAGGAAAATAATGTGATCAGATTTCTGGGAATAATGTTTTTAATTCAGTTCAGCTGTCCTGCACGATTTTAATTTTCAATGCAACTTGATTGAAATATTTTTATAAATTTCTAAACATATCTTTGACTTATAGGAAATACATAATGAAAAAAAAAAAACAATAAATTTCAGGAAAACAGAAATTTCCTAAAATTTCTGGATGAGTTATTTTTTTTTAATTTTTATTATAAACCTTCTATGAAAATGAATGTTAATAGAATTAATAAATTTCAATATAATTCGAATAGAATAAACTTCGATATTATCATAATATCGAATAATTAAAATATTTCCCGTTTTATTAAAAGGAAATATTTTAAATGCAAGATTATAAAAAAGCCTAAACTTTTATTGGCTGGCCTATCCCATGCAGTCCGTTTGAACTGACAACATTAAAAGATGTTCATGACACTTTCACAAGTTTGAAATTCATGTTGATCCGAGACTCCAAAAAATGCAAAGATTCTTAATTTTCTACATTTCCCTAAATGATATATTTTGGAAACGAATTAAAATTCAAAAGTATAATCGGCTGAAATAAGTTTTATAGATTAAGATTCGAGTTATATATATTAAAAAGTCGTTGGTAAACTTTGTGAACAGTTAAAAAAAATTAATGCTTTAATATTACATACTAGATTTTTTTAATGATCACTAGTAAAATATATCAAAAATTTATCAGAAGAAATGTTAAAATTACTTTTTTTGTTCATTTTCAGGAAAACGTCTGCTGAAACTTTGATTATGTAAAGCAGATGCATTCTTTTCGGATTAAATAGACATCGGAGTTATTTGTTGCACCAGCGCAATACAACTGCATTTTTCAAGTAAAAGTTTTATCTCCCAAATTAAGAATTTTATAACGAACATTTTCTTTCAATTTCATGCTAATTCTATACTAAAAATATTTTATTATTATGAGTTTATATCAAATTTTTATTTTATAAAAATCATTATTACACTTAGTATTTATCAGAAATTGCAGCATCATAAATATATAATATGGTCATCAAAAGTATAAATATTATGAATATATGATACGGTCATTATCACACATAAATCAGCAATATTTATACATGCAAAGCAAAATTATTCGAAGAAGCAATGTCAAACATTAATTAGTTTACAGAAAACATCTTTTGCAGTCTACAATACTAGGTTGAACACTGACGCATTCAACTAAAAAAATTACTTTATGAGACTGCTAGTGTGCCAAGTCCACTCCACTAGTATGTAATATTAATTTGTCCGTAATGATGGAACATATATTTTTTGAAGAGATTGAAAAATAACATTTTCATCGGATGTATAAATTTTCGATGCCACGCTTTCGTTTTGATAAAGCAATTTTAAAATTCAAAATCTCTTCACATCATAAGTGCCCAGTGTCGATACAATGTATTGGACCAATGAAAAGCTATGGTATTAACAGTTGGTTACCAACAAATTATCCGCCTTTCTTTCAAGAATAGTTTTTTCTCCCCGTTTTCACTTAAATGATTCTAATTCACAGATAATTTCATCAACTAGTTGAGAAGTTCGAACTTGTACTTTTAAGACTGATCATCTGCTGCCGAAAGACGGCCGATTTATTTCTACATATAAGATGTAGAAATAGATTATGGATAAAGTTGGTGAAATGGAGTTGACCCGAGAGAATGGATTTGGATTTCACCGATGAATTAAGAGAAGATTTAACTGTGAAGAATCAGTCTTGATATTGGAAATTTATCTGCAGTCGATTTTATTCATGCAGCCGTTTCTTTCTCTTACTTTAAAGTGGTCATTTTTCTTTTAAATTTTAGCAACCATAAGGAGTTTTTTTTTATTATTATTATTTCTGCAGCTCTGCAAGAGGGTTTTTTTAATTGCTGACAAAGATTTTTTAGTTTCTTCTTGCAAGGTATTTTTTTTTTTTTTTTAGTTTCTTCTTGCAAGATATTTTTTTTTTTAGTTTCTTCTTGCAAGATATTTTTTTTTTTTTAGTTTCTTCTTGCAAGATATTTTTTTTTTTTTTAGTTTCTTCTTGCAAGATATTTTTTTTTTTTTTAGTTTCTTCTTGCAAGATATTTTTTTTTTTTTTTAGTTTCTTCTTGCAAGATATTTTTTTTTTTTTTAGTTTCTTCTTGCAAGATATTTTTTTTTTTAGTTTCTTCTTGCAAGATATTTTTTTTTTTTAGTTTCTTCTTGCAAGATATTTTTTTTTTTTAGTTTCTTCTTGCAAGATTTTTTTTTTTTTTTAGTTTCTTCTTGCAAGATATTTTTTTTTTTAGTTTCTTCTTGCAAGATATTTTTTTTTTTAGTTTCTTCTTGCAACATTTTTTTACACTTGCAACAGTTCATCAATGGCAAGAGATTTTTTTTACACTTGCAACAGTTCATCAAAGGCAAGAGATTTTTTTTTACACTTGCAACAGTTCATCAAAGGCAAGAGATTTTTTTTTACACTTGCAACAGTTCATCAAAGGCAAGAGATTTTTTTTTACACTTGCAACAGTTCATCAAAGGCAAGAGATTTTTTTTTACACTTGCAACAGTTCATCAAAGGCAAGAGCTTTTTTTTTACACTTGCAACAGTTCATCAAAGGCAAGAGATTTTTTTTTACACTTGCAACAGTTCATCAAAGGCAAGAGCTTTTTTTTTACACTTGCAACAGTTCATCAAAGGCAAGAGATTTTTTTTTACACTTGCAACAGTTCATCAAAGGCAAGAGATTTTTTTTTACACTTGCAACAGTTCATCAAAGGCAAGAGATTTTTTTTTACACTTGCAACAGTTCATCAAAGGCAAGAGATTTTTTTTTACACTTGCAACAGTTCATCAAAGGCAAGAGATTTTTTTTTACACTTGCAACAGTTCATCAAAGGCAAGAGATTTTTTTTTACACTTGCAACAGTTCATCAAAGGCAAGAGATTTTTTTTTACACTTGCAACAGTTCATCAAAGGCAAGAGATTTTTTTTTACACTTGCAACAGTTCATCAAAGGCAAGAGATTTTTTTTTACACTTGCAACAGTTCATCAAAGGCAAGAGATTTTTTTTTACACTTGCAACAGTTCATCAAAGGCAAGAGATTTTTTTTTACACTTGCAACAGTTCATCAAAGGCAAGAGATTTTTTTTTACACTTGCAACAGTTCATCAAAGGCAAGAGATTTTTTTTTACACTTGCAACAGTTCATCAAAGGCAAGAGATTTTTTTTTTACACTTGCAACAGTTCATCAAAGGCAAGAGATTTTTTTTTACACTTGCAACAGTTCATCAAAGGCAAGAGATTTTTTTTTACACTTGCAACAGTTCATCAAAGGCAAGAGATTTTTTTTTACACTTGCAACAGTTCATCAAAGGCAAGAGATTTTTTTTTACACTTGCAACAGTTCATCAAAGGCAAGAGATTTTTTTTTACACTTGCAACAGTTCATCAAAGGCAAGAGATTTTTTTTTACACTTGCAACAGTTCATCAAAGGCAAGAGATTTTTTTTTACACTTGCAACAGTTCATCAAAGGCAAGAGATTTTTTTTTACACTTGCAACAGTTCATCAAAGGCAAGAGATTTTTTTTTACACTTGCAACAGTTCATCAAAGGCAAGAGATTTTTTTTTACACTTGCAACAGTTCATCAAAGGCAAGAGATTTTTTTTTACACTTGCAACAGTTCATCAAAGGCAAGAGATTTTTTTTTACACTTGCAACAGTTCATCAAAGGCAAGAGATTTTTTTTTACACTTGCAACAGTTCATCAAAGGCAAGAGATTTTTTTTTACACTTGCAACAGTTCATCAAAGGCAAGAGATTTTTTTTTACACTTGCAACAGTTCATCAAAGGCAAGAGATTTTTTTTTACACTTGCAACAGTTCATCAAAGGCAAGAGATTTTTTTTTACACTTGCAACAGTTCATCAAAGGCAAGAGATTTTTTTTTACACTTGCAACAGTTCATCAAAGGCAAGAGATTTTTTTTTACACTTGCAACAGTTCATCAAAGGCAAGAGATTTTTTTTTACACTTGCAACAGTTCATCAAAGGCAAGAGATTTTTTTTTACACTTGCAACAGTTCATCAAAGGCAAGAGATTTTTTTTTACACTTGCAACAGTTCATCAAAGGCAAGAGATTTTTTTTTACACTTGCAACAGTTCATCAAAGGCAAGAGATTTTTTTTTACACTTGCAACAGTTCATCAAAGGCAAGAGATTTTTTTTTACACTTGCAACAGTTCATCAAAGGCAAGAGATTTTTTTTTACACTTGCAACAGTTCATCAAAGGCAAGAGATTTTTTTTTACACTTGCAACAGTTCATCAAAGGCAAGAGATTTTTTTTTACACTTGCAACAGTTCATCAAAGGCAAGAGATTTTTTTTTACACTTGCAACAGTTCATCAAAGGCAAGAGATTTTTTTTTACACTTGCAACAGTTCATCAAAGGCAAGAGATTTTTTTTTACACTTGCAACAGTTCATCAAAGGCAAGAGATTTTTTTTTACACTTGCAACAGTTCATCAAAGGCAAGAGATTTTTTTTTACACTTGCAACAGTTCATCAAAGGCAAGAGATTTTTTTTTACACTTGCAACAGTTCATCAAAGGCAAGAGATTTTTTTTTACACTTGCAACAGTTCATCAAAGGCAAGAGATTTTTTTTTACACTTGCAACAGTTCATCAAAGGCAAGAGATTTTTTTTTACACTTGCAACAGTTCATCAAAGGCAAGAGATTTTTTTTTACACTTGCAACAGTTCATCAAAGGCAAGAGATTTTTTTTTACACTTGCAACAGTTCATCAAAGGCAAGAGATTTTTTTTTACACTTGCAACAGTTCATCAAAGGCAAGAGATTTTTTTTTACACTTGCAACATTTCAAAGGCAAGAGATTTTTTTTTACACTTGCAACAGTTCATCAAAGGCAAGAGATTTTTTTTTACACTTGCAACAGTTCATCAAAGGCAAGAGATTTTTTTTTCTTACACTTGCAACAGTTCATCAAAGGCAAGAGATTTTTTTTTCTTACACTTGCAACAGTTCATCAAAGGCAAGAGATTTTTTTTTCTTACACTTGCAACAGTTCATCAAAGGCAAGAGATTTTTTTTTCTTACACTTGCAACAGTTCATCAAAGGCAAGAGATTTTTTTTTTCTTACACTTGCAACAGTTCATCAAAGGCAAGAGATTTTTTTTTCTTACACTTGCAACAGTTCATCAAAGGCAAGAGATTTTTTTTTCTTACACTTGCAACAGTTCATCAAAAGGCAAGAGATTTTTTTCTTACACTTGCAACAGTTCATCAAAAGGCAAGAGATTTTTTTTCTTACACTTGCAACAGTTCATCAAAAGGCAAGAGATTTTTTTTCTTACACTTGCAACAGTTCATCAAAAGGCAAGAGATTTTTTTTCTTACACTTGCAACAGTTCATCAAAGGCAAGAGATTTTTTTTTCTTACACTTGCAACAGTTCATCAAAGGCAAGAGATTTTTTTTTCTTACACTTGCAACAGTTCATCAAAGGCAAGAGATATTTTTTTTCTTACACTTGCAACAGTTCATCGAAGGCAAGAGCTTTGTCCCTTGCAACAGCATCATTACTTGATCACGGCATATTGGACATAGTTTATAATGGCTGGGCATTCCATTAACCTATAAAGGCTTCTCCGTTCATATATCTGATATCATAAGGTTGATGGAAGTCGCTAACCTCCTCACATAATGCATTATAAGATGAGGAGAGGATAAGAAAGTAGAGAAAGTATTTGTGACACTGAGTAACATTTGACATCAGGGTTTTTTTTCTCTCTTTTCCTCCTTCTCTTCTTTGTTGCATATTCATTCATGCTCACTTGTTGAAAAGCTGGTAATTTCGAAATATTATGCTTATGCGCTTCACTTCTATGTTTGTATCAATAAAGACTACTAGCGGCGTAAGTTCAGTTCATGTCACAAATAAATGGTAACCATGATAAATTTCCATTACCGTAAGTGAATAACTGATAAGGCACACTGATGCAGTCAACGCAGAACTTTACAATAATGAGAGTTTTTTTCCAATAATCGTTCCACTAGTACTTGCAAAAATTACAAGTTTAGTGTAATATATACAACTGCAGAATAGAAACTAATTTGTACATTTAATTGAACATTTGAAATATACAGAAACAATTTTGATGCTGCAATTTTCAAAGAGAAAAATAAAGTACTATCTTTCCATCACATGTATTAAACTTTAAAATTTGGATAACAGAATTATTAGAAATGCTATTTTTAAAAATTATTTATCTCCAAACATCTTCTATAAAGTAAATAGCATTTTCAAAAAAAAATTTGGAGGTAAGGGATAATCATATTTGATGAATATCCTTTGTATCTTTTTTGTATAATTATGATATGAACGATAGTTTGAATGTACTAAAAGAAAATGTCCGAACATTTTCCGTCCATCTAAAAATAAATGGAATTAAGTTTAATACAGCATGCATTTTAATTTTACTCATTACCTCTGTTTACACTGAACATACTTTTAATCAAAAATGCTGACAAGAGTACAATGTTTGCAAGTATAACAGCTTTTTAAAAAAATGATAAGGGAGAAAATTTTTAATTAAGCCATACGTCAAGCCTTTCTGCGAAGTAATTCTATGATATAAACAAACAACACATCAAAATATTCCAGCAGTTTCGACTAACTTTTGTTTTTATGAAGTTCATTTTACAGATATTTTTTTAAATCTTGAATACGATTTTTATTTCAAGACAATGTTACGGAAACTTCACAGAAATGCTCAATGCACTGGTGCAAAACAGCTAAAATGTAAATTTAATTTCCTTTACAAATAATATTTTTGGAGTCTCAGTCTTACGAGGAAAAATTACATATAATAATATAATTACATAATCAGTTATATAATTAATACATACAACATTCTCTAATTTAACGAACATAAAATATTGCAGAAACTGTAAACGCAAAGCTTCGCAAATAACAGACACAATTTATATCATTCATCGATACAAACACTTTGATAAGTTTTTTCCACTTTTAAATTTACTGTAATTATGCATTGCTGGAAGTCAGATCATAAATAATTGTGGAATATTCATTTGCAATATATATTTAAATGGTGCAATATAAATTTAAAAGTGCAAAATACATTAAGTGGAAAATAATTTTAAATAAAAAATATTAGATACAAGAAAACATTTAATGCAAAAACTTTAAAAATTAGATTGTAAATTTCTTTAGAATTTTTATATCTAATTATTAATTTAAAATATTAATATCTAAAATAACTTTTTAAAGTTCTTAAATGTAAACTTTCGTAGTAATTAGTACTTCATGAGCAAACTGGCATTCATTTCATTAGACAAATGTCTTCATTTCAATTATTAATTTTTAAAATCTATAGTATTATTTATAATTATTATTAACCCAGTCATAATATAATGAGTCAATAATAAATAGCAACCAATAACTTGTTTAATGTGCTGTAAGTATATTTAATAAATTTCATGAAGTCTTAACATACCTGCTTGTACTTTTAAAATGAAATAATGCTGCAAAAGAAATAAACATTTGTTTTCTTTAGCAATTTAAATTTCATACTTGAGTTCATTTATTCCCATAATCCATAAAATTGAAACTGCGATCCTAGAGTACAATTTTCAGAATAACACAATTTTTGCAATAAATTAGAAAAACCAATATTTTAAACTAAAAACAAAATCTCACCTAAGCTTACTAACCATATTCTTGTCGTACTACTAATTTCCGCAATTTTATATTCCTATATTAAAGGATGTGTCCTGTGACTGAAAATTGCATTTCCTATTACTGTAATTACTGAAGAGATCGATTTATGAGCAGCATTAAATGTACCATATTTAATGTTCTACACATTTCCGTTATATCCATCTCGACAAAATCGCTCACAAATTCAAAATAAGGAAAACAAAAATTTTATAAGCATAGAAAATTTCAATTCTATAACATGAATTTGTAGAAAGTCCATTATGGTAAAAAAAGCCTTTGCTTAGTATTAAATATTGAAGTTCACTGCAAAAACGTTACAAAACAGATGAACATTCTAAACTGTATTAATTGTTGGAAGTTAGGCCAAATTTTGAAATGGTCACAAATTAAAATACAAAATTAAATGTAAGTACAAATAAATTGTTCAAGATTATCATTAGTTAACTTGATATTGGTAAGATTTCCAAAAATTTCAACGCATTCTGAAATTATATATGAATACGCAACGAGATATTTTCATGGAAATGAATGCAATTCTTATAATTCACATCAGCCAATTACTTCAGTCTATAACATTTCGGGAAGATGAAATCACTAACAATGGAATGCTTTAAGTATATTATTTACACACATCTCGTGTCACTTTTCATTTTGAGATTCTTCCAAATATTAATCATTGAGCCTCATCCAGATTTTTAGACTTTAAATTTTATAATTAAAAAATGAGGAAAAAACATTCTAAGTTAAAAAATGATTTCTATATCGAAATTAATTTTAGAATTAAAAATTTAAGTAAAAATTCCAATGCTTGAGTAAACCAGAAAAAGAATTTAAACAGCTAAGAATCGTTAAAACTACAATGAAATAATACGTCTTTTCTAATTGTATAAATCCTGTCATCTAAGTTTCTTTTAAAAGAAAGTATGATGCTAGAAAATCGCAGGATTCTATGTGAATAAATTTGATGAATGGTTGACATACACATGAGCAGAATCATTAATACACTGAAGAAAATATGACGAAACTCACAATAGAACCGTTTGTTCTAATTAAAAATGGGTAATGTTACCTAACAGTTACAGTATTATCATGATTAACCCATCGGCATTTGATATTTTTAAGATTTCGCTGTTCGTGCTATTTGCAAGCGAGGCAGATTGAAAAGAAGTAATTTAGAATTGGAAGAGAATTAACTTTGTTCCATTAAGTGACAGGATTTTTTTAAGGAAGTTTACATTAAAAACATACTAATGAGAAACTAAATTGCGCATTTTTTTCTCAAACATGAAAATGCCTTAGTCTTGGACCAAAATCAAAACGGATGAAAATTGCTATTACATATTTAGATTCATTGGCAGACTTTCAAGATTTCCCTGCTTAGAATAACCTTTGACTTAAATATTTTTTTTATCTGTTTCAAGGAAATCATGTATCGTGAAGTCAATAACTTCGATGGGTCGGTAGTCAGGAAATAGTTCTCCTACAATTTGATTAAAATATATTTCATGGTTGAAAAAGAATCTATAAAAATTCAAAGTAAATACAGATGCGCAATATTTTATATAGCAATCATGACTTTCAGTTATAGATTGCAGCATTGATAAGATTCTTCATTTTTATAGATTAAGCTAATGAAGAAAAATAAAGGTTGCGCACAAGTACTTTTGTGTAAATATATTATAATTATGTAAGGGTTCTCATAATTTAAACGCGTTTAATTCTTTTTAAAGATACGCTAGAATTCAAAAGAAACATTGCTACAATTCATCATTGAACTATTAGCATTTTTTTAAAATTGTCTTCATTTTGTGAGAAGTTGCTGCTCTTCTTATATTAGTATCCTACATAAGAACACAAGGACTATTTCGAAATAAATTTCGTTATTCTACACTGTGGACACGATACCTGAGCAAATCACACTCCCCTCCAAACACAACGATTTGAAGGTAGGTGGATGTTAAAAGTGATGACAAAGGTCACCATGTCCGCATATATCAGAAATCAGGTTTTGGACCTATGAAAGTTGATAACGTACTAATCTATTTCTATTTCTATTAAGTTCAATACTTATTTTTGCTATCAATGCGCAATCCTTAATATTTCGCTATCCGATATCGTTTTTAACCGGTTTATAAACGAAATTGATGTTGAAGCAAAAGCAAGTTTCTTCCCCCTCACCCAAGGTCTCCCAAGCAAATTTTGAGAAAGGTTTCTTGGAATAAAGCAGAAAAATATCTTTTCTTAGAATTTTCATTTTTAAAGATTTTGAAAGTTTGATTTGGATTGATCGAGTCTTCGATAATGAATTTGGGACCTAAATAATTCATTATTTGATCTCGATTTCCGCAATTACATTGAAAAACTAAATTTTATTAGATATTCAATCTTGATCGGATTTCAAGCGATCCTGTCAACTATTTACTTTTCCACTCGGTCAAAATACGTTTTTTATATCTGTTCATGTGCTATGCTTGAAAACTATCTTTTCAAATTTTCTATTGTTATTCGGTTTTCTTACCACTATAAAAAGGTAAGATCTTTTTTTAGTATCATTAGGGGGAAATCTAGATATAAGGGTAAATAAGGGAAAGCAGAGATTGAATCAAAAAACGGAATTCTCTCAGTTAATCTCGGACAATTGGGGACGGAAATAAGTTTCTCCCAAACGCATTACTTATGGACGCTCTACTGGATACAAAAAAAAATAAAACACTCCACTAAATTGTGCTTTCCTTTAACAGTAATTCAAATGAATAAAAATAAGACAGGTGAAATAATTTTTAAAAATTATATTTTTAAATTAGAAATTAAATATTAGTGGCTTAATTTTATTCAGGATGATGATCTGTGATGATAAATGAAGTGCCAGAAGAGAAAATGACAGGAAATCGCAAATATCTGCTTTTGCACATATCTAGGCACTAAAAAAAGTTATTTTAATTCACCCTCAATGTGAAGCTTCTTTTAGTTCCCGAAACAATTTTTTAAAAAATTAGTTTTAAATGCATTTAACACTTTCGGCGCCTAATTCAGCCTATAAATAATATATCTCTTTATATACTGCTGAAAATTATTTAGAGTACTATCTAAATTTTTTATTCGTTTATCACATTATAAGGCATCACTCATATGCATGCAAGTGCAAAAACGAATCATAGATCTGAGTATGGTACATATCAGTCAGCCTGTAAGGCGTTACTTTAAAACTGCGAAAAACGGAAAAGAAGTATCAAGGTTAAAGTTTTATAAAAACGCAAATGACCGCAAATTTATATTGAAGTTGAAGATTCGTGCGTTTTAATACCTGACGCTACCAATTTTTTGGGTTTTCGCTTGTAGTTCAATTTAGTTGCGCTTAATAACTGATATTTATAACTCTTCAATCATTTTGCACATAATTTCGAAACTCATTTATTATAAGTCCCTTCAGTTTTTTAAAAAATGTACCCGATTCCGATTTTTTAACTAGTTAAGCATGAATTTATAAAACTTTTTAAAAGACATCAGATCAATGCTTTCAAATTTAAAGGTAGAATTCGGCCTTTAAATTTATCTTAAAAATGAAGGTGGGTGGTAACAGCAGATGTGGTCACAAATAAAAATAGTATTGCAATTTTTAAAAAAATTGGGAGTAACAATTATTTTTAAAACATCTTTATCTATATTTCGCAGCATAACATCTGGAAAGATTAATAACAAAAATGGCAGCATACGCAATTTATCTATTTCCAGAAAAATCAAATTACTCTTGAGAATAATCTCAGAAATTCGCCTATATATCAATGCTAAAAGTTAGTTCAGATATGGAACGAACCTTGTAAAAGAAATTCTTTTGAAAGTTTCGCATTGCATTAAGCCTAATTGAAGCATTTTTGAAAGACTTAAATTTAGAAGCAAGAACAGAAGTTATTGGCATAGCTTTTGAACTACAAAAAATATATTAACGTGTGGAATAAGATAATATAATAATTCTTATGAAAGAATTATACTTTCTCATAATCATTTTCAGCTTGGGCTTTAACATCACATCAGTATAATCCGTTCCAATCAAGTGCCATACATTTCAATACTTCTGAAATAAAATGTTTGAAATTTTATTCCTATAATCTTGAGAAATACAAAATGTTCACTTTGATAAATATTCTGAAACGGACAAAGAGTCTAGATCACTACAAGAAACATTTTCTGTTAAATAGTAAATCGAATTGTAAATGAACAGAACGTTACTTTCGAACTCATGGTGTTCAATGGCAAAAAAAAATCTGAAGTAAACGCAAAAAATGAATTAAATCAAAAATAAAATTCAGAAAACAGAAGTGATTAAGGATGCATGTTTAAACCTCGTAACGACATTTCGAAAAATGTGCCCAGAATTCAAGCAAAGGAATAAAACATTATCATTAAATGATAAGGACTTACAAATCATCTCGATGCCTGACAATCATACACCAAAGAGAAACATTTTTCACGAAGGCGAAAACAAAATCTAAAACAATTCACATTTCAAACTCCAGTTTAAAGCATCTACTAAAGAGAATTGAAGATACCTTAGATTAACATTTTCAAGAACGAAGTTTCAAGAAAATACGAAGCAATATTTATTTTTCTTCATTATTTTTATTTAACATCAAAACGATTCAGTGAAGCGGAAAAACTAAATTTATTTTTCTCACCTTTAACCAAAAAAAAAATGTATTCTTAATTTTTATCTGGACAGATTTTAATTTCAATCTAACGCAGAAGAATTTTATCGAGAGAAAAAAACGAAATTATCTAAAAGCTTGTCAACTAAAGCATCAAGATATTAATCAGATTAGAAACAAAATTTTAAAATTTATAAATAAAATTTATATATTTTATCCTCTACACAACACATTATTTCACGTGCCCATCCAATGAACATGTCTAAATTATTACACTACAAGGAGATAGTACATAAAACAGGAGTTAAGCAGGCTATAAAAAATGCTAATCCAAAATTGCAATGCATATAAGAGTTTCCGAAACGAGATAAGATTGTTTTAATCTCTAACTTCTGATCAGAGAGGGTAACCTTTCTTTCCATCAAAGAATTAAAAACACATAAGCGAATCAAAAAATAAGAATCCAAATAACGCATTTTGATTAAAACTTTGTTATATTTATTAATTAAACCAGTCCGTCATGATTTCATAATTTGATTCAATTTTCTCTAATATAACTTCGAATAAGCAGATTCTGTACATAAATAAAACAAATAAGAATCGCCCACTATTTTAAACAAGGAGTTTAGTCCAAGTTTTTTTTTTTAAGAATATAGACAATTATTTTAAAGATTTTTTAAAGTCTCAATTTAATTATATCTAAAATATGTCAAGAGGCTTGAAAAAATTTAGTTGTAGATAACAGTCATTCTAAATGTAAATACTAAATGTTGGTATAACGCCAAAAGGCTAATAATGTTAATTGTATTTTACTGTCGTGACTGAAAAAAGTGAAAATAGTGGAATACATTCGAAGTCAATATTATATATATTTCTAACTAGTCAACTGGCACATTTGACAATTCGTCAGATTGAAAAGTCAATGCATAGTCACTTCAAATATATATATATATTGAAATAATGCAAGGAATTTAAAACTTCTTTATTTTTCAATATTTCACCATATTAAAAAAAAATCCTACATATATTTTTAAAAGATTATTAAATGATTTTTCAATACTTTTTCTGAAAATTTTTTCAAAATTCTTCGCAATTTAATTTTTCTTCACACCGTCATTTTAAATTTAGTTAATTTCTAATTTACATAATTTAGAAAAATTTACTCAAAAAATCTAGGTGTTACATTAAATTGGATTTAACATCCAATTAATATTCCTGCTATAAGATCTCATTTAATACATTTTATTTGAACTGAGTGCTTTCATAATCTTATTAAAAATTTTTACAAGACACTAATATTAAAATTACATTAACATTAACATAAACATAGTATATTAGATATATCATCACCTAATCTATATACTTATAATAAAGCTCAATGTGTGTGTGTGTGTTGGCGCTCTACAGGCCAGACCGTTTGACCTACAGCTACCAAATTTGGTACATGTATACCTTAGACGTCAGGAATGTGCACCTGGGGTTCCTGTTTTTGAATTTTTAATTAGAATTCTAATTATTAATTAAAAACTAACTTTCCCGCCAAAAAGTCTTCATTTTCCCTACCGCCAAATGAGTAAGGCTTCAGGGGTTTTTTTTCACAATAGTAATCAGGCTAGGCATAACATTTTTCGGCTGATTATTTTAAACGATTCTGTTTATTTTCGTAATGTTTGATCCATTTAAAATTAAACATTGTTAATTAATCAATCTTTCAGATTCATTCTGAAATACTTTTGAATTAAAATAAAACAGAATAAAGGAAATTAAAAATTTCTAATCTACATAGCGTTACCCCAACTGGCGTAGAAAAACTCACGCATTTCCGTTACCGTAACTAGCGTTGTAAATTCACGTATGCGCATTGTGTTCTAATTGTTGACATGACAACCAATATCAACGGACGATTTAAATTATTTTTAGATTAGTTGCATGCTTTTGTAATTAAAGTGTATTTATGTTAGTTATATATTTTTTGTACATGTTTATAGTTTTAAGACAATCGTTTTTAAGTAGTTTTTTTTTTTTAACCTGTTTTCAACCGATTATTTTAAACGATTCGTTTTATTCTTTTAGTGTTTGATGCATTGAAAATTAAACATTGTTAATTAACCAATCTGGTCATGATGAATCCGAGAAAATTTTGTTGACAAATTTTTGAAATATTACATAAATCAAGAAAGATATTCTTTAGTGCCCATAAAGTTTAAACGCTCAGTGACTCTATTATCAGTAATCATATTATTAAAAAAAATGCTTTGTTTCAGTAAAAAATATTATATTAATTGCAGATTAATCCTTTCCACTTTAATTTAAAGTATAAATTCTACGGGAGCCAACAGAAAAGTAGAGAGATACATATTACGTTATGACTGAAGGCGTTTATAATATTATGAGTGAATTATATGCCTATCAAAATTTGATGTTTTAAAATATTTTGATGAAGAAGCTATTCAAGTAGGAAATGCATAAAATATTTAATTATGCAAATTTTAACGAACATTGAGATTGGCGAACCGGCTGGTCGCCAAAGGCGGCGAGTTAATAATAAGCATGAATGATCAAAAATATTGTACATTCATTGATAATTCAACTGTTATGTAATTTTGATTAGATCAATTAATGACCATTGAAGGTCTTACAGATATTAAAAAATTTTAAAGCATATTTAAAACTTTCTGATAATTAATAATATTCAGTTTATCATTTATTATTAAAACATTATTACTTGAAAAAATTAACATTATTACCTGAGAGTGAGATTAGTTATTTCAATTCTGCGCTGTTTCCAGAAACATTTTTCAAATTAAATTATTTAAAATTACAAAGAAATTATTAACCAAACAAAGTTTGTTTTTTCCCAAGATCTAAATTTCAGAAAGATAACCAGTTATCTAATTTCAATTAAACACTGTACAGCTTTCGACAGATCGATATAAATTAAAACACTTAATTAACTTTGATTATTAAGTATTTAATTTTACTAATACAAAGACTAACTACTATTATATTTCGATGTATAACGATACTACTAATATATTATAAAGAATTTTTAAGATAACACTAGTATGTTACAAGTTGGCATTGAAAACAGGTTTTAAAATTAAATAGTTAAGCTAATAAAAGTGAAAATTTATACCTGAATTGCTTATTAATTATACTGTTCTTATTGTATGAGATTTAAATGCATACAAATAAGAATTTGATTTTAAAAACTTAATTGTCTGACATTCTGACAAAGTATTAAGAATATTAGGATGTTTATATTAATACCATGTTTAGAAGTAAAATTGAATAGAATAAATTCATTTAATATTTTTTTTACTCGAGTTCTGGTAAACTAAGTTCTAAGTTTTTCAGAAGATTCTGCAGTGTCTTTAGAAGAAAAGTGATAAAATTTCGCATTCTTCTTTATTATCTTTTACATTAGTACTAGACAATTTGGCCAACGATTCTTTAAAAGACTTCTCCTGTAATAGACGAGGAGAAGTAAGATTAAAGCCTAAAATTTATAAATAAAAGAACGTATAAATGAAAGCTTTGAATCGTAAATACGAAATGCATTGTTAGAACGGCAACAAATGAATCAAATGTTATGAAACGACTTATAAATGGCAAACGTAAAAAATGATATTTTACAATATCTCATTTTTTCCTTTGTTACTTGAAGATTTTAAGTCTTTATTCAAAACCGATTTGAAATGAATATTTAAAAAGTGAGTAAAATAGTTGGCATCCATTTTTCGTATTATATTAATTAATTTCAAACGGCACGATGTGCCTCAATTATGGTATTTTAGATGCCATGAGAAAACATCATTCAAGCATCAAATTCCCACGAAATAACTGTTGTTTATAATATATCAAGCGTACATACCTGAAGGAAATGAATTTTCGAAAAATTTCAATGCTTTATTTCAAACCGAATGATTTGGTTCATTTTAATTCAGACTTCCCAATTCTTTACAAATGATTATAATATTTACTTTAAAATATTTCAACCTCTCCGGCTGTTGGCTGTAATAATATGTTGATACACACTGCAGCAACTTTCTGTTACTGAAATTCCAGTACTGACTAAGCCCAATACGCTAAGATCAATTTCTTTTAAATGTTATTCGTTTCACTCGATCGAGATGAGTCGTTGCTATCTCTATCTGAGCATTGTATCGATTAGGGTGTATTATTTAAAGGCAATAATTCCAAATTTTACAAGTAAAAGCCAGTGCTTAATTAGTGCTAGTTCCGAGACAGATTAAGAAACGCACTAACATTCCTATTGATTCGTCATTTCACACTTTTTTTTCTATTACTGAAAACTATTGCTACTCGAAATAAGGAAGATAATAAAATTCACAGCATTTCAAGTACAACTGGGATTTCTTTTTCGTCATGTGACTATTTTAAGCCAAATTTTTGCGCAGTAGCTTCTGAGGGTAAAGACCCTTGAGCACCCGAGGGCAGAAGTTTGACTTCTAGCTCAAATGAAGATAGCACACACACACTCGCTTGCACAATCCCTTTTTACAGGGGGGGGGGGGGCTCTTTCACACACTTCACAGATAGAACACAGGGTAAAGAATAACCATGCCTGAACCAGGATTCAAACCCGAGAAGTCCAGATCAAGGGGAAGTCGAGCTACCCCTAGGTCAGGACACAGGTGAGCTGAATATTAACGATTATAACAATTTAAAAAACATCTTAAAGTTAATATACTGTATACAATGGATATATCCAAATAAGGTTTAAGAGGTTAGACTACATTTGGCAAATGGATAAGGTGACAAATCAATAAGATGTCGTATTTTATGGATAAATTTGGCTGGACATTTGATATTACCGATAATTTTTGGTTGTCGTTTTTTGGATAGAGACGTCAAGCCTGCAGATTTTCCACAGGAAGAGAACATCCATGCCCGAACCAGGACTCGAACCCGGAACGCCTAGATCACGTGGAAGAAGCGCTACTCCTAGGCCAGGATGCCGGCACAAATAGAAATGAAATGGGAATTTTCAGGCTTTTTTTTTTCTTTTTT
This sequence comes from Argiope bruennichi, assembly GCF_947563725.1. Taxonomy (NCBI): domain Eukaryota; kingdom Metazoa; phylum Arthropoda; class Arachnida; order Araneae; family Araneidae; genus Argiope; species Argiope bruennichi. The sequence continues at coordinate 27,067,964 of NC_079156.1, read as the reverse complement.
TCTTTTTTGTAGTTTCACTTGGTTTCATAACTTCACTGTACAACGAAAAATTTCTGAAGACTGTATATGATCAAGTTTAAAATTTATAAATTTTACTCAAGCACTAAAAACGCATATACAGGAACTACAGTCTTGGCAGATGGTGAATTTTTAACACTCCACGCCCTCTAAAAGAACGAAAATCTGCTTGTACAGCATTTCCACAACCTAAGAAAACCATGTCTGAAATTTATATATTTTATGCTCAAGAGTTTAATCCAGAGCTAGAAGCTTTTGTGAGTATTTCATTCTTAGCATGATTGGATTTGATATACCTAATGTCTACCGACCTCTTGAAGGACAAATTGTTTTAACTACACAAAGGCTCAATTAAATGCTTCAAATTCGTATAATAATAAGATTTGTGTACTTAAGGATGAAAGACACAATGCTTGCATCAATGATATTAATCAATTTTAAAATTCAAAAATTTGTTCTTTCATAATTTTAATTTCGAATCCAATTCAACTTTTATGATACTAATTATCGCCACAATTATTCTGAACTTTGTACATTATTTTAACATGGTACAGTCTAATCTATACAATTTATTGAATGAAGTAGAGCTTTCTACATTGTCATGTAAATTGTATAAGCCTTGATAGTTTTATAACTTCTCGAGTTAGGGGAAGATTTTCAATTAGGCAACTGATTCGAGTTTCTGGGCTTCGAGGGGGGGGGGGGCAGAATTCAGGTATACAGATTAAAAATATTTACCTAATTATAAATAAATTTGTAAAAATATAGTTAATAAATTTGCACAATTTCTATGAACTATAAATATTAGGGCTATGATGTTTGTCGGCACTAAATTCCCAAAATCAAAATAAAGTTGAGAATTATTAATAATATATAGAATATTAATTATTAATTGGTTACGGCATATTCAATTTTACAGATCTTGCAAAATATTTTTTTAAAATTGTGTTTGAAGTTTATTATTTACTCATGATAAAATTTCATTCTTTTGATCCGATAGCATTAACCCTTCTTGCTGCCGAATTTTAAAAATTACTATTTAAAAGAGGAGTCTGCCAGAAAGTTTATTTTTTTTTTTAAAGAAGTCGACTATTGTTATATGCTACCCAATAATAATAATACAATACGATTTGAATTTGTGATAGTGGAAAAGATGAGCACATAAAGTCACGAAAATCGTGAGATATAGTGACCAAATTACAAACCTGCGAAAATCAGAGATAAACATGAATTATAAGTTTTGAAAAAAAATAACGCGAATCATTTTTAATTCAGCAAAATATCTGTCTTTAGAATAACTCATTTATATAATTTTAAGAAACTATGTATATAAAAATGAACTATCTGCTTTTGAATTGAACATGAAAAAGTAAAAAGCCAAACTGAAATTGATGGCAAAAAACTAATCTACGTATTATCTCGAAGCTATTTAAAAAAATTAACACTAGTAAGCCAAAAATTCTGCTAAATGTGCAACTAAATTGGTTAGTTTTTAATGAGGGGATTATAATTAATTACCTGGGACCACAAAAGGCCTGAATTCATTCCCTTCCCAATTTTGAATAATTCGGACAATTAGATACTTATTTACCGGTTATGAAACATTTCATTGTTAAACGGTAAATAAACCCACTGCCATTGTTATTAAACTCGGCTTACCTAGAGGCGGCGTTAGCGGTTAGAGAAAGGGCAATTGCCACCCTATGGACAACCACTTGACTCAACCCATCGGCCAGCTTAGTTATATTAACGTCCCGTTTTAAAGTAACACTAGGGCTATTTTGGGACAGACCTCATAATTTTGAACAGCGGCCAGATGACGAGGATGACCTTGAACTGGCATCCTTCTCCCAACTTCTACACACCCCAATTGACAGAAGTTTTCATCATTTCAGAACGGTTATGGAGGACTGGGTATTAATGATTACAACAATTTAAAAACCATCTTAAAGTTAATATACTATATCTAATCGAAATATCCATATAACGTTTAAGAGGTTTGACTACATTTGGCAAATCGATAAGATGACAAATCAATAAGATGTCGCATTTTATCGGTAATTTTTGGTTGGCGTTTTTTGGACGGCGACGTCAGGTTCGCTGATTTTCCGCAGAAAATATCAGTATCTAAATTTTTAAAGAACGAAATATTTAGTTTTCTTTAATTAAATTGAACTATTATGAGTCATTTTGAGGCCAAATACGAGAAATTGTGCTCGCCCACTTGTCAGACTTTTCTTGCCCTATCCCCGTCGATAAACTTCTACCGCCGCCTCTGAGTTAACACCCCTCCCCACCTTGAATGTATCACCATTCTTGGCCAAGACTGTAGAGGGAAAATAATCCATATCGTTCAATTCCCAGCAAATGTATGCAATGAATATTCATCAGATCCTATTTGCCAAGCAGAAATGCAAGAACAGAAACTGTGGTCTGCCGAACATTGTGGGATTCGTTCCCAGTCGCAAGGAATGTCGTGATGGGTGAATCCCTCGAAACGCTCGAAGAACGATAGTGAAGGGGTGGAGCCAGAAGTCGAATCGAGACTGTGATTAAAGGGGTAGAACTCCCTCAACATTGAACATGTAAAGTTAAGTAATTGCATTAAAATATTCACGGGTGCATAAATGTATATTTATAAATACGATTTCATTATAAAAACATACAAATCTATAATTACAAAATTCAGAATTCAAAACCTCTGCATTTTGAAGGCCATTTCGTTTGGACCGATATCTTACAAATGCCGCGGTAAACATTACATTTAACTTAAATTTTAAATCGATTGCTTTTGCCAAATGCATTCCTCATTAAATACAGATGATTCACAATCAATAACTATAACGGTTGTTCGTTCATTTTCTTTTACATCATGACGATGGGAAAAATATATTTAAGTATTTAAAAATATAGGCGTTTTTTTCTTTAAAAAAGAAATATTAAAAACAGAATAAATTAGATAAATTAGACTTTTTTTCTTTAAAATGACAGTCTAAAAATAGTTTTTGTCAATTTAAATCACAATTACACATTCTATTTTAATTTAATAAATATGGTCAGTATTCGTGTAAGCTTAAAAAATGCTCTGATAAAATGATATTCACAATCTAATCCAAGCCCTGCCTTCTTAAATTATTTCGTGCGATTAAAGATGAATCTTAAATTTGGTTCTCAAAACTGTCAGTGCCTGAGCCATGACCATTGGCGGTGACCAAGGCACATCTTCGATTGTACGAATATGAAGCAAAAAAGACGAAAACTAAGTTTCGCGACGTTTTAACATGTTACAGTTATTGCATTCCGTGAGGTAATGTATGTAAGGGAATCGACTGGCAGTTCCTTGGGAGATTTAGTTCAAAATATGATACTGATCTGCAATTTAGATGCTAAAACTGTATACCAAATTTTATCAAACTCTTTATGTCATGTAGTTACCACGCTAATTCGGTAAGACGAACATTTATGTATGGATTTCGCTCAAAATGTGATCGATAAATCGTTTATATCCTTTGAAAGTACCGACCGACCGACCGACCGACTGATTGACGGATCGATCGTCAGACAGAAGGTTAATTCTTTGACAGATTCGGTTCAACATTTGATAGATATCGACACTTTGGATGTCGAATTTCACGTAACTAGCTTATCTAATTTTATCTAATCAAATTTTATCTAACTCATGATTTAGTAACAATCGTGTTATTTCATAATCAGACGGCTGAACAAAGATTTTAAAATTAATTTCCTTAAAAATCTAATACAAAACAACTTATCTGCCGTAAAGATCGCATGCCAAATTTCAAATGTCTAGTTCTACGCGATTTTCAGTTATCGTATATACAGGCGGACATATTTAAAAATTTCGAACTCAGGGGGTGTAAATTTGTCAAAATCTTCAGTTTGTATTTTTTTACTATTGTTGCATATACTAAGGAAAAATATTCTATATACTTAAAATATTTTTGCACAAGGAAAGAAAAAAAACAGAGCTCTTGTACGACGCGACGAAAAAAAACCGACTTCTTCTCATATAGCTAGGAGCATTTTAATATTAGTTTATAAAAATCGGTTTTTGAATCTTTAAATTTTGTGCTACATAAATAATTGCATTATTATAAAAATATTTTCAAATCAAAATCTATTGGATTTTAAATATCCTAGTTATAAACCAAATAAAATTTTTACTATTTATTTTTATTCAGTTACATTTATTAATGAAATTTCGACATTTAAATAAATTATAAATAAGCCATATGCTCAATTTAAAACATAAACAACAAATACTATTCAATTGCAAATACTGAGTTTTATTATTTGGATCAATACATGGATTCATGCAATAACTGAACATGTTTTTAAAATTTTAGAGCCTAACTCATTTTTATTTAGACAAGCTGCGGTATAAAATACTAATAGTTTATGGAGTAGTAGAGAATTAAATTGTCTTTCTTATTGGAAATTTCTACACTGGTTATCCTGAAAGTTCTATTGATCAACAAATTTTAGAAAAACCAAAGCAATTACAAAGAAAGAAACACGAATTACGCGTAAAATAAATTTTCAAAGTTTTTGATTTTTAAAATTTAATCCTACGCAAGAGAAATTTAACATTTTTTTTTCTAATGTAAAAAAGTAGTCTGCAGTGTTAAAAAAGGTTTCATTAACACTGTACGCAGTTACAAATTTGCGACGTATTTGATTTTAAACTCGTCCAATAATGCATGCCTCGAATTGATTCCTATGTAAATCCTCACATGTTATACTAAAGTCTGCTTTCATTAAGATTTGATAAAAATATTTTATAAAATTTCAAAATCGGAAAACACATTAATCAGAAAATCATAATTGATTATGAAACGTTTTTAACGTTAAATATGGGCAGAATTTTTATTAAGGTTATGCTGAAATAAGTTATCGTTGAGAAATATGAAAATTAACAGATAAAAAAAAGGATTAAAAAGTCGATAGGAAAGATAGCTTCGAACATTTAAAAGAAAATACATCAATGCCAATCGAAAACATTGGGTTGCACAAAGGATAAAAATATCCATTCCTCCAACACGCTTTAAACGACATTCCAATATGAAAGACATACAAGAAAACTAATGACCTCCTGATGTTTCGCAACAGCAGCAAGTGTTATCGTTTTTTCACCTACATCACGTGAAAAAAACGTAAATTCTGTTTTTAAAATAATTGAACATTTAATATTTTTTCATTTCGTATATTAAAAGATTAAAGGGGTTTTTTTTATCTTTATTTAAAAATGTCAAAACTATATTTTTTTTAAAAAATCGAAATTTAAAAATTCGAAACTTTATATTTAAAAATTTTGAAAACTGATAAATAAAAATTTTTTAATTGCTTCAAATAACTTTTGATGCATGAATTTAAAAATTGCTTTAAATGTTTAAGAGTACAGAAGTAAATTCCTTGGCTCATGATTTGCAGTTTTTAGTATTAAAATTTATTACTCTGATACAACAGTCAAGATCCGCGCTACCTGCTAAAACTAGGGTAAAAATTATCCTTCGAAAATGAACGAACATTCATGTTAGCTAAGTATTTTATAATGAATCATCACGAATTGTGTCTTCAAAATGCAAAGGCGGTTAAAAGTACATTATAAAGTTTGCAAACACTGGGATACACTTACATCAAGGTCTGAAAAAATATTAATCATAAAAGATTACTTACCTTTATTACAATTAATCTATAACAAATATAGCATATAATGATTTCAACTTAATTATTTGTTAGATATTTTTAAAACACGGTTCCTGAAATAAGAAGGCTAGAAAAAAATACCTTAAGGTGCTAAAATTGTTCATTTTGTTCTTTCCCAAAAATTTTCATTATTAAAAAATACACTAGCACAATTCAGAGCAAGAGAGCATATTTGCACTTCTTAAAAAATTTCAAAGCTGTTTACAATAATTATGAGAAATGACTTTTGATATGTGTGTGCTATTATAAATTATATTTTAAGAAAAAAACTCCACATATAAGAAAAAAATTTACAAATGCAAATCTCCCAAGGAAGTTCATGAAAATAGAAACGCATACACAAAGTTTTCCAGTTATCTTTATGTCAACCTTTGTTTATAACTTTACGAGTGTTAATTAGAATAGTCTTAATTAGTTTGAAAAATCCATTCGACCTAAATAAACAAAACTTATACGAAATGAACAAATATTTAAGTTACAATGAAATCTGAAATCAAGAAAATAAAATGAAAATATTTAGTCTATTTGATTATTCGATATATTTTATATTTTCAGAACGATCATTAAAAATAAAAATTCGTCTAATAGGCTTCACACGTTTATGACAAATATTACTGATTAGTAAGAATCTGTGATCGCTTGATGTTTTCTATTAACATGAATCAGTTGCAAGAACCGAATAAAAAATATCAGAATAATTAAAATACACAATTCATTAAAGCATTTGCTGTAACAAGATAATTATTTCAATTAAAATTCAGCATTAATATTCCAAACTGCTTCGAAAATCAAATTATTAATTATAAGCAATCACGTATTGATGTACAATTTGTAAAATTGTATGTAAACTACCGCAAATGGCAATTAGAACATTTTACAAGAGTGGTCCAAAGAAATTCTGAAGAGTAATGCATCGCGCATCCTACTTTTTATTTTTTCTAACTGAATTTTTAAAGACATTTTTTTCTTTCTGTAAGAAATGTGATAAGGAAATAAGGAAAAAAAATTAAAACCAACTAAATTGAATTTATGACAAGATACAAAATTGACTTATTAATTAGAGATACAAAATTGTAGGCCAGATACAAAAATCCCTGAATCTCGTTTTGGTACATTCACAAATTTTAAGTGCTAGTTTTGTGCAATATAATTATTAAATGCTTTATCGGAAATTGGGCTCAAATAATCTTATATCACCACTTCCCACATCTTATCAATGGTAGTATATGGAGTCTACGACCATATTTTACATTTAATAAATACCATACATAGGATGAATAAAGAAATCTAGTTGGGTTTTACAGATATTTATGTCTCGTTTTAAATGAATTTGAGGATCGTTTTGAGATGGACCTCATACATTCAAATCGCGGTCAAATAACTAGAATGGCATCTGAGAATGGCACTCGTTTTTCGAAACTTCCGCGCCACTTCAGCGGTATGGCATCTGATTCCGCTTAATTGAATCTAGACCAGACTCGCTTTCACGACAGTTCTTTAGTGGAACGGAGTTTCAAATCTAGTCGCGAAGCTCCAATAATGAATATTCTGAGAAATCGAAACTTTAAATCACTGACAGAAAAATATTCGATTCAATTTAGAGAAAATATACCATTATTTGCATTTTAAAACCTATCTCGCAAACAACTAATAATTAAATCATTCTAGTGAACATATATAATCGCCAATAGTCATTTTAATAAAAGAATAAGGCTCACCCGTTGTCCACTTATGGAAATGTAAAACCAAAGTTGATGAAATTCTTCCTCTTATTGTCCTTCGTCCAATCTGAAAAATAAATTACACTGTAGCATTAATTAAGTTCAATTACGATAAAATGCAATCCAAATGTACTTTTAGTCGCTTTTACTTGTGTACTAAAAAATAATACATTTTTTCTATCAAATATATGGAAATCAAAATAAAACCGGAAATGTTTGAAACTAAAATACTAAAAAAATTACTTTACAATGATTACCCTAATTCTTAAACACTCAATAAAATATTTATTATAATGTCATTAAAATTTTAATTGCCTTGTATCATTTCTAACCTGTTACCGCCCATTTCAACTATTTTGTTTGGACATTTAGGTTTTTCAAAAAAAAATCAATTTTTTTTTAATTCACTCAGTTTTCCTTCAGAAAAATTTTCTAATAAAATAGCTTTTTAGTCTAAGGCATTCCATCATTTATTATTAATAAAATCATGAAATGTTGGCAATTTATTTCAAAATTCGATTTAACTTAATTGATTAACCGACAATCCAATTTAAAAATGTAGACTTTCATTCAGAATACAAAATTTCAGAATTTTTAATAAACATCAGCACCGAAGTGAAACTTCATTATTCCAAACCTAAAAATTTAAAATAGAATTACGTTAGAACTAATGTTCAGTGGAATTATGGAAGTCCTTGATAATGATCTAATACGAAATTATATACAGTGAGCGAGATTACATGATTTTATGCATTAAGTACGAAGTTCAAATAGTGCTGGTAGAAGAAAAGTATTCGAGTCAGCAAGATTTGTTACGACGGGTATACTAATGATTACTTCAAAACGATACAAGAACAAGAACTTTGGAATATAACCGACACAAGCAGCAGCTGCGTTTATCTAAACTGCAGAGATAAGCATCTAACTTCTCTAAACATTAGATCGGACCAGATGTCCACCATATCACACATTCGTTATTTTAATTCTTCATTAATTATTTACTTATTGTTATACTAGATGTCTTTCAAGAAAAGCAATTTCCGGCCTAACTTATAAAAAGAGCAAGCATTAAGTTTTTAAATATTATACACACTTTTTTTAATGTAAAATATCTTGGAATGAAAATGAAAAGAAAAATATTCCAAGTAAAATATTTTATATTTTTTAATTAAATGTCTTTAATAGTAAGTATACTTTCTATAAATTTCTCGATACCAAGTTTGTTATAAATGCACTAGAGTGTGTAGGCCGTTGAACTGCCAAATTTTGAACACGTAGTTGCTTATTAAGAATTCTTAAATATTTTCATTAATATAAATATTTTATATTTTCAAACATGACAAAGGTTGAAATAAAAAAAGAATTTTCTAAAACAATGAATATTATCAAACAAATATTATGATTAATATAAAGTATGATTAGTTGAACAATAAAATTAATAAATTTATATGAAAATGACTTGATATACTAGAAATATAGCATAATTATTACATAAAAGAACATCGATCTCAAGAATGATAAAATTCGATTCCAAACGCAGACACCCGTGTTTCCGCGAAAATGTGTCACGTCTACATTTTTATTAAAATTAAATTTCTGCATTTTTTGGAGAACATTGTTGTACACAAAACCGTTGCCAGGCAATTCTTTACAAAAATTATGTTTCCGAGGTACCAATTTTATTTCTATGTAATTTTTTAATGAATTCAACATTTTGATTGAAAACTATTATATCTGCGCAACAAAATAGAAAAACTGTGAATAATTAGTTAACATTTTAACAGATTAAAACAGAAAAGAATTTTTTTTTTTACAGTTTAGTACTATTTATTTATAATCTTTAAAAAAATTGATACATTGTTAACATGGAAGAAAATATTTCAATATCGGTTTTTTTAGGCTGGCATATTTTTGCAAATTGCGTATTGCAAAAATCATCCAGCTGTCTACAGAAAAATCAATAACAGATGTAATCAAGGCAAACGAAGACGCGAGGTAAACCTAAAATATTTTCATAGTATCTGATGTATCTACTAGTACGCGAAAAATATCAGAAAATTAAATGATTTAAATGCGTTTTTTCCCAAACGACTGTAATAAAAATGTGACACGTAAGTACATCTGTAGTCACAAAACCACCAAATTTGATATATTTAAGTCACTGTGTTTTTTTAGTTATCGTCTAAACGTGCTTTTGAGACTGACAGACGGTCAATTCCAAGATGGATTTGGCTCAAAATTTGACAGGCATCTACAATATAATTGTTAAATCTATGTACCAAATTTTATCCATCTAGATTTCTTTTTGTAGTTATAGTGTTGTAAAATTATATCCGAAACGCAGACCAGACTTCCTATGAACAGATATTACTCAAAATTTGATAGAAGTTTACAAACTGGTATAAAGACCATGCACCAAATTTCATCCGTCTAGCTAAAAGCGCTTTTGAGTTATCGTGTTCATAGACGGACATAATGCCAAAAATGAATTTTTCGCAGAGATCCTTCAAAATTTCGAGTTCGAATTTCTTGAATATAATTCTCCTCCATACCCTGAGTTCAAGAAATTAAAAAGGAAAGAAATGAACTCTAAATATTTTATTAATTTGAGTCATTTGATTTTTAAGCTAAGCTACGTCGTTTATATTATATTAAATATATTGGCATAAAGGTCTGTGCAACGAGGGGAGGGCGAGAATATGTATTTTAAAAGATTAATTCAAGTGGTACAACGGAAGTTAAGATTAAGATCAGCTGAAACGGATATGGCAGCTGAATCATTTTATTTAATCTTGATTGCTCAAATACTATTCCCAGTTGAAGTTTTAAAAATATTTTTTCTATACAAAACAGGACCTAGCCTCATTAAGTAAATAATTTGTAGCGAGATGTGGCAATGATGTTTTGATTTAACAAAAGCAATACAAGCTTGGTCAGCTGAAAATGAAACTAATAACCTTCCTTTCAGATATGTTGACTAAGTGGTTACTAAAATTCTCTTCACTTGGAATTGATCCCAACAAATGGTAAAATGAATGGATTAGTGGGATAAAAAAATCAACTTCAGAGCCATCAAGAAAAAATTTATTAATTCACAAAATGCATAATAGTGCGAACTCGGATCCAAAGGCATACCTACATAAAATAGTGCACAGGACAAATATCTAAGCAGAGCTCCTCTTCTCATTTTTTTAAATTACAACTCTTTCATATCCTTTCATGTTATTTCATATTCCCTGTCCTCTGCCTCCCATCAAAAATATAATGAAGGAGTAGGAATTGAAATTAATCTAAGTAATTATACGTATATAAAATATTTTTGCATAATGTGGCCTAGTAATCAATCCATACATCTAAATTATTCTACAGTTTAATTGAATTATATTTCAGAGTCAAATAATATAGCAATTATAAAGATTATATTATAATTGCTTATAAAAAATAATTTCAAATGATTTTGATCATTTTCGCAGTAATTTTTAAAAATGTAATGACTGACAAATCGAAATGTATATTATATGCGATTCTTTAAAAAAAAAATGCTTCCAAGAATATAAGCACACTTCAAAACTTTCAGAAATAAAACAATACGAATTTATTATTCAAGTTCTTTTTAAGTGATTTAAGGAATTAATAAACATTTCCTGGAGAATTTCATAAATTTTTGGCATAATTTAAAAAATTAAACATTTTAATGAGATCACTATTGTATCTTTTAGATAAAAAGCAATAACAAGCAGTATTTAATATATATTTACTGATCTTAATACTAAAAGTGAGAATGTATATGTCAATCCACTGGCATATTAGATCAAACTATTTGACCAAATTTTATCACATTTGACACTAATCGATTTTCGATGGCAGGAAATTACAGCTCAAAGATTTTTTTTAAATTTCAAGTAGTTTTAATGAATAAAAAATCAAGCGAAATCTTATTTCTCTTAGTGATAACTTATGAAAATATTACGACGCAAACACTTGTCAACCTTTAAATTCAAAAAATCATCTTTTCAATGATATTAGATAAATGAGCAATTTTTCTCCAATTTTCACAAATTTTTAAGAATATTTTTTGATTGATTTGCAACCTAAGTGTTCATTGTTCGAATTTAAACTAGGAATATTTCTTTGTTTCATTTCGAATTGATGAGTTCACTAGCTGCGATTTTAAATTTATATATAAAATTCGTGTGTATAAATATTTATGCAAATATTATCATTTACATCAGCTTACGGTATAAATTGTTTATTTCATTTATAATGAAAGAGCGTATTATATTTTGCTTTGCAGTCTGTCAATGTTTCCGTTGCCTTAATTTTTTAAAAACTGATATTAAATATTGGAAAAATTAGTTGCTAAACTGTATTCCCTGGATAATTTATATACGAAAAATCCATGGTCAATCTTTAAAGAAATTAATGTCATGACATTTTAAAGTTAATCTAGTCCAAGAGCATATTTTGAAAACTTAATTATTTTTTTATGAACCTGGGGTCAGCAGTTGGTAATATAAAATTTAAATTGTTGATTCAAATTCTTTTTATTTTAATTACTGAATCGAATGTTAACACTAAACTGAACTTTGAAACACATTGTAATTCAAGATGTGCTTCAAAATTTCGAAAACATTTTTTGTCGAATTCAATTTTAGAAAATTCACCAATCGATACTTCTTTCATTGAAGATATAAAAAAGAGTTGGAACAGAATATCGGTTAAAATTTTTGATTTAACGCTGAATAAATAAATTAAAAACTTAGCTTAAATTTAAATATATATATATAGGATTATTTTTAAACAAAGACGGAAATAAAAGCATTGGATTTTTTGAAAAATAATGCTAAAGATTCAGAGCAAAACATTTTTTGGGAAAAGTTTTTTTAAAAATATTTATCTTTCTAAAGTTCAACGAGACTATCAATATTGTTCTATTAAATATTCAATGCCAAATACTGTACAACAATTAAATGACTGCTGGCCGTATGAACGCTTCAAACTGAACTAATTAATTAAAAAAAACTGTCATTCAAGCATATAATTTGTTTACAAGAGCAACTTTATTTTATTCTTATACCCCAAGATTAAAATAATATTTAACTAGTAATTAATATAAAGTACTTTTTTTCTATATGCGACTAATTCATTTAAAAAAATTTGAGCTCCCTGGTAATGGCACCTTGGGCACTTGTACTGCCTTGCTCCACCTTACTTACACCACTGTTCCTATCGCAGAGGGATTAAAGGCAAAAGATAGCAAATGAGATTAATGTGAAATTTGCCAGTATAGATAATACAAATTCTTGTGGGAACTGAGCTTCGAAAAATAGATCAAATTATTTCATCAAGATGAATTGAAGATCAAAAGACGCTTTTGTTTAGTTATAATTAATTTGAAATTTTATTCTTGCACCCAGTTTAAAACCGTAAAACAAAATTAAACATTTCTTAAAATGAATTCTCCGCAACACCGTATCTATACGCAGAATTTGAGGGATCAAATTTGGCAGAAGAAATTTTACTTTTTATTTTTCCTTTGCCTTACAGTTAATAGAACAAAAATGCATTTTGATGTACTTTTGCGAGTCGAAGATGAGTAATGAATTACTCAGCCCTTTATTTCAGCAGCACTCTTCTGCGAACGAAAATCTTAAATATACGGAAAAAATGAAAAGTAAAAAGAGAAATGAATATGTAGACCTGGAATCGACAAGCACGGATGAGCAATTTTGAAAAATCATTATTAGAAATTTCATTACATATGCTATAATGAAATATTTGCCATGTTAATTTTCTTTAAATCTCTTTCAGCACTAAAAAAAATTATACATAAAGGCTTTTAGCAAAAAAATAATTATTAAAATTTTGAAATATATATATTTTTGTCCTGAAATTCCTAACAAACATGCCTAATATACAAGTTCATTATAAAGAGGTTGAACTGTGCGCCCAGGATTTCATCGATTTTTCTACTTTTAATAAAATAACTCATATAAAATAACATTATGTTAGTTTTTAAGATAGTTTCAAAAGAATTTCTATTCTCACTTTCTCCACCTTTCATTGTGCATAAAAACATAGCCACTCTAATATGGCCTTATAGATTGAATAAGCAATTAAATATTTTTTAATTTAAAATTTATAAATATTTTTTAATTAAAATTTTTTTTAACTTCAACCAATTAATTTTTTTACTGATTTCATATCAAACTTTCATTTTTAACCAGCTAGATACCTTCATTCGGTTCTACGCCATTTGATTCGAATGTCTTTAATAATTACACAATAAGGAACTTATCGATTGTTATTTTACTGCGCGCAGTTATATAAAAGAAAACAAAGAATAAATTTCGAAATTTTATTAAAATTAAAGGAAAAATTAAACAGAAATTTATATCGCAAAAAAATTTATTAATATAAATATTATAAAACTAATTTTTAAAACTTCCAAGTCGTTTTATGCACATATATTCACCTGAAATGTTGAGGAATATTGATAAAATTGATTTTATTTAAATCTTAATTAAAATTTTAAAACCTCTCTTCCTAATCCGCATATATTATCCATGAACTATTAGTGAAATTCAGTAGCTTTAGGGGCGAACTTCACATTTAAATTATAAATAAGGTAAAAACTTTAAAAAATTAGTTTGAAATTAAATTAAAAATTAACGTTTAGTAAGTACTGATGATGTATCCAATATAAGAAATACAAAGTCTGGAGAGTCTAAAATGACTTAAAAATAAAAATACATAATCTAATAATGAACGATTAGCAATTCTCTGCCTGGCTTATTAGTAATTTTTTTTTCATAAAATGTCATTTTTAGAATCATTTAACAAAATAGTTACTTGGTCGCAAGTCAGTAAGTAGAATTATGAAAAATATATTTTTAAAAATTGAGTCCAGATTTATATATCTTACTGTTGATTTGATTAAAAAGCACAATAAAATATATATCAATAACTTATTATCAATGCTCCATTAATATTTTTTTATTTTAGTAATTATATATGATAATAAATGATTTTAATTCTTTCCTCAAACAGTATGAAAGGCAATTCAAATATTTTATAATACTATATTTAATAAATAAAATTTACTCAAATAAAAAAAATTCTATGAAATTTCTTTTGCTGAAATTCTTTAGAAAAATCGGTATCAAAATTCGGTGAATATAATTTTATTTCTATTCTTAAATAAGATGGCAGATTCACGCTGATTAACCAATCTTTTGAGTGATTTTAATTAAAATTTAGAATGTCATTTCACAAGAGTCATTTCACACATCGATCAGAAAGTCGCTGAAAGTCCAAATGCAGAAAGGTTCTTTTAAATAGTATATTATACATTAATTCATTCATTAATTATTGTCATTAATTATTATGTTCATTAATTATTGTTGGGGTTTCCGTACCTCATAACTTTCGAATAAAAAATATTAAGCAAAAACCGATTACGTATTCGTAAATTACAACTCAAAGAATTTTTTTAATGATATTAAAGTGTAAAGTTTGCACAATTTGCACTTTGTAGGCATTCAGCTTAAGGCGATTATGTATTCGTAAATTACAACTCAAAGAATGCTACTTGGCAACAATGCGATCTTAAAGCATTTGATTTACACTTTAATATCATTAATAAAATTCTTTGAGTTGTAATTTACGAATACGTAATCGGTTTTTGCATAATATTTTTATTAGAAAGTTATGAGGTACGGAAACCCCGACAATAATTAATGAACACCCAGTATAGTAACAAAAATAGCCGCAATAATGAGTTAAAAGAGCTCTATGCCACATTGAAGCTATAAATTATCGATATCTAAGCTCGAAAAAAAAGGAAAAAATAACAAACATGATCCGAGGAACTTTAACACCAATTTATAGCTGAAATTTTTTTTGTAGTCCAAAAGAAAGTGCAAATTTTGCGAATGCTAGTAGCACTTGTTGATTTGCACCAGTGCTTTAGCCGTTATTAATCTGAAGCAGTGGAATTCATCGATAGAAATTTGGATTCGAAAATTCTGACCTGGAAGATTAAGGTCAGGATTCATTACGAAAATTCCATCTTTACAAACATGAAATAAAGCAGTAATAACATGAAATAAATAAGAAGTAATAACATGAAATAACTAAATCCAATATGGAAGCTTCAGATATATCAAAATTTGAAATCAAATCTTTTAACATTTCCAAAATATATATACAAAAAAAAAATTATGAAATTACTAAAAAGTGCGAAATGATAGAAAGAACAAGTTTATGCGTTTTATTTTATCTCACACTTTCAACAAATTCTGCAATAAAAATTAGCCATGTTCCTTAGACCATAATCATCAATCCAAAATTTTTACATTTATTAACACATTCTGCGTACGAATTACATGCACGACTTCAGAAAAGGCAAATAATAATGGAGATCACTCTGGACAATTTACATGCAAAAAAAGAAAATAAAACATTCTGCAGACATCTATTAATGTATCAAACTTATCTAAAAACTACATGCAATTCAAATTTCAATATGCAAAAAATGCTCATAGAGTGCGAGATTTACCGCTGGTAGCGATAAAAGTATTCAACGTTAATCAAGAAACAAGACAATACTAAAAAAAATAAAGCAAACAAACTTACCGAATAAATCTTTTTAAATTAATCCTTTATATGAAATTATTAAGCTGAAATATATAATCTGTGATATAAGACACAACCACAAACAGTTTAGTTTCCTATCCAACGACCAACTGAAGAAACGATTCAAGATTCAACCGCACGTGTCAATGCGCGCGCATATGAATTATGGTAATTTATGACGCCAACTCTGGAACGCTCTGAGTAAAAAGCATACAGATGCTTTGAAAAGATGCAAAACAAAGTGGATCTGCAGTCAGAATTGATCTTTCTTTCTTTTTTATTATTATTTATTTTTAATTCCGAAAGTTATTATTCATAAATAGATTTGGTACATTAAAATTCTGATTTTTTAAAATCGTTTTAGTAAGTTTTTCTGTCAAAAGATGACTCGATGAATTTTTATTTATTTGTTTTGGAATTAAAGGAGAAGTTTACAGAAACATTTCAGTTTTAATCGTAGGTTACACAGGAGAATATATATAATAGAAAACTCTTTAATATAACTTAAATTTGAAATAATTACTTGTTCTGAGAATGTAAATAATAATTGACAGTTAAACATTTTTAAAATTTCGTCTCAGAATGTGTCTAAAATATGTTCGTGTTTGATTTAAAATCCAGAATATTTTCCAACAGAATCCAGAACAGAATTACATCTAGAAGTTGTTTTGAATTTATATTTGAGTATATGAAATAAACCGAACTATGTCGTTTTGTTACTCATTATAAAATCATCCATTTCCAAAACAATATATTTTAAGATTACTTTTAATTAATTACTAAAAACTTAAACAGTGAAGAGCTCTAATTTAATAAGCGTAGAATATTATAACCTTTTTCAAATAAATGAATAAATAACAGTAGTTTCACATCACTATTCGTTTGAATACCATTTTATTACGATAAGAGCGTCAAATTATCTATTGTTCAGATTAGACGAAGCAATGCTAAATCCCTACTTTTCATCCGGTAAATATTTTGTGGACCAAGGGCAGTGTACATTAGGAAACTCCTTTTTAATAAATTGGTTAATTTAGTTTATTTTAATATATTAATGATTTATTTTTCTTACTTTAATAAAAATAACATAAAATTAAACTATGAAAATATACATAGTTTTGTTTATTATGTCACTGATTTATAAAATGTCATGAGAATGCCTCATGATTAATCTTTTATGTCTCATCATTAATCTATAGTTAAATGCAATGTTATTTACTTTTAGAGAACTAATTTGCCAACATTTTACTCATATATATGAAGACATTTATTTATTTTTTAATTTTATTACAAAGATATGTTTAATAAATAATTTTCTGAGTAAAATTTATATGCATACTAATATCGAAAAATTATTTTTAAAACATACCTTAAATGTATTTTTAATATGGAATGAGTAACTTTTAGAATGCCTTACATGATATTGGCATACAATAGCTATGAAATATTGACTTTTGGCATGAATTTAGCGTTTTTTACCGATTTTATCGTGTCATCCTTAGAGAGTTTTTTTTTAGCTATTAATCTCTGACATGCGGTTAATAGTATCCAAAAAATCGAATTTGTGTTTTAGAAGTGTATTTCCCAATTGATAAAACAAAAATCTGATACAAAACTACATTTATAGTCTCAAAGGGACATATCAAATTTGATATATTTGAATCATTACGTTTTTACATGTTTATATCGCATTTACATGTTTCTGAAAGTACAGACGGTCAACCCTTTGTCGGATTTGACTTAAAGTTTGACAAGTGTGTTTTCTATAGATGTTAAATCTGTGAACCGAATTTCATCTAACACCTTCCGTTTAGTAGTTATCATGCCTCATTGTATTGGAACAGACGGACAAACGGACTTTCTCCGAATGGATTTCTCAATATCTGTTATATATAGTTCTTGTTAAAAAAAAACACAGTTTTAAACGTTTTAAAATTTAAAAAAATATGTAGTATATATGATTATGAAGTTTTTTCTGTATTTTTTTAAAAAATTGATAACAAAAAGTACTGAAATATCAAAGATTAGCAATGAAAATAATGTTTACAGAAATTATTTTATTTTATGATTTTCTTTTTAAAAAATGATATGGTTCAGTTTTAAATATTAAAAAAATTTAGGAAGATCAAATTACTAATTATTTTTCTAAACCGCATGTTTTCTGTTATGCATCAAAGATCGCGGTGACCTGGTCTTAAAGGTGTCGGCATCGGACCTGGATGGCTTCAGGTTCGAGGCCCGATTCCACCGATGAAACGTCGTGTAAGCGGGTCTGGAGCACGTTAAATCCGTCGAGGCCAAACGTCCATCTGCTGGTATGGCATAGAAGTTTGGAGAGGGGGTCCAGCTCAGGTGTCGTATTCGTCATCTGACTGAGGTTCAAAATGACGAGGTCCGTCTCAAAAATAGCCCTCGTGTTGCTTTAAAACGGGACGCTAATGTAACTAAACTAAACTAAACTCTATGATGCATCATAAGAGCAAAATGGCAGGCAAGTTATGTCTTTTCTATAATTTAATATTTTTAATTTTAGAATAACAACGAACATATATTAATTATCAAAAGAAAAATTCCTTGCACTAATTCTCTCCGACTTGTGATTATTTTTATTACTTTATTCCAAAATCAAGGGCTTAAGTACGAAAAAATATTTAAGCCAAATATTATTAAAAAAAATTCAAAACCAATGAAATTTTAACATTTATATAATAGATTTGAAATTACATATTGGCTTAGCAAAAATTTTTTATGAAATTCCCTTTTATTGACTTCCTCAACGATTTTCTTTCGGATGAGATTCATATTTTTAGACTTCGAATCATCATCATATTTTAAAGATGCAACTAAACACCGGAGAGCAAATACATCATTTTTTAAGACTAATTAGATGCACCTGCAAAACAGATTTAGGATTCTTGTATTTCCTGCAGTTGTGAAGGAAATATTATGCCAAAAGCGTATTTAAAAATTCGACAAAAGAAACTCTTTAATAATTGATTTTTATTATTGGAAAAGAATGTTTTTTCATAGAAATGAGTATTAAATTATGATTCGATGAATGAGAAATTATGATTTTTTCAAATATTGTTTTTAAATTACTTCAAAATAATTAAAAGTATTATAAATTATATATAATCGGAACTGTTACGTTGTGTAATCTAAATCTGCTTTAAGAATTTTGGAGACTGTTTCAAAAAGTTTCGGAAACAGACTTAAATATCTGCTTTTAATTTTAAAAAAATTTCAAGATTTTTTTTTTTTTTTGGCTGTTTTTAATAAACGTTGGATTTAAATTCCAGTCGAGATTTAAAAATGTCTAAAAAGTCATATTAAAGAGTTGGTATTGGAATGGGAAAAATATCATTGCCATAAATTGAATATTTTCAATCGCCTCTTCTTTTAGTATTATATAGATCTATATAAAAAAAAAACGCAGGGCCACGGTGAACTGGTGGTAAGGTCTCGGTTTCAGAAGCGAAGGGTTTCAAGTTCCACAAATTTTTTATTGTGTAAATGGGCCTGGTGCACGTTAAATCATACGGAGCCAAACATCCTCCCGCTAGTATGGTGTGGAAGTTTGGAGAGGAGCATAACATCCCAGGCATCTTCCTCGTCATCTGGCTGCGGTTAAAAATTACGAGGTCTGTTCCAAAATATCTCTAGTGTTGCTTTAAAACGAGACACTAATACAACTAAAGTAAATTATATAAAAACTCAACCTCATTGAAATATATTCATTACTTCTGAAAATAAGAGTGTTCATCTTACGTCAATTAATCTTAATGTCAGTCAATTTAGATCTTTTACAATATTATCAATAAAAATTTTAAATTCCTATTAATTTTTCATTGTTTTGTAGATCTATATTTTTCGCTTCGATTCAAAAATGGTGAGTTTTAATTCTATGAACTCTGCGTATCAAACAGATGTACCAAAGTGAATATTATTCATGTTGAAATGGTTGATTGTAGAATACTACAGTGACAGAAGGTTTAAATAAATAGTTCGTCAAAATTTAGCAGAAATTTGAGTTCATTTTATAAATAATTTATTGAATCTTATATAATATATACACATTGTTGTTATTATTATTACTATTATTAAATTTGTTGAGACTAAATTCTAAAAGTTGCGCAGGCAGATATATGAAAATATTAGAATACATTCCAGATCTTATAAGCTGAATAATATGCCTTTAAATAGCAATATAGTACACTCTCGAGAAGCCGGTTCACGATTATCCGGCCTAGTTTTAATTTATCATAATGAAATGAAGAAGGCTAGGCGTTGCATTGGCAACATGGAAGAGGGTATCAGTTACGATCCTGCTACGAGTGGTATGCAAAATGCAAGTTGTGACAGGAAAAGACCAGCTTTCATTGTTCCGTTATGTTTACTTTCATCTCAATCGCCGCCGCTGTTCCTGATTATAACTGTACAGTATGCATAAATTGCCCTTGGCGTACGCTTAATGTTTTTTAAGTGTGCCACAGTGAAGATTTCAAAATGGGTGATAAACAAAAAAAAATTGTTGTAACTATGGAGGTGAAATTATGCTTTATATACCGACTAGACTCTGGGGTAACAGAAAAAGATACAACTTTAGAGTTAGGTTTAGTTTAGTCCTATTTTAAAGCCCCACTGGGGTTATTTGATGACGGACTTTGTAATTTTGAGCCGCGAACAGATGACGAGGACGACACCTGAGCTGGCACCCCCTCTCTAAATTTCTACACCACACCATCAGGAGGACGTTTGGCCCCGACGGATTTAACGCGCACCAAACTCACTTATTCAACGGTTTTTCTGTGGAATCGGGTCTTGAATCTGAAACCTTCCGGTTTCGAAGTCGAAACCTTACCACCAGGCAACCAAAGTCTTTAGGAGTTAGGAAAAGTACAGTGAGGGACTGGAAAAAAAAATCCGAGTAGAAAATGAAAAGGTTTGTTGCAAAAGCTAGTGGAAGTAGAATTAAAGTAAGAAACATGATGCTGAAAGGTAAACATAAAGAAGTTGAGGAAGCTTTCTTTTTGTGGTATAAACACTTAAGAGGAATTAAGAACATACGTTTTATAACAGTGAGTTTTAGTATAAAAACCCTGTCATCTGATACTACTGGTGGGCAAAGAAATTAACTCATAGAATTTTGCCTGCCCCTTCCACCACATTAAGTAGGAGAGTAGGAGTGCCGATTTTCGATTTATCGAAAAAAATCGACATTTTGATGCTAGTTTTCGAAAAATATCGATATGTCGATATCATGATCATAAATATTTGTTCACAGTGAATCGCGATACAATAAATTAATATCCACAATTATTCTGCGTTATCGATTTCTTTTTGGTTATCAGTTAGTGTTTATTTCTGTTACTCTTCTTTCCTTTTCACCTTCATACATAATATTTTGTTAATATTTTTATAAATACTGTCATATATAAAATACTTATTTAATTTATAAAAATATTATTGATATTAATATTAATATATATTATATTATAATTATTAATATATAAAAATACTTATTTTAAGCCTGTCATTTTGGAATAAACTGTTTTTTATTCCCTAATTGAATGTTTCCCTAACTGATGATTCCGGAAAAATAATTTCGGTTATGAGAAGGTTGCTGTCTATCCTTTGTTTAATCACTAAATTGAAATCTTCAGAAATAAAAGCAAAAAGGATTAAATCCAGATATTAAAAAGAATATTTTTAGCATATAAATTGAAACTTCCTTTTATTTTGGAGTCGTTCTGATCGTCAATATGTTAAGAGATGCTATTTATAACTTATAATAACTATAAATAAAAAAATCATATCACGATAAATCGAAAAATATCGATATGTGTCGGACGATATATCGCGATGATGAAGTTTGGTTATCGCCCAGCCCTACTCAGGAGTGTATTGTAATAAGGAAACTATTCATTTTTCTTTGGGGACAGACAATATCTTTGCCTTATGTATTATTCTTTTCGACTTGTTCCTTCCTATTCATCCGATTTTTTTTTCTTGATAATTCCATGATAAACAGTACATATTTCATTCAAGGTATTAAATTGAATTTGCAGTAAAAATTCTTTTTTTTTTTTTTTTGGATAGTAAATAATTTTTTATTCAACTAACAATAAGTGAATAACTTCTTTTTCAGGTTACGTAAATAATGTTTCATTGTGCAAAATAATACGTTTTCAATTACTTAACATAGTGTAAAATAATATGTTTTTAATTGCGTAACATAGTGTAAAAAATATTTTTTAAATGTTAACTTCTAACTGAAACTTTGTAGCATTCTAATTGTTTAGATTAATTTCGTCTCACTTGATTGCATCAGTCATTGCATTCTGCACATCATGACTTTTATGGTACGCAATCTACAGAAAGAATACCAGCTAATATGTATTTCTTATTATCTCTTTTTCCTAGAGTTTCTTCCCCCTCCCCTTATTTTCGTATCAGGTAATTAATTCCGCTGGTTTGGAAGTTTGTAGAGAGGGATGCCAACTCAGGTGTCGTCCTCGTCATCTGACCACTGTTCAGAATTACGAGATCCGTCCCAATATAGCTCTAGTGTTGTTTTAAAAAATCGTGACGTTAATATAACTAAACTAAACATGTAATTAACAGATAAATAACAGCCTGAAAATATCATATCATTTTGCACTGTATAGCTGTATAGATTCCAATTTGTATTACTAATAATTGTTTAAGGATCTTTGCTTATAATAAACATGTTTTTTTTTTTTTTTTTTTTTTTTTTTTTAGAAAACAAATTTAAAAATAACAAAAGTTATTTGAAGCAAAACAGAAATTGGTTCGCATCGTAGGCACAAAATTTCTTTTTGGCTTGTTTCAATGATTTTTAATAATAAAAAGGTGCCAAATTCATGGTTGCTTTAAAATGTTGTTTTCTTCATCATTTCTGATTCTATTGTGAAAGAGTGATCTTGAAAATTCTTAAAATCGTTATTCAGTGTCCTACTTAGCCAAAATTTGACACAAAAAAAAATTGATTATCCAAAGCATTTATGTTGAAAATGTATGGAAAGTAAGCCATTTGATTGCTTCTAGCTAATATGCAAAATAATTATTAAAATTAATAAAATTTTAAAGCCTATACAATTCATCAAATGTTAGTATATATTTTTTTCATTTCATAAAACATTCTCTACAAATTTCATAAATATAGTCGTGGAAAAATTTAATATATATGAATTATTTGTTTAATAGTTTGTTTTTACCATTTTTGCAGTAATATTTGTTTTAATGAAAATTTAGTTTTTAATTTGTTTGAATATTTCTTGTACTATTTGTGCATGAAAAAACGTATAAGTTTGTACTTCTGTGAAATACTCTTCTGAATCCTTAGAATATTTCTTCTTTCATTACGCTCCTAGCATGTAGCAACCTTTAATGTATTTTTCAGATTTTATGATCGAATTATTTGTGATTAATGGATTGTTTCAAATGTTTAAATGAAATTGGTATTTGAAGTCAATTCACTGCATGATACTTGGCTTTTGATATGGCTAGATTCGAACATGAATTAAAAACAAATGACCCAACTTTCTACTTGGATAAAATGAGTACAACTTAAATATATACATACATGCATTTTTTCTGCTAAATGAATTATATTTATTTTGAATTTTAATACATTTATAATTTTAATTATTGGAAATATAGAAAATTTCTAAGTTAAACAATTGATTCTAAAAATGTGAATGATTGAATGTTATCCCTTTGACAATAATTATTTTAATTCGTTTCATTTGTGTAATTAAAGTGCATCAATTAATTTCTTAGGTTTAGAAATATTTTCTATTCATATTAATATTACAGAAAAAACTGTTATTTTTAACATCTTTTGGTGGCATTTAAAAACATGAAATAACCGAATTGATGAAATTTACATGTTTTTAAGGATCTTAAGTTTGGATGAAAATTTGGAAAGCTCTCACCTCGAAGGTAAACGGGTGTGCACAAAATACATTGCACTTGGAGATGATATTCGATAACAACCTTTTTCTCCTCGGCTAACAACAATCTTTTGAAAGTTTACACTATCTTCATGTGATTTTCCAGAAGTAATTAGATGTGTAACCAAAAAAAAAATTAACCTTTAAATAACTTAAGCATTCGAAACTCTGAATAAACAAAACGCGGAGATAACTCTGGACTGTGAACTAATGAGGGACTGCAGAGTGTTTTGTCTTCAGTCCCTTGCGTGTCAATCTAGCAAAGGCAGCTGATTTTTTACATAAAGTATACAAATTCTTACGGGAAAATTCCCGTTCGACATCATTTATTATTTCTCTAGGTTTGTTTTCACACTCAAACGATCTGAAAGTGGTTAGTTAAAAACAGCTGCGTTTGCAAAAGATAGCAAGACTGTAAAAGGTTCCCGCATTCGAATATTAGCGACTGCAGATTTTAGCCTGTTGTTTGCGTTGCGATCATTTTGATCGGATTCTAAATTTTGTACTGATATTTCAGTGCGTTGAAATAACGTTACTGAGCAGCAGCTAACTGGATTGTTCTGCTCTATTCCCAATTATCATTTGCAATAGTATAAGAAGAATTTCTTTTTGATTACGTAAGCGTTGTTGATGCTTGTGGTACTGCCATGGACTAGCCTGATTTTAAACCGAGATTTATCGTCTCTTGTTTCTGCAGTGCAATCTTGGGACAAGAGTAAGTATTAGCTACTCATGTATCATAGACCTTTTCACTGGTCGGACTTCATTCATAGATCGTAATATAGAATTGAAGTAGAAAACGATCGCCTCTGATCTAGTACCACCTGTGGTTCTGTTTCGATCTGGAGGACTTTGTGGCTACGACGGATTTATACGTGCAGCAGTCACCATGTGCATGGGGAGCCTTCCGACGACGGGCTTCGAACCTGCAGCCTGAAGAAGGCGAACCCAACGCCCTAACAACTAGGCTAAATGTAAGTATATATTTTATATATAACTTTTGAATTATGAAGTTTGAAGAATTGTGTTTGACTTTTATTCGACCTATGGCATTCACGCTTAAAATCGATCTATTGTGAAATCAAGATTTCTGACAAATTTTAAAGATAAGCTGGAGAAATTAAATACATTCGAATTATTGTAGAATTTTTTTCGTAAAATAATTAATTTTCTAGCAATAAAATAAAATAAAGCTTATATTATATGCTTGTTGAAAGAATGAAATGCATTTAAGATTTCACAATTAAGGAAGCTATTAATTTATGTAGGTATATAATTTTATTAATACTTTATATCGTTATATATTGAATTCAGTGCATTATGAACTGTCAAAGATAATTATCACTTGAATTTTCATCTTGCAATAATTGCACCTTGCTGAAAAAGAGCTAGTCAGTTAACACTTTTCCCCTGTTTTAGATTTTTATTTTTGCATCAAAATTTGGGATTTGAGAGGTTTATTCCTATGATAGATTGCGTCTTGAACCATTCCATTAGGTGCGATGAAAAATATTTTGAATTCGTTTTCTATATTTATTGCAATAAACCGATAGCTTAGTATACTAATTGAACTTTATAAATACATGTACTGATTTCACCATTGAAAAGTAATTATTGCAAAATTAATGTTGCTTTATAAATTTTTTTGATTATTGAGAAATGTTATTAGTGTGAGTATATGATAATTAAATTAATTTTATTTAATTCGAACTCTAAAATTTTTCCATTCAAATCAAAAATGAGTTATAGAAGTTAAAACTATATTGTATTGCACCGTTGACTACTACTATACATTCTGTATGATATCACTATGATATATTACTATACATTCTGTATGATATTACTATTATGTACTACTATACATTCTGTATAATGCTACGTCTTTGACTACTACTATATATACACTCCATGGTTCACGGAACTTATTCCATTGACCACATCAGAGGTCTCATAACTAAGTTGGGAAAACTATATTTGGTTGATCCCAAATGATTTCCTCAAGTTGTGACATAATTGGAAATTATTGTTGTTTTTATCTTTTGTTTGAATGTTGGTAGTAAGGCCTGTTGTAAGAAATATTTATTTCAATCTGAAAAGCCATTGATAGATAAATGTTTGAAATCGAAGTGAATGTTTATTTTTTTTATTTGGATTGAAGGTTAATTTTTGAAGGTGTGACGAATTAAAGTATTTCTGAGTTGCAAACATAATTTTGTCTATAATTCAATATACAAAATGATGCAATGTCTTACTTCTGAACGGTTTAGACTTCAGATTATTAAGCAGAAGTCGTGTTACAGGGATATTTGACCGCATCTTAATTACATACTTGATCTAATCAAAATGCCAAGTAATTCTACCTAGATGAAATTGAGTATCAACAAAACCAAATCAGAATTTATGTAGGCAGCATATTTTATAATTCACTGCTATTGCTGCAGCAATGCGTTTTGTTAATAATTTTGCCGTTGAAAAAAAATAACTGGTATCATCAATTTTCAATTTGATATGTTACTAATTTTTTATGCAAAATTATGTTTATTCACATGGTATTGGAATTTTAATTGTAATTAAATTTTCTTACTGTAAAATATAAATGTAATAAAATTAATAAATTTATAATCTTAAAATATGAGAAGTTTTAATTTTTTTTATTTCAGTAAAATTAAATTTATTGTAATTCAACGAAACTGTATTCATTACGAAAATTTGAGAGCAGCTGATAATTCATTTAATATGGTATTACATGTCTTCCCAATATTAAAACTGAAAAGAAACAGAGAGAAGTTGATTGCAATGGCGGATGGTAAAAATTTTCGATAACATAATATGGCAATAACATAGCACATTACCCAACTTACTGACGAAAGACAGAATAATTTTTAATGTAAACGAATCCTGTTTTCTTATAGATGTATTATGAATAATCAATAATTATCAATTGGGCAAAATGCTAAAATATATTTTGTTCCCATTGATTCTACGATGAATATCTTTTCGGTTGTTTTATGTTATTAAAAATAGCAAATTTCTTGAAAACTTGAGTAAATTTTTTTTCAAAAAATTCCAATTATATTTATAATTATTTTTCTTTTAAGAATTAAATTATAATTTTAAAATTGAGAGAAAAACATTAATTTTTATATATTAAAGTAAATAACATATTGATTGCAATTATCGATAAATTAATAATTTAAATAATTTTGAATATTTTAAAAAATGCATTTAAATTTATAATCATTTTTCTTTTAAACATTAAATTATAATTCAAGAATTAGGAAAATAAAAATTTATTTAGACAAAAAAAATTTAAAAATATGTATTAAATCTAAATAAATAATAATAAAATTAGTAATATATTAAAGGGAAATATCTGTAAATTATTAACTTAATTTAAATATTTTTTATCTATTAAAAAACACATCTAAATTTATTTTTCTTTTAAAAATTGAATTATAATTCAAAAATTGAAGGAATGAACATTTTATATGCATTAAAAATTAAAAGCATGCTTATTAAAATTATATGTAAATTCTGAAATATTTTTAAAAGGAAATGAAAAGAAAAGAATAAGCAAATTCAGGACATAACACTGGTCTCGCAGGTACTTAGCGGATGCTCTCCCGATTGCACCATCAGGATTTTAAATTGCAAGCTATGTTCAGAGTTTGAGGATTATTTTCCCGTAAGTGGCTAGATTTTGCATCTTAAAATTTTATTAAGTGAATATCTTAAAGTTAATCATATAAAAATCATATAAAGTTAATCATTTAACCATCATATAAAATCCCATCAGAATTTTTTTTTTTTTTTTTACAATGAAATAAAGTTTAGTTCCAGAAAATTAATTGCATTGCATTTATGATATATTGAATAAAATTAGGTGCTTGTAAAAGTTTATATTAAATAATCATTTTGCATTAGATTGTAATAATTCGTTATTTCTCGGGGAAAGAATTTTATTATTCTCTATTTTCTGTTAAAATATTTCTGTTGATATATTCTCTATTTTCTGTTGATATATTGATTGTAAACATAACTGAAGTTAAATTATTCTTTTCAATTCCGTTAATAATCACTTGTTTACTTGGACGGAATCTTTGCTGTAGTTATTTTTAAAAAATGTTTCATTTTCACATTTGCTTCTGAAATATTTTATTGAATACCTTCATTACCTGAATTGAATAATAGTTCAAGTATTTGAATACATATTTGTGGCTGTAATTAGAAAGCATAGATAAATATTAGAATTTTTGAAAAATTATTTAGTAAATATATTATAAATATCAGTGTTCTCTGCTTTCATGTCTTATAATTTTTTAATGTAATCTTTATATGAATATTTGAAATATTTTCTTGATTTCTATTAATAAATAAGAATGATAGTATAGTACCTACAATTTTTTTGAAAACTTCGTTTCTTCTTCTTTTCATTATAATGAATATTTAATTTTTTTCTTGTATAATATCATTAATCTTTCATCTGAATTTATTATTAATAATGCTGCATAATTTAAAATATGTATATATCTTTTTAAAAATGATTTGTACATAAAATTATGATAAATTGAAATATTCGTATTTGTAATTTTAGTTGCCAGTGGCACGAAAATAACTATTATGCACAAATTCTTTCATAGTAGTTGATTTTGGGAAAGTAAATACTCAAAATCTTTTTCTAAAAATATTTATTCTCAGAAAAAAAAGTCTTTCACTTCTGAAAGTCACTGGTTTCAATCAGTAGTGAAATTCAATCAGTATTTGTAAAAATACTGATTTGTGTATTTTTTTAAAAATTATTAATTTTGCTGAGTAAGGTATTCAGATTAATTATTAACGATTTGAATTACTCATTTCTATTCATGGCCTAATATACGGATAAGACTAATTTTAAATTTTTAAACTGAATCCCAGATTGTTTTGAGACCCAAATTTCAGTTTTACTACTTTCAATTAGTAGTTCAAAAGCATCGATAACATCGCATATTATGTCAAATTTTGTAAAGATATTCCTTGCGTGTTTATAATGCTTTTAAATGGCCGATCTATTTCACTGCTGACAAAAATTTCAATCAGTCAGTTCGATGGAATAGAACAAGTAGCGACATTCTGTGTTGCTTACTTTTCGCAATAGCCCAAATCATTGCACACAGAATGATCAAAATTATGCTGAGAATTTTAGATATATGCATTTTTTCGCAATTCCCCAGAAAACCTGGACGAATTGCCATTGAACATCAACCATGCAATCAATAACTAGAATTTTTGTTTCTCAATGGATATTTTGAGGGATTTATTATAAACTGATGAAAATAATTTAACCGCACCTCTTTCAGAAAGTGATTATAATTTTGAGCAATGGTTTTGATTACTATGCGCAGTTCTTACGTGCAATTTTGTAAGAAGGCAAGTATTATCGCGAAAATATACTTTTTTTAATAAAATCTTACCATGTGATTTTTGTATAAATTACGGGATTTTTTTAATTATTCGATACATGTGGATCAATAGCATGCAAAAAGGACAATATGCGATAGAAGCATTTTATTGAAACTCAAAGTATTTAAAATATTCGAAGTAATACGAATATTTGAATTAAATATTTTTATTGCGTTTTAGCATTATGTAGGTTTTTCTTGAGATTTCGAAAATATCATTAAGACGGCTTTTACAAATATTCTGTTTCCATTCATTGAATGTCCAGGCAAATATCAGATTATCGCGGACTAATCACTAATCAGATTGTTCAGGCACTAATCAGATTGCCGCGGAAGGGCAATTTCATTTCCCCTTCCTAAAAGCTAAATGACGATTAATATTAATTTATATGTTTGATAATTTTGATTGATCTTTGAATTGCTTTATTGAATTACATAAAAGTAATCTCCTCATTTTTATAACTTGAATATATAATTTAGATTGCAATAAATTAATTAACAAAACCGGTGAATTTTATTGTATTATTAACATAATTTATACAAACATAAAAATTGTAATTTAAAAATAACACAAGCTTACAACTCTTAGCTTAAAAAATACGCATGTAAAAAATATTAATTGATGTACAATTTTTTTAATCCTAAATGTGCACAAATTTTTTCAAAAAATAATTCCTCTGGACGGAAAATATTTTTTAGATACTATATTTGTGTGTTTAACATTTATTTTTAAAAAATCCTACGCTGATTAAATGCATTTCTCTTGCATTTTGCTGTTGGAAATTCTTCAATTTTTAATGATTTTATTAGTATGAATGTTTGTAGGCTTGCCCAGGGAGCTAATTACTATATTGCTCAGTAGGGTTTAGTTCAGGGATGGGTAGGCTTTTCCACGGTACGGGCAGCTTCTAAAATTTTTTCAAGCGGTTGCGGTCCACCTAATGGCGTTGGGGTGTTGAACTAAAATGAAAAGAGCCTACAATATTAATTTTAACTTAATAAGAAATACGAAATATGTACTTACCAACATAACTACAAACATAATAATAATAGCCACAATTTTAATAATATCAAATGAGGCATTTAATATCAATCATTTCAAAATGCATTTGAAAACAAATCATTTTATCCGGAGTTATTTCTCGTAATTATAGTTAGTAGAATTCTTAGTTTGCATACTGTCAGTCAATCTTAAATATCTCGGTAAGTAATTACTAACTGCAAATTTTGCGCTGGATTCTAAGTGGTTGTCTGCGAGACGGGAATGATATGTTGTCTTAATTACATTCATCGTTGAAAATTCAGACTCACACAGTTAGGTAGAGCCAAAGAACGATGTTAAGTGATATACAACTTACTTTTTTTAAATGAGGATACTTTACTTCGTCCGTTAAATTCCAAAAGTTATTCTTAAGTTCTGAACTATATGCTTTTAAAATTATGCCAGTTTGAAGGGGGAGGGGTACTTCATTTTCCTCAAGAGATAAAAAGGATATACAATTTATATTCTCAGTTATTTCTTCAACATTGCCAAATGGGTAGCACATGAATGTAACAATTTCTTTTAATCTAGTAAATTCTTGATAACGTCCCTCGAATTCGAAATAAAGCTTTATTTATTCATTCTAATGTTTCTCTTTGTTTAATGTACCGCCATTTGAAACAGCTCGTCAGAAATATTTCTGAAAATTTTTATCCGTGTTCCATTAATATGTTTCTTTTAGTATGGGCGTCCCAAAATAACCCTAGCATTGCTTTAAATCGGGACGTTAATATAACTAAACTAAACTAACTTGTGCATTATAAAATGAAATAATTTATTATTTTCTGAAGCAGTTGTTAGACAACCTTAAACTTATTGAGAGGACACGACATTTAAAATTTTCCCTTAGAATATAAATCAAAGATTCAGAAGAATAATTCAAATTAACTAATTAATTATTTGGTAATTTTCTTATTGAATATGATTAAAAAGGTGAATCATTATTTGGTGAAAAGATATCGATTTCTATCACCAGGGCAAATCAAAATTATTTTTAATCTAGTTTCTAGAATTTACTTTGCTTCTATAACAGCAACCGGATTTATTTATATTTCTACAAAAAATGTTTTAAAAAATGTCGATATTATATTTTTAAAAAATTGAGAGTGCAGTTCTTGCGATTAGGTATATTTTCCTGTGCGCAAATGAAAACACCTTTCATTCATCTGAAAAATAATATTTGAAAGCATTTAAGAAGATAATTCGTGCAGTTATTCTATCATTACATTCATAGCAAGCTCATGCCTTTCATATAGTATGCTTTGAGATATACTATGGTAAATAAAAATATTGCGTTCTATATGTTCCTGTAATTTTCTAAAAACCCTATTCTAAAATCATACACGTAGAATAAATGTTTTTATTTCTCCATAAATTACATTATTAGCAATCTTCGATACATGAAATCGCCTCGGCTTGTGATAATATTCCGTATCAATTGACTGTTCATAAACCGGATTAATGCTTTACAACATTCTCTTTTTTTTTAAATAATTATAAATATTACGAAAAAAACTGCACATACGATTCTTAATATATATCGTTATAAATTTTTCGAGAGAGCCGAGATCAAACTCCCGTAGTACACGAGTCAAGTTCCCTTCTGCTGGAAAAAAAGATATACTGAGACCAAATGGTATTTACATGATTGGCAGCTAGCTCCGCCCAAGAAAACCACGTGGTTAACTGAATTCTTAACAATGAGATAAATAACTGCCCGAAAGTTAAAAAAGTTAATCGAAAAATTAGACTTAGCAACTGCCATGAAACTTCTAAAATTTTCTTTAAATAATTTTGCATCAAATTCATTAATATGTTTGCCAATTATTCTTCAAATAAACATGATGATCTAAGAGGTGCTTGATTCTCATGAGACTAAATTACTAAGATAAACATACTTAATAGAAGGCATCACTGCATTTTCTGCATTACACGATCTAGAATTACGAAATGATTCAAGTTTCAAAAACAATTCAGTTTTTAATTAAAATTGCTTTTTCAATATATTTTTCAATAAACATTAGTTTTGTTCAATATTTATTTACTTTGAGAATATAAATATTATCCAATTATATTAATTTCTTTATCCGTTTTACTTCAATGTACTGTTTGGTATTTGAGAAATATAATTAATTATTATTGATTAAACTTTTACGAAATAGCACATAATATTGCGTAAATAGTTATTTTATTGCAAAAAAACATTCAAAAAAAAACATTCTTCCTTTAAAGAGACCAACTCAGCAGGCCCTATTAGTTTAACCTTTAAACATACGATACCCGATATATATGTATTATAACATCCAATAGGAATTTAAAAATTTAAAATTCCAATATGCATTTTGAATTTAAATTCAAATTCTATGTGAAATCAAATTATTCATACTTGTAAATTTTAGCATGCGATATAAAATTCAGGCATCTTTATTTCTATTTTTTACATAAGAATATTTTGAAAAAATTACAAAATGATGAACTTAGTGTTTTTGAGGAGTTTTTCAAATATATATGAATGATGCTGGAAAACAATTACCAATTTATTTTTTCCTGAAAGAAATCAAATGAAATGACATACATCGTTTACATATAGTATATCGATTGGTATGCGTGTAGCAAATCTTGCTGTCAAAAGTATATTTTTTCTTATTGATATGATGTTTACAGATCTTCTTTACAATAAACTGTGTAAATAAATTCAATGGGAAGAGTTGTCTTTTTATATTGTCGATTCCATAAACTCAAAAATAATGAACTCAAACTCTGGCAGTTACATTCATATTGTTCTTCTGACAGCTAAATAAAATGGCATAAGATGCAATTCATTTTCATTCGATGCGAGAAATTATTTGCATTTATTTGTAACTAGCCGTCTTTGGCGACCAGCCGGTTCGCCAATCTTAGTGTTCGTTTAAATTTTACTAATTAAATAGGTTGAACCGGAGTTTAACCCCCTTCTTCGCCATGTTGCGATAACGTGCCAAAGCTGACAATCTCTATTATGCACTATAATTGAACATCTGCTCCTTTGCTTTTGAACATTTCGCGATTTTTAAAAATTGCACCAAGTAGGGGATTAAACTCCGGTCGTACCTTTAATATTTTACGCAATTCCAACTTTAATAGATTCTTCAGCAAAATATTTTAAAACTTCAAATTTTGATAGTCATATAATTCACTCATAATATTATAAAGGCCTTCAGTCATAACGTGATATGTATCTCTCTAATTTTCTGTTACCCCGCGTAGAATTTATGCTTTAAATTAAAGTGTAAATGATTAATCTGCAATTAATATAATAATATTTTTTACTGAAACAAAGCATTTTTTTTAATAATATGATTACTGATAACAGAGTCACTGAGCGTTTAAACTTTATGGGCACTAAAGAATATCTTTCTTAATTTATGTAATATCTCAAGAATTTGTCAACAAAATTTTCTCAGATTCATCATGAACAGATCTATTAATTAACAATGTTTAATTTTAAATGCATCAAACACTAAGAAAATAAAATAAATCGTTTAAAATAATCGATCGAAAACAGGTTTAAAAAACTACTTAAAAAACGATGTACTTAAAACTATAAGCATGTACAAAAAAATATATAATTAACATAAATACAATTTAGTTACAAAAACAGGCAACTAACCTAAAAATAATTTAAATCATCCGATGATATGGTTGTCATGCCAACAATCAGAACACAATGCGCATGCGTGAATTTTCTTCTCCAGTTACGGTAACGCAAGTACGTGAATTTTTCTACGCCAGTTGGGGTAACGCTATTCAGATTATACATTTTTAATTTCCTTTATTCTGTGTTATTTTAATTCAAAAGTACTTCAGAATGAATCTGAAACATGGATTAATTAACAATGTTTAATTTTAAATGCATAAAACATTTAGAAAATAAACAGAATTGTTTGAAATAATCCGCCGAAAAATGTTAACCCTAGCCTCATTACTCTTGGGAGAAAAAAAAAACTAAAGCCTTACTCATTTGGCGGTGGGGAAAATGGAAGATTTTTTTGGCGGAAAAGTTGGCGGTAGGGAAAATGGAAGATTTTTTTGGCAGAAAAGTTGGCGGTGGGGAAAATGGAAGATTTTTTTGGCGGAAAAGTTGGCGGTGGGGAAAATGGAAGATTTTTTTGGCGGTAAAGTTAGTTTTTAATTAATAATTAAAATTTCAAAAAAAGGGACCCCAGGTGCACATTCCCGACCTCTAAAGTATACATGTACCAAATTTGATAGCTGTATGTCAAATGACCTGGCCTGTAGAGCGCCTACACACACACACACACATTGAGCTTTATTATAAGTATATAGATATATAGATTGTCTGCATTCTTATTTTCGAGTAATAAAAGAATCCAAATGCTTGTTTATTCAATTGCTTGGATGTTTTCCACTTTTTTCCGAATCAAATAAAAATCCATCTATTGTAAAACCATTTTTATTGTAATTATTAATACTTATACGATGAAAGTCTCTTTTATTTTATGTTAAATTCTTCGGCATTTAAATAAAATATTTTAATTTGCCCTGTTTTCTGTTTTTCTGATGATTGAAAACAAATTATAAAGATGAAACTGTCATATGTAATACCCTTCATTAATTTTTATGCATAGATTATGACCTCCTTTATTCTTTTTTTCTGGATTCTTAACATTTAATAATCCGTTATAGTTTTTTTTTCTGCGTCCTTTATATTTAATAACCCGTCATATTTTTTTAGATATTTTTTTATATTTAATAATTTTTCATATTTTTTCTGTTAAATTCTTCCACCTTTTTATTCTTCCTTGTTTTATTTTCCTGATAATGTTCACTATTTAATTCTATATTATACTCTTACTTTAATAAATGATTCAGCATTAAGTAGCAACGAATAAGATTGTATTGTTAAAATTAGGATTTTCGAATCTACATGAAAAAAAGGTTTGAAACTATGAAACTAATTATTACATTTTACACGAAAAATAAATGCATTCATTGTCGGAGCAACTATAAGTCAAACATAATTGGAAACTAACAATATGTGTATTTTTGGCAACAGAAAATAAGTAAAATATTTTAGCTCAATGTTTTATGATTCTGTACGTTTCCATTAATTTTATGCGATATTGAAAATGTTATCTCTTATAGTTAAATCTGAATCTAAGCAAATATTATTTTATCAAATCCAAGGAATCTAATCAAGTTTTTATATATACTGAATATATGTTCAACTTGCAGAATCATGGTTCTGAAATTAATTTAAATTCTTAACAAAGTTCAGCTGGATGTAACATAAAACTATTCTAGCATGTTAATATATGTATATAAATGTCATTACCGATATAAATTTCTTATACAAATGATTTCAAATGAAATCAAAAAGCATTTCTTGAAATATGTTACTTTTTCTCTAGTTTCCAGCAACTTTTTCTGTAGTTTCCAGCAAGAGTTTTTATCAAATCAGTATTTCTATTAAATGAATGCATCCTGTGAATAATTATACTGTGAATTCATGAAAATATTAATTCTTCTAGAATCGAATTCTAGAATAAATTATGAAGTATATGTTGATAGTTAAATAAAACTCCAACTTTGGAATCCGTGTCTTTGATTAATCACTGTTCCAATGTATAGTTATGTCTGGCTAGGCTGTTTGTCAAAGATCTTTTTACTTCTCATTTCTTTAATTTTCATTTATTTTATCATCTGTCTATCAGGGTCTTCTTATTTGATGTTCCTGAAAGAACATTCCCTTATTCTTCGATTATCATAAATTTTCCTGCCAACATTAATGGATAATGGCACAAGGATAAAAAAACAAAAAATTACTGCCAAATTCGACTGCATGCAACAAGTTTTTAAGGGTGTCGCTGATTTCCTAAAGGAAAAACAATAGCAAATGCCTTAAGACAACTTAACTCGAACCTTCCGCAATCCCTTCAAAAATAGTTACAAGATCGATTACCACAGGAACATTAAATTAAGTACCAAATTCTCATTGAAAACTGAGTGGAAAAATCTATTACATTTGAAAACATCCGACAAAACAAATAAAAAGAAGATGATGATAAATTAACTTTATTAATGGAAGCCCTGTGTCACCATTAATTGCGCCTAGTTAAGGTAAAAATTTGGATGATATTTGAAAGGATATTGACTTTCATAATTGCTAATTAATCGACATTTCTCTGCTTTTAATCAAATGCCTTTCTAATGAATATTTTATGTCAAAACAATCAATACATTCAAATTCAGAATTTATTGCACGCAAAGCTGAAATTGAATGAATAAACTCATGAATAAACATACAGAGAATGGGAAAGATGAAGCAGAAATGCCTTAAGCCATTTAAATTAGTTTGGAACGAATTCTTAATCTTCTCCATTTTCTCTTAATCTTTCTTATTGAAACAATCGCTTTGATTTGAGAGTTGCTAATGTTTCCGATTAATTAATCAACTTCCATTTTTGAAGCTGTTTGACTCCTATATAAATAACTTTCATCATTGGTACGAAAATGAGAATAATCCACTTCCGGCAATATTGCTCCGAAACCTCCACAATACTCAAACATATCGATTCGGAGGAATTAAAATATATTATGCGAATGAACATGAAAGATTTTCTATGGAAATCAGTCTCTATCCCATGTCTTACTATTTCGAAATATTGAGGCATTGCTAACGTGGCATTTGAAGTTGACTTCAAGATAACTATTATTATCATTAATAATAATACATATACACTTGTTCAATATACATAATAATTATATTGTGATCAAGATATAACTATTTTGATCTAGGCATTTCTTTTAATATAAATGTTATATACAGGGCGTTTTAGTAATAGAATTTTTAAAAAAATTCTTGGAGAAATAGGGTTA
This sequence comes from Argiope bruennichi, assembly GCF_947563725.1. Lineage (NCBI taxonomy): Eukaryota > Metazoa > Arthropoda > Arachnida > Araneae > Araneidae > Argiope > Argiope bruennichi. Next base: position 27,030,526 of record NC_079156.1, on the reverse strand, counting down.
TAGGTACAAGTCTGGGCAACATAATAATGCTGGGTCAGAAATATTTACGAGAGTAAGTTTTAAACTTCGCACAGGTAAGGGAATTCCGAATGCTAAAGTAGATTCATTTTACATAAAAATATTGCGTGGGAAAGATTGGATGATCTGTAATGATATGCAGAGCTTTATTATATGCATGGGTCTGCGGATGTTGTCCATAATATTTATTCCAGTAAAGGCGTAAATAAATATCTTTATTTAAAGGAAACATTAAGAAGGTTTTGCTAGTTAATAGAATACATATAAATCTCGGAAGAAGAAAGAAAATACTGTTGTAATTACTCGTTCATCGCATGATTAATCCATGCTCTGCGACGTCATCTTGATGAAAGCAGGATCACCACAGTTCTCTTCCCTCTTGTAGCGCAGGAATTAAAGGGGCAAAGTGTACTTGACGGCCAGATCTGGTCACATAAGTTGGTGGAGTAGAATTCGAAGGTAACTCGGGAGTCGACATAGAAATCTCAGGTACTGACTGCTTTGAAGATGGAACTACAGTTGATACTGGCGACATGATTGGTGCAGATGACTGGTGTGAATTTTCAAAGAACACGATCTTCACACTATCAATGCTGTTCTTAGTTCTTTGCCGTTTTTCTCAATTTTGATATTTTTATCAGTATGTCTGAGTACACAGTAAAGGTCGTTATACGGTGCTTGCAGTGGTTTTTTTTAATTGCGTCGTGGCACACGAACACATGAGTGCAAGTTTACACACATTATGCAAGAAACACAAGTTATGTAGGCACAACAAAATCCAGTGAAGTGTATTCCTGCATATGAACTTTCTATTTCTGCAACTGCGCTTTCTCTGATGAGGACTGTTTCCGATATAGCAATAATGAATATTGGAAGAATAGTGAGAACTCAGCATGTTAAAAAATTTCTGCTAAATCTAGTGCAGAATAAATCAAGTTTTATTGCGCGAGTTCACATGCATCATGTTGGAATTTTCCACAGCAGTGCCTGGATGATTCTATGTAAAATTGATACAAATCCGCATTACGTATTGCAAGTTCAGTCATTTATTGAAAGATGTATGCGTAGTTAGAATGCTTTTATAGAATTTTTTATAGAATTTCATTTCCATGTGACATGAAACTATACTGCACTGACGGATGTTACAGTAAATGATTAGGCTGACGCTGTAAAGAATCATCTCATCGAACTATATGTTTTATCTGCTCGTTTGACAAGTGCAAAATAATTGTATTTCAACAGCCAGTAGCACCACAACTGTTTAACGAATAATATGGTTTTGAGGAGCTGCAAATTTCATTTAAATACCATTTATGCCCCTTGTTCGTAATCGTTTGAATACCAGGTGAGACGAGCGCCATGGTACAGTTGTCCGTTCAATCAATGGATTCATTGTGTCTTGATTCATTCTTTTGAGGACAAAAGAAATAATATATGCGACTACCCATTCTCACCGAAGAGGGGGCCTTGTTGCACGAATTACAGTATTTACCTGGCACTCCAAGGAATTTTAATAAATGTCCTTATTTAAATACACACCACTCATGAACATGTGAGGATTGTATCTAAACACGGAGAAAAAGTTTAATACCTTCATTGACAATTTTATATACTATTCTTTATACAAGTTTTTGGCGTATGAATGAACTTTTTATTGGTTCTATTTGTGCTCTTTTGTATTCTGTATTTTTCTCTTGCCTGCTTTGTATGCAATTGTAATTGGTTTTATTATTACCAAATAATCTTCTTGTGAAATGAGGGATTTTTTTATGCAATTAATTTCTGAATCACATTCTGAAAGCTATTCAGTTCTTCATAATTGTGTTCTATTTTTGCTGTTTACATCAATTTTGCATTAAATAGATGTATTCATTCACTTTATATTTAAGATGATATTTTATTATAAGTTTGTAAAACTTTATTACATCATAAGACTTGTTGGTTATTGTTTGATTCTGATATATATATATATATATTGTCTGTCGATAATTTGATTATTGTTTTCAATATAATATTAGCTTAAGAGCAGCATTATATCCATTTATATTCAAATTATACTAAACTTTTACTTCATTTTAATAGACAAAAATTAATTAAATTTTCTGTTTTTCTAGGTAGAAAAATGCCATTAATTACTTGAACAGCAATAATGCGACGAAATTTTAATGGTAAGTTTTTATACTATTCATTTGTAATACTCATTGTTAAATTAGTTTATCAGGTTTTATATTCTTTTTTCACTTCTAAATAAGTAGTATAATTATTGAATTTGCAAATAATGAATTTATTATCCCATTAACTAATAGGATTTACAATACTGTAGAATGTATCTTTAATTAAAAAGTAAATATTCCTGACAAAAGATTATTTTTTTAAGAAAAATTTAAATATTAATTTTGTAAAAGTGGAATTGTTAAGAATTTATTTTAAAACTTTAAAGTTTTTGTAAAAGGTAGTATTTAAAAAATCACAGTTATGGAAATAGTTATATGAGGCTCATCATAGTCCTCGAGTAATGTGGTGACTTTTACTTTTAACATGTATTACAAGCAACATTTTTGTTATTAATTATATATTTGCTTTGGAAATGTACTAGTTACATATATCGTAATTAATTTGAAAACAAGATTAAATATGACTTAAATACGTTATTGGGAAAAATATTAAAACATTTTCTCTTTCTTGTATCTTATATAAATACTACAGCATGCACACATCATTTCCGATTCAGTATTGTTATAAGTCACCTATAGCAACTATGTGTTCCATGCCGAGCTACAAGTTTGTAAATATGATATAAAGTTATTCTGTAAACAGATAGAATTTCAATATTTAGAGATTTCTAAAATTAATTAAAAAATTAAATCATCTTCATCTTATGCATGGATTAATAATAAGCATTAAACTTAATACTCAATAAAAATTTACACTCTGGATCTTGATTATAGTTCATACATTTAGAATTATGAATTATTCATCTCGGAACGATATGTTTGTGGCTTGATACAATAATTCCTAAAACATTTTAGCTTATATATGCATATTCATGAGCTCAATTCCTAACTTCTTATTGCTTGAAAGTATAACCTGAACGATCATCGTTAAAAATAAGTAATATTTCGGTAGTTTCTATGCTATTTCGTTTTCTCAACAAATACCTTGAATTTATAGTGTTATCATTCTTTTTACTTTTGCTTGAAGTGAGTAAATATCCATACTCTCACTATGGAAACCATATAATCTCCCCCCCCCCGCGGATTTGAAAAATTATTAAAAAGCGATTTATCTGTTATTTTTTTTAAATGTATGCCATTTTGTTTATTTAAATACTCTTAAATTATGCATAAAATAATACAAAAATAAAAACCTGAACCTTTGTACATTTATATATACAAAGAAAATTTGTTTCAGTAGTCCCATCTGCACTCTTTTTTCTTATAAACTATTTTATTTCATGAATTCTGATATTCAATTATTCTTCTAAATTGTTTGTATATAATACACATTAAACATTCTGATATTTTAGATGCATGAATAATTTTTTTTCTTTTTTGGAAATGTTTTGCACAATGAACAGCAGAGCTTTTTTTTTACTCATTCAATTTTAAAATAATATTATCCTTTCCTTTTCTGCCATGACTGAATTATAGATTAGTATTTTTACTTCCCGGAAAAGATATAAAAGATATTTTTAGATCAAATTCCGTTAATATCATTTTTCAAGAGATTCGGGAAATGCCCTGCCTTTAAGCAAAACGCAGACATTTATCAACAAAAAGAAGATAAATACATTTTTAGAACAAGAGAACTTCATTTAGAAAATAAATTTTATTATCTCTACAAATAGCATATTTTTCGAAAATCAAATATCTTATTTATATTTAAAAAAATGGCTAAATTTGAAAAGTTTTCTGAAAATTTTAAAATTTAGAATTATTTGGATATTTTCCTTTTTTTTCTTATTTTTAATATATAAACTAATGGCTCAGTTGAAGCAACTTAAAAATTTCTTTTTAATTAAAATTTCTTTCTTTGCTGAAATAAAGAAAATCAAATCTTCAAATATAAATCTGAGAGGAAAAATTGAAAGTGGAAGAAAGATATAAACATTACATAAAAGATCCTTACTTATTATTCAACTAGCCGCCTTTGGCGACCAGTTAGTTCTCCAGTATTAAGGTTCGCTGAAGTTTTTAATTAAATATTTATGTACCTTGGTCTCTTAATAGCGTCTTTAGCGAAATGTTTTTAAGCTTCAAATTTCTATAGTCACATAACTCCTATTACTATAGAAGCCTTGGAATATTTTGTTCATTGTACTGTATATCTCTATAATTTCCTGTCAGCTGCTGTAAGATTCAAATTTGAATTTACAGTAGAAGAGACAAAACTTCAATAAACATGAACACTTTTTTTTTTTTTGCTAAAACTAAATATATATATATATATATATATATATATATATATATATATATATATATATATATATTTTAAAAAATATGACTACAAGACATCGAATCCATCAATATTGTAATTCTACGTGTGCCCCATATTTTTTTTAAATAATTTATGCAATATTTCAAAGAATTATGCAACAGAAATTTCTCTGATTCATCATAAAATTCAGTTTTTAATTTTATTTTCAAAAGAATTTAAATTTTATCTTCAAAAGGATTTAAAGGACGCCAATATTTTATTTTGTTTCGATTTATAAATATACTTAAAAAATTATGAAGTCTAAATTTTATACCGTCCTTTTTTCCCAACTAATCATACTCTGCGAAATATTCTTGACTCTCCAAATTTTAATAAATAAATAAAAGTTTCTATTTTCTGCGATTAAATCTGACTGCTTCATTAAGCTTTGAATATTACAATTTTAGAACTATCAACATTCTTATAATCTTAGGCCAATCAGTCTTGAGAAACCCTGCTCCACCGTTCCTAGTAGATCCGAGAAACCAATCTTGAGATTGAGACTTCTTTTGAGACGGTCGATGAAGTGGTCCATATTCATCCATTTTTATAGAATAGTGATATTCAGATTTTCGTAAATCAGTCAGTTTTAGTGATTTAGTTGATAGAGTGCAACTCTTTTTTATTTAAAATATTAGTGTTTCAAAAATATTTTGTTAAATGTGATTCACGGAGCAAGTAAAAATCTATATAAGAATGTAAAATTTGTAATTCATGGAGCATTTATTGAAACAAGTTAAATATAAAATTTAATTCATTTAGGCAATTTTGTTAGCAGATATATAATTATTACTAATGGTTTATAAATTAGCTGTTAGGTCCTGATTGAAGTGAATAATTTGTATATATTAAATTATATTGTCCTTAAATAAAACTGATTTATTGAATTAATTATATAGATATTAAAAAAGATCATAGAAAAACTTACTTCAAAAAATTAGAAATTACTTTTAAGAAAATAAATTTCATTTTATACAGATATATTCAAAAATTCTGATTTTACATGTTTAATTTGAAATAATAGTTAACTATTTTTTAAATTTGAGCTTTTGTCAATGTGACAGCAAAACGTTGATAAAAATTAATTTTTCCCGTACATGTATAATGCAGTCGTGGAGATAAAATTTTATTTTTATTTTGTGCTAAATAATTTGTTGAAAAATGTGGTTAAAATATTTTTTTAAATAAAATTCATTAAAAATAAAAATTTAATTTATAGGTTAAAACTTTAATACCTTTGGAAAGATTATTTTGTGAACTTCAATGTGAAGTAAAAACCAGTTTGGGCTGTAATATTTTCAAAAGTTATAGCAGAAAAAACGCCAAAATTTCGCTCTGAGGTGCACATTCCCTACCTCCAAGGTATACATGTGCCAAATTTGGTAGCTGAAGGTCGAACGATTTGGCCTGTAGAGCGCCAACACGCACACATATTGAGCTTTGTTATAAGAATAGATTAATTAAAAAATAATGTTAGCGCATTTTCATCAAAATTTTCTTCAAGAATATTGAATGAAGAATGATTGACTAATTAATGACAAATTCGAACTCACATTAACAACGAATTTTAAAATACACTCAAAAACAGGGAATTTCATATTAATACATATTCAATACATAGTCGATACAATTTATGCATGTAATCGCGGTGGATTTCTGCTGGTCAATGCTGTAATAGATGTAAATAGAGAAAAAAAAACGTTTTTTTTTTAAATAATAAATCTTGTTTTGTGTCAGTATTCATCAAATATGCATGCGTTACAAAAATCGTGTTGAAAGTTGATTATGAAATTCTACGTTGATTAATACAACAAAAAGTGAAAATTTTTTGAAAGGTTTCGAAATTTATTATTTTCTCAAAACATAAAATTAATATGCTTATAGGGGCATTTTCAATTCTTGGTGAGTTGTGTAAAGTTTTCTTTGTGTTTTTCTGCAGTTATAAGAAGAATAAAAAATAACCTGTGGGAATGGTCCCCATAAAACGTTCACTCATACTCTCTAATAAAGGTATTGTCACCCATCCCTCTCAAAAAATTGAGTCTTGGGTATGAGTCTTCCAGAGATCAACTTGCATAGAATTAATGCAAAATAGTTACGAAATATTAACTTTTGAGGTTAATAGTGAATTTGGTATTTTTGCTGGATCTATCATGTGATACTTGGCGATTTTTTTGGCGATTGATCCCCGACATATGATTAATAATATCAGAAAATCGATTTTTTTTTTAGTGTGTTTTAGCCAACCATTTAAAACAAAAATTTGACATAGAACTAACTACACTTGTAGTCAAAGAATCATGTACTAAATTTTATATATTTAGTCACTGCATTTTTCAATGTGCACGTTTACATGCTTCTGAAACACAAGCCTTGGATAAATAATAAGGAATGAATATTTATTTTTTAAAAATTTCTGTCATTTTTTGAAACAAATAACCTAATATCAATATGAATCAAAACTTTCTTGAAGTTAACATTATATCTATTTTGTTGAACAAAATGAATGTGATGATAAATGGAAATTGCGATAAATCTTGTAATGTGGTATAAGTCTTTGGGCAGTGCACGTTAATTTATGTTGTTTTTATCATTAATAAAATTGTAATCATTATATAAAGTTCGATTAATTCAAATTTCCATAATAAAATTTCAATCCAAATGTCACTTTTAAATTAAAATTCATATTTCAGGCTTCAGATTTACGACAATAATTTTTGCCTACTGTTTATTCATTAGAAAATAAAGAATGCATTCCTTAAACTACTATAACTTCCACTCGTTTAAATAAAAGTGATATTTTTCTATAGTTTCAAAAAAGACATTATTGTACCATTCCAAATATAGGTTATTAATGCCATTTATATGGGAATATATGGTAATAATTTCATTATTATTCCCAGACAATTTATTTCCTCTGTGAAATAAACATTTTACTAACTTATTTTCTCAATAAAAATTACTAGAAAAGTTTATAACTAATTAGTTTAATTAATGAAGATTTCAGAAACATTAATTAGTTCTGTTATTTCAATAACAATATTTCAATTTCTGTTTATTCAAAGAAAATGTTTTAAATTGAAACATTTAAAGGATTTTATATAATTCTTGATAATTACTTTAATTTGTTTTTGGTTTTCAGGGATTTTTTTTCTTCCTTTTATCATTTATATGTTTTATCCTCTCTAACAAAACATTTCATATTCCTTTTATTTTACTTTACTTGTGTTGATGTTAATGCCAACCGTTTTGTGTATTGTAAAAGAATTCACCGCAAAAAGTTGCAGATAGATGTTTGTAATTAATTGTTTTTACTGAAATTCAAGAGGGTTTACATCTCTTCTAGAAACGACTGGATTACAAAAACAAAAGTGTACGTCTGGATATACGTCTGACTTCAGCGCCAGTTCATCTCTTCGGAAAAAATGAAAATAACTGCACATATGGTGTGAAAGCAAATCCGTCACCATCATAAAAGTTTTCTCTTACTCAGTCGTCATCGCAGGGATACAATTTTTCGAAACAGGCCTGGCAAACTTCCTTTCTTTTAAAACAGTGTTTTTTCTTCATTTGAATGCAAACAATCAAATAGAATTGTGTTGATTTATATATATAAAAAATTACTTTGATTTTTTTGAAATTTCATAAAGTTAGCATTTTAAGAAGAATTAATTTTTGCACTTCAATTAATCAATAATTGTGCCTTTCAGTATTTTAGTATAATATGAAAAATGTGCAATATTTTCTCATTGATCGATTTAAAAAAGAGGTTTATAGTTCTTGAATTGACTTGTCCGCTACTCCAGTCGTTGCTCCAAAAGAATAGCACGCATCGACATAATAGGTGGTTGAGGGTTGTAGAAATGTATGCTCGCTACTTTAACAAGTAGTTGAGTGATGTAGAATTGACATGTTCTCTCATCTTAATAAGTGGTTGATGGTTATAGAATTGAAATGTCCACTACTGTCATTGTTCCAATAGTGTAAGTGCTCATCGAATTAATGAGATATTGATGGTTATTGAATTGGCATCTCCGCTACTATCGTCGTTGCTCCAGTAGAGTAGCACGAGTAGCATTCATCGATTTATAAGACGTTGATGGTTGTTGAATTAAGATTTATAAGACGTTGATGGTTGTTGAATTAAGATTTATAAAAGGTTGATGGTTGTTGAATTGACACATCCGCTACTCTCGTCGTTGCTCCCATAGAGTAGCACGAGTAGCACTCATCGATTTATAAAAGGTTGATGGTTCCTGAATTGAAATGTCCGTTACTCTCGTCGTTGTTTCAATAGAATAAGAAATCAGAAATGTTATTGATGGTTGTTGGATCGATATGTCCGCTACTCTCGTCGTTACACCAATAAAGTAGCACTCATCGATTTAGAAAAGACTGATAGTTGTTGCATTGAAATGCACGTTACTCCCGTACTCTTTCATATGGAGCAAGCGCTCATTGATATGCCCGCTGCTCTCTTTGTTGTTCCAATGGAGTAAACGCTCATTGACATGCCCGCTGCTGTCGTCGTTATTCCAATAGAGCAAGCGTTCATTCACATGCCCTCTATTTTCGTCCAATAGAGTAAGCATTCATTCACATGCCCTCTACTCTCGTCGTTGTTCCAATAGAGTAAGCACTCACGCACATGCCCGCTGCTCTTGTCGTTGTTCCAATAGAGTAAGCGCTCATCGATCTAAAGAGAGATTGATGGTTTGTGAATTAACTTGCCCGCTACTCTTGTCGTTGTGCCAATAAAGCAAGTGATAATTGACATGCCCGCTGCTCTCGTGGTTTTTCCAATAGAGCAAGTGATAATTGACATGCCCGCTGCTCTCGTGGTTTTTCCAATAGAGCAAGTGATAATTGACATGCCCGCTGCTCTCGTGGTTTTTCCAATAGAGCAAGCGCTCATTCATATGCCCGCTGCTCTTGTCGTTGTTCCAATAGAGCAAAGGATGATTGGCATGCCCGCTGCTCTCGTCGTTGTTCCAATAGAGTAAGCGCTCACTCACCTGCACGCTACTCTCGTCGTTATTCCAATAGAGTAAGCGTTCATTCACATGCCTGTTGCTCTCGTCGTTGTTTCAATAGAGTAAACGCCCATTGATATGCCCGCTGCTCTTGTCGTTGTTCCAATAGAGCAAGCTATCATTGACATGCCCGCTGCTCTCGTCATTGTTCCAATGGAGCAAGCGATCATTGACATGCCCGCTGCTCTCGTCATTGTTCCAATGGAGCAAGCGATCATTGACATGCCCGCTGCTCTCGTCGTTGTTCCAATTGAGCAAGCGATCATTGACATGCCCGCTGCTCTCGTCTTTGTTCCAATGGAGCAAGCTATCATTGACATGCCCGTTGCTCTCGTCGTTGTTCCAATAGAGCAAGCGATCATTGACATGCCCGCTGCTCTCGTCGTTGTTCCAATAGAGTAAGCGCTCACTCACCTGCACGCTACTCTCGTCGTTATTCCAATAGAGTAAGCGTTCATTCACATGCCTGTTGCTCTCGTCGTTGTTTCAATAGAGTAAACGCCCATTGATATGCCCGCTGCTCTTGTCGTTGTTCCAATAGAGCAAGCTATCATTGACATGCCCGCTGCTCTCGTCGTTGTTCCAATTGAGCAAGCGATCATTGACATGCCCGCTGCTCTCGTCGTTGTTCCAATGGAGCAAGCTATCATTGACATGCCCGCTGCTCTTGTCGTTGTTCCAATGGAGCAAGCGATCATTGACATGCCCGCTGCTCTCGTCGTTGTTCCAATGGAGCAAGCGATCATTGACATGCCCGCTGCTCTCGTCGTTGTTCCAATGGAGCAAGCGATCATTGACATGCCCGCTGCTCTCGTCGTTGTTCCAATTGAGCAAGTGATCAGTGACATGCCCGCTGCTCTCGTCGTTGTTCCATTACAGCAAGCGTTCATTGACATGTCCGGTGCTCTCGTTGTTCCCATTGAGTAAGCACTCATTGATGTTCCCGCTATACTTGTCGTTGCTCCAATAAATTCTCACGAATAGCATTCATCGATTTGTAAACAGTTGATGGTTGCTTATTTGACATGAGCGCTACTCTCGTCTTTGTTTCAATGGAATAAGCGCTCATCGATCTAATGAGAGATTGTTGGTTGAATTGACATTCCCGCAACTCTCGTCTTTGTTTCAATGGAGAGTGTTTATCAAGCTAATGAGAAATTAATGGTTGTTGAATTGACATCTCCGCTACTCCTTTCGTTGGTACAATTGAGTAGCGTTGTTCAATTTTATAAGAAGTTTATGTTTGTTGAATTGATAAATCTGCTACTCTCGTTGTTGCTTCAGTAGAGAAGCACGAGTAGCACTCATCGATTTTTAAGAGGTTGATGATTGTTGAATTCATATGTCCGCTACCTTCGTCGTTGCTACAATATAGTAATATTTATCGATTTATAAGAGGTTGGTGATTGTTGAATTGACATGACGGTAACTCATCGTTCTTCCAATAGAGTGGCATGAATAGCATTCATTGATTTATAAGAAATTGATAGTTGTTCAATTGACTTGTCCATACCTCTCGGTGTTGATCCAATTGAGTAGACTTCTTGATTTAATAAGAAGTTGATGTTTATTGAATTGACATTTCGAATGCTCTTCTCTTTACTCCAATTGATTCGCACTCATCTATTTATCAGAGGTTGGTGATTGTGGAATTCACCTGTCCGCTACTCTCATTGCTTCAACAGAGTAGTACGAGTAACAATAATCAATTTATAAGACATTGATGTTTGTTGAATTGCATGTCCGCTACTCTCGCCGTTGTTCCAACTGAGTAAGCGGTCATCGACCTAAAGACAGGTTGATGTTTTTTGAATTGGCATGTCCGCTACTCTCGTCGTTGTTTCAATAGAGTAAGCGCACATCTACCTGAAGAGGTTGATGTTTTTAGAATTTGCATGTCCGCTACTCTCGTCGTTGTTCCAAAGAGTAAGCGCACATCGACTTAAAGACAGGTTGATGTTTTTTTGAATTGGCATGTCCGTTACTCTCGTCGTTGTTCCAATAGAGTAAGCACTTATCGGCCTAAAGACAGGTTGATGTTTTTTCAATTGGCATGTCCGTTACTCTTGTCGTTGTTCCAACAGAGTAAGCGCTCATCGACCTAAAGACAGGTTGATGTTTTTTGAATCTGCATGTCAGCTACTCTCGTCGTTGTTCCAATAGAGTAAGCGCACATCGACTTAAAGACAGGTTGATGTTTTTTTGAATTGGCATGTCCGTTACTCTCGTCGTTGTTCCAATAGAGTAAGCACTTATCGGCCTAAAGACAGGTTGATGTTTTTTCAATTGGCATGTCCGCTACTCTCGTCGTTGTTCCAACAGAGTAAGCGCTCATCGACCTAAAGACAGGTTGATGTTTTTTGAATCTGCATGTCAGCTACTCCCGTCGTTGTTCCAATAGAGTAAGCGCACATCGACTTAAAGACAGGTTGAGGTTTTTTTGAATTGGCATGTCCGCTACTCTCGCCGTTGTACCAATAGAGTAAGCGTTCATCTGTCTAAAGAGAGATTGAAGGTTTTCTTTAATTGGCATGTGCACTACTCTCGCCGTTATTCCAATAGAGTATGCGCTCATCGATCTAATAAGAGTTTGGTTAAAGGAAAATAATAGATCCTTCGATAAGTAACGCAAGAAGGCCTCTAGGTATTAGAAATGAGTCTAAGTGATAATTCAGAGAACACAATTAGAAACTAAGAAGAAAATTTTTAGGACCTTATCTAATAATCGAATATTCCAACTTAAAAATGTAAGTGATTGTAAGGGGCCTTACACTAATTTATTCATCTTCCGATTTAATGAAATTTTACTCATAAGGCTGAAAGAGTAAATATATATGAATTCATGATTGTGTACTTTTTTTATTATTGCTTTTGTTTGTTGTAATTGATGCTTTAATTAAGCGTATTGATCTCAGCTCCAAGGTACGACCTCCTCCAAATTGGAGATAAACGGAAATATATGATTGCCGTAATCGGCATCCGTATTCTACTTTATAGTAAACTCACCTCTTAACCTCTAATTTTAAATTTTACTAATTTTTGCTGGTTCATACTGCCCTTGCCATCCACATGGATCAGACGACTTGCTTTTATCTCCCACCATTTCCCACGTGGCCAGGGGAAATGATGAGAGAAAACAGTTATTTTTCTGTTTTGTTCGTTTTTGAATATTTATTTTTCTATTTTTACTGATATATATGGTATATGTTAATGTAGCAATTAAGGATGTTGTTGAAAAATTTCAGAGTTTGTTTCAGAATAAAAGGCATGGATTTAAGGTTTGGAAGGTGTCGGAAGATAAACCGAGGCTTATTTTGGAGATCCTGGATTTGCTACGAGATATTTTGTCACTGAGCTGATCAACACCTCCTAAAGCCTCAGCTTTGACGGAAATGCGAGTGGATGAGTCATAGGAAGAAATCTGACGAATAGTAGCTGACTGCGAGCTAGCAGATGCGTAGAATGCCTTCAAACCGTTTTCTGTAGCTTTCCCGTCCTCTGTATTTCTTTCAGTAAACTATGTATTAGACAGATATGGCATTTGTTTTTTCATAAAGAGATACTTTTTTAATAATATAGTGCTTTTCCACTGTTCAAGTCTTCAACTGCAAAGGAAATTATGATAATGGTCCAAAAGTGTCTTGTATTTAAATTTCCGGAAGATGGAAAAATTAAAAGCACAATAGCTGCTTCGTAAGATTTCACGTCAAGCTAAGGCTGAAGAGTAAGTACAACTATTCAGTAATTTTTAAAGGATAATATTCATATAATTTTTAATTTCAATTTATATTAACTCTATTTTCAGCTTTCAACAGTGCATAATGTTATTAGTAACAGTTTGAATAGTTTCTTTCGTTTTCTCTTTGTTTTAGCTTAAATTTTTAGAATTTGTTTTTAATTTATTAATAAATTGAAAGATTGGTTCAATAATAATCATGAATATCGGCACATAACTATAGACAAACATGTTTAGCAGCAACTTGATGCATTCCTAAAGTATAATTTAAATTATGTTTTAATATTTTTTCTTGTTACAAGTCAATTTTGTAGGTTTAACAAAGAACATTTTTAATTGCAGTTATTAAATCAACTGTATAACCAAAAAGGAAATATATGTACAAACATGATAGATGCAATCCATAAATTTTGAAAACACACAATAAAGAAAACAAAATGATAATGCAGTAATTTTTTTTTTCATTTGTGGACATTTATCTACATCCTAAAAATAATTATATATATAATTTCATCGTTAGTTAATTCTAATTTATTTTCTACACTTTCCCAGGTCAATGAACTACATTTTAGAAAAGAAGCTGTTGTAAGAAATATGGAAAAATGCAGGAATAAATTGTTTTTGTTAGAAAAATTGCTTATGACCTACATGAAGCATTAGTAAAATTGATTTTTATGAATGTACGGAAACGAAAAACTCTTTTTATCTTTTATTATTTCAAAACTGATTCAAGGTGAATGTCCGCAATTCTGGATATAGAGAAGACTTATTTCTATCATAAGTGAAATTAATTGCTTACATCGATAAATACATCTAAACATGGAATAATTCCTTGCGCCAATTTTCGAGAGTTTTCAAATAAAGTGGCAAGCATTTGTAAAATTCACGCATCCCATTTTCATTGAAATCTAAACAGCACTAACTCCATTTGCTTATATAATTTGGTACTCCTTCTATATCTGCGCAAATGGAGAAAACTTTTCTTTTAAGTATTTAAGATTTTCAAACTTTTTAAAAATTCAGTTCTAAAATTTAACATTTTTTAATTCTATGTTTTTATATTTGCTCGGCTCCTGTAATATTCGTTGTCACATAAAATGTAGCGTTATTTCATTGCCTTCTAAAACATTTACTGGTGTTAAAATGGTACGTCGACATAACATGATTAATAAATGATCATTGGGAAAATATTATGGTTCATTTTAAAGCAAAATAGCTTTCCTTCATTGAATCCATAATTACAAACTATAATAAAAAAAAGAGATTTCAGTTTATTGTTATTTCTATGCCAAGTAATCACTAATAAGAGCAAGAAAGTGAAATGATGCGAAATTTTTTATAGCATAAGTGTTTTATATGTTTAATTCATCAAATTAAAAAAAGACCTAATTGTAACTGAAATATCTATCAATTACTTGTTTGATAAAGCTAACAAATGTAGCAATTAATAGTAGTGTTTTCTTTTTTTTTTTTTTAGAAAGGAAGAAAATTAGAATTTATTTCATTATTTTCATTTGCATTACATTTTTTATAAAAAGAGTGTTTATATTAAATCTTATATTTCAATTAAAATTTAAATAATAATGCTTAGCTAATCGAAATTTGGGAGGAAAAAAATATTCTTATGTATAAGATCTTAAAAGAATTGTTTATCTATTCTAATTGTCTTTGAATATTTTTAAGGATGTCTACTTCATTAAAATCTATTTTGCTGCGCAACTACTCATATATCGATATTATCACTCGGAGATCGAAGTTTAAATGCTGTGGAACTTTCGTCCCCTACAATATTCCTAGAAACATCTGACTTTTGTAAGCACGTACAATAAACGAAAGCAATAAAATCTAAATTAAATGAATGGTAATTTGTATCTAGTGTGAAGGACTGATGGCCGGACAAGTAGAGAGGGGGAAAAAATTCTGCTAGCACTTGCAGTGCATCGCTATTGAAAAACTCATTCGCTTTTACAACAGTTTTCTGGTCTCACTGCTGTTGATTTTCGAAAAGTTTTACACACAGAATAAAACCACCCAGAAGAATATTAGACTTAAAAAAAGGAAAAGAACAAGACGCATAAAGAAAAAGACATATCGTGGTTTCACTCACTTTTATCAATTGAAGAAGGTTAAATCTTTTAATGGATTTAAGATCCATATATCTCGGAAAATTGACAAGGGAAAAAAGATTGAATGATACGATCAGGCAGAAAATTACCTGAGTCTTTTCTATTCATTTCCTGGAATAAATAATAGTTTTTTCTTTGACTTGCTCGAAGAAAAAAAAATTGTGAGGAAAGAAACGATAGTTGAAATTATGTTTTTGTCATATGGTACAAACCGTGTGGTATGTTTTCGTATTTGGTATTTATGTATTAACCGTATATATAATTTCAGACCTCTTTGACTCTGTAAGAAAGCATGGTCTGTTAAAGATAATTGTGGGGCTTTTCCTTTGTTTTCTGCAGATTTTCAGTTCAAATTTCGAAACCGACAAATAGTTTTATATATTGATTTTTTTTAATGTTATGTTCTAGATTAATTTTACAGTTACTACGAATTGTTCCAATGTTTACACTTCATCAAATAAATTTTAACATCAAAATATCAATAAAATTTATTCAATTTTTAGATGTCAAGATCTTGCACATGCGCAGAATCCTTTCCTATTCATAGCATTGTGCATTTTGACCAGAGGTCTACCGTATTTCAAATTAGGAGTGGTTAATATTATATTGAATCTTAAACTTCCTTGGTGCTATCTCGAAGCAGGGGCTGATGGATATAACGGCGGGGCTTTTCCTCGGTTTTTTGCATATTTTCACTTCGAATACTCATTCTTTTTCTGTTTGAATACTATACTCCAGACTAATTCTACGGTTATTACAAATTATATCAATAGTTCAACCTCTTGAAATTAAATTTAATGCCAAAATATCTATAAAATTAATTCAATTAATCCTGCACACGCGCAAATATCTTTCCTATTCATTGCATTGTGCTTTTAGAGCAGAGGTGTGCGTTTTTAAAATTTAGAATGGTGAATTGTACATAGAATCTTAGTCCTCGCTGACTGTTGATTAAAATATGGCCTGATGGGTGCAACAGCAGCGGATTTTCTCTGCTTTTTGCAATGCCAATCCCGGAGAAAATGAATATTTTTATATTTTTCTTATTTTGAAATTATGCTCCAGACTAATTCTAGAATCACCACGAGATACTCCAAAACTTGTACTTCATGAAATTAAATTTAAGGTCAAAATATCTGTAAAATTAATGAAATTTTTAGATGCCGAGGTCAAGAACCTATACATTCGTGGAAGCCTTTCCTATTCATAATTAAGTTTATGATCATATGATCAGCTACATCCATAACTGTAACGATTCCATTTCTAAATTTTTTTTGGTAAATATTTACCTAATTAATTCCGAAAACGAAAACAGTAAATGTATTCAGTAAATCATTAAAAGAAAGTTGACACATTTTTTTGTATTTTTCTTCATTATAGTGAATAAAATTTATCATTTATCAATCAAATATTGGATTTCAGTTATTAGAAAAATTTATCTTCTGCCAGGTTGTGAAATTTTGGAAATCTCCACTAAATTAAATATTTTCATAGAGCACATTTTGATATTCGTAGTGCACAACATTATGCCGCTTAATTGTTTGGGTTACATGGATGTGCTTGATGAAAGTTTTTGATAATGAGAAGAAAAAATAAATGTTGTTTTTCTGAATCACAGCTGCGTCTGTGATCTTTTTTGATAAATAGTTTCAATTTGTATATTTTCAAAAAGGAAGTGCAACGATGTCTTTAAGTTTTGATTCTTCAAAATCTATTGATGAAAAAACTACGCCAATAATACAGAGAGTCTCTCCTAGAACGATTACTGGCATATTATCTGCTGCAAATAGAGGAGCTTTGGATTGGTAAGTTGTTGAATATATATTCAAAAATAACCTTTTTTAAAAATAAATTTCATATACATTGATGTGCTTCATATTAGCAATTTATCTGTTATCAATAAAATTTACAACTGCTAATAATTTTATAAAGTAAGCATTTGAATATTATCTCTCTGTGTAAATACTTGCTAATTACAACATTCATTCATGACAACTTTGATTATTAAATAATTGTTACAAAATACAAATAATTATATATAGTGAAAGACTAATTTTTAAATGACAAAAAATGTTGCATATTGTGAATGATTTTCTTACCTCTTCTGTAAGCAATATTTATATCTTTTATTGATTTTCTTTGATATAGTTTAAGATATAATGCACTATTTTTTATTGAGAAATCTTCAGAAAGAAAGCATTATCATAATTTTGTTTTGAAAATGGGACTCATTTTTTTAGAAAGACAAGACAGTTATGATATTCACACAAACTTCTCTTTACATAATTATATAGAAAAATTGTGGATATCATATTTGTACTTGGGGTTCGTTTTGTATTGATCTGATGTAAAAGATGTATGATGAACAGAATGCTTTAAAAATCTGGCAGCCTATGATTTTTTTTGTTGTTTATCATTATATTTTTTGATCATAAATGTTTAATAATTTTTATATCAAATTCAGTAATTATGTAAATAAAAATTGATGATATATGTAATGAAGTCTATATGTAAAATTGGAGGAATAATTTGCATATTGCTTTAAGACTTACCAGAATTCTGTATTTTATTAAAGTGTTTAACTTATTTTGTAAGACACATTTTAAAATTAAAATTTTTAATTTTTTCTCTTTTAGGTTTATAACTTTGGGTATTATTTTTGTGTTATAGAATCAGTCTAATAAATATCTATGTTAATATATTAAAAAATTTTGACTGAAACTATGGTTTAAATTTGTTATTTTCTAGGGGCTGGCAGTCATTTGTAGCTTATGGATGTCATAACCATGTAGTTATTATTGATACTCAAAATGTTAAGGTATATTTTCAAGTGTATTTGATCTTTAATGTAATTACTTTGTATCAGAAATATTTTAGATTTTTAAGAAATGTATATTTATGATAATAATTTACAACAACAGTTAAAAAAAACCATAAGGGGAAAAAAATAAAAAAAGGAAGATTGTGGGAAAAAAAACATGGAAGAAATATCATTGAATAATTGTGTTGTGAGAGGAGGTGTCCTATTATATTCAAAGTATATAACTTTTTTCAGTAAATGGCCAATAATTAAAGGTTATTTATTCCTCCTTCCTAAAATGCCTTTAAATAAATGCCTACTGAAATCAAAGAATCATATGTATAAATATATATATTTAATCTCGGGAAAACAGCTTTTTTTTTTTGTGTGTGTGTGTGTGTGTGTGTGTGTGTGTGTGTGTGTGTGTGTGGATTAAAGTTTATAATTTGCAAAGCAAACTGGTATTATATATATGATTTTGTGTTTTTTGCTGGTTAAATGAAAACTCTTTGATTCTTTCATTGTTATAACTATCCAAAAGTGTTCATATGAGCCAAATTTCATTCGGAGCCTGACTACAAAATGATGAATTAACAGGTTAAGGACAGACACTACATTTTTTTTAAAAAATTGACACTAATTTAAAAAACAAACAAAACAGAAGTTTCTAATGTTCTTCATTGTTGCATTGTCCCTCAGACTCTTGATTATATGAGTCATATCAACTCTAAAGAGAAAACAGTATAATAATCCTGGTACATAAAATAGTTTTTCAGGAGAAAAAGAAAGATGTATTTTGTATCTTTCCAGTTCAATATATTGTGGAGACGCTTTATAAGCCAGATAACAGCTACGAGACATGAGAAATTTCTTTTGACTTGTGGTCATGTTACGCGGCTACGAACCCAAAGGTTGCGAGTTCAGTCCTCGCCAATAGCAACAATATATATCCTTTTTTTCTTATTGCACTGTTCTGGGATTAAATCAATTTTGTTTTGAATTCTTTTTTCCACCATCAGAAACTCCTTTATAGACTACAAAATCAGCAAAACAAACCTAGTACTATTTCCACCTAAATGAAAATCTCTCTTTTCACACTATGCTCTTGCTGTTAGAAACATGTCTCTGCCCCTCCCCCTTTGTCTAAAAATTATGGTTAGATCTTGGAATTAAAAGTTTATGGATATAATAAAATCTAATAAATTGACTGATAATAGATATTTTCATTAAAAAAATAAACCTCTACATGAATTGTAACTTTGTATTGAAAAATCACCATAATAAAGTTCCCGTATCTTTCTGCATCTTTACATGTATGTAATTTGAGTCACTCTTCTCTTTTTGTTTTTGATATGTATATTTGTTTTTAAGATTACAAAAAAAAAATTTAAAAAATGGAGTAAGTTTATAAGTTATAGATTATATTCAATACATTTTATTCTTCATTTCCTGTTCTTTGAATATTAGTCAGCATTTTAATAGCTAATATTAAATAAATAATACTGAATTCTACTTTATTTTAATGATTCACTGATGGTCTTTTTTTACCCCCTCTATTTCTTAATAGTACTTCCTGCATTTTCTTTCAAAATTTCTTAGTATTTGTATGCATTGAAATTCAGTTGTTTTACTAGCATCGACTGTTTTTATAAATGTTATAATGAGCATATTCAAGTTTACAGTTGAATATTAGTTGACAGTTCAAATTATAACATTATATTTTAAAGTTCAAGTTGTTATATGAAATGCATTTTGTAGTGGCTTTTTTAAAAATAAATATTTTTATTATCTTTTTTAGATTTTCCAAACTTTGGAAAAACATACAAGTGATATTGTGAAGGTGAAAGCAGATATTTTCTCTCCTTTTTTACTTATTTTTATTTTTGCCATTAGTATAGTAAAATTGACTGTTTATATTATTAGATATTTTTGTAATGAAAGAATAATGTTGTTTTCATTAATAGGTAAAATGGGCTAATGAGAATTACTACCATGATTTAACTCATCCCTATTCTCTGAAGTTAGCATCTTTAGACACTAGTGGTTTGATTGTTGTATGGGATGTTAAAGAAAGCAAACCAATTTCTTCTTTCTTCGAAACTGGCAAACCAGCTATAGGTTTGATTTCTTTATTTGTTATCCAAAAATATAGATTTTATATTGCATTCAAAATATAAAAAGCATTCACAAACCTATTTTTCTTTTTATGATAAAACATTATTATTTGTTAGTTGAAAACAAGAGAGCACTGTCTGTTTGAATGTATGAGTGCAAGTAGGATTTGAGATTGTATATAATTGGGTATTTGCAGAAGAGTAAAAGTGAATAATATATGGATATTTCATATTTATATTGAGTTTTAATTGTTCTTTATTAGTTAATTAATTTATTTTTTAAATTAATCAATTTTTTATCTATTTAAATATATTTTTAATTGGTTATTTAAAAATAAATTTCCCTTTTTATCTTATGTTTCTATGAGTTTTGGTAGTAATTAATAATAAAACATTATATAGTTAATCAGAATAAGTTGTAAAATACCTATAAGCTGTTTTAAAAGAAAATCACATTAACGATGATTGCTAATATTGTCAGTATATTCTTAAGTTTATATCAATTATATTAAAAAGGGATATTTTTTATACATTGTAGATATCGAATGGTTGTCTGGTAGAGATTCTTGTCATCAACTTTTGGTTGGACTTCATCCACCTTATTCTATTGTTGTTTGGAACACAGAAACCGGAAACAAAGTGTGGAAGAAATCTTACACAGAAACACTTCTCTCTTTTGCTTTTGATCCATTTTCTGAAAACAATATTACATGTATGTTTAATTTTATGGTTTTATCATTTGTAAATAATATTGTGTTAGTTTTACTACGTACATAGCATTTTTTTTATTCCCTGTATAAAAAAGATATCTTTCATTTTTTAATAGTATTTACTTGTCCTATGGAAGTATTATTTGGTCATGATTTTATTTTTTCATAGATCAAATTTGCAAATAAATAATAATAAGAGAAAACATTTTAAATGTTCAAATTTTTGTTATGAAAACTAAAAGTAACTTTTTAAGAAATATTTCTATCATCTTATTTTTGCATACATCTTAAAATTGAATATTATTTTAGAAAATCTGACAGAAAAACCCAATCTTTCTGCCCTTTTTATTTTCTCATATATGAAGTATATTTAGAAAAAAATATTGCAATTCTCAAAAAAATTTGAACTTGAAGATTTCAATGAATCTCCATATTTCAGACCTTCCTGAGTCTGAAATGGTTGTGAACATAATAACTCAGAAACAATCTGAACAATGTGAATAAAATTTTGTATACAATCTTTGCATCAAATTTGTAAATTTGATGCTATCACATTAACAATGATTACATCAATTTGAAACTAAATCGATTAAGAGGAAGTCTAGCTGTCTGAATATAAATGAACGTGATAATTAAAAAACAAAAAGGACTAGATAGATGAAATTTGTACACAAATTTAGCATGAAAAATGTGGATCTGTATCAAATGTTGAACTAAATCCAACAATGGCTTGACCATTTATTAGTCTGTTTTCACGTGCATATAAATGCAAAATTTTAAAAATGCCATGACTTAAAGAAATGAAATTTATTATATGACCTTTTTTACTACAATTGTTGTTCTATATCAGATTTTGATTTCAATCAGTTGAAAGAAAGTATCCAAATTACACATTCAATTTTCTGATATTTGTATATTGTTCGCATGCCAGTGATTAATCACCAAAGTTTGTATGCTAGATTAAGTAAAAATTTTAGATATACACTAGAGATCAATATTTTTTAACATTTATCCTCCAATACCATGCAAGATTGTCATGGCATTGCTCAAGGTCCATAATTTTATCAGGAGGGGAATGAAATCTTTATTAGAAAGTACATGGAGAAGTTTTGAGATATCCACTCCCACTGCTTGATCTTTCATTAATATTCAACAGCTGTTGTCTAATGTATTCTTCTAAATTTATAGTTTATTATAAATAAATTAATAAAATAAATCTAACCAAGTAGCATAATAATTATTGATTTAGCTATTAAGATGTGCTTTTCCATCTCATAAGATGCAAGCAAGATAGTAAAATAGCAGAGATACATTTTGCTTTTGAAGTTAACAAAATAGTTGTGTTTCTTAAAATTATAAATAATTTTGTAATTAATCTCATGTTTTGCTTTTTTTTTTTTTTACATGAATGGTATGAATAGATCTTTTTTTATATCAGGTCAGTTAATACTTCTTTTTTATGGCATAGATTTTTTTTTTCTTTTGACCATTTATTTTATAATTCATTCTTTTGAAGATTGTGGAACATCATAATAGTTACCATAAATGTAGAAGATCTCCAAATAATTTTACAGAAATTATAAATTTTACTGCAAATTTGTAGTTTTTATTGTAGTGTTCAGTTTATTAAGGTAATCGTAAGTCTGCAAGGGCCAATGCTACATGAAAGGTATAAATTAATTTCGGAAATATCTGGATGTAACAGCTTAGAAAAAAAAATAGTATTTATTTACTTAATATTTTTATAGTATGCAAAAATTTTGTTATATATTTAACCAGAGAAGGGGAAAGAGCCAAATCTGATTTTTAATACAGTAATTATAATAGTTAAATCTTTCAGGATGTATTCTTCCTATTCTGTTGTTCATATGGTAATTTTATGGGTTAGACTTTCTCCACTGTAA
The DNA here is from genome assembly GCF_947563725.1 of Argiope bruennichi. NCBI lineage: Eukaryota > Metazoa > Arthropoda > Arachnida > Araneae > Araneidae > Argiope > Argiope bruennichi. The sequence goes on along the minus strand of NC_079156.1, from coordinate 27,007,609 downwards.
TAAATTTGTAATTCATTATAAATTTAAAAGTTCTTTCTCGCGATGGACTACTTAGTTTATTATTAATTATTAATAAAGTAAGATTGGTAATGGTAAAATAAAACTGTAATCTTTAACATTTATGTTTAGTTTTAGATGATAGAAATGATATTTTAGATATATACTTTCTGTCTTGGAGTAAAAACTGAATTCATAAAATATTTTTAAAGTCCTAAAATCTTTCATTGATTATTAAAATATTAAGTATTGGACTGCTTAAAAAATAAAATAATGAAGGCTCTTAATTTTATATCCTTTGTTTTCCAGTTTTAGCATCTGAATGCATTTTATTTGTGGATGATTTCAATGTCCATAAAGCACCTTCCAGTAATGGTCGAAAATTTTATATTTCCAACCCGTCTTCAAACTCTGGATCTGAAGATCGCAGCAAAGCTTCTGGGCGTGGATCAATCCCAAAAAGAATGTGGCTTTTGGCAAAAGCTGATTCTAGGCCCAGGTTCTTTACTATTCTTTGACATTTTATCTATTTATAATTATCGGTTATTGATGTTATAATATTATCACTACTCCTCGTATTGTTGTGTAATTATTTTGCTAGTACTTGATATTAAATGTTATTTCAGTTAAAATGATAGTTTTTATAGAAATGTGTTGTATTAATATTAAAGTTGATAGCTTGCAAAAATTACTAAGTAGTTATTGTTAAATTGTTTCTATGAAATAACTGAAAAGTGTGTGTAGATTGGTGATAAATAATATTTGCATTTATTATTTATAATTATTCATTACATAATTTTTTTATTTATTAGTTTGTAAAGCTGGTTATAAGAGACAAAATTGAATAGAATTTTTATTAATAAAAATTATTTATATATTTATTCAATTTATTATAAAACACTAAAGGATTGTAATCTATTTTTTTGGAATTGTAACCTGAATTAATTTTATTAGATGATTTGAGAATAGTTTTAACTATTGTTATATTAATATGTCTGCAACTTTTTTTATATGTAATATCCTAATTGAAAAAAGAAAATGAATATTTGCTGAATGTTTATATTTTTATAACATACAAGCAACTCGCATATTATAGAGGCTTGTATTTAAGCAAAAAGTATGACTTTTTAAAAGTATTTATATTCTGTGCAAATTTTTATTATTATGAATTATAAATGAATCATTCCATTTCTAAAATCGTCAAATGCTTTTTTAAATTGCTGATTATTATTATTTAGTAATTTTAAAGCTTTATTTTCAAATGTTTTCAGTTCTTTTTAAAGTAGTTTTCTGTTTTTCTTGAGATCTAATGCATTTAATAAAGTAACAATAAAATATAGAAAGTATCATTTTTAAAATTGCAGATTTGATCATACAATATTGTTCCAAATGATTTATGTTTTAAGGTGTTTACTTTCATATTTGATTTTGTTTTTTGAAACACCAAAGAGTTTTAAAATGATTTTTTTTTTTTTTATTGTGTAGTAGAATATTATTATAATTTCACGTTGCAAACAATAATCTTTTATAGAATTTAAAAATACAAAGTGCAGTTTGAACCACATGTTTTCTTATTATAATTGATATTCTTCTAAAGCTCTTCATGAAATTTACTTTCATAATTAACTGACCTATTTAAATTTTATTCATTTAGTGAAGAAGGCGTGACACTGAATGAATGCTTAAATCTCACCTATCATAAATCTTATCGCCATCATCTCCTGTTACTCTACCCTAAGGAAATCCTCATATTAGACCTTGAAATCAACCAGGTAATTTACTTTATATTTGTATGCAATTCATTCTGCAACTTTTTCTTTTATAATCAATTATACTAGTAATGACTTAATTATAGAAGTGTTAATTTAAATTTCTAAATTGTGGTATTATGTGTAGTAAGCTTTCATTATGAATATTTGAGAGACTGACAATGAAATTGTGAGTTAATATTGTTTTTAATCTTTAATTTTGTATATCCACAGAGCTAATTTCATAATAAGGAAGGAAAAAATAATAATAAATTTCATAATAAGGAAGGTGTTTGTAGCATTGTTTTATGCATTGTTCAGTTTATTAAATTTTTTCACCGTACACCCATCTACCAGATATTGAAATTTTCAATAACAATATTATAATATTCTTAAAACAAATTTAAAAAAAGAGAATAGGACATAAAAGTTGTAATATATTTAAAAATTTTAAATAGTATACAAACTGTACATTGTTTCAAAACGAGATTGTTGTATGATTAAATTAATATACAAATGATTTTGGTTACTTTAAAGCATTGCTTTTAATCTTGTAATAAGGAAAAATTATTATGACATTATTAAAAAAAGAAACTTTTTTAAAAGACTATTTTTGTTAGTTTTCAATCAATTTAATATAGCTAAAAATTAAGTATATTTACTTTCATATTTCTATTATTTAAAAGAATATTGCTTTTATAAAAATCTTAATAATTGATTTATATTTACACTGTGGTTTTTTTATTCTCGATCTGAAAACATTATTCTTTTATTGGAGACCTTTTTGAAACATTATTTGATAATTTTAACTACTAAACACATATTCTAAATAAATATATTTACATTTTAACAAAACTAAGTAATAAAACTTTATACATATGACCATTTTTTCTCTCCTATTAATTTTCAGTTATTTCTAGAAATATGTATATGTTTTCAGTTAATCTTACTTTTTTATTTTATTTATTTATTGTTTTGCTTCTCTCAAAGCAATAATCGAATTCAGATTTAATTATAAAACTCCTGAGTTGGCAAATTAAATTCGGTATTGCAGTAAAATAAAATAAGGATTCCTAATTTTCTTTACTGCTCACTTCTGTTTAGTAGTATTTTTGTCTTTTTATTAATTTTTCCTCTTGTTGTTATTAAGACACAATCATTTTGCTTCGCTTTTAAGTTCTCAGGTCTTGACTATTTTTATCTAAGATGGAAATTAATTAATAATATATATTTTCATATCTGAATATCATCATAAAATCGTTTGCAGCTCCAGCCTTTTCTTTTTCACTAAGAATATATTTATATGTTGTTCAATATACATTTTAAATGATATCCAGTTTTGGAGCAGTTACACTCAATCTGAATTGTTTAGGAATATGGATCTTCATGTGGTATAGGTATAGGATAAAGATATAGTAGGTATAGGAGGTCAGATTAGTTCTTTTTTTATTTTTTATTTCTATTCTATCTAATTATCTGACCATAAAAATTACAAAGACTGTTTCCTATTGACTATTAATTTAATAAATATGATTTTAAATTAAATTTTGACTGTAAGTCTTAATTTAATAAAATAATAAATTTACCAATTTTTTTTTCTTTTGAGGTTCTATTTTTAATGCTGTTCATGATTATTTTTTTTAATTTTTTCAATGTGTTGATATATGCTTTTATTAATGTAGAATTTACATTGTTTTATTGTGTTGATTCTTATCTTTGAGTTTCCTACTGCACATTGTAATAATAATCTAGCATTCTTTAATGCTGTATTACTTTTCAACTAAGGTTTAAAAAAAAAAAAAAGCAACATTGTTTTTAGATTTTATTTTAGAAATGATTGATGTAATGCTATTAAAAATACTGACTGCTTATCATAGATGTTATATGATTATAGACAGTGGGCATTGTTACCTCTGAACATACCGGATCTCCCATGATGCAGCTGTATTCCAGTTGGCAGAGAGATGTGTTTTTTATTCTTCATGAATCTGGCTGTGTATCTTTTCGTTTAAGACATCGGGGGAAAGCGCTTATGGCGCTTGCAACTCCAAGTGAATGTGAGTGTATTTTTGCATCTTCCTAATGATATTATTTTTGCTTTTGTCGTAAAAAAATATATTATATTATTATTATACTTAATTTAAATTTTATTATTAGTCAGTTTGGTACTTGATTATTTTTATAACCCCTTCAATAAATCATCAAAAAATACAAATTGCTGCTAAACAAAGTTCTCAACTGCCCTAGCAAAATCCTGTCATTTTATCTATAATCAACTTGGTGATTTTGTAGTGATCAGAAAATCACCAGATAAACCCAGAAATGTAACCATCTTGGCAAAATCTGCTTCTTATGTATAGTGGATCTTGTCAATCTTGCCATAATTTAGAAAATCATCAAGTAAATCCAGGATCATAGAAATAAACAAGTGCTATAAGTTTTAGTATATTATCTTATTTGCCATCTATTTTTGAAGTTCAAGTCTGTCATTTTTAATTATTTAATTGTTTATATTAGGTTCAGACACTGGTGTTAATTCAAATGATGCTAGTTTAGAAGTGACCTATGATCTCCAATGTCAGTCAGATTCTTTGAGATTAACAAAACATGCAAAAGTAACTGGTATGGCTATTTGTCCATTGAGTGAAGCAAAGGTTGCTCTACTTGTGAGTGATGGACGTGTGTTATTCTTGGAAGTGACTGCTTTGCATAAGGTAATATATCATTTTTATAAAAACAACTAAATAAATAATTTTATTTAATTAGCCACTTGCTAGGAAATTTGATTTTTCTTGCAATATTTCTTTCAGTAAATTCAAAATTTTAAAACTTATTAGAATATAATATTGTATAATCTTTGAATATTTAAGAATATTCTGTGAGTTGATAACGTAAATTTATTTGTATTTAATTTCTCTAATTTAATGTTTTCTTCCTTCTCAAAACATTTACAAATGAAATGAGTGCTGAAATTTGACTTTCTACTGCAAACAAAAGCTCTATTCATATTGATGATTGGTGACTAGTTATATGAAATAAATATTATGTTAAGATTAGATTCATTCCATGCAATTTTATAATAACCATAATTTTTTGAATCTTCATGATTTTGTGTTTTAATTGTGATCATATTTTATTTATAACTGATATAAACAGCATAGTTTCATTGTCATTAGAGAGTGAGAATGTACTTAGTTGAATTGCAGCAGCCTGATATTTTGGAATAAAAAATAATAATACTGCTGAACAGAAATTATGATATTAAGTTGTACATATATTTTTTAATATCTACTAGATGTTTAATTTTGTCCTTTTTTTTTTTTTTTTTTTTTCAAAGGATTTTTTTTTTTTTTTTTTTTTTTGTGAATGAGTTAATTGAATAACTAAATGCATGAGAGTTTAGCACAGTGAATTAATTTCTATTATTAGTGCATGTTATTATCATATCTTATAACTTTTATTTCAAACTATATTTTCTTTTTTTAAAAAATAAAGCCTCAGTAATTGATGATGTCCATGAATGTGATTAAAATTTAATAATAAAATATTACATTACATCTTAATGTGCAATTAATTGATGAGGTTAAAAATTTTTGATTATGGAAAGATAGTAATATTTTATTTTCTACTCATCAAATTATGTTTTATGTTTTTTCATTGTGAAAGAAAATTGATTTTTCCTTGTTAAAATAAAGTTCAGCATCTGAAAACAATCAATCATCAGAATAAAAGAAATGATTTTTTAAGTGGTATTGATATGGAATTTTATAATGATGATGTCATTTTGTAAAAATGAATTTTAAAGTAATATTGATCGTGTTACAGAAGGAAGATAACTGTTTCTTACCTCCATATCTATCTGCAAGCCTTGAACATAGTCTTCCAGTTAAAACTGAAAGTGAAAGTCAGTCAGAAAAACCTCTGTTCCCTCTTCTGTCAGATAGTCGTCATCCAGCTAACACACTCTCTGATAACATTCCACCTGCTCTGTATCGAAATGAAGGACCCGGAATGAAAATCATAAAAAATGTGCGTTTCAAGATGTTCATTATAGGTCATTTGAGTTCTCTGGCTGCTCCTCCTCATGTTATAAGAATGTGCCCACCTGTCACATTTCGCAACTGGACTGTCTACAGACCTTTGATGGCTGTTGGTGAGTAAATTTTTATCAAGTTTTGTATTTGCTTTTTAATTTTTAATTAGATAAGAACTAACAGGAGCAATTTCCTTAAAATTTTCTTTTGTACTCTCTAATAAAGTTATTGTACCCCTCCTTTTGTATAAAATTGTAGACCTTGGGCAAGGTCATAAATGCCATGAATACTTAGATTTATTTTTAGTTCCATATTTTTAGTCCTAAAAAGCAGTACTTGTATGTTAAATGCAGGCTATTGCTGGACAATGCAATTTAGTATGGTAGGACAAATGTCCTTATGAAACATTGACCTTTGTTGTGAATCTAATATTTTTACTGAATTTAATATACAATCTTTGATGGATGTTTTTCTGACATGCAGTTTATACACAAATACCAATTGAATATGTATTTTGGAACACCTGTCCTACTGACTGATACCAAATTTTGACATAGGCATTTACAGTAATAAGATTGCATATTAAATTTCATTTATTGAAATCATAATAAATTTTAGTAATTGTATTTACATGTTCTCTAATGCCCTGTACTTCTATGTTTTGTAGTTATCAAGTCCACTTATACTTCAGCAGAAAGGATTTTCTAATGGGTTTTGATCAAAATTTGATAGAAATCTATAAATGTGATGTAAAGAACATATAGTAATTTTATCTATCTAGCTCAAAAAATTTATGAGTTATTTTGTTGTTGGATACAAACTGTGAGGGACAAATTTAATTCCAAAAATTTGTTTTCAGAAGCAGGGAAGTCTGTTATATGGAGATTTACCAAAATCTTGAGTTTGAATTTTTTGATGATTTCATACTTTTACTTTGTATATTTCATATATAAGAAAGTTTATGTTTTTTATAAACTTATCCTTAAAATTTCACACACAGTTTATGTTTTTTAAACTTATTTGGAATCCTGTTATAAAAATCTGGAAGATAAAATATAGCGTATGGGATCATATGGCACATTCTTGGATTTAGTTGTGTAACCAGATTTCAGTATTCTTGGATCAGATGGATGATAAATTTTTAAATATTGTTATTAAGTTAAAGTTTAGAAAGTTCAGTTCAATATTTTCATTGTTGCTCCAAAATATGGTTTTTCTTCAAATTACTGTGTAATTCTTTAAATAGCTCAATATTCTTAATAAAATGCTCATTAAACTATATGCAAAGATTCCAAATGTGGTAATGTGGAGTAATATTAATGTTATGAAAAATTGTATATCACCTGCCTGTTTCAGGATCTTTAATTTTGTAAAAAAAAATTAAATAAATAAAACTTAATGAATAACTAATTAATTTTATTTTAATCAGCATTTAGTGTGTAATTTTTATATTTATTTTCCAATTTTGGGATCTTTGCAAAATTTTCCAAATGAAAGTAATGCTACTAAAGCTTTTTTTTTATGTAATCAGAAAAGGGGTTCCCTAATAAATTCAAATTCTTTTTAATCTGCTACAAAGCTCATTTTGCAGAAAATCTTTAAATAGTTTTTTTTATTATAACCTCACATATAACATAAGTTCTTAATTGCTGTAATGTGTTTTTATAGTGAATGTTTCATATAACTTTTATTTCTGGGCTAGGAAATGCAAGTGGCAGCATTCAGGTGATAAATATGGCTACTGGCGTAATTGAAAAAGAATATGCTCTTCATTTATCTCCTGTTAGGTAAAGGTTTATGAATTTTTTTTTTTTCCTTTTAATCTATTGCATATATTTCTTTTCTCTTGTAAATTTTGTTTCCTATTAATAAATATCATTTAAATATTAGTTTTTCTTCATGTTGTGAATTGGAATTCATTGTTGATGAGGCTTGTTAAATTAGTTGTATAATATCATTTGTGATAAATTTTTGCTGTATTATTTACACTTGAAAATTGAACATATTCATATTATTATCTATAATCAAGAGAAAGGCATATTTTCCCAAATGTTGAGGCTTAAGTATTGTCATTAAAACTCACCTCATTTATTCCTAATCAAGTTTATTATACGTGGCTGAAATAAATATAACTTGATCTACATAAACAGACTGCATTTTTTTATTGTAACCAAAAATGTACAACAGGTGTGCAAAATGCAGGAATCATATGCAATGAAATGAACAATTTCTTTACTTCATGTTGACGTAAGTTTGCTATTTTTGGCTTCCTTTTTTTTGACATTGCATATTGTCATAAGAATCTTGTGCCAATGTTTATTTATTTATTTTTGTGATAGCTGTTCTTAAACCATCCTAATATACTATTAATGCAAATGTCACTTTTCTAAAATGATGAATCATGATTATGTTTTAGTACATTAAAAAATTACAACAGTTAGTGAAGTCATCATTTAAGTAAATTCAAATATCTTTTTAATATTGTGGTGCAAGTATTAGAAAAATAATCATTGCTTCAGGTATTAATTTTTTTATTGACTAACTCAAAAGCATTTATCCTCAACAACATATGAAATAGCTTCAAAATGTTATTATTGTAAAAAAATTAACATAATTCTAACATATATATATATATATATATATATATATATATATATATATATATATATATATATATATAAACTTAAGCCGCTTATTATTATAAAACTAAAAATATCCAAGATTTGAAAAGTATTTTCCATGATAAAAAGACTGAAATATGATTTGATGCCTTTTGTACCAGTTTCTAAAATAAAGAACTAAAATCATATGAATATTTGAATAAATATTAATGTGTTATAATTTAACTGTTGGGATAAGAACTATAGTGATTTTTTTATTTACATTTTATCTTGTCAGAATAATTTTGAATCTTATTGAAGTATTATGCCTCCTTCACTTTTGTATTTTATTTTTTCCTTTTAAAATTTCTGTTTTACTAAGGTTTTTTCGTGCATGTGTTAAATAATAAGAAAAATTAATTTTTCAGGGGCATTGAATGGATTGGATTGACTTCTTTCCTTTCTTATTCTCATCCAAATACCATGAATAGTGCTGGTCATGTTAAAAATGAACTTGTTCTAACTGACCTTCAGTCTGGACGAATTAAGTCACTGAGAGGGGACAAAAGTGAAGAATCTCCCATTGACATGATTCGTGTTTCTTATCTTAGGTTTGTTTATAGACATATCAAAATTTACGAAAATGTAAAAATGTTATTTGTAACAATATGCCATTTTTAACATTTTTTAAATTTACTATTTGAGCTGTGATTCTAACGATAACTATATTTAAATTTTATTTTGTTCTTTCAGGCAATATGTGATTATAGCTTTCAAGGAAGAACCCTTTGAAATATGGGATTTACGTCAGCTCATCCTTCTTCGTGTTATGCCAAAAAATTTTCCCATTGTTACAGCTTTAGTAAGTTTTTCTTATATTAGATTTTCTTAGTCTTTAATTTTTTTAATGCAGTATTTATATTTAGTAATATAATTCATTGTAATTTAAATTTCATGTATTATGATATTTACATTCAAATTTTGATTAAGTAAGTAAGATCGATCTTGTTAATGATGGAAATATTCAATCAATCTAATTTTTCCTCTATACAAGTTTTGTAAATATATGATTATAAAATACAATTAAAAGTCTATACTGATCATCTATTTTTGGGGCTACAATTTTAATAGTCTTTGCTTTCTTGTTTCTGGAAGCAATGATTACATTTAAAAATTCAGTTATTAATTCATTGACTATCAGAAAGAAAATTTTGAAATGAAAAGAAAAATAGTTGTAAAAATATATTTTGAAACTATCAAGGTGTTGATATTTATTCCTTGCATATTACTATTTAATCGTCATTTCTCTATATGTTAAATATAAATGTATATCTGTATGTGTTGGTGCTCTACAGGCCTGACCATTTGACTTAGATCTACCAAATTTGGCACATTTATTGAGGATGAGAATATGCATCTCAAAACAAGTATTTTTTAAATTTTAATTAATTAAAAATTAAAAGCAGAATTTTAATGTTTTCCCACCATATCTTCTAAATATATTACAGCACAAACAAGAAGTTTTTATGTCATCTTAAAATTGAAACAATTGTATTTTTATTGATATTAATCTGATTATTTCCCCTGAATCTCATCAAATTTTTTAAAGTACTTTTTTGCTTAATTTCCAACAATAGATTTTATTTTTGCATTGCAATTCCAATTGTTTTTATTATTTCTTCAAATACATGATAATGTGGTTTTATTCCATTTTAACAGCTAAAGAAGAAGGATTCTGTTAATTATTTGTATAGTTTGCAAGATTACTTAAAAAGGAAAATTGCAATATCGCAAAAGATGGATGAACTGGACATATATGTTTTTAATAAAGCTATGATGTCATAATGCTTTTCTAGAATATAAAGGTTCTCTTATTTAGTGAACAGAGCATTTCTATGGTGATTGGAATGACACAGTTTTAATGACTGATAATTTGACAGAATCATGAACATGAAGTTATATCTAAAAGGGTTAAATTGAAATTTAATATAATCAGTATTTCTAGCTAGTTAATAATAAAATGAATGTATGCATGTATTGGCACTCTACAGGCTAGATTTTTTGATATAAAACACAAACTTGATATATATATATATTGGAAGGAGAAAACATGCTCTTTGGACTAAACTTTTTTAAAATTTAATTAATTTAAAATTGAACTTTTTTTTTTCCATAACTTTAAAAAGTTATTCTTTCAATGATACTAACCTTTTATCTATATAATTTTCTCAACTTTTAATTAATTTTTAAAAAATAATTTTGGAAATTTTTCTGATATATTTGTTACTGTTAGGAAGCTAATAATTGTTTTCATTGTTGCTATTCAATCTCAGTCTGTTATTGTTTTTTTGTTGTTGTTGTTGTTTTCATTGTTGATCATCACAATATAAAGATTCGGCTTATTTTTTCATGTTGGGTAGGTTTCAATATAAGGCATACTTTTCATAAAATTTTAGTGCATTTACAATTAAAGTTTAACTTCAGAATCTAGCAATGGTGAAATTTTTCAAACCATACCCATTTTTAAAGACTGGTGCATTTTTTTGTGATATAATTTAAGTTATGAACATATTGACTGGAAATTAAAGAAATGTATAGCATAATGGCATAATGCTTCTATAATTGTATGAGTTATACATCTAAACGATGAAAACTGTATAATACAGAATATTTATTTATAATTTTCAGCAGTCATTAATCCTGGCAAAACAACTTGTCGCTATAACTATTTTTTAAATGCATTTCCTTGTTATTTATTATTCTCTACATCTTAATGCTTCCAGTATTATGATGCCTAACAATTAAGAAATAAAATCCTTTTAAAGAGTTATTAATTATAAGCATATGGAAGATTATGCTCTTGGCTGTTTAAATATATTTCAGAGAAATACAAAAAAAGTGCATTTTTCAGTTGTTTTCCCTTAACTTTTAAGGAATGGTCTCCTGGTCATTACAAAAAAACTCATTCGTCTTTGGATTTATCTTTTGATAAAGTCAAGGAGTCTAGTATTACTAGTCACAGTGTGGCAACTGAGGGAGACAAGTGAGTATAGATTCTTATTGAAAGATTTTTCTCTTTTTCTTACAATTCAGTTGTTTGTATTTCAACACTGGCATTGATTGTTGACAGCACTTTTGAAAGTGTGTGTGTGTGTGTAAATCTAAAATATTATATAGGGATATGGCATTATAAAATGTCAGTACTGTCACATAAAGTATATGTTATTTAAATTACTTTCCTTTCATAGCAAAACATCTAGTCTCTATAAATAAACTTTTTTTTTATTGTAGCAGTTAATGCATTAATTATTATCTTATATAATTCACTAATCTGTATTTTTCTTTCTTTTTATTTCTGTAATATATAGGCTCTTAATATACAGTAATATTTGAATTAACTTATAGATTTAAAAATAGAATAAATATATTTTGTATTCATTTTTTAATGAAATAAATAAAAATAAGTTTATTTTATATTTTTCTTTTTAGTATTCATAAAACAGTATCATATACAAAAGAGCATCTGGTATTCACAGATACTAATGGACAACTATATCACTTTTCTGTTGAAGGGAATGTTGTTAAACATGGATCTGTAATTCCTGCTGATGTAAGTGTTTTTCATTTAACTTATCCTTGTATAGACTAAAAATAATATTAAAGAATTACTTGAACAGCATTAATATAATAAAGTTAACGTTATTATATTAATACAAAAACTCCTACAGTTGTGAATTAAACTGTTTTTAAATTTAAATTTAAATTGATAGGAAATAATTCTATGTATTTTGTCAAAATGTAATTGTTATATATGTGTTTTGTAGCAAGCTATGGGAAGTGTTACATGTATAGCTTGGAAAGGTGATCATATTGTTCTTGGAGATGTTGATGGGAATTTAAATATTTGGAATTTGAAAGGAAAAGTTTCTAAGTAAGTTATTTTTCTTTGAATAATTTATCGTCAATGATGCTGCGATTTCTTGATTTTTGTGATTGAAAACTTAGATGCATGTTTTTTTTTTGTTGTTGTTTTTGAGTTTTCAGGCAAATTAGATTTACATATTTTATCATTTAACTTTAGTTGAAATAACTGCTATAAGCATGTAATGATCGAATGTTAAAAATTACATTAATAGTGCATTCTTGGAAATATGTTTTCCCTCGTTTACTTCATTCAACTACTAAAAACTTGAAATTTTTATTTAAAATGCCAGGCAATTTTTTTAATAATAATAATTATAGTATATTTTCCATTATTTTCCATAATATATTTTCCATTATTATTCTGTTATAGTTTTTTTTTTTTTTTTTAAATTTTTTATATTGTCAGTATTTTATAAAATCATTTTTTCAAAGAATTCCTAAAAAATTTATTTTCCCTTTTGTAAACATGTCTTTTTAAGAAATTAATTATCTTTGTATACAATTTGTACGTCTTTTGAATAAGAATTATCCTTTTTAAAGATGTGAATGTCTTTTTTTTTTATATGATATATAATTTCCTTTGTTCAGTTCATCATTTTTTAAGCATATAAAATTTTGTCTTTATCAATGGATATTTTGATATATTAAGATAATAAAATTTTTCCTATGTATATTGTTAAAAAAAACTATACAAGTAAATTTATGAAACATGTTTTAGATAGTTAGAGAATCAAGGCATTTTTGAAAATTCACATTTGAAAATTTTGCATATGTGGCATGTATCAATAATTGTTAGTATGACTTAATGTATTAAAGCTCTTAATTCATTATATGCAATATTTCGTTGCTTTTCATTAGAGGTATCTCAACTCATCGTGGTTGGATCAAGAAAATTCGCTTTGGTCCTGGTAAAGGAAATATGAAGATCTTAGTATTATATAATGATGGAGTTGATGTCTGGGATGTAAAAGATGTATGTTTTGCTTTCTCTTTGTTCTGCTGTCACTAAATTTATGAATAAAAGATAGTCATTGTATAGTGTACTTTTGTTAAAATTCTAGATTCATTATGGTATTAATTTTGAGATTTTTTTTCCTTTAATAATTACTAATAATATTCAGTTTTATTTTATATTAATTAATTTTGATTTTAAAAGAAATTTATTGTGATTAATGTGCTAAAAATTTGAGTTAATGTATTTTTGTGCATTTGCTTTCATTTCTTTTAATGAAATTATTCTACTCAAATAATAATGATTTCATTAAGCAACATTTCATTAATCATTTTTATTTCAACATATTAAATGGAAATAAATTCAATAATGAAAGTAGAACATTTTTCATGCCTTGAAATTAAAGAAAGGAAATAAATTTATATTTGCAAGTAGTTCATTTGTTATCTGAAATGTTTATAATCATTTATTATTAATGTATTATTTAGCAATTTTTTGAAAGAAAAAAATTTTCTTAAGCAAAATCTCTTAGTCAGAGAATAGCATATATTTATTTAAATGAACATGGAATAGTTGTTATTTTTAGATTAGGTCTTACAGAATTCAGAAGTCAATGGAACGGTTGAATAAACCATGTATTCAATTCAATTTTAGCTAGTTATTCCAACCAGTTTGTAAAACTATTACTTTATTTCATTTTACAACTTCCAAATACTGTTATTTATCTCTTAAGAACATTTTCATAAATTGTTTATTTTTCTTGTATACTAATTTACAATATTTTTTAAGTTTCTGATTACATTAAATAATTTAGTGTTTCACAAATTAAAATGCAATGCTAATATTTGTGCATAAATTCAAAAAGTTAGTTATTTTGAAATATTTTTATCTAAGAACTATTGTCTATCTTAAGTACAGTGCTTTTAAAAAAAAAATTTCTTTGTAGGTAACTTTTATGCACCAAGTACGATGCCCTCGTGAAATGCCAAAAGTTCAGGATATGGATTGGGTAGGCTCTGATCGACCAGTTCTTGCTACTGCAGATGGTTGTCTGAGAGTTACTGATATCATGTTAAAATCATGTTCTTCACCTATTCCTGATTATCAACCATCAGGTATAAGCCATCTACTGTATTTATTTAACTTAAAAAAAGCTTTTAAAAAAACCAGGATGTTTCTGTTAAAATGATTTGTCCTAAAAAGTAGCCATTTAAATTTGTATTATAAAGTTGTAAAGATCATGTTTTATGTAAAAGATGTTGAGAATCAATTCATGCATAATTTTTTTAGATAATATTTTATTATTATTTTATTTGAAGATGAATTTTGATTTCAAAAGGGATGGTTATAAAAGTATATTTCAATAAAAGTGAATAAAGTAATTCTAATTATTTTGATGTTTTCTGAATACTTTATGTAAATGTTTTCTAAATTAAGTTTGGTTGTGAAATGCAAGTTATCTTTTCGACTTTGAAAATTCAAGATTGTGACATCCATTAAATAAAAGTATACATTTTTATTTGATGCATGTGTTATATGTAATCATCTGCTTATATGTAATACTACTATTTGCTTGTTCTAATTTATTAACAATATTTAAAGTGAATTCTTAAAATCTTACAGTTATTATATTCATTGGATAGCTTTCAAAATAGTATTCAAATATTATTATGTTCTCAGTTTCTAAAATCTCAATAAACAATGCTTGCAGATCTTATATTATTTTGATACATAATACTAAAAAAATGTTAATTATTTCTTAAGAAACTCTTCAATGCAAATTACACTGAATCTTTAACTAATTTCTAAAATTAATGAATATTACTTACAAAGATTATTAAACTATTTATCAATTCAGTGAAGTTTTTAAATCATAATATTTATATTCATTGTTTTTATATATTTCAGATTTTCCTATTACTCCTCACATTTTGTCTCCTAGAGTATCTTTGTACATGAAAAGTTTTCTGCATCATATTCTGTGGAAACAGAAATTCAACACAGATATTGATCAACAGGATGACACAGATATGATTTGGGCTGAAGAACAACTTGAAACGCTGGATGATGATTTTAGGCATTATCTTAAATGTTGTCCTTATGGAACAGCTGAACGATGCCTTCATGTTTCTAGGTAACTTTCATTTTTAATATTCCATGTAAGAATATTTTTTTCTTTAAAAAAATATTCATTTAATGAAATATATTTTTAGAAAAGGATTTTATCAAGTACCACATTTATTATGCACTTTACCTCTAACAATTGCACCAAAATACATATCATTGCCATTATATCATGATTGATATTGTAATTTTATTACATTGCCTATTCCACCCTGGAACTTATATGTCATAAATAAGCTAAATTGCTGTTTTAAAAAAGGATATACATCCTAAAGATCAGATCACTGTAACTTTTGTGCAATTTTAAATTACAGCTAATTATATTAGTATTAATTTAAGTGTTTAAAAAATGAATGTGTTATCTTGAATTGAGGATGATGGAACTAATGGTTAAAAATGAGTTTTTGTTTAAGAGTCCTCGCCCCTCCCCCTCCATACTACAAGTTGGCATATTTAATGTTACACCTTTGTTATTACTACTCATGTATAAAGACCTGGTGCTGTTTTAGTTGTTACAAATTGACTCATTACTGCCTAGTTTATTTTGAATGATTTATAAAAATACTCCTATTATTAATGGTTGATAGATACTAATAAGTTAAAACAAGCTTGAATAGAGGGAAAAAATTACAAAATTAGCATGAGGTAGAATTAAACATTCTCCAGGCCAATGCTCAAGTAATTACTTTTGTTATTAAATAAAGATATTTATTAATTTCAAATTTAATTAATTAAATTAATTATCTTATCAAAGATCTTTAAATTCTGTATATTTATATTTCTTGGTTGATATAGTTAGAATCTGTCTTAAATTTTGTTAATTGTTCCATTTGGAATTAATAATGTTGGAATTAGGTTTTGTTTTGAGCTTTTTAATTATAAATATTGATGATTATGCTTCTCTTTAAACAGATTATATGGAGACAAAGAAGGTTGTTTATTTTGGTCGGTAGCTTTACATTTCTTAAAACAGCAAAAATATCAGATGTTATCGGTAAGTAATTAATCATTCAGTGCTAAAAAACAACTTTATTACTGCTGTATTTGTATCATTAATTTTTAATTTTTCAGTCAGAATCCAAGCCTAAGGAACAAACTGGAACAAGGAATGAAAATCCTCTACATTTTCTTGATCAGCCATTAGACACGGCATATGATTTCTTTTGTGACAGTGATATATATAAGGTAAATTTTTCATATTTCTTCTGTCAAATATTTAATAACAGCAATATATACACATCATTCAGTTAGTCTAATCAATTAATGTGAAGTATTCACTATAGAGTTTTTGTAAATCACATTGATAAATTATGTTCCATATTAATAAAAACTTGCCATTCAGATTTCTTTTTGAAATTCTGATTATCTATGATTGTATAATTAGTTCTTTTTAATTTGTTTATATAGAATGCATATTATAAAAAACATTGTTTATGACATAGGATGGCAAAATCGAATTACAAAGTTAAAAATTCTTGGTATAAAATTTATTTGTAATTTAGATTTTCTTATATATCTTTTGAGTTTTCAGACATATTCTTCTTGTTTGAATACCATTCATAATAATATAACTTATCTTGAAATACCTAAAAAAATTGTCATAATTTTTTTCAATGATTAATATAACCCTAATTTCTTAATATAGAAACTCCAGTTAGATCGAGTTCGGCTCCACTTGAGCAAGCGAACTGCATATGCTCAAACTCAACAGTGTGCAGAACGCTTGTTGCTTTTGGGGCAAACAGACCAAGCAGTGCAGCTCCTTCTTGAAACTGAATCAGAAAATGACAACTTTTATGAAGATTGTCTTAGGTGAAGTTCTACTCTTAATTTTGTATATCTTTTTTGAAATTAAATACATTAAAAATTTACAGTAAAGTGTTCTGGTTAGAATCATAATGTTGAAAACACTGCTGTGCAGTGAGTATTTAGATAATGGTTATTAAATATTAGATGTGTTTCAAAAGTTATGTATTATAATTAAATTAATGTGTAGGATAAGGTCTAATTTAGATATTGGTATTAGAAAATGGTATTGATTCTTGTTTTGTATTTATTCCTTCTGAGAATCTTTGAAAACTTTTGAAAACAAGAAATTCTAACTACTTTAGGGAGTAAATTGCTTGGTTGGAGTATTAATGTGTTTTATATAAATTAAACTGCTTGTATTCTTCTAAGTTTCTTTTGTTAAAAATATAAAACTATAAATTAAGATTATTATGAAATGATTATGAAAGCTATTAGTCAATAATATGCTATGTGCATTGTGTATTTTCTAATCATTATACTCTGACACTTCCGTAATCATGTTTTTGTAATTTTTCCTATATTTGAATTTTTATTTAAAAGTAAAAATAATACAAAATTCATTAAATAAAATAGGTTAAGCTAAACCCAAACCTTTTTAATAAGATATCAGAATAGTGTCTATATCACATATGTTTCATAATTGAAATACAATACATTTCCGAGTATCTGGCCTAATGCGGCGGAAGGGCAGGACAGATAGGCTGGAGTTCTATGAACTCATTTCTTTGTCCACCAACACCAGAAGTATTATGTAATACATATTTTCTCACTTCTTATTGAGTAACAAGTCCTGTAAAGTGCGAGTCTGGCTGTTACCGTTATAATAAGGTAGAAATCGCTGCTGGTAGTGTGTCAAGTTAAAATAGAACACTCTGTACAGGATATTTATATATATTTATAAATGTTGCTGCACGTTACAAGAATTTATTAGAAAAAAAGTAAGTTAAAGGATATAAATTATTTACATTTTAACATAAATTCTGTAATGCCTAACTTGAATGCAGGAAACATAAACAACACGTTAACGTAAATCGTAGACCTAATTCTTAAGAAAACGACTCAAACTGATTTTATTTTTCACTAATAAATGATCACACAGATATGAAATTGTAACCGTAAAATAAGAGTCAAAACTTACAGTTTTTAGTTTTTTAAAAAGTCCTTAATAGATGATTGCTTCTGCAATACCTTATCTTCCTCATTAAATTACAATAAAAGGAAACTAGGTCGGATAATGCGGAATCTGGATAGTCGCGAACCAGATATTCGAAATGTACAGTACAAAATCTTTTCATTCTTGATTCTCCTGAAACTAGTAAAAATACATAATAAAAACCAGCTTATAATAAGAATTTTACATAACTGTGTGTGAAACACAAATAAACTATAATTATTAGTTTCTTATTTTAAAAAATTGTATAAATTTTTGAATGGCATTGCATGCAAAAGTACTTTTTTCTGAATTTATTTGAAAGCTGAGATTATAAAAATCTTAATTTTTTTATAATTAATTCAGCTACATGTAGCATTCAATTTCCTTTTATTTGATTGATAGAGCTTGCCTCATTGCAACTGTCCAGTCTTCTGGAACCTCACAGTCCATCATCAAATTAGTATCTACAAATCTTATAGCCAGTGGTCGAATTTCAGAGGGTGTGCAGCTCTTGTGTCTTATAGAAAAGGCTTCAGATGGTTGCCGCTATTTGCAAGGTGCTGGACGCTGGGATGAAGCAGTATGGCTAGCTAAGGTTTCAATTAAATTATATTTATTTTCGTAGAATTAAGCTTTTTTAAACTTTATATTTCAACCTCACACCCTAATGTCTCTTAAACAATATCAGAATCTTGAAATCGTTTACAGGATGATTTTTTATTAGATTCTTCAGTATTGTCGAAAAAAGTTATTGCAATTTGATGAAAAATTATTGAAAATAAAATTTTGTTTTATTTGCAAATAATCATGCTGTACTTTTTTTTTTTTTTTTTTTTTGTATTAAGGTGTTTTTTGATTGTTGCAATTAAAAATTTTGGTGAAAACAGGATAGTGAGATTTCTTTTTCCTAAATGAAATTGTTTATTAATTTTCAAATAGAATGTCTTAGCACAGTGATTAAAATTAATATGTAGAAATAATCAAATTATTGAATTTTTGCAATAGAGAATAAATAAATGGAGAAATTAAACTACTGATCATATTTCCCAAGGAGATTATAGTGGTAGAAGCTATATTAAATATCCTATGTTTGGATTTTTGAGGAACTATATTAATGAATAATTAAACAATATTACATTTTACTTAAAGAAAAGTTTTATATATTGTTTTTTAATCTCATTTTAGAATACTTTATTTTCATTTACTGCTTTTATGTTATAACATAAATATCAGTATGTGTTTTGAATTCAAGCTTAAACTGTGAACTGATGTGTAAATTATTAAAATTTAAATATAAGTGTTGAAGTACTTTTTTAACACATTGGCAATCAAGTAGCTGAAACTTGTGAATGAATTTTTTTCTTGTATTTTTTATCTGCAAACTATATTAAAAGGGGTATAGAATTTTAAAAATCTGTCATGATGCACAAGTATTTCATACTTGGTGATTTTAGATATTAATTGGTATTTAAATCATATAATAATTTATTTTTATTTGAAAAGCAGGTAAGTATTTTACTTTAACGAAGATTTGTTTTATGAATTTATTAGTTAACTTTCATATATTTTTTTTTAATATTTCATAATCCATTTTGATGAAATCTCCTATTTATGTTCAGGCCACTCTTCCCGTTAAAGAAAGTCAAGAAATTTTGAAACGATGGGTAGATTATCTATGCTCACCTCTCATCGACCAAAAGGTATTTCATTTTAATCTAAGGATATTTTTTTTAAAAAAATTAGAATACATGAATTTTAAGATGTTTATGTTAAAAAAAGAATTTCTTGTTAATAATAAAAAAAGTTTTATTTATTTGTTTTATTTAAATTGTAAAATATTGTTTGGAAATATTTGATTAAATAGAAGATTTTTTAATATAAATATAGTAAAAAATTTTATATTACTCCTGTAGTGTTTTAAATTTTGCGGAATGCACATAAAATTGAATTAAATCTTTTTGTTCTCTGCCTTCTTTTACTTTTTATTAAAACTTCTGAAACTTCTTCATTTATCTTAAAACTTCTGATTTTTATTTCTTTTTCAGAAGTAAACTAAAACATTTTTTTTTCAGTACTTCTATCAAATTAGTTGTACTAAAGCTAACTTTAAAATATGATGGAGCATTATAATAAAAATCTCCATTCTATTTATGTAATTGATTAAATACAAATTATTGATTTTTGTATAATTGATTAAATGCAAATGAAATGAGGTTTTGAGATATAACAAAACTTTAAAAAATACATTTTTTTCTCTTTAAATTTTTTGAAATACAGATTATTTGTTGGGTTTTTGTAAAATAATAAATATTTCAATATTTCTTTCCTTATTATAAACATACATTACATTGTCATTGGTAAAATAAAATATTTTATACTTAAAGTCAAGTATATTTTAAGTAACCAGTAAAGTGCATGCTCCATGTTGAATTATCAGTGATGTATTAGCATACAATTCTCTATGTTTGTATATATTTTCATGCCTGTTGATTAATCGATTTATTACTTTTAGGAACCTACTCTTTTTTCTTTTCTTTGTTTACTAGACTATTATTGATATTTTACACTTTCTTACAAATTTCATTGATTCTTTTTCAGAACAAAGCGATTTTAGCCCTTTTATCAATGTATGAATTTTGGAAAGTTATAAAGCTACTTCATACTTCACATATGATAGAAAGGGCAGCACTTTTTCTACAGTCATGTTTAGAATTCGGATTGCTGACAAAAACAACAGAGAATTATATCCTTTTATTGCAATTTTAAAATTTATTTGTAAATAATGCATATCTGCCATATTTTTAAAAATCTCATACTCTGTTTCTTCTGTAATGTAATTATTTCCATTTAAATAATTACTGAATGAAATGAAGATTCAAAAATCAGCATAATCTCTAAATGACGATATCAACTTATCCAATGTATTTAATCTTTATTCTTTATTTTAGTGACATTTCTAACATATATTTAAATCACAAAGTATAAAAAAATTACTAAAATAAAATTATAAAACTATAAAATAACTATAAAAATAAATTTTAAAAAAGTAAACCAGCTACTTCCTTCAAAACAGACCTAAGAAATCTTATATATTGCTTTTATATATATATATACAAAGTTGTTCAAGCAAAGATCTCTCCCTCCTCTTTTTTGAAGATCAACAGCAACAACATTGATTTTTTAGTTTGCGACTTCAATGCTCACATGTATGTATAGCATTCTATAAATGAGTTAATATTTTAACTTTTCTTGTGACTTGTCTTGTATGCATAATGTGATCAATAATGGAGCAAACAAGTTATACTCATATTTATGACAAAGTAAATTAAAAAAAAAATTCTTATATAAAGAAAAATTGAATTCAAATCATTTAAAAAATAAAGGCTATGAATTAATTTGTTGGGATGTGACTGGTAAATGTTATTTGTGTAATATATTATCTTGTATATTATTTTTACATGTGAAAAAAGCTTATATTCCTATATATATAATCTGTATTTTGCTACATAGGCAGTCTTTTTTTTTAATTGTATATTAAAAGTAGAAATATCAAACTGAAAAAAATTATGTCTATAAAATAATATTTAATCACATGAAGGATCAAATCTTTTTAGATATGTAGACTTTTTTTAAAAGTTGCTCTCACAAAAATATTTAATAATAATAAATATTTAAAGAATTTTAAAATTAAATAGAATATATTAATTCAATTTTTTTGTATGTATATATTTTTAATGTAAAAATATCAAAATTTTTTAGAATTTTTTATCAATGTAATCGAATTGAGTAAGTATTTCCAGCAATAAATATTAGATTATTGTAAGCTCAGTCTGACTGAATTCAAACTAAATTTTATTTAAAATGTATGCAGATTAACAGAAGACCAAATATAACATTATACCGATATATTCTGCTTAAAGAAAAAAATTTGTATGAAAGAAAGAGTATCAAAGTTATAAAACAAACATATTTAACATCTAAATACTTTGGGTGTATTTATATATATTCGATTGTTTCAATATTTTATTACCATTTCATACAATAATATTAAATTGGTATTGAGATATATGTTATTGAACATTTTTTTAAAAGTCAGATTTGTATGTGACATGAATTTTGTTCAATATTTTACCTTTTCTATACTAGATTATGTAGTTATATATATATATTTAAATTCTAATTTGCACAGTTGTAGAATTCCTTAACTAGTCTTACCTCAAGATATAGATGCCATTTTCATGGATTATTCAAGATATTTATTGTCCATTAAGAACCGAAGCTCAGCCATACATTACTGCAAATTGGTCTCTGACATTGGTGATGATCTTAGGAAGCAGTTCCAGTTTATATCAGATGATTTATAATTGTTAATTTAATTGTAGAATCAAAATTATGTGGTAGTGCAAAGAACTGTTCTTTCAATACTGGTAATTATATTTATATAACTTAAGGGAATAATCCCAGAAGTCTTAAGAAGGGGAGGGAGGGGATGAATCTTGGCAGCCTCAATAATCTCATTTGTTCAAATGCTGAACAAATTGTACTTTCTCATTTCTGATTATTCTATGATTCCATTTAATTTGCAATAATATTTAACAGTAATTCAGACTTTTTATAATACTCTTAATATAGTCATTTATTTATTTCTCATGTTTGTTTAGTACAAAACCATTCATCTGCTTTCCCTATTTTCTTATGTTTATGCCTTAAACACGAGATGTACCCATTTTCAAATTCAGGAAATGATAATTCTGTTTTTTTTATTACATTATGGTATTGAGATTTTATACTTTTCTGACAGGGGGCCTTTTATGTTATAATTAATTATCAATCAAAGTCTACAAATTCACAAGCTTACCCAAAGCTGAAAAAGGATGGGACCATATGAAGAAGCTTGGGATAACAATTGCAATGTTTGTATCAAAGATGTTTGTTGTTAACATTCCTATAATGCATTTTATACATAAATTTGTTTTATTTTTTTATTTAAATTTTGTGCTGATTTCTAGTCAATAAAATATTATTGCTTTGAATTGTATTTTTTTTTTATTACTAATAAATTTTTTATGATCATTTGTATTTCATTTTTGTGATAAAAAGAAATGAAACTAACAAATTCAATATTGATAGCATGTTGGTGTTCATTGTTGTGTAGCTAATAGCTAAATTTAAAACAAAGAATACAATAATAATATTTAAAATCATATTAATAATTCTCTAGATTAATTAAATATCAAAATAAAATATAATTATTTTCAATTGATCATATTTTTTTCAAGTCAATAGAATTTCAAATATTAAGAAATAAGAATGCTACATTTCATTTACATATTTATTTAAACTTTCATGTAGCAGCATACTTTTATTGTGAAAATAAATGAAAAGTAGTTTGGAGCTATTAAACTAAATATTTTAAGGAATTTAATTATTAAAATGTAAATTTTCCTATTGTTTTTATATTTCTTGATTTAACTATAAAGAAATTATAATATTAATAGAATACTAATAATTTAGGCAAAAAAATATTTTTCTAGCCCGTCACAGAGTGATCGAAAAGTGATGTTATTTTGTGTATGAAATCTGCCCAGCCACCCATTGCTGGCAGAGAAATTTTCAATTCCCAGAGCATCCGCAAGTTCTTTTGCTTTGTGTTGAATCATAGGTCCACTGACAGGAATTTTCTTCTCATGAACAGATTTAAACCATTCTAAAACAGCCTCATTTATATCGACATATTTTTTGTGCCTCATCCGTTTGATACCACAACCCTTTTCTTTAATGATTTTGTTGATTTGCTTTCTTTCGCAGCCAAAATGTAATTCTGCTAACATTTTTGTTTTATTTCATTAAATAAATTGCTAAGTTTACTATCCAAGATGTTCATCAGTTGCCACTCAAATCTAGTAAAAAGATTCCCTGTGTTTTCCTTGTAAGTATATTCAAAATATGAGGTAATGCAAACATATGTGCTAGTTATGATGCAATATGATTTTAAGGAGTGGAAAAGGTAAAGAAAGGTAACAACAAATTAAACATTATTTGAAGTAATAGCATATTAAAAAAATTTAGATATTTACATAAAAAAAATTTTTTTCTTTATTTATTATCTAGAATTTAGCAAGACAAAATTTATATATTAAGGGGGGATATATTACCTCTCATGCTCTTTAATTGTAAGTCGCACAAAATTAAGGACTCAGGTGAAAAAAAAAATCATTATAAAGCAAAATAACTTTTTTTATCTATTCATTTTTAACAATTCATGTATTTGGGCATTAATTTCTACAGATTTTTCAGCTATCAGTTTCATGGAGCTATACTTCCTTATTTGTTATAAGGTACATTTTTATACGGCCTGCCGTACATTTTTGTGCTATTTCACTTTCAGCGAACATATGCGAAAATATTTCCCATATATGTATCCTTGAATGCATTAAAGGACGAATGTGATCCAGCAATCTTTAATGCCCATAAAAATTTGGCTTTAAATGGTTGTTTTTGAACTATAAAGTTCGAAATCGGTTTAGTTTCGGACATTAAACTTGACATATCAGCTTCTCCTTCATTCCTTTAGATACAAAGTCTAAAATTAATTATGATGTTGCGGCATAAATCGTAAATATTTTATTTAAAAGTAGCAAACGATTATTTTAATAATTATAAATTTTATTTTGTAAATAGTTGTAAAATTCAGATTGGCAACAGTGATAATTTTGGAACTTGTTTAAAAACGATGCTAGAATGTTGAATAAAAATAAGTATAAAATAATTGACCTTCGTAATTTTGTAAATAAGTATAACCCCGATGTAATCCTACTGCAAGAAACCCACCTTAGACCACAAAGAAAAATTTTCCTGGCAAACTATTTCTCATATTACAGTTACAGAGCTAACCAGGATGGCGGCGGTACTGCAATTTTAATTAAAAATGGTTTACCTCACAGTGAGGTCTCCCCACCTTTACTACAACATGTAGAAGCTAGCGTGGTAAAATTAAATTTTAAAAATCAAGATCCAATAACCTTAATCTGTATTTATATCTCCCCTAGTGCAGATAATTCCAATTTTATTTTCGACATCGAAAACCTGATGCAAACAGGACCTAATCAAATAATTTGCGGAGACGGAGACTTTAATTCCTAAATCATTCGCCCTTCAGGCCGGATTAGACATTATAGCACCGCCCACCCCCACTAGATTTGGGCCTCAGTCAGCCAATACAATAGACCTCACCTTAATTAAAGACTTCCTGTACCCATATGAAATTCACTCCTTACCTGAACTTAGCTCTGACCATAATCCCATCTTATTAAATTTTTTCTTTAAATATTCCCTGCCCAATAATCTTAATAAATTTAAAACAAACTGGAATAATTTTAAATTAACCCTCAGTCAATCAGAAACCCCAAACATTGATGAATTTACAAACCCAGATAAACTTGACCATTTTGTAAACATCTTCGAATCGCAAATTATT
The DNA here is from genome assembly GCF_947563725.1 of Argiope bruennichi. Classification (NCBI taxonomy): domain Eukaryota; kingdom Metazoa; phylum Arthropoda; class Arachnida; order Araneae; family Araneidae; genus Argiope; species Argiope bruennichi. Next base: position 26,981,791 of record NC_079156.1, on the reverse strand, counting down.
AATGCAAAAAATGTAACCTCCACCCCCATTATAAATAGTCAAAATTTTATTGACCCTAAAATTAGAGACCTAATCAGGGACAGGAACTTTGCCAGGAAAAATTTTCAAAAAACCAGAGACCCAGTCTTCAAGAGACTAATGAACCAAATTAATAAGGAAATTGAAAAACTTAACAATAAAATCCAAAGCAATGAATTTATACACAAATTAATTAGTGTTAACACAGAAGACGGATCAATCTGGAAACTTGTCAAAACTTTTAAAAGTAAAAAACAAAAAATTCCGGCCCTTAAAGGCCCTGCTAGTATTGCAATAACTGATAAAGAAAAAGCAAACTGCCTGGCGGCTAGCCTTGATAAACAATTTCAACTTAATGAATTGAGCAATTTCACCACAGAACATAATGTAAATAATACAGTCAAAGGCTTTCTCGACTCATTGCCACAAAAATTTATTGATATTCCCCCTCCCTCAACTGATGAATTAAATGATCATATTAAAAAACTTAATATCAAAAAAGCCCCTGGCCTTGACAGTATTAACAACAAAATGTTAAAAACACTTCCGGACAATTACCTAAAATTTTTAATTAATATAATTCATAGCATTCTCAAATTAGGATATTTTCCCATGTCATGGAAAACAGCTGCAGTTATCCCCATATTAAAACCAGGAAAAGACCCAACTGATCCCTGCAGTTATAGACCCATATCCCTACTCTCCTCTGTCAGCAAAATTGCTGAACAGATAATTCTCAATAGATTAAATAATTACCTAGAAGAACATAATATACTAACACCTGAACAATTTGGATTTCGCCGTAACCTATCTACAACCCACCAATTAATTAGAGCAGTAGAATTCATTGAGGAAGGTTTTAAAAATAAACAAAAAACTGCAGCGGTTTTTCTTGACATTCAGAAAGCTTTTGACAGAGTTTGGCAAGATGGTCTTATATACAAGCTAATTAATTACGACATACCCCCACACCTTATCAAAATTATAATTTCTTACCTCAGTTACAGATCCTTTAAAATCAAGATAAACAATGAATTTTCGGAAGTAAAACCTATTCTTGCCGGTGTACCTCAAGGATCTAAACTAGGGCCAATTTTATTTTCCTTGTTTATTAATGATATCCCCAAGCAATTTAACACTATGTTGTGCATGTACGCTGATGACACTGCAATACTAGCTAGAAACAAAAATCAAAATTTCATTACCCTAGCTTTAAACCGACATATTAAATCTCTTGAGGACTGGTTCGTCGAATGGAAAATTGAAATAAATGCTAGTAAAACTGAAGCTATAGTTTTTGATAAAAAAAAAAACTGTAAAAAGAATTCCTCCCCAGTTAAAATTAAAAATCAAACTGTCCCGTGGTCTAAGGAATGCAAATATTTAGGCGTTATTTTAGATAGTAAATTAACTTGGAAACCCCACTTTATTTACACAGCTAAAAAGTTTCGAGACCTAACTCGTAAATTTTATCCCTTAATTTCTCGAAACTCCAAAATGAGTAGACAAAATAAAATGCTTATTTACTCTGCCTACTTGCGTCCAGTATTAACTTATGCCTACCCTGTGTGGGGATATGCTGCCAAGACTAATCTTAGACTTATTGAACGCCAGCAAAATAACTTAATTAGAAATTTCTGCAATATGAAATACTACATGCCCAATACAAATATGTACTTATGCCTAGACTATCCCCCTCTTAAAAAATTCATTAAAAATCTAGCCACTAACTTCTTTAAAAACATGGATAAGAATAAAAATGAAGCAATAGCTAAAATCCCTAAATATAAACCATCTACAAACTCTAGAAGACCCCGTAATATACTACTTTAATTTATCTCAGCCCCTTAGTTTTTCTTCCTAACTTTTATTTTTTCAAACTCAATTTAAACAGTATCTCAATAGCCAATTCTAGCTCACAAGCAGTAAAAACTTACTAAGCCCAACGGCAGCGTATCCCCCCCCACCCTCACCCTAATTTCAGACAATCACAATGAGTCCTGACACTCGTCATCTCCAAATTTCGTCGAAGACGGCCACGGCAAAGTATAGACAGCAAAGCACTGTGAAGTCTCTCCTTACCGGGGATAAGCCCCTGCCGGGGCCAGGCGCCCCGTCAACCCAACCATGAAGCTGAATGAAAATAAGTTGATGTAAATTTGATAATATTATCTATATGTAATATTTAGTTTTATAGTACGTTTGTCTGCATTTTATTTTTGTTGATGCACGAACACAACAATTGGTGACCCTGGTTTTACGATTACAACGGATAGCGAACATTCTACGACTGAAACAAATACTGTTATGGATGCCGAAGCAAATAAAGTAAGCATAAAAATTCCACCATTTTGGTGTGAAAAACCAGACATTTGGTTTTATCAAGTTGAAGCTCAGTTTGAAATAAATAAAATTTCTACTGAAGAAACTAAATTCAACTATTTGGTTTCCCAGCTTGAACCGAAATATGTTGAGCATATATGGGATATTATTAAGGACACTAAGCCTAATAAATATGCCCTGGCGAAAGAAAGACTTCTAAATATGTTCAAAGAAAGTGAAAACAAGAGAATTCAGCGCATAGTTACTGGAATAGACCTTGGCGATAAGAAGCCAAGTCAGCTTTTGCAGAAGATGAAAAATTTAGGAGCGGACGATTTTTCAGAAAAAGTGTTGAAATCTTTATGGCTGGATAAAATGCCTGATTTTATTCGAAATATTCTTCTTGTAAGTGAAGAAGGTTTAGACAAACTGGCTACGATGGCTGGTAAAATTCATGAGATGAAATCGGAAAAGGAAGTTTGTGCTGTTTCGCCAAATGTTAACTATACTGATGCTTTATTTGCAAGAATAGCTGCTTTAGAACAAAAAATTGATTCCCTGCAAATAAATGACCGTTCTAGATCCAAATTTATAAATCATCGCCGGAATATATCTCGAAGCCGCAGTCGTTCAACTAAGCGATTTAACCAGAAAGGTAAATATTGTTTTTATCATTTTAAATTTGGCGATCGTTGTCGAACTGATAAATGTTACTCGCCATGTGCTTGGAGCGAAAAGGCGGGAAACTCCAACATGTAACAGGATTAGCGGCTACCGCTGTTGCTGATATTAATGAAAGCCGCAAGTTTCGTTTACTTGTAAAGGACAAAAACACAGGACTGCGGTTCTTAGTGGATTCAGGAGCTGATGTTAGTCTTATTCCTGCAACTCATCGAAATAAAACAACAGATGATTTTAAACTATATGCGGCGAATGAAACAGAAATTCCTACTTATGGAATTAAAATGTTGAACTTAAATTTAGGACTTAGAAGAGAATTTAAATTTCCTTTTATATTAGCTAAAGTTGATAAAGCAATAATAGGAGCTGACTTTTTGAATAAATTTAAGCTTTTAATAGATATTCATAACAAACAACTTATTGATGGAATAACTAATCTGTCCGTTCGACACCACGTAACAACAATATCTGTTGATGATGTTATTAGTACTTTGGATAAAACTTCTAAATATGCTAATTTGTTACAACAATATCCAAATTTAATTAAACCTAATTTAACAGTATCTAAATTTGAACATGATGTTGAGCATTTTATCACAACAAAAGGACAACCTACTTATTCCAAAGCTAGACAACTGGATTCCAAGCGATTACATATAGCAAAACAGGAATTTCAATACATGTTAGAAAATGATATTATTCGACCATCTAAATCACAATGGTCCAGCCCTCTTCACATGGTGCCTAAGAAAGATGGTTCCTTCCGACCATGTGGGGATTATCGACGTTTGAACGCTCAAACCATACCAGATCGTTACCCTATACCTCGATTAGAAGATTTCAACCACATTTTAAAGAATACTCGAATATTTTCTAAAATTGATTTGCATAAAGCATGTTTCCAAATTCCGATTAATGAAGCTGATAAGAAAAAAACTGCTATTATAACACCCTTCGGCTTGTATGAATTTAATGTAATGAGTTTTGGTTTGCGTAATGCTCCTTCCACCTTTCAAAGATTTATCAATGAGGTATTTAGAGGACTAAATTTTGTTTTCCCATATTTAGACGATGTTTTAATTGCGTCGACTACAGAAGAAGAACACGTAAAACACTTAAAATTAGTTCTTGATAGATTGCAAAAATATGGATTGAGACTTAATATTTCTAAATCTATTTTTGGAGTTAAAGAACTGGAATTTTTGGGATTTTTAATTACAAGTGAAGGATCAAAACCTCTTCCTGAAAAAGTTAAAGCAATTCTCAATATTAAACTGCCAGAAACTATTCATCAACTACGGACTTTCCTTGGAATGGTTAATTTCTACCGTCATTTTTTGAAGAACGCCGCTAGTACTCAAGCCATTTTACACGAATACTTAAAAGGAGCAAAGAAAAAAGATAATCGGAAAATAACTTGGAACAAGGAAGCCATTGAGCAGTTTGAAAAATGTAAAAAAAATTTGGCAAATGTTGCTGCGCTATCTCGCCCAAATCCAGAATTACCTCTTTCATTGTGCACAGATGCTTCAAATACAGCAGTGGGTGCAGTTCTACAACAACTTGAAAATGGTAGATGGAAACCAATTGGATTTTTTTCCAAGAAGCTTAACCACGCACAACAAAATTACAGTGCATACAATCGGGAACTTCTCGGAATTTATTTATCCATTAAATATTTCAAACATATTCTAGAAGGAAGAAAATTCACAGTGTATACTGACCACAAGCCATTAATCTACGCATTTTTGCAAAAATCCGATAAAGCATCTCCACGCCAAATTAGACAACTTCAATATATTTCAGAATTCACAACAGAAATTAAATACATTACAGGAGAAAGTAACGTGGTAGCGGATACTTTATCAAGAATTGAGGAAATTGCCTTAAAGATTATGAACTAATTGCCAAGGAACAAATACAAGATGATGAATTTCGAACCTGTCAAAAATCTACAAGTTTGTCATTTAAAAAATATTCCCTTCCATCTGGAAAATATTTATGGTGTGATACTTCAACACAGCATATTAGACCTTATATACCAAAACATTTTCGCATGAAGATATTTCATCAATTTCACGGATTGTCCCATCCGGGAATTAAATCAACAGTAAAATTAATTTCTTCAAAATTTATATGGCCAAATATTAAGAAAGATGTCCAGCAGTGGGCGAAGTTGTGTATTCCATGCCAAAAGTCTAAAATAACCCGCCATACAAAATCAGTATTGGGTGAATTTCAAAAACCATCAGGAAGATTTCGAGAAATACATATCGATATTGTAGGTCCACTACCACCTTCAAATGGTAACACCTACTGTCTAACATGTATAGATAGATACACGAATTGGGTGGAAGCTATTCCGCTGGAAAGCATCTCTGCGGAAACAATATCAAAAGCTTTTTATAACAACTGGATAGCAAGATTTGGAGTACCTTGGAAGCTTATTACTGATCGTGGAACCCAATTTTCATCCGAGATATTTCAAAATCTGTCAAGAATCTGCGGCATTAAGCTTTCACATACTACAGTCTATCACCCGCAGTGTAACGGAAAGGTAGAAAGACTACATAGATTGATAAAGGCTGCTTTAAAAGCCCACAATAATATATCTTGGAGTGAAACGTTACCAACAAAACTTTTGGGTTTACGAACGGCGATCCACGACGATACTAATTATACAATAGCAGAAATGGTGTATGGAGAGAATATCAAACTTCCTGGAGAATTCTTTGATGCAAATATACCGCATATGTCACCAGGAACATTTGTAAATGATTTACAAAATGTTATAGAATTGATGAGACCAAAAGAAACTCAACAAAAAAGTCATCCAAAAATATTTGTGCACAAAGATTTAGAATCAACTTCTCACGTTTTCTTTCGCATTGATAGAGTACGAAAGCCACTCGAACCCCCTTATGAAGGTCCATATTTTGTTATCAGCCGTACACCAAAATATTTTACTCTGAGGATAAAGAATAAAGAAGTGAATGTAACTATAGACAGATTAAAGCCAGCGTATCTACTACCACAAGAAAATCCTGAAGAGCAGCTTGCAACTCCAACTTGTGTGAAGATTACACCTGCGTCCCAACCAGCTAAGATTGAAACCAAGGAAACTGTATCTCAACCTGATCTTAAACCAGCCTTAAGACAATCTCGAACTGGTAGAATCATTAAGACGCCATTGAGATTCAAAATTTAAATGTTGACTTTTTTTCCTCCTTTATGCTACTACTAAAATATTTACTTCCTACTTTCTAACGTAACGTTCGTTACTGGTAGGGGAGTATATGTTGCGGCATAAATCGTAAATATTTTATTTAAAAGTAGCTAACGATTATTTTAATAATTATAAATTTTATTTTGTAAATAGTTGTAAAATTCAGATTGGCAACAGTGATACTTTTGGAACTTGTTTAAAAACGATGCTAGAATGTTGAATGAAAATAAGTTGATGTAAATTTGATAATATTATCTATATGTAATATTTAGTTTTATAGTACGTTTGTCTGCATTTTATTTTTGTTGATGCACGAACACAACAATGACTTTAATGAACTAATATGCTATTTTGTATCTTTTTTTTTGGCATGACTAACAAGTACCTGTTTCTCCACATTACTTAGGTTTATTATTTTCTCACAAAGCTAGCAGTACGAAACAAACAGATTTTACGGGATTTCGCGAACTCTTCCAGCAAAATCAGGATTAAATTTATTATTCGTCCAATTCGTATTAAATATGGATTTTGAGAAGCTCATTATTTAAAAAAAAGCCTCTCAATCTACTCTGAATAAGCTCACAATTTCTCAGATGATAAACAAACCATTTTGTAAATTCGTGTGAGTAAATACCACCGCTATGCGTTTATAAATTGAATGTTGCTATTCCGTCGGATACGTCTCGCGCATGCTTATTAACTGCAAGTCGGGAATCTTATAGAAAAGGAATTGTCTCACAAATTGAAAATGGACCGGGCGAAGAAGGGGGTTAAACTCAGGTTCACCATGGGCGGTACTGAGGGTGAAACGCCAAGTTGCGAAAACGCGCCAAAGCTGGCAATCTTTTTTATGCACTATGATTGGGCATCTGCTCCCTTGCTTTTGAACATTTCGCAAGACCGTAGTTGGCTATTTTTGAAAATTGCCCCAAGCAGGGGGTTAAACTCCGGTCGTACCCGGTACTGATCTACACAGAAAAAAAAAGGGGAGAGAATAGAAAAGGTGCGACTTTCCGTATTACACGATCGCGAATGTTATTGTTTCGTTTTTGGAAACGATGACCGCGATTCATGCAATCTTTAAAGATCGGCATTTTTTAGGTGGGAAAAAAAATAATTAAGAAACATCAAAGAAATTTCCCTGTATTTTTCCAGTTTTTATGGACATTTTCAAATTTCTTTGCATTTTCCTAGTTTTTTCTGTCGATTTTTAAATTCCCCGGTTCTCCCAGTAGCGTGACAACAATGGTTAATATTTATAGATTTCGTTACAGACAAAAGCTTAATTTTAAACAAAATTTTTTCATACACTTTTCAATTTCAAAAATAAATGAAATTAAATTTTTTTTAAAATTATTAGATAAAAGAAAAGCTTAAGAATAGGCACGTATAACAAACAGCATTTTCAATCTTTAAATATGTTAAATGGCCAGATTTCCTTCTGATGTTGAATGCAATTATAATGTTAGTTCATACAACTTGTATATAAAAAGATGATATAAAAACCTTATTACCTTAACCTTAAATGTGTTTAACATTTGCAAATGAATAATTTTGAACTTTTTCTCCTTCCAAGAGAAATGCCATTTAAGTAAATATTATTGTGTTACACTATTCATTTCTTGCTGTTAAAAACAATTTATGCAATAATTTGCATTAATCATTATACAAAGTATTAATTAATAATCAAGATAAAATATTTATATAACTGCTATTGTTATAATACAAGAGCAATTATATTCAATAATAATACATACTTTAAAGTATGTAATATATTCTTTAAATACAAATAAATTGGATTTAATTCAATAAAAAAATTGTATCAATATTTTAATTGTGAGATGTTGATCCCCCCCCCCCCTCTTAGTTTAAAAACTATCCTGAGCTAAATCACAATAAGCAAAATCTAGCTCATGACAATTCATAAAACTAATTTAAATTATTTGAATCATTTATGCAATATTCTTTCAACATGAATATATTTAATAAATTACTTTTTCTTGAATTAATAATGAGCTTATATTATTGTAAGTAGCTTATGACATTTCAAAAGAAAAAATATTTTTGCATTTAATGTAGAAAAAAAAAATGGGTTGTGATATTTTATGAAGTGAATCATTTTGTCAGTCATGTAATTTCACGTACGACCTTGATTAGTAGGGCCATATATTATTTATACATATGAATTTTAAATAGCAAATATAAGATTTTTTAAAGCAAGATTTTTTTCATTGCATTTATTGTTTTAAAAAAAAGAGAATGACAGAATAATAGAATTCTGTAAACTTTACAAAAGTGTAGAAATGTATTTCATATAACAATAAATGTATGTACTAAGACTATACTGATTAAATTGTTTTCATCCAAAAAAACTAATGTTAATTTAGAGGTTTCCTGTTGGATCCGACTTATAAATGCAAATCTCTAACTCTTGATCATTATTTATTTTTTCTCACTATATTTGCTTTGACAAAACAAGTTATTACTACCTAAGCTTTCCTACAACTTATAGTTTTTTTTAAAGCTTCAAAAATTATTTCCTTTCTATATGAGCACATTATCTACCACAACAAAATCTTGTTTCATTTACTCATTATTTTCAATGTAACCGAAACTCATCGAGTATATTTTATATTTACAAAAATTCATGTCCTGATTAAATTGAGGTTAATATGCTGTCATTCAGGTTCAAAACCATGCTATTATCCAACAATCCTCAATATGAATGAATCAAATTAAGATCTTCATTAAAATAGAAAACGGCAGATATTCACTTATAATTGCAAACATCAGTTACTATTCTAAAATAGTTACAAATAAACAAAACAAAAATAAACATGGAGAAAAAAAAACTATTTCTATTAATTTGAAACTTAAATACCAATGTTTTTTATATATATAAATAATGTAGCATATTTGTGAACGATGGTATATATTCACATAGAAATTACTAGTTTTAGAAATTACATGTTATGATGATAAAAATTGCTAGAATGACTTTAATTAATAATAATAAATATATTAATTAATAAAAAATTTGTATACTTATGACATCATTTATACATATAATACATTATATTTTTAAGCCAAATGCAACTGTCGAGGCTTTATTTCTGATTCTTTCATTCATATTTGGTGTGTTCATAATAGTTTCTATTGAAGATAATTTCATCCAACACTCTAAATTAGAGATAATAACTAAATAATTTCTCTTGTTTTTGGAGTTTCATAAATCCACTACTGCACTTCAATTAAAATCTGATTTTGTGCTATTCTCTTTTTATTCTCCCATCCATGAGACAAAATAAAAATGTATAATCTGTGCAAGTTCTTTTGGGGGAAACTAAAAAAGACAACATCCTTTTTTTTTCTTTGTCGCCTAACACTAGAAAACTCGCCAATACCAAATAAAGAATACAGTTAAGTAACCATATCTGACATTTTATTATCTTAAAAAATTACTATTTGACAAACTGTACAGTATTCTTTAGTTTAAATAAGATTTTGATTTCAATGGAAAATCCTTTGAATAATGTAAATTTTTAAAAAGAAATTGCAAGATCTTATTACTATTTTATATTCAATTTTGAATTCACGAAAGCAAATTTTTATTGTATAGAATCCTCATCCATTTGTCTGTAAATATAACAATGCACATTTGGCAAGTTATACTCATTAAAAATTACACATTTGTGTTTGTACTGTATTCTTTAGTCATGTCCATATTAATATGAAAATTACAGGATTTATAAAAAATACAAACAGTGTAGTATTAAAACATTTTTATATTAGTTATAATTATTTAATTTAATATGATTATTTTGCCATACTATAAAAATACATTGCATTTTTACTCAGAAATGTATAAGTACTGTAATAAGTAACTTAATGGTTACATCTGCAATACGAACACATTTAAAATTGAATTAACGAAGCATTTTTTCCCTTAAAGGAAATTTTTCCAATTATATACCATTTTATTACAAGTAAAACCAAATTCTTGTTTTAAAAAAAACAGTCAATTATATCATATTTAGATAAATCAGCCAACCATAGTCCTTTTCCTCCCTCGTGCTCTTACTTCTTCAAGTTTATCAGCAACAGCTTTTGATTGATTGCCAAGAACTCTCATATATTCGGCTAATATGGCAGCATAAAATGTATCAGAATTGGGATGTGAACTTGAGATCACACGCTCTAACACATATAAGTCTATAGCTTTGTCTTCTGCAACAATATCTCTTTTAGCCAGACCAAAATCTATGAAATATACTTCATAATCTTTATCAGAAGAAAATTCGTTTAATTTATCTGTTTTTAAAAGCATATTTGAAGTTGTGATATCACCATGAACTAATTCATTTTTATGCATCTTGGCAATACTGGAACCAATATTTCGAGCTAAAGATGATAAACTGTTAATTCCAGAATTACATTGGCTTTCTAGAATAGATTTCAAGTATTCTTTAACTGTAATAGAATTTGTTATTTCTTGAAGGATTATGCAACGACTTTCCAAATCTGCAAAATAAACAGCCGGACATTTAATTCCAGCTTCATGACATTTATTTAAGGCCCTTACTTCTGCTCGCATACGCTCACAAGTAAGAGATTTGTCCAACTCTGGATGCCGGTATTTTTTTACAAATCTTTCTTTTAACATGGAAGGTTTACCTAAAAATAAGCCTTTATATACTTTTGCTTCTGATCCTTGACTAATTAGTTCAAAATTTTGCTTGAGAGATAAATTATTTGATAAATTGTACATAAACACATGGTCAACCGTATTATTTTGATCCATGATTTCGTTTTCAGCGGTACCGACCGAATTTCTCTGTTGTGTGAGCTGGACAATTTCCCCCTCTAGAGTACAATATCCCTCCATTAATTTCCCTACTTTACTTTTTTAATTAAAGAATTCTCGTATTTATAAGTAAGAATTAATTCCACCGTTGTCAAAGAAATTTTTGAATCAGTGAATAATGAATTTTTCTTTATCAGTGTAAACTATTCAACAAGCAAATTGTTTGATATTATTACAGTGCTGTTATAAAAATCGGGAGTTTTTCCTTACGTTTTTCTCTATTTCCTCCGTCAAAATTTCAGTGAAGGAGTTGGCAATTTATTTAACTTTCCAGTTTCACTGATGTAAACAAACAAAGTTATTCACGTTTTTTATTTGATCCGGGGCTTTAATTTCTTTTCGCTCAGCAACTTAAAACCTCAAATAACTTGAATTGGATTATAACTTTATTTGAATTTTTATTACAGCCATGTCGAGAATTATTAAAACAGCGAAAATGATACGTCGTAACTGGAAAAAATCTACTTTTCTTTTCGGAGTTTTAGCTTATGGAACATCTTATTTAGTTGAAAGATATCGGTAAGTTTTTTTTAAAGTCATATTGTAAAATATATACGACTTTTTATTTATATATGTTTATTATTATTTAATTGTGAGTATTAATAGCTATTTGATAGAATACAATGTTTTCGTTATTTGCCGGATTGCAATATCGAAAACTTTTTCTTTTGTTAAATTTCGGATAAATTAAAATTTTTTAAAAATCTTAATCTGTTTTTTATAAGCTCTAACTGTCTTTCTTCAGCAGATTAAGATTTTATGAAGTATTTGTTTTACCATCTTAATCACTATGTTTTGATAATTGTGTTAATTTCCTAACCGAATATACTTTAATTAGTGGGATTACTTTATACTTTAATTCTTTGGTTTTATATACCAGAATAAACTAAAGAATACGCTACAATAATCAAACTGTAGTTTTTTAAAGACGATAAATTGTCAAATATAATAATCTACATGTATACTTTAGTTATTTTGTGAGTTTTCTAATATTTGGAACAATATAGCAGAGATTGGTGAAGAATTTATACCTCGTACCTTAGTGAATATGTTTAATTAAATACTAATCAAAACTTTGGTGATAAATTCTGGAAATATTATTCTATTAATAATACAAATTTAATTGTTTTTTAATAATACAAATTTAATTTTTATGTGATTTTTTTTCTCAATTTTGGCGTTTATTAAAAAACATTTTGCATGATTTATAAAATACTTTCATTTTTTAAAATGAAATTTAAATTGTTTTCAACCTTTCATCAATTATTTGATTTTCTTCCATTGCTGAAAGCTAAGAAAGAAAAACTGCTTAATATATATAGAGTTATATGAGGATTTAGAAAATGACTTTGGAAACAATACACAGTTAATAGATAATTTACTGTGAGGAAAGTTCATGCACGCAATACATATATTAGATGCAATGCTATTAAAATAATAATGAAAAGCTAAAGATATTTAATGCAAAAATTATTTAGGCAGATTATTGGGTAGTATATAAACCAAATTTACAGAAATAAAAGAGATTGTAAAATAGGAAGTCAAATGCTAGCTTTAACTTTCTTTTTAAATGATAGTATAACAACTATTTTATGGTAGAATTGTGAATCATTGCACTATTAGAAAAAAATTTTAATTCATATATAAAATAATTTCTATATATGTACTTGTCAGGATTTCATATTTATCTTTACAAAAAAAAATTTAAAAAAATCCAATATATTTTAATATAGTTGGCAAAAAAAAAAAATGGATTATATTATAAATGGATAAAAAATGATCTTGGGCTGAGCTTTCATTTTTATGGTAAAAATCTAGAAATATAGTTAGCAAATGTTGAGTCCCTTTCCTCTAAATAAATATTATTTATTAGAATAAGTTATTTATTGTTAATTAATTAAAATTCATCTTATGACTAAATCTGAGAAAACTAAACTGATTATTTATTACCTATACAAATAATGGCTTCTTAAATTTTGGTTTGAAACTCCAAGTGAAATCACACATGTAGAAATTTATAGACTTTTAGCATTCCTTTATAAAAGTTGTTAAGATAAGCAATTCCGTAAAGAAGCGATTCTTGTCAGTTTTTTATTAATTATTATTAAATTTCTCTTTCATAAAAGGTTTTCTGAAATTGAGGCTATGATAAAACATTTGGAACAAAAAATGACTATAAAAGTTTTTTTGTTTCTGAAAAGGGATCACAAAAGTAAAAAGCTTTCAGAAAAACCAGATCTGAGTTATAGTGTAAGATGTCTGATTTTTTTTACTTGTGATTACTTTAACTGAAAAATGGAGTTGTTTTGCTTATGGTAATATTTTTCATTTGAATCTCATACAATTAATTTAATTATATTACTGTATGAGAATAATAATATCCCTTAAGAATGGTTTTATTGTTTTTTTTTGTTTAAATTTATTCATTTTTTTAGAAAAGCTTTTTTTCTTTTTCTTTTCCAAACCTTATTTTTCTCTTTTGTAAATTATTTAAATTCAAAATGTTATATAATTAAAATAATTCTTTATATTCATTTGCTTATTAATTATAAATATACATTTATACTAATTAAAGGAGGCATACTTATCTGTGGTGATGAAAAATATAATCCCCCCTGCAAAATCAATACTATTTTTCTAGTTGATTATGTATTTTATTGTGGATTTGATTTTGCTGACATTCATATTATCATGAGTAACACTACGCTGGTTCTGCTAATATGTACATAATGAAAAACAGTTTTAAAAAATCTATATCTTTTTTTAATAAAGTTTAAATGAATTCAGAATTTTATTTATAATGCTCTATTCTCTGTTATTGAAGTACTTTTAAATTACAATGTTTTGAAAAATATTTGCATTTTCTTAGGACATTTGAAATGATGCGAGCTTATTGTGAAGAAGCAAAGGTTTGTTCTTTTCTATTTTATCAGTGTATATTATTTTCTAATGTTCATATACTTAAACATTTTTTTTTCCCAAAATGGAATTATTATTATTATTATTATTATTATTATTGTTATTATTTTGTCTTGTCTTATTAAAGAATATTTTATGCACTTATCCAATAATATTGATTTATATTAATTATTTTTATTCTATTGCTACGTCTTAAAATTATTAAAAAATTTTAATTATGCTGTTTATAGCAAAAAATATATATTATTTAATAAATATAATAACTGACAATTAACAAATGAAAAAAATTAATATTTATTTTTAAATTTGAATCAATATTGAGTTATTTTCTATCTAACACTCTCTATTTTCATCTTCTTCATTTGGTAAAATTTTATAATAGTAAGAATTTATCATGTTTGTAATTTAAGTTCATAAATATAGAAATCAATCCAAAGCTTTTTTTTTTTTTGCCACAATCTTTATTATCAGTAATTTTGAAAATTTTAATTATATGCTATTATTCAGAATTATATTTGAATTTCTTTTCTTTAGTGCTATAAAAGTTTATTTGATGTATATCTACAAAATAAATATTTGTCATTATTTTATGTTTTATATTTAAAAATTACTTTTATTACATAAATGTTAATATTTCTTGCATCAGATATATGGAGAAAAACCTTTACCTCAAACTATGAAGCCTAAGCATGTTACAGTAATTTTAAATCCTGAAGCTAATTACAAGTAAGTGTATCTTCTTTTTAACAGAATTATTTCTAATAATATATTTCATGTAATTAGACAATATGAATATAGTTGAACATGTTCTTTTGCAAGATGTAAGATCCCATTGCATGTAAGATCCCATTAATTTATGCATTAAAATAATGTTTTGGATTTTTTTGTTGTTGTTATTAATAACTGAGACCTATGAATGAAAATTTCAATAACTAATTCCTCTGTAAAATTTATTACAATGCATTATTTCTCCCATCACTATCTTCAACTGGTTAATTTGGGTGTGTTTTTATTTTTTAAATGTAGATAACTTTTTTTTATGATTGCATAATTGCTTCTTATAATTGAAATTCAGATATAATTATGTTGAATTTTAAAACTTGGTTACACTTCATTATTCTCTATATTTTATTTCAAATAAAAAAAAATTAAAAAAACTGTGGAGTTTGCAGCTTTTTTAGTCCAGCTTCTACTTCAAAAATGGAAGTGGAATCCATAAGTTCATATACAGTCTGTCAAAAAAGTATTGGGACATCCCACAAGTTCACAGATTTTTATCATTATATTTCACTTAAATATACAAATGGAACCAAAATAAAGAAATAAATATTATTTTGATATAACAAATCATAATAATTCAAACAAAACTCTCATTTTAATGCAATTATCATTATAATTAAAAATAAAAGAAATCAAGTAAAAAAAAATGCTCAAAAAAGTATTAGGATACTTCCCAATAAATAAAGCAAAACAATGCAAACAAAATTTTATATCTTGATGGGCCGCCTTTGCTTTTTATGACCTCTCATAGTCTATTTGGCATGGGTTGGACCAATGTTTTACAAAATGATCCATCGATTTTCGCCCTTACTTCGACCAAATCTTTTCTTAAATCCTATTTGTTAGAAATTTGATGTCCATATAATTTTTGCTTCAAATAATCCTATGTAATAATCCTAAATAATTCAGACTTTAATCAAATAATTCACATGAAGATTGGGATTAAAGTCTGAACTTTGTGCAGTAGTCTTAAAAACAACAGGACAGTGGTAGAGGACCCATTACTTAAAATATCAGTGATGGGTCCTCTATCATTTGGGTCATTATCTTGGTACAATTTAAAATGTCTTGAGATTCCCAACTTGCTCACACTTTGCTTTAAATTTCACTTGTGAATGTACAGATATACATGTTTATTCATTTTATAACCAATAAAATATAAGTTCCCAACATCAGTGCTTGCCATACAACCCCAGACTATTCAATTGTCATCTCCATGTTTGACTGTAGGTTGTAAATTTTTGACATGTATAGTTGTATTTGGTTTCTGCCAAACATTTTGCTTGCCATCCGATCTGAAGATGTTATATTTGCTTTTATCAACAAAAATTATATTTTCCCAAAATTCTTTTGGCTGGTTTACAAACATTTTAGCAAATGTCAGCCTAGCTTGTCGATTTGCTTTGCTGATGTAGGGCTTTCTTTGAGTTACTCTGCCATGATATTTTTATTTTTTTTTAAACACTTCTGACAGTTTCAGGATTTACAGATTTTCCAAACTTACTTTTACATTGCAGAGTCAATTTTACTGCTGTAGTTTTTGGATTAAAGTGAACTTGTTTCACAATCCACCTCTTTTCACTTTCATTGAATGTCCTTGGACGCCCTAATCTTTGCTTGTTTTGAACACTGTTTGTTTTCTTGAACCTATGAATAATGTTAAAAACAGTAGACTTGCTCAATTTCAAGATATGTACTATACAGCGAACTGATTTTCCATTTTTCCAATGACTTATTATAAGATTTCGCACATCAACCGATATATCTTTGTTTCTCATCATTTTTTTCTGTAACTGATCTTTTCTATTGAAAATTTTATGTTTAAAATTATAGTCTAAAAATGGGGTAGTGAATTCATTTCTATTGATGTGCTATATATTTGTTAAATTTCAAAAGTGTTCCAATCCTTTTTTTACTCCTATTTGCCTTTGAATTACCTTTAAAAAGCCAGATTATATTATAATTCTGAAATACCAATAAGATTTTCCTTACAAACTGTACACCAAATGTTAAAATATTTCTGGATTCATTTTGTTTCATATTTTAATGTGATAAATAGTTTTATAAATAGCTTTGTAGTTATTCAAGCCAAGTGTCCCAATACTTTTTTGAATGACTGTATAAGCCACTCATTGCAACCTTTGAATGATCAATATGAGATGTCTTAGGGTAATAATTTACTTGATAAATTAATTACATAATCAATTTTTTTTTCTTCTTCTTCTTTTCTCTCTTTTTTAATAGGACTTAGGAATATAAATAAATTATGTATTATAATGATTGTGCATATTTTTTTCAAGTTAGTGAAATTCCAATTAAGAGAAGAAAAATGTTTAATATAGTTAAATGGAAACACATTATTATTATTATTTTCCTTAAAAAAAAGGTTTGTTTATAGTAAAGTTGAATACGAATTTTAAAAATTTTATACTATTATTTTTAGAAAAGCAAATATCCAGTTTGAAAAATTTGCTGCACCTTTACTTCATTTAGCAGGAATTAAAGTTAGTATTTTTCAGGTAAGGATATTTATAATATATGCGTTGTATTTTTTCCATTATAATTGGTTTTGATTTTATTTAATTTTATTAATATTTCATTAAAACGTTGTTCAAGGTATTGGATAATTTTGTATACCTCTTTGTCAAAATGGTTAGAAGAGTTCCATTTTATTTAAACATACATTTAAAATTTTATTATTGGATCATTATTAAATATATAATTTGGGTCATTAATTTTGAATTTTTTTCTTTTTTTTTATTATTATTGCTAATATTTGGCCTTTTCATTTTTATAGTCTTTAAGATTGATTATATTCAATTTTTAAATTTATGTTGCACTTTTAATATTTTTCAGTTTGAATATATGTAGTTTTTAAAATTCTTGTACATTTTTCATGTTATTACATTTCAAACTTCACAACTTCTCTTTGCATTTTTAATTATTTTTTATTGAATAAATGCACTTATTAAATACTTAATGCATTTTATCATATTCTTTTCATTCAGTACTGATAACTTTTATTTTTTGTATTTGTTGTTTAATTAAAAATTGAGGGGATTTTTTTTTTGTATTGTTAAATAGATAACTAAATTACTTTTTAACTAGTAAATTAGTAATTTTTATACTAGTATATTTATAACTAGTAAATTTTAATATGTTAATACATATTTCTTTTTTAACATTTTTAATCATGATTATACCTATTTTTTTTTAGAAAAAAATTATTTTATAAATCTGATTTGAAGAAATCTTTTTGGAACTTTTTATAATTCTTTTAATTTGTATTGTAATAAAAGATCAAATTGGCCACTAATTATTATATTAAGCATGTCATTCCACATTGTGTTTATAACATAGGTCACTATTTATTTATTTATTTGCCATCCATTTAAGCCAGACATTCCTTGTCATTCCAACTCTCTTTGTGAATGCTTTATAGAGTGCCTTGCTTGTCAATTAAGCCAGTATTCTCATTAAACATGAAATGAAATTTAAAAAAGTATTTTCTTTTTATTATTTGCTGAAACCTTGATTTTCATTTGATATTTTTTAAATATTTTAGACAGAAAAAGAAAAACAAGCCCAGGAATTAATGCGGATAATGTCTAATACTGATGCTGTAATTATAGCTGGAGGTGATGGAACAGTGCAAGAAGTAAGTTTTTAGATAATATTTTATTTGTGTACTTAACCACTTAAGGGCATAAACTGAGTTAATTTATTCTACAGTTAAAAGTAATTTGGTCTTTAAGCATTTAATGCCTCTTTCAGTTCTCAATTTGTAGTACATATTCATACTTTTAATTTTCTAATGTTACTAAAATACATGAAAAAACATAGTCCCTTTTCATGTTTTTGAAAAGTAACAGTTTTAGAATCAAATTATGTTGTATATTTCTAGTAATTTTGTTTATTTGGCTATTGGTGTTCACCGCTGCATATTCAATGGAATTAATTTCTTATTTTGCACTTTAAATGCTACATACACATCTTTTAATAAATTTAAAAGGTGTGTATTTATACACTTCTTTTATTTATCCATACAAGGATAGAATCATTAATCATCAAAATGTTTCTGAAAAGTTATATGTATTAAATATCTTTTTTAAATGTTAAATTTTTCTTTATTGATTTTCTTTATTTGTGTTTTCCAATTTAATGCATTTTATTTATTACTCAAAAATATAAATAAAATTAATATTTTCCTTGCCTAAATTTTTGTATTTTTTTATTTTTAAAAAAGAAGAAGGATTTGGATAGCCTATTTTGTAAGTATAAGGGGCAATTAAATGAAAATGACTGAAATAATTATATAGTGAACATGGTACAGAAGTTGCCATCATAAGTGAGTTAATGTATATAAGCAGCTCTTACTGGAAATCTGGGAAAAACAGAGAAAATGTTCATCACTGTGTCGTTTGTCTATTAGATTTACTTGAAATGAAGTTTAATGATCATGTGTGTGTTTAACATCATTGCGATACAACATGCTGCAATTTGTTTTTTGACTACGGGAAGAGTGTCAGGAAGTAAAATTTATGCCTGAATATCTAATGTACGAGGTAAAAATATGTCATGTGCATATTGCAAATTAATTGGAAAATTAGTCTTTTTTAAGAAAATTTACTTAGCCCTACAAATTCAGTTCTGTTATCAGGCTTTAAAACAAGTAATAGTGGTGAATTACGTTTTGCTCTATTTACGTTTATTCACATCTTACAATATTTTTTGTGAGACTAATATCTTGTAATTTTGATTCTTAAGTTGCATAGCCAATGTAATTAAATGCTTTAGCTTTATTTATTTAGTAGCAAGACTTATTAAAGTTGCTGTATTATTCTTAATACTGATAATCATACTTTGTTATTGGCCAAATGTGTGTTGTAAAATTGTATGACTATCAGAAATAATGTTATTTGAAAATTTTAATTTTTTAATTAAATGTTACTGCTGAGAATGAATCTGAGAACTATGTTTTTGATACTTCAATAAAAAAAGATGATTTTTTTTTCTTTTTTTTCTTTGCCTTGCTTCAAGAATTTATTTTTTAATTTTAAATTAATTTGTCTTCAATTATTGTCATATGTAAATCCTTATGTTTTATCTTATAGGCTATTACTGGATTATTAAGACGACCAACATTTGAGGTAAATTTGATAATTATGATTACTGTTTTTTGATATTGTATTTTACAATTTAATTCTAAAACATCAAAAATTTCCTTGAACATTAATTCCTTGATTCTTTTATCTTCAATTTTGAATATTAGCACATGCATTTATGACTGTGAAAATATTAAGGATTTTAATTGTCTTGTAATTATGAAGATAAAAAATATCAGTGAAGTAAAATATTTGTGAAAAGTCTTTAAAAGAACCTTTAAAGAAATCATTGTTTTTATTTTATAAAATATTCTTATTTAAAATAAATTTTTGCTTGAATATAAAAATGTATGAAATTTTTTTATAAATGAAGACTAATCCTTCATACCTAATTAAACATTTTCTTATTTACTATCAGTAAATTACCTAATTTGTATTAAAAAAAATTTTATCTTCGATTTGATCACATTTTTTTTTTATATCCTTTTAGGAAGAAAACTTACCTGTAGGAATAATTCCCCTTGGCAAAACAAATGCTGTTGCACAATATTTATTTGGATCTAAATCATCTTCCCGTGCACAGTAATGTTTTTTAATGCATCATTTTATTATTTTAACATTTTCCTAGATCTCTATATGCATAAAAGTAACAAATTTTCAATATTTTGTAATTTGCAGGTTAATGGCTGAAGCAGCAATGGCTGTTATTCGAGAAACCACTACTAATATGGATGTTTTGAAAGTGCAGGTTTGTTACTGCAATAATATGTTAAAGTTCGATTTTTCACTATTTAAAATGGTTATACAAAAGAGGGTAGGAGACATTATATTAATCTGAAGGATGGTGTTTGAATAAAAATAAATTTTGTGGACATAGAGTAAATAAAATTATAAAATTTTGTAGTATTCCACTTTTTTATATACTTATAAAAATTTGATGCAATAACAGTTTTGAATTTTTTTTTTAAAATGTAACTTGTAATTTCCATCGATAATTTGATATGTGTTTTTATTGTGATTTTGGATATATTTTTTAATCTCTTGAATAAAATCACTGATGTATTTTCTATTTCTTAAAAAAAAAGTAAATTTTAATATCTAATTTCTAAAGCATTTTTTAATAAATATGTTATAAATATAATATTTATTTTTAAATTAATGTGATTCTTTTCTGTAATTTATTTTAATTACAGATTTACTCATTATTTCCTTTACAACTTTCAATATGTATGAAAGCTTATCCTTACTTTAATTGCACTTATAATAGGCTAATAAATTTTTCCTACATGATAATGAAATAAAAAGAGAAATATGGTTGGAATATTTCATTAGAAAAACTTAATGAAGTGTTTCAATTCATGATAAATTGCTGATTTGCTTTTTGTTTATGCTTATCTATATTAAATATTGAAATGCTATCTAACATAAGTAAGCAAAATTCACAGATGTTATTTTTTTTATTTAGTTAACTTTTTAAATTTTATTGTAAACTATTATTTAAACTTTTATTTTAGATAACTTAAATGCTTTTTTTTTCTCTTTATATTTCTAATTAGTTGCTTTCTATGTTTTCATAACAAGTCTAGTTTAAAATGTCATGTCTATTAAGTAAAAACCTTTTGCAAATATAAGTTTGGTTTAACTAATATTTTTATACAAGAATAAAGGGAATCTTCTATGTTTATCTTTACTTACCATAGATATTCTTTGTAGTTTTTAATTTTTCCAGAATCTAAATATATAACAGAAACTTTTCTGTTCATGTAAAATGAAACTAAGGATTTAGCTAACTAACTTAATAAATATACTGTTTTATTTTACTTAAAGCTTTTTTTTTTTTTGTCCAAATAAAAAAAGTGAGTGATGAGAATTTGTTTATAAAAAAGTTATTTTACTTGTTAGACATAACTTTTTTTCCATTTTTATTCTGTAGATGTTTTGTCAGTGAAAACTGTCTCCCCTTTTTTAGTTTAATAATTAAGACTTTTGTTTCAAAGTTTTCAGATGAGAAACATCCTGTTTATGGAATGATTGACTTTGAACAAGGGCTTTTTGGAGACATTGAGCCTTTAGTTGAAAAGTAAGCAATAAAAATTATGCTGCCTGCATTATATATTTTCATTAATGTATAAAGCCAAAATTTTTCATAGAATAATTATTTTGAATTCGGCATCAGAATTATATTTTGATAACTCAAAATCATTGAAAAATATTGTTTATCTAAAATAAGTTTAAGTATCTAAAATAAGTTAAGTTAAGTTTATCTAAAATAAGTTTAAGTATCTAAAATAAGTTAAGTTAAGTTTATCTAAAATAAGTTAAGTATTTTTCTTTAAAATTTTATTTAAATTACTAATAAAATTTTATTTTTAGTAGTAAATATTTAATTTTATTAACTCAACAAATGAGCAGTAAAATTTATTTCATTGACATATGTAGTGTAATTGTATAACAAATGGATAATCACTATTTTTTTTTTCTTTTTTCCTTTCTTGAAATTAATCATTTTTTTTAATAAATATTGTTATTCTAATTTTCTTTTTGTTTTTCATGTTTTCTTTTATTGTTTTCCTAAAATAGGTATTGGTATCTTGGTTTTCTGAAAGACAAATATACTTACATGAGAAATTCCTCTAAAGTAGGTTATGAATACGATACTTCCATGAATTATTTTTCACCTTGTTATTCAGATTTTATGATAATTAATTGATGACTTAGATTATTTGATTTCAGAAGTGTTTCTGAGCCCATCACTTAAATGGTTTTTGATAGTTCAGATGCAATCCCATTTGTCACTTATGCATAACAAATTTATTTTGACTTATAATTTAAGAAAATATTCACCCCCTTAGAGAGATAATTTCTATTTGTAAATTCTAACATTAATGACTAATTAATTCCAGAAAAATAGAAACTTATGATGATTTTATTAGAAATTTCATTTGAATTATTATTCTACGATTAATACCGAATATTTTAAAATATATTAATGATATCAATAAATTAAATAAATTAGTATTATATTTTTTAGTATAAAAATTCTATGGTATAATAAAAGCATGCTATTTCTGTGATCCAATTGCTTTAATTTATTTGTTTACTTTTCTTAAATTGCTTCAAATTGTATGTTTAAAAATTTTATATGAAATAAACTATAAATTTATTTTTAGGACTGGAAACCTATTGTAAATGATAGTTTGGAATATGTGGCTCCATGTTCTGGTTGCTCAAAATGTTATATTCCTCCCAAAAAGAAAGATCCTCCTCCAAAGTCTTCCAGGTGGTGGCAAGTATTTGTACCTAGGCAAACTGATAATAAAGGTACTTATCATTGTATGTTATTTTTGTTTCGAACGTTTATTAGTTATGCTTCATTCTGTAATATATGTATCCATGCCCAATAATTTGCAAATTTTTATAAATATTTTCCTGACTTTCTTAATTGTATATTATTTTCAGCTTCATCTGATATTGACAAAATGGATGAATTAAAAGCAAGTAGAATCAATGAAGATTGTGGAAAGCATATTTTACTACCTTCTGGATATAGCAACATTACAATTTCAACTCCTGCTGCTGATTCCAAGGCCTCAGTAAGCTATTATTTTTACATATTCTTAGTATTGATTGTTATATAGATATGCATGTTGTTAATATTGAAAGAGTGGGGAGGAGTCTTTTTTTCTTTATAAGTTAATAGTGTTTGTATCATTATTTAATATCCAAGCATATTTCAAGGGCTTCATGACAGAGCTACTGGTTTGGGGTTGGCAGGTTACTTGTTCAATATCTAATTTCTCTAGAAGATCCTCTAAACATTTGGGCATGCTCAGCTTTTCCATATTAATCTGAGAATTAATTTTTCCAACAATGGACTTCTTACTCGGAATTTCCTTGGGTATGATTCTTATTATATGTTGTAGAAAATCGAAATGTTAGTGTTGTAGCAGCATGTCTGTTTCAAATTTTGCTGTTGATGTCTGTTTCAAAATCGATGCTGTTGATTTTAAAGCCTCGGTATTCTGTTATTTTTATCTATTTTTATTAATAATCATTATCTAAGTATATTGGGATGGCAACTAAGTAATTGCGGTTTTTTTTTAGAAAATCAAAGACAATTTTTTCATGGAACTAAATAACTTTTTTCTGTAATGTATTGCCCATTTTGATCAATGACCTTTTGCCATCTTTCAGGCAGCATCATAATCCCACGTTCATAAAATGTCTGGTTTTTATTAGCAAAAAACTGAATCAGATACGATTTGACATCATCATCATTATTGAAATTTTTACCATTCAAGGAGTTTTGTAAAGATCGAAACAAAAAGTAATCAGATGGTGCAAGGTCAGGACTATATGGTGGATGTGGCAAAACATCCCAACCAAGCTCCAATAATTTTTGCCGAGTGACCAAAGATGTGTGTGGCCTTGCATTGTCATGATGGAATACACCTTTTCGATTTGTCAATTCGGGCCGCTTTTGTTCAACTGCATTGTTTAATTTCGTTAGTTGTTCAATGTAGACATCAGAATTGATCGTTCGGTTGGGTGGTAAGAGTTCAAAGTAGACAATTCCTTTGTAATCCCACCAAACTGATAACAAAACCTCCTTTTGATGAATATCAGCTTTTGATGTTGCTTGAGTTGGTTCACCTGGCCTGCTCCACGATCTTTTCCGCTTGATATTGTTGTAAACAACCCATTTTTCATCGCCAGTTATCAGTCGTTTTAAAAATGGATCATTTTCATTACGTTTCTTTAGCAAATCGCAGCTGTTAATGCGTTGCGTTAAATGCGTTTCTTTCAGTTCGTGAGGAACACATGTATCGAGTTTTTGAACATAGCCAAGTTGTTTTAAGTGATTTTCAAAGCATGTATGTGATACATGAAGCTTCTCTGAAATCTCACGTGTTGTACTGTGACGATCCGAATCGATTATTGCTTTGATTAGGTCGTCATCAACTTCAACTGGACGGCCAGAGCGCTTTTCATCTTTGAGTGAAAAATCACCAGAACGAAATTTGGCAAACCAATTTTGACACTGCCGTTCATTTAAGGCTTTGTCACCATAAACAGCACATAACTTTTTATGAGTTTGCGATGCGTTTTTCCCTTTGCAGAAATAAAAAAGAAAAATATGACGAAAATGTTCCTTTTGATTTTCCATTTTTCAACGAATGCCAAACGAAAACTACGCAACCGATCAAAAAACTTTTTTTACTGATTGACAGCTGAATTGCCAACTATCGAATAACAAAACGTGTTTTACATTTGTACTACGTCTGCAAACCTAAAAATTCAACTGAAGCCATCTATGAGTGAAATCCGCAATTACTTAGTTGCCAACCCAATACATTTAGTACATATTGAAAAACTGAAGGTTTTTTTTTTTTTAAGTTAAATATTTTACTCTCCTTCAGACATTAAATTTTTCAAAGACCAAATATTTTCCTCCTTGTGTAGAAGTTTAGAGAGAGTGTTGTTCATTCAAGTATCATCTGAGTGTCCACTCACAATTCAAAATTTTGATTTCTGTCCCAAAATAAACCTTTTGTAGCACAAATGTGAATGCTTAATTTCCATGCATATATTTCAAGATTGAATTATACATTTATCAAATAAAGCATAGTCCTCATAAAATTCAAAATAAAAAAAAAAATGCAAGAAAACACTGTGGAAAGTATTAACTTAAAAACACTTTATGATTCAGAATATGATTGCATTATTATTTTACCTAAATTTGAAAATATGTAACTTTTTTTATTATGGTCTGTAATAAATCTTCTCAAAGCAGAAATTTTGACTAGAATCATTGAAGTATTTTATCTCTTTCCAAGTGATTTTAAAATTATGTGTTTATGGTTCTTCAGTTGCCTGTAGAGCTAACAGTAAAATAGTTTTCCAAGAGATCAGAAGAAAGGCAGATTAGCACAAAGAGGAAAATGAAATCTTAATAATTTATTACTACTGCTCTAGTTTTTGCTAACAAATAAAACCAAGAATTCTGCTGTCAGAGTAACTATCTGTTTGATATATAAAAAATGGGTTATGTTTTTCCTTCTCCATAAACTTAAATTTTGTGAAAGCATCAAATTAAAAAAAGATATGTATAATAAGCAGTGTCACTACACATGATTTTTTTTATTGATCTAATTGTATTGTAAATAATTATGTAGCATTTGGAGCATAGATTTTATAAACATAAAAAAAAAAAACAGTTATGAATAAAATGGTTCTTTACTATCATTTGCATTCTATTTATCTATTTCATTGAAAGAAATGGAATGAGAAAGAATTATCATATTATAAGAAATGTTACATAAGCTATTGCACACATGGTTTTCATTCCTTCTGCATTCTATTATCATTGTATTTATTAATTATTTTTAATGAAAATTCTATTTCATTTAGGCAAAATCTGGCTCTCTATACATTAAAATCTTTCCAGAAAATTTATCAAAAATGCAGATAATCTCTTCTGGGTGAGACACTTGCATTGATCTTACAATTTTAATTATATATTTTTGAAGTTTAATAAAAGTATGATTTATTGTTCTTCTTGCATTATATATATTTAAAAAGTTTGCTTATTTGATTTTCTGTATTTTAAGGGCGGTTAGTAGAAAGATTCTGATTTATGTATATTGTTCTGGTGGCTGATGTACTTCTAACATGTTTTTATAGTATAAAACTGTAATGTTTTATTTTATTTTTAAAAAAAATAGTGATTATAGAAATGTATATTAACTGTGCACATAATTTTGTTATAATTTATAGATTACTAAAATATTTTTTAATTATCAATTAGTTCTCATTCTGAAAGCATCCCATATACATTTAAATTAAATTTGTTACTATTTTCACATTTATTAAAATTTGCTATTAGATTTAAATACTTCTGTTTAAATACTTTTAAAACTAGTTTATTCAATAATTATTTTGTTTGAATTATTTTAAACTTCTTGTACTTTTGTCTTGTCTTGTCTTGTCTCTTGTACATTTGTCTTATTTTATTTATTTTTTATTTATGTGTATATGCTTTTTAGTCCAAATGACAATTTATTTATTTATTTATTATTATTCATTTAAATTAAAAATAATATGTTGTCTGAAAAAATTTCAAATTTATGTTTTTTTTTGTGGGGGGGGGTTATTTGGGATTTTATTTCATATTATATAAAAAAAATTATTAATATGGAAAAAAATGAATCTTTTTTGCAAAAAAAAAATCATTTTTATAAAAAAACGTCTCAAGTTTATGCAATTTTACTTTAATTTATCAACACAAGCTATTTTTTAACTTTTTATGTAAAAAATTACAGTTATTTATGTGAATTCTATTTTCGTATTTAATGAAAAGTGCAATTCTTTTAACATTCATATTATACACCTTACATTTTTAACGCATTCATTTTTGTATCTTTTACACTTTAATTCAGTCTCAGTCATCGAAAATCCAAGTTGCAGGATGATAGTGGAGTAGCAACAGTTGTAGAAGCCAGACAACTAATTATCAATGCTGCTGGTTCTATGAATGATTCTAATGACGATACACCAGCATCAGTTGACTCATCTGATCTAGTATCTTCAGAGCAGACACAATCTGTTCCTTCAACTCCTAATGACTCTGTAGAAATAATATCATCAGATCAAAGTGGATCAACTTCATTGCCCAACAACTCAGTTGTTGCTGCTTCTCTAGAATCAAAGGATCCAGATTCTCCAGTATCATCTGCTTCTACAAATGGGGAACTATCTACCCTAAGTGACTCTGAAACTTCATCAATTCCTGAAGCCACTACTCCACTAGAAGTAGCAGAGAAAATTGACTCAGAAGAACCATCTGCAGTATCAAAGATAGAAAAACCTGTGGAAGATGTACAAAATGTAATAATGCCTCATTTTATTTTGAAATTTTAAACTGGTGCAGATATGTGTTTTTTTGTATTGTTAGTTATTGTGGTTTCTATGTCATACATGAATGACATAAAAGCTACATTTGTATTAATGTATTGTTATTAATTCAGCAATTCAGTTTTATGTAAGGCAAAATATCAAATAATATTATCTCATTTTTTTTAAGTAATGTATTTTCTTGGGCAAAGAAGGGCTTCATGGTGTAAAACATCTGTAACTCTTCTTCCCTTGCTAGAATTATTTACATTAGAAGAATTACAAACTATTTATATTATTAAAAGAGAAAAAAAAAAGTAATTATAGATATTTTGCTTGACAGCTTATTCCTAGTTACTTTTCTTGTCCAAAGAAGTATAAAAGTAATGAAACATGATCTGATTGCTTAAAAATAAAATTTATTTGAACAAGAATGCATTTATTAAAAAGATGACATAAAAAATACTGCTAATACATATAAAATTAAAAAGTATTTCTACAAAAGTGTTCCATATGCTTTCTGTTATTTGTTTATATCATAATTGTTCACAACTATTTTTAAGTTTTTCCTGCCCTTGATGTCTATTATTATTGGCATTTTCCAGTCATTTTTCTTATTTTATTAAAAATTTACTGCATAATATTTTATATTGGATTATATGTAATTTTTTTTGTCATTATAGATTTTTCTTCATTTTTAATTTTTTTTAAAGTCTGTGAATTTAATTGCATTAAATTAGTTATAGTAATCAATTAATGCAACTTCATTATTGTATTAATTATTAATTTTGTTAATTATCTTTTTTTTCTTTTAATTTTTAGTTTTGTGTATTTTTATTCTAATAGTAAAGTAATAAATTGTCTTTTACAATTATATATATGTATAACTTTTATAATTATTTTATATTTATATAGCTTTAATAATTGTACAAAAACTAACACTGTAACCAGTGAACCAGAATCCAGATGTATTCCGATTCTCATAAAAATCAGCTTGCATGTGTGAACAATAATTTATTATACTTCGTGCACAAGCAATAGAATGCAGAAAAGATGTGATGATGATGATGTTGTTTTTGAAAAACGAAATTGTTTTGTATATACTGCTGTTTATAAAAAGAATAATGGCTATAGCACATTTATAAGTCACTAACAAAATCATTAAATTAGAAGAAATATCTATGCAATCAGATCATTCTAATTAAAATCAAAAAGGTATTTCAGTTATTTTCTGTTATTGAAAGAATGTCTCAATATTCTTCAGGGTGTATAGTTTAAGAAATTTCTAATACATTATTATGACATAAAAATAAAATAATCAGGGAAAGTTTTTTTAAAAAAAATCTCATCTTTATATGAAAATAGTTGGCTAATTAATTATAATTAAATTAACTATGAAATTCACTCTGGAGATTACATTTCTTATTTTAATCTTTTGAAAACTTACACAAATGAAATCATTATATTTGAATAAGTTATAACTATTCACACACTTTAATTACTCAAGACCACGATGAACATGTTTTATTGATATATTTTTTGATAAAGACATTCTAAATTTATTTTATTTAGTTTTATTTTATATTTGAAAAGCCATTTTCAATAGAATGAGCATTAATAATGTATATATCTAAATGGGATATATTATTATATTAAAGTTTGTATAATTTTAAGTATTGACATGATTTTATTTATATTTTTCATCTACTAAAAGAAATTTGTGACAATTACATTCATTATCCGTAATTCGAATTTAGGAGATATTAACATGGCAAAGTACATGAAAAGTCTGATAGACTATTTGTTTAAAAATATAAAATTTTATGTGATTATTATCAACAGTCAGCCTAGGTAGAGCAGGGGGAAGAAAATTCTAATCTTAAATTTATATTTAGTTAATGCTCTTTCATTTTTTAAAATTATTATAAATTTAGTCTAACCAAAATCCTGTTGAATATTTTAGAAAAAATATTATATCCCAATAATTTTTTATTATATTATTATTATTTATATATTATATAAGAGTCTGTTTTTTATTGATATTTTATAAATGCATATTGTTTGCAGTTTTTGCCTTTTAAGTCCAAGCTTGTTTTGAAACTCAAAATATCAAAAGCAAATAATTCAAACATCATATAAATTTCTTATTAAATCTATGTAGATAATTAAAAAATGCTTTTATATAATTTGCATTTCTATATGAAAGAAAGCACAATGCCCTCACATTCTCTAACAGACACATAAATTTTCACAAAAGAAGGGGAATGAACTCCCTAGCTGACATACTCTCATCAAAAGAATGAGGAAGGGAAAAGAGAGAAAAAACAACAATAGCAACAAAGAAAATGGCAAAATGATTTTAAAGAAAGCCATTTATTGTTCTCATGCATTAAAAAATATTTTTTCATTAGAAATATAAAAAAAAAATTTTTAATTCTTTTTTTTATTATTATTATTGACAACTAAAATTGATCTTGCATTGAAAGCTATAAAGGATTTTCTTTCTGGGGATATATATTGTACATTTGATGTAAATTGAGACTATAAAAAAATCCATGAAAGTAAACAACTTTCATTTTAAATTTGTAGTTAATTATTCAGAACATCAAATACTGTTTGCAGCTAAATTCTTTAAAAAAAAAAAAAGAAAAATTATATGCATTAGAATCATATTCAAGAGGATTAATTTTTGCATGATTATGCACATTATCAACTTCAGTTGTCACTAACTGAATATAATTTTTTAGCTATCCTATTGTTATCCTAAATTTAATTTTTGAAATTATTAATTAATTTTCTTTTTTATTTTAGGAGGCTTTCAGCTATATTGATAAAGAAAAATACAAACGGACATCTTGTATCATATCTATATTGCCAAAAAAAGTAACTGTATATGCATAAATCTGTAAATAGTTTTTGTAAATATGAATAAAAATTGTTTTGATATAAATGATTCTGTGATTTTGCTGCATTATATGTTGTTCATTACTGCACAGTATGATGGTAATACTTAAAAAGGAACGTTTAATTGAATGCAGTTGACACTAAAATTCAAAATTTTATAAATAAACCCTTTTTACAAAATGTATTATTGTATTAATAGTTTGTTGTATAATGAATTAAAGATGGCTCTGTTTTGCAATGAAAATTATTATACAGAAGCATAATTTGAAAAAAGAGTTAGTAATCTGGAAAATTCTAGCTATTTTATGTTACTTAATTGCATTTTTATAATTTTGTATGATTAATGGAGACACCTATAAATTCTGTATATTTGAAGCATTACTTTTTAATTTACATGCACTCCTAGAGTCAGGACTAGGTTATCAAATAGACAAAGTAGGCAACTGCCTAGCTATCCCTAAGTATTGGAGGATCTTAAGCTTTCAAGATTTTTTTTCCAGTATTTTCAGGTTTTCTTGACTATATTTAAACTAAGTATCATTTCACTAATCTTAAAATATTTCTCATAATTTAAATCTTACTTGCAAATTTGTGGGTTTTTTTTAAATTATTATTTGTTGAACCTCTCAGAAATTAACAAATTTTGAATATTTATAAATTTTTTTTTTAATTTACGTTTAAATTTAAGCTTTTTTTATACATGAAGTACTGAAAATGAATTCACTTGAAAATTACCTGCAATACAGTGTGTCATAATATTAGTAATTTAAAAATTGTTTACACCAAGATTCAATTCAATTCAATAGAATATTTGAGAAGTATATGGGTACCCTTTTAGGATACTAAAATTACAGTTATTGTAATGATAAATGCTATTAAATAATTCATTTTAATATCACTTTGGAAGCTTAACCATATAAAAATTTCTTCCATAATTTTTATATGCTTTTTTATATCATTTGGTTTCAAAATTATATTAAAATGAATTATTAAATAGTATTTATCTTTACAAATACTTGAAATTTTAGTATCCTATAAGCGTACTCATATACTATTTATTTGGTTTTTAAAAGGGGAAAAGTGTGCCCCAAAACTTCCTTTGCTTTTCTTTTCAGCTCCTATAAAGCTTATTTCAATTATGTCTAGAGTCTTCATTTTCAAGTTATTACATATATATTTTAAGGAGGAGAGAAAAAAGTAAAAACTTAATTTTATCTAAGGAGAAGAATATATATATATAAAATTAGTAAAAATATTAAGTTATAAAGCAAAAAGAATAAAATTAAAATCAAAAAAGAAATTATGAATTCGACCTGAAGATTTTCACAGGGATCAGACAAGGGATATTTTCCATGAGGGATCTGACTTTCATCCAACAATATTGACCCATCGTGACCTGAAATTGAGGCCTTAGAAATAAACCAGTTTTTACAGAAATAAAACAATAAATTATAACTTTCAGTTTGGGCGAAAATTACAATAACATAATGTAAACTATAAAAAAAGAACACTCACAACCGAAAATCATTAAAACAAAAAGGAAAGCACATACCAATAGCAGGTAAAACTACTACAAAAAAGGTATCACGCCAATTTATTTATTACTTAGAATGACTAAGCACTTTACACAGGCGCAGCTAGGGCATCAATATAGTTTGGCGTGATACCTTTTTTGTAGAAGTTTTACCTGTATGTACTAGTATGTACTTTCCTTTTTTGTTTTAATGATTTTCGGTTGTGAGTGTTCTTTTTTATACACGCAAGCCCATAAATTAAAGATACAGATCAGAGTCATGCGGAAATCGAACTCTAAAATGCATATATCACTCGTAAAATGACTACACATATCTTCAAAAATCATATACAAATTGCATGAAGCCACGAGATGACACCGATAGTACGTCAAAATGTAAGAGGAATACAGGCAAAGAAGTAAAATTGTTCACAGGCGCTTTATAAGCCTTTAAGTGCAATAACCGCATAGTTATAACACGAAGGACGCATTTGTATGATTTTTTACGTGGTAGAATTATCGGCCGTCTGGAATGTGGGCGTATACAGCTGGAAGTATCCAAGGAACTTGGAATCGCCCAGAGTGTCATCTCCAGGCTTTGGAAACGATTCCAAGATGATGGTAATATGAGTAGACGTTACAGCACAGGTCACCCCCGAGTTACAATGCCGAATGAGGACCAGTATTTGGCAGTTGCTGCCAAAAGAAACAGACGGAGCACAGCATCAGACCTGTCTTGTCAGCTCTCATCAGCCAGTGGTACGACAGTTTCAAAGCATGCCGGGTACATACACTTAGGGCAGATTGGTCTATATGCTAGTAAGCCTGTCAGATGTGTTCCACTTACTTCAACTCACTGCCGCCCGCGGTTAGCCTGGAGTAGAGAGCATGCATTGTGGACACCGCAACAGTGGGCTTGTGTGATGTTTTCCAACGATTCAGGTTTAGCTTGCAGTCTGATTCTCGCCGGACATTCATATGGAGAGCGCCAAGTACCCGTTACCGTCAAGAGGACATCATTCAACGGCACCGTTACAGTAGTGCTGGATTCTCGTTTGGGGAGGAATTATCCTGGGTTCCAGAACAGACCTGCATGTTCAAATTTTAATCATGACAGGCTAAATCTATCGGGGCGTTATTCTGGAATAACATGTACGTTTGTTTCAGGGCGCCATGGACACAGAATTCATGTTTATGGATGACCATGCCCGTCCTCGCCATGCAAACATCGTAAACGAATGCCTTCGATCGGTGGATATCATTCGTATTAACTGGCCAGCATTCTCACAGGACTTGAATCCAGTAGAGCATGTGTATGGCATGCTTGGCCGACTAGTTGCAGCCCGTCAACCACCTCCTACATGTCTACCGGAACTTCGGATAGCATTACTTGATGAGTGGTGTAATATTCTCCAAGATCAGATCGCTAATTTGATACTCAGCATGCCTAAGCATTGTACGGATTGTATTGCATCGTCTGGGAGACATACTGTGTATTAACCATCATACCAACTATGTAATATTGGTTTTTGTAAATAGGTTTTTTTTTTTTTCATAATTTGCTCCAGGGAGCAAAAAAATTGCACTTTTTATTAATGATATCAAACATATAGCATCCTTTTTATCTTTACATTTTGTTTAATAAATAGGCTTTACAAATAAGTCACGTTTGTTTTGCTTCTGACTCTTTCTTCTCCTGAACTTACATTATCCTTAATTTATGGACATGAGTGTAGTTTATATTATGTTATTGTAATTGTCGCTTAAATTGGAAATTATTGTTTTATTTCTGTAAAAACTGGTTTATCTCTAAGGCCTCAATTTCAGCGGATTTTCTGGTCATTAGGGGTCAATATTTTTGGACGAAAGTCAGACCCCTCACAGAAAATATCCCTTGTCTGACCCTTGAGAAAATCTTCAGGTCGAATTCATAATTTCTTTTTTGATTCTAATTTTATTCTTTTTGCTTTATAACTTAATATTTTTACTAATTTGACGAAGTTCCTTGTGTTTTAGTAGTAGCAACATTAGCGATCTCTAAATATAATTGTATCTTTTTTAGTTTGATTCAGAATTAATTTTTTTAGTATTTTTAGTTTGTTTCAGGAATAAATTTTAATTGATATTTCATAATGTTTGTATTTTTAATTATTTCTTATATATATATAATTAACAATATTAGTCACTTTAAAAAAAGAACGATAACTTAAAATTAAAAACTTTTTTATGTTTGTATTTTTCACATTATTTAAACATCACCACACTGAAGCCTTTACTTCATTAGTTATGCTTTAAATTTCTTTCATTCTTATTATGATTTATAAAAAGATACCTTGTTTTTCATGTGAAAACTATTAAACAAAATTTTTCATGATAACGAATAGCACTTAAAATTTGTATGGTAAGTCAAAAGTATTTATTATTTCTCACTTTAGCAAATACCTACTCTAAATCATGTAAAATTCTCAAAAAAAAAAAATTACTTTTTAATTAATTGATTAATTAAAGACTGCTAAAACAGTTTGATATAATTTTTGCTTTAAGAAATATGTTTTTGTACAGTTATTAGGAAAGTTGCAGATAAAAAAATTAATATTGTAAAAAAAAAATCCAAAATGGACGTTTATATTTACAAAATATTTTATATTCATTATTTTACTCTATTTAATATAAAATATTATTATAAAACTGTGTCGATTGTTTAAGGTTAAGTTTTGAATCTTGAAAGCATTTGCAAGCAAAAATTGCCGTCTAATATATTAGAGTTAATTTCTGTTATAAATAGATTAAATTACAATATTAATTCATAAACAATTTTACGCTTAGTGAATGCCATTAAGTTATATAAATGATGTTGATAACAGACATTTAACTTCATTTTTAAATTAAAAAATTACATCTAAAAGAGCAATAAAAAATAAATCTAAACAGAGATGTCCAAATGACTGAATTAATTATTGCTAAATCACACATAGTTTTATTTAGAAAATCATCATACTTATTTAATCAAATATATTTTGTTTTCCATATCAAATATTTCCTTTCAAATATAAAACTAACATCAACATTGTTAGTTTTGTATTAGAAATTGGGTTATTGGGCTTGTTATTGTGTTATTGCTTTGGGCTTATAAGATCTTCACGATATTGTTCGGAATTAAGAATATCAAAGAACATCAAGGATATATCGAACAGCACCTTTATATAAAAAGTAACAGCATGCTGGGATCTACATTTTGTGATTACTAGTAAGCCAATATTGTTATTCACATCTATCAAATTTATTTTCGAATGGGTAAAAGATCACTCTCGTCAGCCGTCAGTATTCAAATTTATTTAATTACAAGTGTCATTCCCAAAAGCTTGTAAGATATTGACAATTGGTATGTAATTCTACGAAGTGTGTGAGTTTGAAGGGTTAGTGCTGCTTTAAACGGGACGTTAATATAACTAAACTAAACTAAACTTGAATGGTTAATTGATGACTCAAATGTTTTTTCATTGTCTAATCACAATTCACAATTACGTGGTCTACTTCAAAATAGCTTTCATGTTGCTTTAAAGTTGGACTTAAATACACTTCACTGGAAAATTTAAAATGGAAATCAAATTTCTTGAATAGTTGAGTATAAGTGAAAATGCAACAAAGACCATTACCCCCTATTTCTCAAAGCAATGAAAACCAAATTGGTAAAGAGTGTAAAGATAATCAGTTTTCATATTATTAGTACGATGTTATTGAAATTTTATTCAGTGTAGACAGAAAAATGCACGATAACCGTTCAGATCATTTTCCCCCTCCCCTCGCGGTTTTCGTAGTGAGATGGCCATTTTGGTTTTAAGCGACCGAGAAATATGACTTATTTCTCCATTTGATAGCCTGGATTTAAATCAGCAGTTTTCTATAAACTCAAGTATCGTCCTCGTCATCTGACCGTGGTTCAAAATTACGAGGTCTGTCCCAAGGTTGCGAGGTTGCTTTAAAATGAGACGTTAATATAAGTAAACTAAACTAAGCACTGCGGCAGTTCAACGTTCTCCATGATTCATCCATCTATGTTTTCATCACTGTTTAGCCTTTTCATTATCAGTGGCAGTCCTCTTAGTTGGGTGAAAATCTTCAAAGGAAATTCTGCGGTGGTGATGTTCTGGGTGTAAGAAAAAAAAAAAATTATACTTTAAAATATTTGAACTTTAATATCCGTTATAAACATGCTATTCAAATTATCTCTTATACTTTTTCTTGACCCTTCAATTCATATAAAATAATATGTTCGTCTCATCAGAACTTGTTGATTCAAGTTTTATTATTGAATGGACAAGTTCATTGCTTCCAAATTTATAACAGATAGCATAAGAATACTTCTAAAATTCAGGGATATTATAATATTCAAATAGATATTCTTTAGAATTTCTTTTTATAATTACATGTGTGTGGGAATTTTTAAATAAGAAAAAATTGAAACAAAAATGGCAACAATTACTTTTCCATTTGTGTCTAAAAGCAGAAATATTCTCAACCAATACGATGGATGGATTCGTTTGTTTTGATTTTGGTTTATGACTTTAACATTATTTTTGCTGAATGTTCTTGCACAGGTGACCAATAGAAATACGTTATATTATAGACTCTACGGTTGTCTAGACATTGCGGTTTAAAGCGTTTATCTGTTTTTTTTGTATTCTTTCTTTCGGAGACGTCAGCTGAACTCTACGGTCATGGCTGAGCGCAGGAAAAACAAAAAGAAGAAGGAGGTAATAATTTTGTATGTATTTGTGTATAGTTAATATTAATATTTTTACTTATGCTCATCAAGCCTCTGTGCGAGTAGAATACATACTGTTAGGTGAAACAGTTGAATCGGTAGCCTTTCATTTTTGCCTTGTTGTCACTTCTATTTCCTTAAAGGAATTCTTCACCTTTAACCAATGCTTACCTGTCATTTTTCCTTAAAGTTAAAATTTTAATCTTTTCAAAACGAAAGAAGCAAAACAATTGTGCTATCAAAATTATAAATGAATTAATGCAACAATCAAATCGAATACGTTCACATTTACATACATATTATAAAATATCTTTCTTTTAGGTGAAAATAGTTGTTAAGCTGTTTTTGATATCCGATGTTGTGTGTTCAGCTTCCAGAATAATTGGAACATCGTACGTCAAATAGATTTGCACATCCAGATGGTGTGTTATAATAACATACAGAAACATTTATTTTACCTTTCAGAGCGAGTTTTTATCGAGTATTTTTATTTCATTCATTACCTATTACTTTTGTACAGATCATATTTAAATTTATCATTCGTCATCTGTGATTTTTTAACTTATGTTTCCAGAATTTATTTACTTTCTTTTTTATGCATTTATGTTGGGCAAGTTAAGTTTGCTGAGCTATGAATTTCTCAAAAATTGAAGTACACGTACGTTTCTTCAAATATTGGTTGCCCATAAAATTTCAATTTTTAATTCGCAATCAACTGTGAAAATTCAATAAGCATATGAAAAATTGTTAGAAGTATTGTATAGAAATGATTTTTGAGTATTTAGTGATATATTGAATATTGAAATAAAAAAAATTGATAGTAAAATAAAAATAATAAGTATTCAAAATTAGAATTTCTGCAAACTTTGAAAGTAAATCTAGCTGTGAAACA
Source organism: Argiope bruennichi (assembly GCF_947563725.1). NCBI lineage: Eukaryota > Metazoa > Arthropoda > Arachnida > Araneae > Araneidae > Argiope > Argiope bruennichi. The sequence goes on along the minus strand of NC_079156.1, from coordinate 26,943,909 downwards.
TTTTCTTATTTCTTAAATATTTTATTTAACGTTCTTTTAAAAGTGTTAAAAAATAAAGATCTCCATATAATTTTAAAAATTAAAATTACACTTTACTTTTCACTGAAATATATTTTCTTTGTATTTTCAACTGAGAAATTACATAATTTATCTATTTAAACATTTTTTGGAAAGTTGGACAGGTAGTGTAGTTGCAATTACACTACCGGTCCAACTCAAGTCGAGACCCCCTGAAGAAAATAGGTTCGTGGGATTTTCAAATCCTTGTTGTCCTATACTTAAGCCACCAAACTGAATGCTATATAGCTATTTCTCATAATTATACTATATAAAAGTATTGTTAAATTAATATTTTTTCTTGGAAATAGTAATCATTGTTATTTTCTTGCAACTGTGATATTGATGTAACATGAAATGGGGGGGGGATGCTCTTGCTGGAATAATGATAAATTATAAAACAATCTAACTTTTTAATTGCCATTTTTTGTATCTTCTCGGAAACAAATGATCTTATCCTGTATAAAAAATTGAAAATCTGTTTATTTGTTTGAAACTTATACTATTTCATATGCCTTGACAGTTTTGAATGAAATTTGGCACACATATTCCTTAGTACTTAGAAGGATTAATTGTGCTATTAAACATTTTCTATGATCATCTAAAGACCACAATCAAATGTTCTAAGCAGCTTCCTCCGCCCCTACTCTCTCTCTCTCTCTCGCATTTATATATGTATATATATATGCTTCAAATTTGAAACAAAAATTTATTTGAAATCTTTAGATTAATAGTTAATTACAATTGAATGCATTGAAACTTCATAAGGGTTTAAAACAAATTTTCTTACTGTTCTAAATATAAATCCTGCTTCTATAATTTGATACCAGTTCCATCATATTTCATTGTCTTATTATGTTTAATAAATTTTAAAAACTTAATCTTTAATCCAATATTCATTTTTTAAGATGCTATTCTAGACAGCCATTTCTATTATAGTTACAAATGTTTATCTTTACAAGTAATATCTTTTTAAGAGTTATCTAAGAAAAGGTCATTTAAAATATTGTGATGCTTTATGTCTTGCTTGATGTACAGCATTTTTAAATTTCATGTTTCTAAAGTAATTTTGAAGCCTATGTTGATTTTACTCCAAAATTTCTTTTTAATTTCGTAAAATGATGTTTGATCTCTTTTTAAATTTTTAATACAAGGTGTTAATCTGTGCAAATGTTTTATGACTTTAAATTGGGAAAATAAAAGGATTAATATTGATTGAAATAGGAATTTCGTTACATTTTTGGTAATAACATTTCGACTTCCATGGACATATATGCTTTTCAAACTCTGTGCTTTAATTACCATGTGTGTATATGTTATGGTTAATGTGATTAGTTGATTATTATTAATATTAACCAGTGTTTATTCATTGTTACTTTAATTAATAAATAAATTAAGTTAATAAATGTTACTTTAATTAATAAATAAATCATTAACCTCATCATTGAAAAATAGATATATCTGTAAAAAAAAAATAATAATAATAAATCTGCAAGTTATTACTATGCTCTAATATCTAACTAACTACATATCTAACTATGCTCACTGTTTTTAAATGTGAAAAATTGGACAAAGGTTAATTTAGAACATTATATTGTAAAGGTGGTGACAAAAGTAAATTGGTTGACACTAAAAAGTAAATCATGAAACATTTTGTTAGTATTTAATTCTTAGCAACTTTTGAGGTGTAAACTGAAACAAATTAAGGTTTTTATATAGCATGTGATAGCTGAAAATTATGGATCTACTTGTGTTCTATTATTTAAAAAGAAAATTGAAAGTGAATCCGAAATCTATTTTCATTTACAGTTGAATTTAACAGTTTAATATGCAAGTGAAGTTAGGAATTCTGTGTGTTGAACCACAGTAGTGCAAGGGTTAAGTAAGTTTGATGACACTTAATCAAAAACTGCAGGCTAAACAAACAACAAAAAAGATACTTTCTTTGGAGGAGTTCTGTCTTAAAAAGTGCCTTTGAAATCTTTCAAATCACTTCTGGGTTTTGTTTGATAGCATATTCAATTTTGAAATCTAAAGTTACATTTTTATGTGTTCTAATACAGAATATTATGATTTATTTGTAACTGAGATGTAACAGTGTTCACCAATGCAATTAGCAATAAAGTTCTCTGGTGGTTTGCAATTAAGTTTAACAATGTAAGTTCCATAGTTTTAAACACTACTTATTAATATTTTTGAATGCTAAAACTATATTTAAAAGGACAATTGCTTAATTTCATGGCACTCTTTCTGAAGGTCTAAAATGCATCAGAATATATTGCTTCATTTGATCTTATATAGAATTTTTTGTACTGTTAACTTAAATATCACTAATAATAACATATTATGTATCAATCTTGCCTACATTTTTTTAATATGCAATGGAGAAAACATTTTCTTTTTATTGAATCATAATAATTGTATATTCAAGGCTGATGCAAAAGATGTTGATGAAAAGCCTTCTAAAGAAGAATATGCAGTGGCAAGGTATCTTAAACAGAAGCTGCCTGAAAAGAAAACTACACTTTTGGGCCATAAAGTAGAATACTTCATTGGTATGTTTCTTTTTGATCATCTTTCAGATTTATTACTTTAAAACTTGTTTTGAGCACAGTACCATGCTATGAATTTTGTTAAATTAGTAGATCATAAAAATTGAAAAGATTTGGTTTATCTTTCTTTTTTTTTTATTCTATAACTTTATTTGTAACTAGCTGCCTTTGACTGTTTGATTGTTTTGTCTACTGTTTAGTTTCAATTAAATCTTTTAAGAATAATTTGATGTTCATGGCCTTCTTACCAAGTATTCTCATATTTTAAATTTGGATGGGTATTTTAGTTGATATATTCACTAATCTATTCATTTTGAAAATGAATATTCCTAATAGTTTCATCTAATATCTAATTTCACGCTGTCTTAGGAGTTTTTTTAACTTCATGAAAAATATGCTGTATATTTCAACATTAAATTAATGCAACACATTTTACATCCAGAAATATGATTAAAATATACCAATAATAAGAATTATAGAATAGCAAAATTATTTACTGTTCCAGATTTATTTTGTTTTATATCTTAATATATTAAAGAGTTTTGTTTATAAATTCTGTTCAAAAGAAATTGATGAAATAAAAATATAAAATTTATTTAGACATTGCCTAAAATTATGAATAAATGAATTGAAATAAGATGAACAGAATTTTTATTTCTTAATTTTCATGAAAGAAAATGAAATAACTAACTGTGACAGTGAAAAGTACTATTGCAAATTAGAGGGAAAAAAATCAACTCAACTAAGAAGATCACATTTCTGCCACAAAAATCATTCTTGTGCAATATTGTTTTCAGAAACCAGAAAAGAAAAATAATTAAAATTTCATTTAACTTATTAATTATTTAGAATTTAAAAAATACTTAATGTGTACAGTCTCATCTTCAAAAATATGTTTTTGCCTAATTTGGTACATAAATTCACTTTTTAGAATAACAACAGATAAATACGCAGTTATTTTAGAGGAGATTTTAAAAGAAGGTATTCCAATTTTATACACCAAATTGAAAGCTTTTTATTCTTTCTTACTTGAACTCAAAAGATTTTATTATAACTGTTTTTTTTTTTTGTTTTTTTAAATAAAATAGTTTTCTCTGTTTCAAAACCTATTCTTGTATTTTTTTTATTTATTTATTTAATATTATTTTTTTTTAGCTTGTAAAGCAGTAGATCTCTTAATGGAATCTCCATGGGCAAAAGAAAACAAGAAAGGTGAAATGAATTTTTCTAATAGAACAGTTGCTATTGATTTTATGGCCAAGTAAGTCCTATATTTTATTAATTTTTCTTATATTTTATGTATTGAATTTTGTATGAATGGAAATGATATAAAATTTAATATGAAAAAATGCAACTTATAAAACAGATTTCTTTCGACAGATTAAGTGACTTATAATAAACATTTATATATATATAAAAAAATCCTTTATTTCAGGTTGCTTGATCACAAATTCTTCCATCGGGCCAAAAAAATTATAGTACAGAAAGAACCAAAAAAGAAGAAAAAGGATACAGAGGAAACCGGTCAGGAATCAGGGAAAGAAAAAGAATCTAAGAAGTCTAAAGGAAAATCAGAGAAGTCAGAAGCCACAGAAAAGTCGGAGAGTAAAAAGGTGACATTCCTTTATAAATGTTGCATCTAAAAACTTTTTTCTTTTATTTAACAATTTAATTAGAGATGTTTTCATTTTGATTGCATTAGATTGTTATTTTTTGTACATAGTAAGATTTAAAATAATAAAGAATAGTAATACAGATTTCGTAAAAGAATTTTAAAATGCATTGATATTTATTTATTTGTAAATTCTTGTAGATAAAATATTCTGATACTTTCCATATTATTTGATCTAACAACTGCTATTCAAATAAAACATTTAATTTTTAGTAGGATTCAGAATCAAGGTGCTAATTTTTTTGTTATTATTAAGATAAGATTGCAGATTTCATAATTAAGTGGTAAAGTAAGAAAGCAAATTTTTCACTGTTGCAGTAATAAAATATAATTGAACTATTGAAAGTATTCTTTTCAGTTTTTGTTCAAGATGTCATTAAATTCTCACTTTTGGTTTCATTTGATAAAGATAGAAAATTGTCTAAAATGAAACTTAAAAAAAAAAAAAAAAAAAAAAGTACAATTCAAATTTTAAAGGAAATAAATTTTTAACCTTTTGAATTTTTGCATGCTTAAGAGTTGTATTAAAAACACCATATTGCACATCTCTATTTAAAATTTGCTGTATAAAATAATCTGTATTTATATCTTTTTATTTAATGAGCAGAACTGCAATAGAAGTTTTGTTTCTTATAATGAATGATTTATTCTGTTGCATTTCAGGAAAGTGCTGAAGTAGCTGAAAAGAAAAAAGAGAAGAAAAAAATTAAGCTGGACATGCACCTGGACCAGTTATTTATTGACAGTAATGAGGTAAATTGTCTTCCATTTTGCTGCTTCTTTTATTATATTAGTTAATTTCTCCCAGCAATCATTATTAATCTTTCTATTCTAAGTATTTAATAAATGATTATTATTATTTTTTAATACCTTTCTGGAAAGGAAATCCTTAAGATTTTGTTGCTTTTCAAGTAACATCTTTGGACTTTTGTGGACAAAATTGCTTATATTCTTATTTTGTTGACTTGTAAACTTCAAAACTTAGTTGGTTTTAATTATTAAATACTTTTCTTATTAATTGTGATGAAAAAATTAGCTATTGTCAGTATAACTAATCTAGAAATATACAAAACATATAATCTGGAAATATTTAATCTATTTATGAAAGAGTGACACATAAATCGGGAGATTATGGATAAAAATTCAAATCTGATCACCAGCTTTTGAAGTTTTATGATTTACAACCATATTTTACTTAAGTTTTACTTTTCCTTAAAATTTGTTTAAAGGGCATGGTTATATCACCATAATTTAAAATGACAATTGTTAACAATCAAAGGGGAAGATTGCTTTTCATGACATCAATGCAGTTTCTGTTCTTTCTCAGTTTAATATTCATCATTTCAAGCTTACTTTTTACTTTAGATAACATCTCAGAGTCTACTATATTGCATTGAATTAACATGAAAGTTTTGAATTTCTCTGAACTTATTATCTTGCACATTCTTTTTTGTACATGCATTGTGTTTGCTTTTGATTTGTGCATTGAAAATGACTGATTTTTTTTAATATCAGCGACATAAATTATATGAATTAAGTAGGGGGCGGGTATTTGTTTAAACTGATATTTCTAAGTATTGTATGAATTTAGATTGTGGTGATTATATTGCTGTTTAAAGAAGGCAGCCATTTGAAAGAGGGACTGATGTAATTCAGAATGTTCTGTCATAGAAGAAAATTAATGTAAACATCACCATTCATGCTCCACTTAGATGCTCATTTTCTGATGATCCTAAAGTACTAGCTAATGATTAATGAAGACTATGGGACTTTAACAGTTTTTCAGTTTATTTGAAGGAAAAGACTTGAAAGATTTAGTAATAAATGAAACTAATAAACTTCCATCTCTGAAGTATGTCTCCAGCTAATGGTGATGAAACAATATTATTTTTTTAATTCTTATTTTTGCAAGGATTAGTGAAAAAGCCAGATTGTCATTTGTAAAAAATGATAATGAATATAATATAAATAATTAAATAATAATATAATATATAAAATTCATATATGATTTGAAAAAAATGATATACGAAACCTCATCAAATCATGTGTGTAATTTCTTCTTTGTTACAGGAATAAGTCATTGACAGAAAGAAGTGAACTCAAATGTTTTTTATTAGTATTTTGCAAAACTAGTGTAGATGTACGAGATCACTTATTATAATACATCAAGTTCCTGAATACAGTTTTGTATATACTTCAAGAGAAATTTTTTTTTTTTCACTTATTGGGTCAAATATCGAATTCATATAGGGTTTATAGAAAGTAACAAACTAAATGATCTCTGATTTTAAATTATCCCTGAATAGGAAAATCTTCAGTCAATATTTGTTTGTTGAAATTTATTGTTGATACTAGCATGATTTGTATTGATGTTTTTAAAAAACATATTTTGTCAGCTAAATACCGATGTATTCTAAAAAAAAAGAAAGAACCTAGAAGTAAAACAGTTTGTTATATGTTGCTTTATGAAGACCACAATAAAAAGATCATACACAGACACTATATGGTATAAATATCAAATTAGATTTTTTCTTTCTTTCAAAATTTAGTACACTGGCAGAATTTTGCATAGTAATAATAACTAATGAGTAAAATGATGATTAGTTCCATATTTTCTCTTTTATATAAATAGTTTAAAATTGTTTTTCTAAAAAAATACCATTTTCCTAAATTAGATATAAATGATTTATTTGAAATATTTCTGATATGAAGTAAAAATTAATTTCTTTTATACATTTTTTTATTGTAAAATTTCTGTAGAAAAGTTCAGATCAAATTGATTTAGATATTAGATAAATCTAAAAAGATTTTGTGCATTTTTAACTTGACCCTATGTCCACTGCAATTGCATGAACCATTTGATATATATTTTGGAAGGTAAGACTGCTCAGATCATTAAATATGGGGGAAAAAACAATTGATAAAATTATAAGCAATGATGTATTTAGATAGAAGAAAAACGAATTTTTAAGAGGGAAGGGGATCTGAAATCATCAAAGTTATATGTGGACGATTAATGTAATATAAATACAAAAAGAGTTTTTGTACTTTTTAAAAATATAATTATATTATTGTGGTAATTGTCTTATTTTTTTATTAAAAAATTGTGTAACACATACATTTTCTATGTGTCGAATGCTTAATTGAAAGAAGTTGGATATTTTGAAACAATAAGATTTTCCCTTTTTTTAGCCTTATGTGTGGATATATGATCCAATCCCTCTACGAACTTGGATTACTGGTACTTTAATGGGTAAGTCATTACCATCTCTGTCATTATTTCTAAATTAATTCTTTGATAAATGGTAATTTTTGTCAGAACCCTTGGGAATAGTCTACCTCTCATTTTATTTTATTTTTTAACTGTGCTAACTAAAAAATGTTTTATCTTGTTATCTTATAAATGATGTATCAAAATGGAATAAATAATTGTATATTGATAATTGAATCATTATTAGGACCATTTGAATGATACTTTTAATATAAAAATACATTTTAAATTCAGATCATTAATGGTCCTAATGATTTGATTCATTTTTAAAGTTTATGTACTTCATTTCTGATTTGGAAAATTAAACAAATTGCTTTTATATTATAATTTCTTGAATATAAGTGGTTACTAAATACCACTTTGAGTTTTTGGCAATATTACTCTGTTTGAAGTTTTTTTCTGATATTATATAGGAAGCGAATTATACTGACTGTGGTACAAAAAAAAGTTAGAAAATAACTAGTAAGAAAGAAAATGTTTAAAATATGTTAAAAATATTTTTTAAAAAAGATTAAAAATTTTTTTTTAACTTGTATAATTTTAGCATTGGTCCATTAATTTAAACTTGTTTTTTTTAATTACATTGTAAGCAATTATTAATTATTTTTAGATTATCATTAAAATTAATTCCCTGTTCACCTTTGGTGAGTGCTTGAAAAGTGACAAAAGTTAATTGATAAAAGAAATTGATGAAATTGCTCCAGTTGTTGAGGTTGGGATGATGTCAATTTTGAGATATCTCTTGAAGATGAAGGGTGGTGGGGAAAGGCACTCATTGAAGATAGTTAAGAGTCATGAGTTTCTATATGGAATGGAAATTGATAAAATCAGTACAGGAGTTGAGACTGGAGTAGCATTCAATGGTTTTTACCAATGGATATTGTATAGCTGTGTCTTTGATATTTCTCTGAAAAATGGGGGCAAGGGCTGGAGAACAAATAACCATTGATAACTTGCCATGAGCTTTCATATGAAATAAAAAAAAAAATGAAAACATAGGCTCTGTGATTGTAGTGGGAAAAATCTGATATACATTTTTTTTTTTTTTTTTTTTTTTAATTTTTCTCAAAAATGGAGAAAATGTGGGTAGGCGGGAGCAATTGGCCATTGATGACATATCTAAAAATCATGAATTTTTATAAGAAAGAAAAACTGGAAGAATTGGACTGCTTTGTAGAAATGAATTTTTGTTTGGGTTAAGGACTAGTTTCTTTTTCCTTATTATTTTAAATATATAAATTACATTAAATTTTCAGCTACAAAAGTTGTTTCCTTGTGAAAAATATACTTAATAACAGAATTATAAAATAGATTTTATTAATATTAACATTTAACTTCCTTTTTGGTTAAGTTTAAATTTTTATATAATTTTTTACTTAGTGTTTTGCTTTTTCTGATCTGTAAAATGAAATGTTTTACTTAAAGTATTTTAGCAATTAAAAATACTTGATTAAACTGTTATGAGCTTGAAAAACTAATGACAATACTTTTCTAATTTTTAATTTTCAATGTTGTTTTTTAGTAATTGCAGCTGTGCTGCTCTGCCTTTTCCCACTATGGCCACAGACTATTAGACACTATATTTATTATCTCAGTGTTGCTGCAGCATTCTTCCTAATATTCATCATTGGTTTAGCTGTTTGTAAGTAGTTATATATCTTTTACATTTTGCATGTTTTTATAATGATCAGCAAGTATATTTGTCATCAAAATATCAAATGCCATGGATAATAATTTGAAACTCCGTAGTTAATTTTTTTTATTGATATTTAAAAAAAAATTAAATTGGTTAAAAAGAAACAAGTTATGTAGATTCTCAGGAACTATTGTTTCAAAGCAGCATAAAAGTATGATTTTCATCAATTGGTATTTAATTCAAGAATTTGAATTTCTACTTTCTATGAATAGAAATATTTTTTTATTTTTATTCTTTCTAGAAATATTTTATTTAGTTTCTAAAAGTGTGATAGAAGTCTTATCTTGTAACTCTTATGATTTTTACATTTTGAAACAGTAGACAATGGATGCATATCTAAAAATAACATCAGCAGTCTGGAAGGACAAAAGACTTTAAAGTTGGAGTTTCTTAAACTATGCATCTTGACCTTAAATATAACTCATCACATAAGTTTTGTGATTACAATGTCAGTATCAATTTGTTTTACATTTGTTGATAACAGTATTTCAAAAAGCCATTTTGAATTACAGCATTTCATTAAGTTGTTTATAATTAAAACAGCTAAGTAAATTTGTTTGCATTATGTTTTTTGTTGTTACACTTCGGTTTGTCAAATATGTTTCCAATTGAATTAGGATCACAAATGGAAGGTGGTTTAGATAAAATTTATTTACATGGAACTTTTTTATGAATGATTATATAATTTAAATGTTGTATCATTTATGTGTTGTTATTATGTATTTGTAGAACTCTTCTCTGTAAAGTAGGGAAGATTACGTGAGAATTCATCAAGGTGTTCTAAAATTTCGATTTGAATTCATAGAAATAAAAGCTCTCTTTTGTGTGTCTAATTTATGATAATTGAAATTGGCTTCTTTATATTCAGATTTTTTTTCTGTTTTACTTAATATTGACAAATTTTATTTTTCAGTGCGATTAATTGTATTTGTCGTATTGTGGATTCTTACCTTGGGCAAGCATCATCTTTGGCTTTTACCCAATCTCACAGAAGATGTTGGATTCTTTGAATCATTCTGGCCTCTTTATAAGTATGAATACAAAGGCAGCACATCAGATAAAAAGTCCTCTGACAAGAAATCTCAAAAGGATGATGAGGACCAAGAAACAAAAAAAAAATCCGATGAAAAAGAAGAGGAAAGCAAAGACGAATCAGCTGGAGAAGATAAGGAAGTGAACGAACAGTCTGATGGAGAGCAAAGGAGAAGTGAAGATGAGGCACAGAAAACAGAGAATGGGTTTGAATTTCTGGAAGCAGAGGAAGTCAGCGAGGAAGAGGAGGAGGATCGCAAAACCAAATAAAGGAAGTGATGGCTGCAGAGTGGACAATGGCATTTATTTCTGTTGACATGAATGGCGCAATTGCGTATGTGTTGCAGATACCTTATCACTATTTTTATATATTTAAATGTTGCTCTCTCAATACATGTTGACCATGTGGGGATAAATGGCTGTAAAATTGTTTTTTGTGTATGAATATATATGGCACTTGAATGTTCCTATATAGTTGTTTTTGTGTCCATTATTTCTCATAAAAAGATGCACAAATTGCCAATATTGCTTCCAATATAACATGTTTAGTAATTGAGTAATTTAAACCATGTTTACTTTAAAAAATTACTGTTCATATAATTGGATTATTTTATATTGCAGCATTAGTTGCTATGTGGAAGATTCAACCAATCAATAAGTGACTTTTGCTTGAGACCTCTGATGGTTAGTTTCAAATAATGAAATAACTTAGTTTAATTATTCTGCAACTAAAACTGGCTTCCTTGTTTTACTGTTTCTTTTTATTGTTAGTCGTATTAAGTAAAATATTTTTACCTCACTAATAAGACTAGGGAATGGTATAAAAATGTTTTCAAAAGTACATCTATTGGCTCTGTTTGTCATATAGAGCATTCCTGACCCTCCAAACTTAAATACATAACTTTTTCCAACAGATCAGCATTAATTATTTGGTCACACTTAAAAAGGAACCTTTGCATATATATGTAATTCTATTTTAAAATTTTATTTAAATTTTCTGATTTTTATCTTAATTTATATATTCTCTTTATTGACTGATCCAATTCTCATTTTTTAAAATTTCATTAATTCTTCATGCACTCTAGAAAACCAATGACTTTTGCATTTCCCATACTCAAAGCAGAGGTATAAAAATACCTATGATTACTTTGCCTAAATCGCTGAAGGGAAAAATCTCTGACAATCTGCTCTTTTATCGTGATGTAAATAGACAAAAGTTTATCACCTGTTGCTGTACAAATTATGACTATATAAAATAAATCGAAGTTAAAATTTCAAAAGTTTCTTCCTTTCGGCCATGCATCTGCAAAATTATATTATATATAACAGCTGTTTAAAAGCTAAAATTATTTTTTTGCTTCAATTATTTCATAGAGAGCTACATGCTGCTATTGGAAATATGAATTAAAATTGCCTCAGCAGATCTTTGTAATCTGTTATAATCTTTGATTAATAATTGAAACCTATTCCCAAATCTTAGGCAGAAATTTATAAGCATCAACATGCAAGAATTTCTTCAATTAAATATTTCAGTAAAGGAGTTTATTCTAATGCTAAACCCAACTCTGTACATTTGAAAATAATAACAAAGCAATTCTATATTTATTTCATAAGTTATTATTAATATTAGTCTGAGAATATAGAATATTGCATCAATAATTTTCTCTATTATAAAATGGAAAGAAAAAAAATTGTTATTATAAGGGATATGAATTCTAGAATTAGCGATGTTTTTTAGAATCGAAACTTAGGGAAAAAAAGTCAAAGAAATTGAAAAATTCATAGAAGTTATATTACAATATAATATGTATTATTTTGCAGATAAAACAAGAAAATAGAATAAGAGGATAGTTTTAGTGCCTTTTCCCTTTATATGCTCAAGTTTTAAGCTGTCATTAAATCAAACGATTCATGTTTGGTCAGTTGGTAGATTATTTTTTATTGAATGGATAGTTTGCAATAGATTTTCAAATGGAATTTTTTTTTTATTGTCAATTTCTAAATGCATTAGAATACTTAATAAATGCTTTAGATATTACTTTTAAAACATCAACAACAATAAAACTTTGGTTCCTGTTAATAATATGGCTATTATTTAAATAACTAGATTACGAAATCAATGATTTATCAAATGATTCCAGTTACTAATAAGATTGTTACGCTATTATATATTAATACAGTATAAAAATTCTTTAATTTTCCTATGACAATCCAATCGCCACTCTCCCAAAGGGGGGGGGGGGCAGAAAATTTAAAGAACTTTTAAAAATATAAAGGTAAAGTTTGGTTTAAAATATATAAAATTATCACAAATATTTTAAAATTTGTATAATCTGTTAGACATATCTAGACTGATCATTTTAAAGTTCCCCTGGTTACTAAATAAAGCTTATAACAAATGAATCAACTAGAATATGTGCTATGACATTTGGGGATAAGAATTGAAAATTACCTCTTATCTGATAAAATTTATTCAATATTTTCTTTTCATTTAGGCATGATATGAAAATGTTAGCAAACATAATTATTTAATTTATTTTAAAGAAAATGCAATTTGTTTAATACATAGTAAGAAAGTTATATTTGCAGCTTCTTAATCTGATAACTTAAATATAATAAATTTTTACACAATTTGTTTTTTAATGCAATTTATACTTTAAAACAAAATGTGAAAATTTAAATTGAATGGATTTGGTTTGTTGTCAAACCAAACTGATTATTATATAACAAATGAAAATTTAATTAAAGATAAGCCAGCAAGAAAAATTTTTGGCACAAGAAAATAGCAGAATATCTTTATTTTATACTAAAATACTACTTACATGTGATGCAAAATGTTAAATGCTTCTTAAACACGATCCATATTTTTAAAGATCATACAATAAATGAATTAAAATAGAACTCATTTTCTTCCTGTGTGTCTTAACATACAAAAAGTCATGTGAAAAATATTTTTAAACTGAAAAGATACGATTTTAAATTCGCATCACCTCCTTTATTAATATTCATCTATTCATGGCACAAAAGATTTATCTTTCCAAATTCATTTCAACAATTTAAAAAGAAAAATATGCGTAAATTAATTTCTCCTTCCTGATTGCCTGGGACCGAATAAGCTTTTTATTACAGTTATTTAAGCAAAAATCTGAGAAAATACATGCATATCCATAAAAATAAATAATTCACGAAAATATATTTACTTCACATAAAATACGTGATGCAAATAAATTCAAAAATAGACCTTTGGCACTTACGAATCGTTACTTAAAAGTACATTTACTGTAAAGCAAAGAATAAAAACGTGAATAAGTTGGAAACTAAGTTTTACTGTAAGTGGAGAAAGAACTAAGTTCATTTTCTCTACAGCTATTGTTTTACATTCTTAGGCAGGTAGAAGACTGCTTAATGAATATTAATTATATCCACAAGCGTAACTTTTTTTAAATCTATCTATACAGGTGACTGAAATATCTGGAATCTGTATTAATCTTAACATGTAATAAAGCAAAGTTTATATGATTTCCAACACGTAGTTGTGCTTGTTTGAATTTGCTTAGCATAATGAGAACCATTATTATGTTCTCATGATTTCAAATAATTTTTATGATATACAAGGCATGGTATTGCTTTATACTCATAATCATATATCTTTCTTCAAAAAATAGAATGTAAGCACAAAAAATAAAATATGTCAGACTACAATAAAGTATACTTCGTTTTAGCACCTATTTGTTATACACATATTTTATACATACTTTATACACATTTGTTGACCTTTTTGACAAGTGGCAGTGATTAAAAAAATCATACAAGTAGAGAGAAGGAGATTGAAAAATATGCACAAATGGTGTTTCACGGAGGTTGCATGTGATGTTGCATTAAAAAAATTCATAGTGTATTAAAAATATTTTAATCAAATTTTGTTTTCAATGATAATGATCTATATTTTTAATTGATGAAGCATGAAGTTAATCCAGAATTCCTTTCTCCAATTTTCTTTTGTATAAATTTTGAAGTAAAAGCATTTTGAGAACTGAGACAAGTGGAAGAAAAAAATGAGTTTTGTTAGTAATTTTTAAATGTTAAATTTTGGCAATTTGATAAATAATGTTTTATATAAAGTGTAATTTTGTTCTTAAAAAATATATTCACATCTATAAGACAAAAGTTTCACTGTGCCAAAATTAATTAACAGAATAGGGAAAAAGAAAGTTTTAAAGTGTTTTGCTATCTTTATTTCCAAATACAATTTCTAACTTCGTAATTTAGATAATTTGTCATTGATGCATCCATTGATTTAAAGATGCATCAATTATGATTTTAATGTGAATATGCATATGAATCAATGAAATTACAAGTTAAAGATTAAAAATTTAATATGAGATAAATATTGTTTATTTAAAACTTATATATTACTTTATCATGTAAAATAATATTACATAAACTATATCTCAGTATTAAATAGTTAATACATTTTTTATGACATATAAGTAGTCATTTCTGCATGCTTGAACATCAATATATATCCTAAGAAATATTTATTACTTTTAAATCAATATATATTCTAGAATTTTCATCAAACACATAACGATAGAGTAGTCCAGTACATAGTTTTCATGCAATATTTGAAAGTAGTTCCTTGCATGAAATTAGTTTCTTAAAACAGTGTCGAAAACATAGCTGATCAGATGGCATATATGCATATACATATATCCCTCTGGAGAAAAATATTTTATCATTATATCATAGAATTAGATATTTATTATAGTCATACATATAAACATAGTTTGTATTTGAATACCATAAATTAACCAGGCACTTCTGTTGTATGGAGAAAACAGAGGTTATTTGAAGCATGAAATGAGGTACAGAGAGAATAGCAAATGATGCGCAGGAGTTGAGAATAAAAAAAAAAAAAAAAAATCCTCTTTATTCTCAACTCAAGAACTAAATCATTATGTGATGAACTTAAGTAAAATACATATTTATGTTTTCTGAAATTTTATGAGCTAATTTTAGAAATGAAATTCAAATTGAAACTCTGACTTTTGAAAACTATTTGGGATATCTGTCATAATTTGCTTTAATTTATGTGACCACAGATAAATCTATTTTCACAATAGTTGATTTTTTTTAGCTCAGAATACCTGAAAATGACAGCTGCTTCTGAAAGGGTTCTAAGCACAGCAGCACCATAAAAAACGGTTTGGAGGGTTTATTTAAAGCTTTTTTTATATGAATTTTTAAATATAATATTTCATATTTATCATGGATGGTATGATTTTCGTTGTGTGCACTGATATTAAAAGTAATTGTTTGTTTGAGCTTAACCAAAAAAAAAAAAAAAAAAAAAAAAATGGTTGAGGAACTAATAATTGAAATAAAATTAAAATTGAAGCAATTAGAGTTATTTACTAAAATTAACAAGATATTTAAATCTAATGTCTCAAGAATAGTGTACTTCAGTACAATTTAGCTTGAAAAGGGGAGAAAATAAGTACAGCAAATAAATACAGAATTTTTTCCAACTTATTCTAATATTTATTGCTTTTTTTTTTTTTACTTTGAATTTATTACATTTCCTGGTGAAGTTTTATATATCTCTGTTATATTAACTTTACAAAATAGATTTTAATCATATTTGTTAAATATTTAAAAAACATTTCTTTTTAGAACTATTTAATTCACACAGTTAAGAGAAGAGGCCATACACACTAATTAAAAATAAATTCCATTAAAGTTCTTTACAGCTGTTACAAATTAATTTTATTTACAAATTTTACTTATTAATACTTATTATTTTATGTAGATTTACTATTATCGAACAGATATCATAAAGACACTGCAATAACCAGTAATGAAAAGCTTTAATCCGTGAATGTGATTGATAATTGTATTCCAAAATTTACAATTAATTTCTGAAAAGTCAAATTATGGGTATAACACCAAAGCAAATGAATGAAACTTTACATCTAAGATTTTTTCAACCTATATTTTCTTGAAGTATTCAATTTAATTTTTGTTGTTGTTTTTACACTATCCTACTTCCAAAAGAATAAAAACCGCTTGCTACTACAGTTTCGCATTAAGTGAGAAATGAAAACTCGAAACATAAGACGCCATTGCCACAGTTAAACACTTTAAGAGCACATCGAGGAAAAGTTTCTTTACACCAATAACAGATAGAATTGAAACAGTCAAATTGAAATGGTGGTAAAGATAGCTGACAGATCAACAGACATTGAACATATAAACCATTTGACTATAATTGAAATTATCACAACTGTACAATATAGTTTGAATGTCTTAGCATTGGGTGTTACTGGATGATGAAGATACTACCCAAAGAATAGACACTGATATATAAAGAAACTCTTATCATTCATGAGTGTATATAAATATATATATTTAAGCATATATGAATATATATATCTATACACACAAGCTGATATAAATATATATATATATAGCAGGCGAGTTTCAAGTTATGCTTTCATGTACTTTCTTCTTATAACTTAATTCTCACAACTCCTTTTGGTACTTGTTTATTCTTAAGATCCCCTCGATAAACCACGAAAAATGTAAACGTCGCCAACTTAGCAATTTTGGCATGATCAAAAATTCACTAAGTAAACCCGTGAATGCAGCTGTCTTACCATCTTATGGAGCTTGGCGATCTTGGGGTAATCATCTTGGTGAAATCTATCGTCTGATGTAGAATGGAGCTTAGTAATGAAAATCGCTAAGTAAATTCATTATATTGATGTTATCTGAAAATCGCCAAGTAAACCCATTATCTTGGTGTAATCTGAAAATCGCCAAGTAAATCTGCAACCGTAATAATAAACAAGCACTTTTTTTTTTCTTCTTCTTCTTTCTATGGAGGATATTTTGAGTACAATTACTCTTAAAATTTGAGTTCAAATTTCATGGTATTTATGTTTCTAACAGTCTCAACCTACATTTTGGAACTATTTAAATACCTAATTCTATTCCTTCTTTGGATGCAATGACTGGAAACTCGCCTTTCTAAATTGAGAACTCTAGTAGAGAGAAAAATAATTCTGGTACAAAGGAACCTGCTTTCTAAAAAATAAAACTTGAATCTACAAATGATTATGCAGAGAGCACTGTGTACATGTATAATAAATACACCTTCGAGTCAAACATTCCTCTTTTCTTATTGGTACAGAGATGAAAAACATGCAAATGGTTTACACATTGACTAAAAAATAATTACTCTAATGCATGTCACCCTTCTTGCGAAAGATAGAAAAATAAAGAAATGGTCATGGTACTAAATATTATTTGAAGCAAAACATAGAAAATCATGACTGGATATGACAAAGATGGAAAGTTATGAACAATACAATGGAGCACAGCTGAATTAGACTTTTAGAAACAAACAAAAAAAAAAAAAAAACACATCTCGAAAGAAATTCGTTTGGTATTTTGTTGAAAACCAAATAATCTTTACTACTACAAATAACTCTGATTCCTTTTATCATACAATATTGTGTAGATTAAATGCAACTTAATTATTTATTGAATAAAGATTTATTCTTCGAAATTATCAAATTAATCATCTCTTTAAGTGTCTTATTTTATTTCTGTAATTAAAGAAATTTTATATTTTCGCAACATAAAAAAAAAAAAAAAACTGTTTGAACCAACATAACATAAATGCTTTACACATCAACTGAATTCAAGAGGATAATAAATTCATCTTAAAATTATTAAAAACAACTCAGTTGTTATACGGATTTTAAAAAATAATACAATCATTAAGTATACACACATTCCCAATGCATGTCAAATAACCATTTACTTAAAATATTAAATTTAGAATCACAGAATAAAATCTAACGAATCACAGAAAAGTGAATACAGATGCCAATTGTGAAGTCTGACATCAGTCAAGCCGGATTATTCGCCCACCGACACCCGATCAACATCAGTCCAAACCAATTCATTCCGCCTGAACTTTACATCGAATTAAAAGCAGACTATCGAATAAAACATGGAATGGTCTTGTGTATCAATCCTCTTCTGCTAGATCCGATTCCCAGGAGGAATTTGCAGGTGACTAAAAATCTAATTCAGCCCTTGCGGAAGGGAAGAGGGTTTTTTTTAAAAAAAGAACAACAAACAGAAGCAAGCCTTTTGATCCAAGTAGGCACGATAGTTTTGACATGGAGACAGTCCATATGATCGGCTCTTGAATGTACAGACATATATAAATGGAATCCTCCTCCAGCAGGCACGGTGTGAGGGACTCAGACAAGTGTGGGCACGTTCCTCAGGAGGGGCTGGTCGAGCATCGAGAGCAGGTCATCGCCCTGCTCAGGATCGTACTGCATTTCCTTCAAAAAAGAGTCCAGAAGCTCGTTCCCACATGTAAGCAGTCCAGAGTCCAAGTTGGACTTGTCACACTCACTCGATGGCAAGGAGAGCACGGCAGGCTCGTACTGAAAGGAGATAATAACACAGACCACAGTGTTTTAAATCAAGTTTGATTAGGTTTGTTAAAAATAAAGGTACAGTACACAACCGAGTATCCAGTTCGCGACTATCCGGCCTAGTTTTCTTTATCGTAATTAATTGAGGAAGGCAAGGCATTGGCATTGCATTGTTAAAATTGCAAGGCATTGGAAGCGGGCGTCTGCTACGATCCTCTTATGTGTCGTGTGCAAAATACCGTTGTGACAGGAAAAGAGCAGCGTTCCACTCGTTGCTCATTGTTTCGTCAGTGTGTAACGGACCGTTCATGATTATAACAGTATGCTCAGGATTCGTAAAACTGTTCTTGCAGTATGCTTAATGTTTTTTTTAAAGTATACCACAATGAAGTGTACAGAATTAATGTTAAAATGTCAACAGTTTATATCCTTTCACTTACTTTTTTCCTACTAAAATCTTGCAGTGCAGTATATCAATATATATAAACTACCAGTTCACAGCCTTCTATTTTAACTCGACACGATACCGGCAACTGCTTTTATGATTCACCGGACAGCGTTTATACTTTATGTGGCTCGTGAGGAATGGAAGGCTTCGTATTCAATAAGAAGTGTGGAAATACATATTGTAACAGTGAGTTTTGATATAAAAACTTTGTCTTCTGGGCAAAGAGATGAGTTCATGGAACTCCGACTTATCTGTTATTTGCCCTGTCTTTCCACCGCATTAGATCGGAAACTCGGGAGTGTACAGTACAACATTCTTTGTATAAATGGCACTTAATAAAACAGCAAATATTTAGTCTTTTAAATAGAAAAAAAGTTACCAGGAACCGAATATTTTAATGGATATGGATTCTAAACATATTAATATATTTTATATATACATATATTAATTATTAATATATATGCATTTTTTTAAAAATAAGCTTCAGTTAATGAATTCTTAATAACTGTTTAGTGGCTATAAACTTAAGTGAATCATTGCTTTTTCTGTTATTCGATCAAGGTTTCTATACATTTAAAATAATTGGAAAAAAATCAAATAACCACTTCCCCAGTCCCAAATATTGGAACGATTTCTCTCATTTCTAATTTATTTTAACATTCATGTCCTCTAAATATATGATATCAATGGTCGCTTCATCTCCCCATTCCTGACCGTTCTCCAAAAAACATCGCAAAATTAAACTCTGGTAAAGTTTCGGCTTCAACAACTGCAATGATATGGTTAAATTTTATAAAAAAATTCCCGTGAGCTAACTGAAAGGCGAAGGGAGATTTCATTTCTTCCCAGATAAAAGGGCAATAAAATGTTAATCTCTCCGTTATTTTTTCCTCCAATTTCAAAAGAATGGCAGCCTCTAAGGACGAAAGATGATTAAGAGAAAGTAATAAACGAGAACTCTCCAAAGAATTGTCATATATATATATATATATATATGGTAAGAAAGTTTAAAAAAGATTCGAACTTCTAAAAACACATTGTAGCAAAACGAATAAATTAACATAATGAAGAGGAAACTAATTTCTTAATTTAAGTAAAATTAAACATTCTATATTTCGTTAGCAGCACTGATTATTCATTTTGCAATGGGAAAAGCAAATAATTGGTTAAAACAGTTTCAGAAAATCAGCAATTCACGAAAGAAAAGCCAATTACCTTATTTTCAGAATATCGATTGCTGCCGGAATTTAGGTAGCCACGACTGGCATCTTCTCCCAAGACGAGGAGATTTTTGAGAACACTGTCTTCTGGAATACTCTGAGAACCTGCAAAAGAAACAGTGCATCGAATTTTAATACAATTTTTCTTTAATACAACATTTCTAATGTGATGATAAGACCAATAATTTCTATTCAGGTAAGAAATTCTGTTTCTTTTTTGATCAGGGTTATTGTAAAAATATTGCATTTCTTTAAAGCTAAAAAATAAGTTTAATTTAAAGTACAGTTCGATTCCAATAATTCTTTATTATAACAAATAGAATTTACATTGCCTTAAGTATTATATAGGTTAATGTATTTATCTACTATATTTTTAAAGCAATACAAGATAACACCTATATTTTTGAATGGATGTATTTCTAGTCTGAAATAGTCATAAAAATATTCCAGAATTCATGCTACAATAAATATTTAAAATTAAAGCATTACAAAAAATTCATTAAAATTTTAATGGATTCATTGGTTTAAAAGACTGTACTCAGCTGATGTACAGAATAAGTCACGATTGAACATATAAATTCGCAATTGCTTTTTTCATATAGCACAAACAATTTTAAAAAATCATATATTTTATATGAATTATGTTTGTAGTAATTTAAGATGGATATTGAATCCATAATAAATTTCTAAAAAAAGTATTCATATCACATAATGCTTTTAGCTAATTAAATGAGCATTTTCTAAAACCAGAAAAATTGTTAATATGATTAGATACTAGTATTAATTTTGCAAAGAAAATTAAATCTGATAGTAAAATTCAGTATATGAGATATACTAGTTTATTTGAGAACAAGAGCAGAAAAAAATTAACGATTTCAAAAAACCTGATATAAAACAGAACATGCTAAATACATTTGAGTTAATATGCATACAGAAGATACAAAGGTAGACAGAAAAGGTGTTAATAATCCTGAATGCACATATGGTCGATCACAGAAGCATGATAAACATATAACATGGTACTGCTCTAACACGGCTTGAAGATTTAGATAAACCTCACACAAAATAGAGTACAATGAATTCACAAGAGCAAAAAATTATCTCACATATAATAAATTCAGAATCGGAAATTATCTCAAATTCTGTGGAAAACAGAGTTTCTGCATCTTGTTGAAGTAGTGACATAAGCTAAGCACCTTAAACTAGGGCCATTGCAAATTAAGATGAGATAACCAATTGTTCAGTTTGTATCAATCCAATCATGATTATGGCACTTGCAAATACATATTTAAATTTAAAAGTTCTGATGAGGTCTATATTTGAATTTATGCATTTAAATAATACCTTACTATAAGTACAGCAAAAAAATCGGAATAAGTCAAAACTCAAACTAAGTATTATAAATCAGGCAGCAGTTGAAGTAGATACTGAAAGGGCAAAGGGAGTCTTTCTTACCTGAGAAGCCATTGTCCAATTTGAGTCGTTTGGGACTTTCTGTGGATCCAGGGCGGGATGGACTGGAACGCTTTGGTGGTGGATCAGGAGGAGAGGGAAAGGGCTGTTTGTGCTCGATAGGTGTCGTCGGTAATTCTGATACAGAAACCTGCACCTTAATCAGTCGATCATGTACTTTAACTGTGGCTGTGTGCGATCCAAAAGGAGGTGAGTTTGACCGCCGGTCATTGGAAGCAGCTTGCCCATTTCGTCGTTGAGAGGCAGTGGATTTGACAGGCTGCTTTTTGATGGGTATGCTTTCAAGCATGATTATTTGACCTCCGTTTCCATGGCCCCCGTTGTAACCTTTTGAAGGAGTGAAATTTCGCTGCTTCAAAGAGTTGTTTCTATTGTTATTGTCCATAGAGTTGTGAGGCCACCTCTTTTGGAGTGTGGTTTCTTTCCGGTGCATGCCATTGCTTTTGTCTTGTTTGTTGGGAAGGGTCTTTTTCAGGTCAGACTGTAGCAAGGCAGCTAGACTGGACTTGAGAGAACTTTCAGGTAGATTACTTTGCTTGTGCACAGTTCGTTGTGGTTCAGGCTCAGATAATCTAATATATAATAAAAATAAGTTAATAATAACTAATTAAAAGTTGTCTTTAACATAGAAATTTGAAGGAACTTTGTGCCAGCTCAGATAAACCAGGGCTGGATTAGGCCTTCTAGCAATCTTTAGCCAGTACAAGTCGTAGGATCTCCCTCCTCCTTGCTTCTCACCAAAACCAATTAGTTTTCTATTGATTTCAGGTATTCTTATAACTTTTTTAACCTCTTCAATCCTGAGGTACACATACGTGTACCTGCAATTTTTTTCATTTTTCTTATCCGGTAAAGAAAAATTTTAACGAAAAAATGCATGCATTTCAACATTTATGTATGTTGCTTGCATTTTTCATCAATAAATAGCACTACAGTTCATTATTTTTTTCATATTTCTCGCTATTAATTAGAGACATAAAGAAAATGGCGTAACGGAAAACACAGCAAGTATAAGTACATTTTTCAATATTTATTATTAAAATAAACTCTTGTATATTTTTTAAATAAAATACTAAGTGTCTGGTTAAAGTCATTACCAGAGTACATCTTGTTATTTGTAGTAGAATCGGTAAAAATACAAATTTAACTACGGTACACATATGTGCACCTCAGGCGTTTTCGCGCTCATTTCCTGATTGCTTGCATTCCATCGTGATGTTTATGTTTTGCGCGCTTGTTTTCAAATTGTCATTTCTTCTCCTTGAATATATTGTATATCATTTTTATAATAAATAATTCTTATGTTCTTTAATAAAATATGACATAAATTTAAAAATATTAATTTTTTAAATTTTAGTAAGAAAATTAATTTTAGAGCTGTCTTGTAGTCAGTAATTAACATTTCAATCCGACATCATGTATAGAGTACACGAAATTTTATAACCTATATAATTATAATTTTTTCTTCACATCAAGTGGCTTTAACTTAAAAGAAGATTATTGAACTTTTAGAACAAAGTGATTTTAGGGGAAGCAATAGAATTTCTCATGTGCCGAAAATAATGAAACCTGACAAATGTTTGAAAGAGGAGAATGGGATGAATGGTCACAGACGATAGTAAAATGTGGCTTTGTCAAGTAGAAAAATAATAAATCCGTGACTCTATTAAAGACATGTATAGGTAAGGAGCCAATTGGAACAGGCAAAAGATGGTCAAAATAACTGAACCAAAAGGCTAATGTAAAATAATCTGCTATTGTAAAAACATATAACATGCATATCGGAGGTATCGAATATTATTTTGCATTTCCCCGGTGTGTACTAAGGACAAAAAAGGTCCAACGCGAGCATTCACGCATTTTGTAGATTCAGTAGTTGTCGATTGCTGGATATACTATAAAATGGTGGCAAAGCAACAAGCAAAGCTGTTAAGAATGAAGACGAAAATGTTATGACCTAATTACAATTTCGAATGCATATAATTCGGTCCCTGTTGAAAAATGAGAGAATTCTCTTCATCAGGAAAAAAAGAAGACCAAGTAAGAAATCACCTTTGGATGGCTGAAAACAAATTAATATAAGAATGGTCTCAAATGATGGAAATGCAACTAAAAGAACATTGGAGATTTCATCACCACTATCTGGTAAAAATATATTAATCAAAAATCCAGATTTCCAGAATTTCATTACATGTTAAAAATGATATATCTTATTTTTATTGAAACGAATACTGAATAAAAATGCACTTATAATTTATATGCCTAGAATGTATTAGAAATTATATAACTCATAAATGAATCATTTTGATTTGCATAAAAAGATGATCTATACCTGTCCTGAGAGGGTTTTTTGGACAGAGGTTCCTGGGGTCCCCACATAACAGAGCTGGAAGGGCTGATCAGAGGAAAGTCATCATCCATTTGCATGGGAATGAATGGAGCCCTGAAGTCTAAATCCTCCTGAAAGAAATGCCCAAATGTCAGTTTATCCTTAACTATATACATGTTATATAAAAGAAATAATACAAAATCCTTTTTTAATGAACAGTAGATTTAGATGATGTATTTGATATAATTTTTGATATCTAAGAAAGGATAAGGAATCTGGACAATTGCAATGAAAGAATTGGTAATTATTTTGTGATTGAAATAATAAAATGCATAGAATGAAAATAAAAAAAGAGTGAATTACAAATTTATATGTCATTTATATAAATGAATAAAGATCTGAATTATAACGGCTCTATCGTTTTGAAACACTGCTTGCTTTACAGAGCTATTAAGCTTCATAACCCCCTCCCTCAAATATTTAGAAATATTTTTTAATAAGATTGGAGTGTGAAGAGAGAATAAAATATTCTTCACCTCATAGCAATCTGAATCTTTGTCGGAGGGAGGCATGGTGAACTTGAGGTCCAAATTGGAAAATTCATCAATGGGATCTAAGCTCGGTATGTCTGACAGACTGCCAGAATCAGGTGTGTTGGGAGAGGTACTATTGCTGCCACGCTGAAAGATGAAATGAAAATGAGAATATTGTTTGTGTATAGTGATACTTTATATGATGATTATAATTAAAATTAACTTATAATTGAAAATAATTAATAATCTAAGAAAGGAGAGAAACATTAAGATTTATTAATTACTATATTTCTGTGTTTTCTGATATTTCTCCAGGTTTGATTTCTATATGATAAGCAAATAAGATAATTTAGAAAATTTTATTTTTTCCCTCATAAATATATATACATATAATTTCTAGAGCGTTCTATCCCAATGTTATTATAATATTAATATATGTTATGAGTATTAATTTATATACAATTCCTTTTGATATTAAATACAGAGTTAAGGATTAATTTTTTAAAAATGTAAGTCTAAATTATTTAATTGATAAAAAAACACACATTTCAGATGTTATAATTTCTGTAAAGGACATTTTTACTTTCTCATTTATAAAGTATAAAATAAGCAAGAGTAGAGCAGAATAAAGAAAAGAGAAAATACTGTAATTATCAAGAAATTGGACCTCGAGATTTTGAATAACTTCCATGTTTTAGACCTCCCTCAGTCGAAAAACATATTTTTTAAATTATATTTATCTATGATGAGATCTTAGATCTTATTGTTTGTCCATGGTAACTTAAAACGCTTTCTGCTAGATGGATGAAATTCGGTCAGAAGTTTTCTATATCAAATTTATAGATATTTATCAAGTTCCATAAGCAAAAAAGTTTGCAAGACCAAATGAAACTGTATATGATAATTACAAAATACAAAGAACAAAGTAAATTAAATTTAGTACACAGTTTTAGAATCAAAATTCTAGGTCTGTATCAAATTTTGAATCTAATATGTTGATTATCTATCAGTCTGTATTTTCACATTCTAAAAATGTAGCAACTCAGATAAATGAAATTCAGAATGTGATCCTTTTACTAAAATTGTCATTCTTGTCAAATGTTGATTAATTAATTGCCAAATTAATTGACATAAGGACATACTCAATTTTCTATACCACAGTATGAATCATAATTCTGAAAATAAAAACCTGAGTATTTGTGGTTTTATGGCCTTGGTCAGAATATTTATGGGTCGTTTATTAGGAAATACACAACAATGTTTTGGGAGACCATTCCTATTAGTTTCCCACAGAGAATCGCCATGCCATGTTTTATGATATGATTTTAATTGAATGAACTTTTGTGAGTCTTTTTTTTTTAAATTATCATTATAAAAAACATTGGGATACAAATGGAAAACAATAAAGAACAAAAATTACCAGATGAAGTGAGGACTCTGGTGTTCCACAGTAGCTGGGAGATGACAAGGAGTCATCCCTGTATGAAAAGGGGTCATCGCAAATGCCACTCTCTATGCTGCACGGGTCATCTGGAAATAGACCAAGTTCCAGCTGCAGCTTGGAATCTTTGAGGGGCTCTTGAAATAAGAGAATGTCTGAAAAGAAATGTTAGATATGAGATTCCAGTTTTCAAATTAAATGTCTGCAGGTAGTGATTAAAAAATAGTTTGCAAATATACCTTTAAGAACAATATCTTTATTCAGTTTTTCCAAATATAGTAATTATTTTTAAAAGAAAAATGTAGAAATTGCCAAAGCAGATAATATTTCTAGACATTGGAAATTTCATTACAGAAACCACTAATTAGCATAAATAAAAAACATTTCATAAAAAATAATTAAAAATATGCAAACAAATTGGAAATGTCACATAAAAAATAAACTATGTCTGAATGATGTAATGGTCTGTATTTTAACCATAACAAGCTTAATATGAAATGAATATATATATTATTTCAAGCATATGGATTAAAAACATTAAATATAAAATAGAAAATAAATTATAGGAACAAAATGAAAATACAGAAAAATTGGAAATCAAAGGGCCTCAGCCAATTTCTCAAAAAGTGTTTTTCTTTTTGAATTTACAAACCAGGGGAAAACTGCTTACTAAATAACAAAATAATTAAAATGTAAGATTTCAGATTAGACAATGCAAATTTGTAAAGCATGAAGAAGGCCAGTCACCTGTATCAGGAAAATTGAGAAAATCTTTGCTCATAACTGGTTCTTTGGGGGTGAAGATGGCACAGGTGGTGGAGAGGGAAACAGCACCTGGTTTAGTCTCTTCCGAGCAAGAAACTTTTGCAGCAACTTCTTGCTCCTCACTCACGATGTCATCCTGGTTCTCAATTTTGCTGAAAAAGAGAAGGGGGGGGGGGAATTAAGACTTCAAGAAATGCTTGCATCCTCTGTGTTAAAAATTTTGACCACATGTTGATTAACATTTTTTTCATAAAATTTATTCACTCACAAAGCAAGAAATTTATAGTTTCTCTTGAATAAAGAGACCTTAATAAAGCAAATAATAATTTGTAAGGAAAAATAAATTAATATTTGTGTCAGAACAATTGAAAATATTTATTACTAAGCACTTAAATTCTACAGTCACTTCCCTAGTAGCGCACAAATACTGTACAATATTGTGTGACATTGATCAATATTATATAATATAGCACAATAGTGTGCAACAGGCTGTGCTCTTTCTTCTTTATCAAATCTTTATGATTATATATATTTGTAGAAACAAAAATGGAATTCAAATGACATACTCAGCAAGAAAAAAAGACATTCTATTTAGAGAGCTCACAAAATGTAATAGAATATATATTGCATAATCATAAATAATGATTTATCTCACTCATTTATAATATTTCAAAATATTCAGTAAAGCATTAAAAACTATAATAATCATGCAAAAGAACTATAATCACACATAAAAGTATTGCATTAAAATTTGATTTAAGATATCATTCTTCAGATTTTCATATTTACAAGTGGAAGGGGCATCAGTTCAAAAGAAATACACATTTTGATTTGCTAGGAGAAAAAACATTAGTTGAAATTAATTTAATATGCTCCTTTACATCGCCAAATCACCGAAATTGGTCAAATCAAGATTGCAAATAAGGTAAATAATACTATGAACAGGGTTATTATACCGACGACAAATTCAACAGGCACTTTTAAATAAAAGTTAACGGTTTCGATCAACCTACTCATCTAATTTTCGATTAAAATTTTATAACAGAAATTTAATGAAGCCAAAAGTATTTTTAGGATGTCAAACAAAATAGCATATAAAATCTGTATGCACAAAACTGAATTTGAAATAATTTTTTTATACATAGATGGAAAACGCTAAAGAAAGTGAAACATTGTAAGAGAGGAAACCATAAATAAAGATACGAGAAACTTACCTTAGTACGTAATTAAGACAAACTACACATTCTGGTTTGGTGCAACCGTTTTCATAGATCAGAGTTGCTTGAGTCAGCAGCCACGCATGGCCCCCATTTTTTGCAAGAAAACGATAATAGGTAGTTTCGACTTGTCCTTTAGCAAATACTGTGAAAGAAAGAAACACGTCATTTAACACAATAGAATAATAATAATAAAGATTTTTATAAAATGGCTAGGAACAACAATCACAAACACCGCAATACGCATTAAAAGAACAATTCTGGTACTATTATATTTTTTAATTATTATTTTAAAATAGTAAAAGAAACAATCAAGTCTTGTACTGTGATTTTAATTATTTGAAAATTATTATGAAAACAAATTAACAAACATGAACAAGAAACAGACTCGTTTCCAAGTAACAAATTACTTTCAAAGAAGAATATCACCAAAATTTCCTTTCTTATTTTGCATTTAGATTAAGATGCCTCCCCAGAATATATTTGAGTCTTTTAAATTTATTATACAGAATTGTAACTTAAGCTACAAGCAAAACTTGATATCTTTATCAATACTACAAGAAGAAACAAAAAATATTAAATAGTTATAAAAGCAAACGTTATGAAAAAAATATAAAATATTTTGTAATCATACCAAAATGAAGTACAAATCTTAATCTCTTAACAGAGAGCAAGAATTTTTCTTTTAAATTACAACATTTAAAAAGTAAAAATAATTGTGACAGTAAAAATCCACACTATTCAGATGAATTGCCCAGAGATACAACTAAAATGCAACGGCCCGTAACTGGCCACAATAACTGATGAAGAACCACAGAATCTTACGTAACTTCGCGATAATATTTCGAAAAAACTTGACCTTCGGGTTACAGTCACCTGTGGCAACAGTAGCACACAGTTAAATTCAGCATAAGGAAATAAGATTTTAATTTTTTTTTTATTTTCGTTGCCACTATCACTTCCCAAAAATGGTAATAATAATAAAGGAGGGGAAAAAAAAAACCCTTGCTCTTAAAATGAGAAATAGTTAAAGTGAAACTTGGAAGCCTGATAATGCATTACATTTTCTTTTGCAGTGACTATCAGTTTCATCATAAAGAATTAGAATTTAAAAAATATATATACTATAATAGTTACGATAATGCATCAATAAATACGAAATTATTTGTTTTAGGGTCTAAAGCAGAATAGACAGTAGTAACTCTTATTTACTTAAATTATAACTCAATATGATTACTGCGAAATATTTTACGTTCATCTTTTATTCTAAATTCTAAACACATCTTCTACTTTTGTTGAAGGAATCTCTTCTTTTGCTTTCATAGCTCAAAAAAAAAAAAAAAAAAAAAAAAAGTAAAAAATAGTTTGGAGCAGAAGTTTTTTACAAGATGTTCTATTATTATTTTACAGAATTTTAATTTACAGAGAAATTATACGAATAATGTTGTTTCAGAACTGAAAAAATAGAAATAAAATTCAAATCGCACACAGATGATCCTATGATTTTTTTTTTTTTTGCATAATTGAAAAAATTATAAATAATAATATAATTTTAAATTGAATCCCCCAGGTTTTCCAAAGTCATTTGGGTTTTATAATTCCATGTATGAATTCATTTTGAAACAATATAATCATGTTATATATTAGGTAGTTTTTCTTTGTTTTTTTGTGTATATATATGTGAATAATAATTATTATTGCTTTTTTATTTTTTCAATTCCGTTTAAGTGTTATTGTTAATATAAATTTTATTTTGTTTCTTCTTTCTAATTATAAAAAACGTGCCTTTATTCTAACTTTTAAATTTATATATTTTTTAGAAAAAATTTCATTAAGACTTTCACGTTTTGTGTGCAATTAGTGTCATTTTATATAAATTTTATTACTTCTCAATCTCAGATTTTTTCCCCCGTATATCTTTATTTTATTCTCTTATTTTAATCAGGCGGGAATAAGGAATAAACACGGGGGGAAATATATTGCGTTCGTCCTAATGATTACAGGAGTAAGGGTATGAGGAGATATTTTACACGTCACTAAGTGCTAGGCAGAAGTTGATTTGCTAAGTTTAATCAACCTGCAGAAAACCATGAATTATTTATACTTGCAAATGAAGAAATATGGTCTTATATAACAATGATAAAAGATTTTTCATTCCATTTTTTTCGTTCAAAGCAGCAATCACAGAAGAATAATAAAATGGAAGTTATTTGCAACATAATTTCAACGTTTTCCCGATTGCTTATCGGCAACGAAATAAATCACTCGACACATTTCAGCAACTCTTCCAACGATTCGTTATGAAATAGCAGTTCCACATGCGAAGTTGTTTACCAGCTTCATCAGTAGATTAAATTCCGGTCCTTTCAACCACTTAATCCAGAAGAGATAGATCAGTGCGGGTTCCCTTCTTTTTAAATATTCCTCTCCCTTCGCATCGCGCCAGGGCATTATCTGAGAAGTTATTTTTGTTCCACAACCTGCAATGCCTGTTTTGTGAGCGGGCGGCAGTTATGCAGCGTTTAAATTTAGACTCTACTACAAAATGCACCGTCATCGAAAGGAAAGCAAAGAAGGATCAGGGAAAGCCCCCAATAAAGAAACAAGGAGCGGAAAAAGAAATATATTTATATATCATGCCCTTTCCCGCATTAGAAAATGGGCCCAAACAGATTTATCTATTTATTAACCAATGGGAGTGGTCTTGCAGAAACTTTCCCGCACACACTCTAATAAAGGTATTATGCCAAAGAATGTCTTGCATGGCACTGGTGTATAACAGGAAATATTAACCTTTGGCCTGAATTTAGCATTTTTATTGGATCTATCGTGTCATCCTTGGCGAGTTTTTTGGCTTTTAATCCCTGGCATGCGTTAGTAATATCCAAAAACCGAATTTGTGTTTTAGAAACATTTTTCTTAACCCACTGAATTAAAAATTTGACACAAGGCTACACTTATAGCCACAAAATCACACATCAAATTTGATAAATCTAAATTATCGTGTTTTTGAGTTACTGTATTTACATGTTTCTGAAAGCACACATCAACAGGCGGTCAACCCTTGTTGGATTTGGCTCAAAATTTGATAGGAGTTTACACTATATAAAGTTAAATCTGTATACCGAATCTTATCTGTCTAGCTCTCTTCGGTTTGTAGTTATCGTATTAACTCATAATCGAACAGACGAACAGACACTTCCTCTGAATAGAAATGCTCAAAATTTGATAGAAATCTACAAATTTGGTGTAAAT
Source organism: Argiope bruennichi (assembly GCF_947563725.1). Classification (NCBI taxonomy): domain Eukaryota; kingdom Metazoa; phylum Arthropoda; class Arachnida; order Araneae; family Araneidae; genus Argiope; species Argiope bruennichi. The sequence goes on along the minus strand of NC_079156.1, from coordinate 26,912,489 downwards.
ACTATATACTAAATTTTACCCGTCTAGCTCAATGCACTTTATCTTTATCACAGACAGACACACAGACATTTTCCAAAATGTTTTTCAGGGAGGCCTAAATCGTGGAGACTTGTCAAAATCCCGAGTTCAATTTTTGTTGATTACAATACTTTCTCTATACTTCATTTACAAGAAAGTAATAATTCCATTTACAGAGTGCATTACAAGATGACAACAGATGCATAAAAGCCTTAAGAAACGAATGAAAAGAACATTATAAAGCAACACTATACAGCCAATTCAAAAACACCCAATAAACATGCTGAAAACCAAGAAATCGTAAGAGTTTGAAACTAAACATTTTAATAATGTATAAGAGAGTGAAAAGCGAAATATATACAATCTCAAAAGCATTAAAACCACATTATGAATTTAAAAGTTGTAGTCATTTGATATTAAAGACACCAAACGATATATTAAAAATGTAAAGTTCTTCAGAAAACTTGTCGAATATTTTATGAAATTTATATAATGAGAATTTATTTACATAGTTATATCTCTCAAACACGCTCTCAAATAAGTTGTATTCTAATATATATTCTCTAAAAAATAATACAGGTAAGAGATCTCAATACAAAAAGCAGAGGAGATATTTAAAGCCGCTTGGAAGTACGACTCTATTATTATCCCCTAATTTATATTCCGGTAGTTTTATGGCTGCAGTTGTTATCTTGGGCTTGTAAGATGAGTTTTAATTTTTTTTTTACAAGAGGATTGCGTAATACGTTTAGCGAATAAGAAGTTCTAGAAAGTTAGTACATGATAATGAAAGAGATCGAGTAGAAGAATACGGATAAAAGCAGCTTAAATGAAGGAGTTATATTATTATTAGCTTTTAGTAAATGTTTTCTTTAAAGTATGCAATAAATGATAAAAGAAACGAATAAAAATATGCAACTGAAAGCAGACTAAAATTAAGAAGTTTAAAACAAAATACTAAGAAAAACAGAAAATGATTTTACGATAAAGAATCGGGAATATAGCGTTAAACTTCTTTGTGAATTTATTAAAAATTTATTGAAATTTTTTTAAGAATACATTTCGATTCATCAATATTTCTTAAATATTGATAATATTTATATAATAATGTATTTACATTAGTATAATTAAATCAACTATACAAATATAATATATCAATATTTTTTTCCATTTTAAAGAAATAGCAATGAATCTGTAACTAAAACGATAACTAGAAAAATATAACAGTGAAAAATATTCTGTATTATTTTCAAAGAAATATACTGACTTTTTAAAAAAATCAAGTCCTTGAAAATAATAACAAAAACTAAGGCTTTTTACTTTATGCGATTTTATACCAGTCTAAAGTTTTATTTACGACATTAAAAAAATATGGTACTATGGCACGCTGTACATCAAAAAAGCTGAAAAACGTAAAGTTTTATACGCATAAAATGCCACGGGATAAAAAAAAAAATCTTCAAAACTTTTCTTTAACAGGAATACATCAAAAATATTTGAAATTTTCTCTTGTGCATCTACACAGCATTCCCAACACAATCCACTATATACTCGAATAAAACAAGCGACATATTTAACTCCAAAGAAATCCCATTGTTTCGGCATCACGCCAGCACATACGGGACGTCAGCTAATATGCCATAACAATCGCCAGTAAAATATTCACGTGACCGCCTTCTACAAAGACTGAAAAATCAAATCTTTTACACTACCGCGCTTTTATTTTGTTTACAATACGAAGTCATTCACAGGTAAAAACTGAAGGTCGGTCGCTTGAAGACAGACATTCTTCCTAAAGTTTCCTGCTTCAAAGAGGTTTGGTTTGAGAAATAAAAATCGGAGGAATTTAAGAAATGGGGGGGGGGGCATTTTTAACTTTTGACCTTAAGAATATCCACTGCTTATGTCATAAAAGAATGGGTTATTATTTAAAATTATTTCATTTATTAATGAATTGATAAGTTATTAATTTACTATATTATAAAAGCATAATTTAAGTTCCCAAACAGAGCGACAACATGGTAGAACAATAAAAGCCATACATTAATTTAATTATTAAACCATTAATGTGTTTGGATAAAAACACAATTAACTATGATAGTTAGAATTTAAAATAATAGCTGACCAAGAATAGTGCTTCAATACAAAATGCAGGAAACATCTCAAATGAATGACAAACAAATAAATAGACCATCTAGAATGATTTTTACGAAATATTCTCGGATATTCCCACGTTAAAGTATTATTCCATACATAAAAGTATAGAATAATACTGTTACATAAAAGTATACATAAAAGTTGATATAAAAGTATACATAAAAGTATTATATTGGTATTAAAAGTAAAAATATTCCCCGCAAGGAAAAAAAAAAAAAAAAAAAAAAAAAACTGCGGACCTTTAGTAAGGCTGTCAACTTCACGAGTGTTCATATCTATATTTCCGTAGTGTCGCGCATGAGAGTTTTGTGCTTCGTAGTACAATAAAGAAATCCCAGTATAAATTCTGGGCGCCATTTTCTGACCGATTAAAACCATAATCTCACGCAGAACTACAATTATAGTAACATCGCATACTAAATTTCATTTGAATCGTTGCTTTTACATGCATGTGAAAATACAAACCAATACACAGGTAACTTCTAAATGGATCTGAATATTGAGAGTGCTTGAAATGCCAAATCTTGCTTGTATTTGAAATGCCAAATCTATATACTGAATTTTATCCATTTCGATCTTTGCGTTTTGTAGATGTCGTGTTCATCTTATTTAAACAGCCAGCTACACAGACTTCCTGTAAATAGACTTTTGCTCAAAATTTGATAAAAATCTACTTTTCATGTAAAGACAACCCACAACATTTCACATGACTAGCTCATATAGTTTTTGAATTACCGTATTTACAGATAGACAGACAAACATAACTCAAAAAATGTGCTTTTCAGACTCAGGATGTCTCAAACGTGGAGATTCATTAGTCTAAATTTTTAACGATTGCAGCACTTTGTATGAATTTTTTGACCATTTTAATACTTTCTTATATGAAGAGCAAAGAGAAAGTAAAAACAATCGCAAATGCTTGAAAAATAAGTTTAAACATGCGTTTATATTCAAATTATATATTTCATAATAATCGCTTAAAGAAATGTAATAAAATGATCACCATAGTGATTGAGAAAGAATAAAATAGATTGTAAATACATAAGTGAAAAAAAAAATATTACAAGATTAACTATTTATATCTGATAATTACAAAAAATAAAAGAGCATAACTACTTTAAGAGAATATTAACCGACTAGATACCTAGATTTTCCTTTCCTCTTACCTACCAATTATTTTCGTTTTTTCATTCTTTCGTTTCCTTTTCTTTCTTTAGCTATAAATAAGCTTCGTATACGCCTGGCTTTCTAAACTATGACTAAAATAAAGAGAAAAAAGAAAGGAAGAAAGAAGCAGTGCATTTCTCTCTAGTATTTCATGGGCTGTTCTCTTTCTTTCGCCCCCCCCCCCTTAAACAACAACAACAAAAAAGTTCAAATTCGTTTTCGAGCAGTGCAGTATTTTTAAACTAAACCTATAATTTCGCGTGCTAAAGTGCAGTATTTGGAGATGTGCTATGAACCGTATTATTTCTACCAGAATGCCGCTGCGGTTTTGACTCGGTTCCAAAAACGAACGTTACATTTTCAAATATTCATGAGCGACTCGCTCATTATTCCATATTAATGAGAGACCCAAATACACCTTATCAGCAAATCAGAGCTATCGACACATTAATGTCAACAATTCTTAGATAGCGCTTAACTGAAAAATTGAAGATTAAGAATTGCTTATTTAAAAAATATATTAAACCACAGTATTGTTAAAATTTGACAGTTAATAAGAAAAACACGCTATATCGTGTATTTTCTTTAGTACTTATTTTCTTGCCATCGAAGTTTTTTAGAATAACTTTCATCACTTCAGAAAGTGCAATAAAAAGCAAATCATGTTGATATGAAATATTTATGAAATGTTAGCTTAGAAAGTCCGAATGAAAGAAAACATTTTATTCAAGTTGAAATAAATCTGAAATATTGTTTGAGTATTTTAGAGCAACATATAGTTTTTATAGATTGCAATATCAGGTCTATTTTCTTTTCTAAAAAGCTGTTGGACAATAAAATATCACAAATTAAAGGAATCTCCCTTTTTTCCCCCCCTTCTTTCCATTATTATCATATTATATATGGATTTCTATGTTCTATGAGTATCTCTACAACAGTTTACCTTTGCTTTTTAAAAATAAAATAGTATATCTGATTCTAAAGAACATTTTAGTGTTGTTATTATAAAAAAAAATAAGTCCAAACGACTTATAAAATGTGAAAAAAGAACGACTATTAAAACCTATTATTTTTAGAAGAATATGTTAATTTTTGATATAGTATCAAACAATGACATAAAATTTTTGCTTGAAATGCTTTTCATATGACTGAACTTTTTAAAAATTCTTTGTTCGATTTTCTAGGGAGTTTTTTTAGGGCATACGGCTTTGGCGCAGTCACTAAGGTTTTGAAAAAGATCTATGTTGGTGCGAACATCTATCAACAGAGAGGTGATTTTAGCAAACGTAATTTTTTTTTTGAATAACACTATCTACATCCTAATTTATTTCATTAAAAAAAATAACATGACTTTTCAAATTGCTTTTAGTATCAAAAGAATAAATTAAAGTTATAAAATAACTCAAGGAATTTCTAACAACTCAAAAACTATGTTACACAATGAATTATTTTTACTGAACTTGTTACATAAGCTTGTTTTGCGACAGCGTTTGAAACTGCTGTTGTTTAGAGTCGATTTTGAACATTTACAAATGGCTTAACTGAAAGAGCTACGGTCGTTTCAAAAATAGCTGTGAAAAGCAGACAGCTCTGTACAAGAGAAATGGACTGGCAGCAGAATATCAAACAAATTAGGTAATAAGCGCTGGTGTCACAAGAACAAAGCCTAACTTATCTCATAGGAACAATCGGGGCTGGCAATTATATTTCATGTCTCAGAATAGCGGTTGCTACTTCCGAAATGCAGAAAGGTCACCAGAAAACTTCCCAGGCGATAGATCAAGGCCAACAGTTTCTTCACGGCAGAGTGAAAGGGTTTATTTTTTAAATGTGTGCATGCCAAATATTCATTCCACTTGGCTCGACTAGCTTCAAGGGGGTTTAAAAACAGCATGTCAGTTATCTATCTCTTAGTGAATTGGTGCGGCTGGTGTGAAAAAAAGAAAAGAAAAGAAAATCACAGGTGAGGCTAGAGAACGCTTGCAAATGAACGGGGTCTATTGGTTGCGAGACAAAGGTTGTTTTTCTAAAATGTCAAAAGTATCAACTTATAGCACAAGCAAGATTCAAGAAAATTTTTCATAAAGTGAATTTATGGTATACTTTGTGTTTCTAATGGAATGAATGATTGACTGCCAACGGCGTCGACTTCTGGAAGACTGCCGGATGTCATTTGTATTCAAACAGACATCAAAAGAGATGGCTAGTTCAGCTACAGAAATGTTAATCTTGTAAGGTGCGGCAAAACAAGACATCAGTATAAGCAAACAAGGATTAGGTGTAGATTTTCGAATGCGTTTCAACAGAAAAGTTAATATGTATGGGATATTTTCCTTTTTTTCATTTAAATTTAATTTTTTGCATTTCCTAAATGAAATTTCCAATGTATCAGCAGTTAAAAGCTTCATCTATATTACAGCATTGACGATGTAAGGGAGAAATGATTGATAAATCAGAGAAATTAATCTCTTTGGCCATTAGCAATAACCTCCTTGATTTAGAGATTGGTCACTCTTGTTCTTAACAGAGCACGTGAGCGAGCCTGATTATCAAAATATGGTTTAGTTTGTATCGCAAATTATGCAACATTTTATAAAACCAGTTTCAGTAATCTCCACAAAACTTTCTCGCACAATCTCTAATAAATTTGTCATGAAAGAGAACCCCTTGCATGGTATTGGCATACAAGAGTTATGAAATATTAACTTTTGACGTGAATTAGGCATTTTTACTGAATATGTCATCCTCGGCGAGTTTTTTGGCGATTAATTTCTGACATGCTGTTAATAATATCAAAAAAAAAAAAAAAAATCTAAAATCTTAATTCTAATTCTACTTAGCAAATTCTAAAAATCTCAATAGATTATTATGTGACAAAGAAAATTTGAAGAATAAATCATAAATAGACGGCGAGGAGTTAAATTTTTAACATTATTAAACTTTTCTTTGCCTAATTTTTTTTTTAAATTAGTGAGTAAGAAATAGATAGAGGCTCAACTTTAAAACCGAAGTTAAAAACGCACAGTTCTTTTTATGAAAACAGTTCACAAATAGATCGCCATCTGATTTTCAGAAATATTCTATTTTAATTAATAAACTTCCTTAAAACATTAATCTGCTAGAATTAAATATTTCTAAAAAAAAAAAAAAAAAAAAAAATCGAAACCTCACAATTTCTTTCTTTTTTTTGGAAACACAGTATCTGCACATACAGTAGCTTCAGAAGACGATGGATTATTTTGATTAATGAATTTCCCCTAAAAGCAGTAACACAAAGAATACTAATTTTTATTCTATACTGTTAATGGCACCGAATTCTTCGAAGATGCAACTAGGTAATAGAAGGTAAATTCAATCATCCTTCATTCATCTCCAGACGGAAGGAGGAATACAACAACCACAACAAAAAAATAATCCACGGGAACAGCAAATAATGCTCCACAACTAATAAACGGAATGTCTGCTGGTGTTCGTGAAAGTTATCAACTTTTCCTACTTTATTTCCTACAAATAAAGTACAGAAGAGAAGATGGGGCTACAAATTTATCATCCATCTATTTCGCTTCCTTAGAACGTTAAACCGCCTGTACCCTCCTCATCTCTCTCTCTCCCCCCTCTCGTCGTATCCATGCCGATCCGGCCATCCATTAATCGAAAAGCGTCACGGGAAAAGCACGTGATCGTTTTCCGTGACGTCACGAAGGCAGCAATTGGGATGCACAGGGAAAAAAAAAATGCTATGTTCCGTTTCTTTTTTCGCGATGTGGTGAGTAAAAAAGAAATGCAACTGAGCAACAAGGAGGAAGACGTGAATGGAAAGAAGACTACGAAGGTGAAAATAAGATTTTAAAAAAAGTTGAAAGTGCTCTCTTTTTAACGCGTATGATGTTTACATTTTTCAAAAGATAAAAGAAATTCCCAAACGAAGTAAATCAGGCGATCAAGTATTCAAGTAGAAATGGTTAAAGAAAGTGGTAATGTTTAATTAATGTAAAGACTTTGACTAAAAACTTTTTTTTTTTTTTTTACATAAATTTGAACATGCTTTTTTTTTTTTAAGGCAGGCCAAATTATTCATTTGCGCACAACTTTTTTTGTTCTTTTTTACTTTACTTTTCTTTCTTTCTTTTATTAAAAATAATTTTGTGCATGAGAATTTAAATTATATAAAATGGATGACAATTAATTCAGAAAAAAGTATTTATAGCTCTTCAGAAATATTTGTATTAGCTTAAGCAACTTATAAAATGCAAATAACTTGCACACACCAAAATGAAATCTACGACTTCAACAAGATATTATAAATGCAAATATTAAAATAAATAAAAAATAATAAAATCAACCTTCTAATTATTTGATACAAAGTATTAAAGTTCCAATAATATATACTTTATTTCTCTCAGTTAATACTATAGTACATAACACAAAAAGATGTGTTTCTTTAAGACAGATTGGCTATTATTCTTACATATTTCTCTGAAACTTTCAATATAACTGAAGGCCACGCTTCAAAATGCTATCCATTCATGCTGTGTAGTAGAAATTGTGAAATACAGTGAATTTTGAGAACATGGTTAAACATAAAAAAAGTATAAAACTAATTACTTTCATATTACAAGAAATTGCAGATTACCATTAGTTGTAAAACAATAAATTATAATATTAGAGAAAGGATAATATATTTCGAAAAATAATTTCATATCAATACCATAAAATATTTCGCACGAAAAAAAATTAAATACAAATTAATATTTTCCAAGCATGGACAATATCAGCCTATATCGAACGAAAGTTTTATTTAATTCATGCAACAACAAGAGCAGATATAATAGTGGGATCAATTAACGAATGTAATAAAAATTAAGTTTATAAAACAAAATCATATTTTATCCATGAAATAAACAGAAGTGGCCACTATAGTCATGTGTTTTTTAATGCACTCTTTTAATTGAGTATCTTCAAAGATTTTTTTTTTTTTTGAGATAACAGAGACAGAAAAGACTGCATTTGAAATAAAATACTGAGTTAAACATAGTGATATATTTCCTCTCATTTCATTCCTCGATGCAGATAGGGAGAAAGCGCATTTTTGTGAAACCGTCCCAAACCAGTCTGGTCAGTAGTTTTGGAGGACACGGAAGCCATTAGCACACATAAAAATGTAAGCATGTAGTCTGCGTAATATTACGGATCATTCTCACACAGCTGCACGGCCTATCATTAGTCTCACGAATGCAGCCATTAGAGACACAACTTTCTTCCAAGTATATGGCTCGGAACGACTGTTTCCAAGACGGACAAAGACCAAGAAGTGAAACAGCTGCATTGAAAAAAGTCTTTTCCAAGATAGTGAATAGAAAAAAAAATATCTAAACGTAATCTAGAGGATGCATTTTCTTCTAAATTAATTCATTAGAAATAATCTAAACGGTGATTATATATTACAAAATTATAAACTACAAGAAATTAATTACAAATATTTACAAGTCGATTATAAATTACAAACATTCACTTATAGTCATTTTTATACGTTGGTTAACTACTCTGACTAAATAGAAATTTTAAAAAGCTCAAACGATAATAGATGCATAACTTAAGAGAAAATTAATCCATCTAGTAATATATGTATTTTGGCAAATAAAATACTATTGCAAACCGTATTTTTTTTATTTTTTTTAAAGAAGAGAATTATTAAAATGCCGAAAGATTTAGCCATCATGGATATCTAATAAATATGTTGTTTTTTTTATACAAAAAACAATCCTAAAACTCATTTATGTGCGATTAGTGCAATAGGCCCAGCTCTGTTACTGATTCAAATTAGTAATTTATAAAATTGTCTAACAACAGAATACAGCAAGAGTAAAGTTAACTTTAATAGCATACAGGAGAATCCGTTTCATTGCGTGAATAAAAAAAAGTAATGCTAATTTTCGATATTACACAAGAAACTCTGTTCTATCACATTAGTAACAATAGAATTCAGCAAGAGAACATTTTTTACAACGTACAGCAGAATCGTTCCATTGCGTTAATAAAAACAAAAGTAACGTTCATTTTCTACAAGACACAGGAATTTATGTTCTATCACATAAGTTACAATAACAGAATTCAGCGAGAGTAATATTGGATTTTCTATAAAAAAAATAGAAAAATGCTTTCTTTCACATTTAAGAACTCGTTGCACCATTCTTTTCAACATGGTTACAACATGTAAACACACGTGGTAAGAAAATTAAAAGGAGATTGAAAAAAAAAAAAAAAATAGAATGAACACTGACTATGATGAATTGTTGTTGCCAAACAGTTACTTAAAAAAATCGCCAAATGATTTTCAATCCATTTCTAGAAACTGATTGGAATGCAAATGTGTTTGGTATATAAATAACTGGAAGCGATTTCCGTTAACTATCTACAGTTAGCAACTTCTTTATCATTGGTCAGTAGAGAATACAAATACAAATTTTGTAAGTATGGGGCATTAAGTTCATTCTATAGTTAACTCAATTGTTAAAAAATATATTTTTAACTCTGTCATATACGAATTTTCATTTTCGCAGACTATTTGGGGCAGTTCATTAAAATGTGAGAACAACACACTGTGAAATACATGCGTCCAATTGACTAAAAATGTAGAAATCAAACACGGACACCCCCCTCCTCCACATGCAAATGCGACAGAGCACACTTACCGGAACGATGTTCACCGACACAGATTTTGAGATCGAGTGAGACAGATCTCTCGCGAAGGGGGAGGATCGAGCAGACCTTGAAGATCCTACTCCGCTCTCGGCAGACTGCAAGGAACACGCAGAGGGAGCACGAACAAAGTCAGCATTCCGCTGATGGAAGAGAAATGGCAGAGGCAGACTATTTTCGAAACAAGTTGCACTCCCAACCACCTTTCGGGACGATTTAGAAACCGGCGGCTCGAGCTCCACCGGCAATTAAAAAGGAAATCAAGAATCTTTTCATCTGTCGCATGCCACCAGTAGACGCTGTTAATGGATTCGCTAACGAACTGTAGAGTGAGCCTGATTCGAATTCGCCGGTTGGATTGAAAAATGGGATCATACGTCACCGATGACGTCTCTCTCAATGAAAGAGAAATTTGCCGCGGATGTGCATATAAAAATATGAAAAAAGAAAAAAAAGCGCCAATTCGTTAATGTTTGGTCATCAGACCATTTATTTTTAACATAATTTAAAAGATGCTTGTTTTTAAAGATGCAAGAGTTGACTGAAAATGCTATGTAAAAAGCGAAATAAGCGCTCAAGTATTCAAAAGCACGTGACTGCCATTAAGATATGCCATGATGATATGATTATAGGGTCGAAATGCCAAAGAAAGATATATTTTCCCGACAGCAGGATAAAAAAAGACCATTAAAATGCAATTACGGTATTTGTATGGAAAACATATTCCATACCTTATGGTAAATCTCATCCAGAAATGTGTTTTTTTTTTAATACAATTGTTTTTACTATAATAGTATTCACGAGGAAGCCTAACGAAATATAAAACTGTTAATAGGAGTTTGAAAAAGAATTGTAATACACATTTCCGATTTCAATTCCGTGTATATGAAAATTTTTATTACAGATACATTTTTTTTTTAAATTTTTTTATTATACATACATTTTTTTATGTATTTGCATAAAAATGTGATGATTGGATTTAATGGCTTAAAAGCCATGTTAAGGACATGCTGCGCCAAGCTTATGGTGAGAAAACATGGAAGCGGCGAGAATAAAGATAATAATAATAAAAAAGAGAAACAATGCAATTATGAAATCACATCGCAGTATGAAAGTGAACACTTTTAACCTTATTGTAAGAAAAATTTTTTAATAAATTTTTGCTGAATGTTTTTAAATTCGAGCAACGAAATGAATGACCTCTTTTACGAATTCACTTTTTTTTTTAAAAACAAATTTTGAATATGATCATCTTTATTTTCCAAGTCGATTCATTCAGTTAATGTATGTTCTACTGCAAATGATATGCTTAAGTTTTTGGATTAATTTTGAGATGAAAACATAATATTCATAGGTAGAATTATTTAACAGTTCTAATTCAAGTATAACAATAGAAAAGAAAAGATGCCGTTCATTTATGAAAATTTTGATTTCAGTAGGAATGAAATCAGCATATAATATTTTCCGAACACCGTTGATTACAATTTATCTTATTGTACAGTTATTTTTATATTAATTAAGTGCTATTTGAAATATTCTCTTAATTTTAAAGGGAATCAATAACTTAAATTTCTTGATGTGTAACACTTTGTTTTTTAAATTCTGTTTTAGTAATACTACACATTTAGCATATTTCATCAAATTTTCAACGTCATTCAAATAGAAATATTATTCTGACAAACTCGTACGCCGCATATCCAGGTCGAGGCCAAATCAACTGAAACTGATCAATGCGGAACTACGTTAAATGCGTTGACAAACGTCCCTACGTTTTGATTGGTCAGGACATCAGACTTGACCAATCAAAATGAATCAAGCGATGAGAAATTAACTAGCTTTAACCGTATAGTCTTCAAAGACAGAGAGGGAAAAAAAAAAAAAAAAAAAAGGTTCTGCTTTTGCATAGTCACATTTGACTGCCGCATCAACTTATTTCTTACTTTTAATTTTTTCAATGACACTCCAAAAGTGCTATTATACCAAGCGCCATGCAAATAGCTTGAATTCAGCGGGCCTATAATGGGAAACAAAATGGAAAAAAGAAAAAAGTGCATGCATAAATGCTGAGGAGGGGAGGGCCCAAGGACGGAAGGATGTTAGATTACCTAAGGTAGATGCCGCATACTTGCGTCATTTGAAATGCGGGAGACACTGTAATGGTACAGAGTGAAGGCCTCAGCAGCGTTCGCTTTCCATTCACAGATCAGACGGCGTTTTGTTTTTCGTCGGATCGCTGGATATTGAACTCCGGAATGTAGGTCGCACGTTTTGGAGAGGGGTCGATATCGAACGCTTCAGGTATCGGAAAAAAGAAAGCCCTTGGGAAGAGCCCATATTCAATGAGCACTGCTCTGTTTCAGAAGTGCTTAAACAGATTTAGGTTGTTTTCTTTTGAGGATTTTTTTTGTCGTGAACTTAATTAATAAATTTAAATTACTATCAAAAGTGCAGAGGAGTACCTAAAGTTTTTTCCACTTTCAACGCCTCTTCCCCCCTGTCAATCCTTGTTAAATTAAAAATTGGAAGTAGAAAAGAAAAAGAATGAAGTATCAAATGATGAAACACGAAAGAAGATTAATTCAATATACTAAACGTAAAACTTTAAAGAAATATTAATAAGTTAAAGAAAATTAAGTTAAAATGGTTTTATGCAAAATTTCAAATATTCTAAGAGGGACTAATGTCAAAGAAATCAGTATTTTCGTGCCACATCTTGAGGATGGGGCATATAACTAGAAGAAGAAATAAGAACAATACTCGGTAAGAAAACACAACAGTACACTCGGTCACACAACAGTAGTAGATATTTAAAAAAAAAAAAAAAAAAAAAAAACAGTAAAAGAACTGCAATAGCAATATTACAAATTAAGCATTTATCGTTGCAATCCAATACTTTCTGGATTTAGTATAAACATTTTAAAGGCAGAAAAACAATATAAAACAAAAATTTACTTTTGAAACAATCTTTTTATTTTTCCTTATGAATATTAATTTTTAATCTTTCTTATGAGTTTGAAAGCAATAGAATTTAAATTTATGGCGAAATTCGGTGGTAGTAGATATTTTTATATCCTAAAAAGTTTGAACATTTCAATGCAGAACAATACACATTTTGATAAGAATCAAAATCAAATAAATTAAATTCATCAAAAAAAGAAGAAGAAGAAAAAAAAAAAAAAAAAAACTATAAACAGTGTTTCCTGGAATCGCGATGAAAATGGTAAGATTTTATGCATTCAAAACATACCGCATCAACTAAAAGTAAACTTAAACAGCTTTATCTACTGAATTCTTACAAAGTTTCATTGAGAAAAATGTAGCCGTCATATTTCAAACGCGAGTTGTGCAAGAACGATAACCATATATATAATATTTCAATTGCTAAATTAATTTTTTTTTGTTTATATCTCCTGGCAGGAGCTTCTGCACATACGCAAAACATTTTCAAACGAAACACTGATTATGTTTCACAGAAAAAAATTAGTTTTAACGCTTCTTGTATGTGCTACAAATAACGACCACCTCACAGTAAATGATATATTCGGAAAAAAAAGGGGAACTCAAAAAGTTTAAACAATCACATTCCAGAATCTCGTGCGTAAATGCGATAATATAAAAAAGAAATCTGTAAAACACCTTTTTCAAGAACCTGATACCTCCCACGAAAACTCTCCGCCACCATGGAATGTTCTTCCCCTTTGGATGGACGCCAACCAGCACCAACTTGGCAAAGGATAGAAGCTCCAATTTAGAAACAATAGTAAATAGCAATAAAACAGAATGCGAAGGGGAGGGAAAAAAAGAAGAAACAATTTTAAATGTCGCAGGTAAAATGGCGACGGGTCAAAGCACTCGCTCCCCCAGATGTTGCGACAGATTTTTGTGTTACACGGTCAGAAGACACCGGGTCTGAGGAAACCTAGATTTCTCATTGCCTGCATCCCTTCTCAGGTGGTTGGATAATGACAATGAAAAAAAAAAGACAATAGTTTTTGTTCATTCAGCTTCCCAATTCGCGGAGACTCTAAATTTGGATCACGATCCAAGACCTTCCAGTTGAAAAGGTTGTGTAAATATTGCGCAACATATATCAAGTAGAATGCAAATCCAGCGCAAAATTACTTTTCCACTCTAATGCAGCCAATAATTTATGCCAAAAGGATCGAGTAACCACGGGGCGATGTACCCTCCAAGGGAACTGTAAAACTAGTTTCCCAGCAAAACGCATCGAACGGCGTGAAGCCACATATTGATTCGCGTGGGAGTTTAGCAAGCTTAGTTGGAAGCTGGTGGTTTAGTTAAATGATTTGAAGAGTCATTTTAACTCTGAGATGCTGTTTTAAACTATTTCGCCAACCATAGTTAAACGGATGCAAATAAATATTTTACATCCATTTTATGATAATTTTACATAGTACCCGGCACGATTTAAGAATATTATTTTACCATTATAACTAGAAATCTTTTAAAATGAAATTATGTAAATGAGCGGAAGAAGAGAATAAACGAGATTATGCATTTTTCATTAACTAAAAAGAGCCTTTAACAACTATTTTTAACGGAAGATTGAGAAAAATAAAAAAATCTGCATATTCCGAAAAACATCACGAAAGAATGCGACCTGCATAATGAATATAAATTAATTTTATAAATATGTAATCTAAAAGAGTTTTAACATTTAGGGATTTATATAAAAAAAAAAGCATCAACTTTTTTTCTAAAAACAATATCAATCTAAGCAGAATTTCACTTGTTGACAAAAAAAAAAAAAAAAAAAAAAAGCATATTTCTCAGACGATTATCTGGTTCACGGGAAATTATAATTCTATTTATTTAAACTCTCAGCAAATTTCAAAAAAATCTATTATTCATTATATTAATTATATTTGATTTCTACTGATACACAATTCTTTATAATTACTTGCAAAACAAGGGGTGTGGAGTATCTACAAAGCTAAAACACAACTTATCCCAGAAGATTTTCAAGATTTTGATTACTAAAGAAATGTTGGCATCGCCAGCATTTTTCATTTAACATATTTTATGAACTAGTTAACTAATGACCTCCATTGATTTCGGAATAATGGGGTTGATGAACGTCCGTGGATTACAGCTTCAGTTTCAAAATTCTGTAAATCAAGATATAAGGTTCCAGGTTTGAGATGTGATTCCACTGGAAGATCTGCCCAGCATTTGGACATATAATTACTCTAAATCCATTGAAGGTCGAACATTTACCCACTGATGCGGATATTTTGAGAGAATGCTGACCACTCGGGGTATCATCAGATCATGGTTCAGAATTACGAGGTCCAAACCAAAATAACCTTGGAGTTGTTTCTAAACGGACGTTAACATTAAATCTAAATCGATCAAACGACCGTTTTCCAATGGCAGTTCCAATGTATTGGTGAAATGCCAGTAGCGTTAATGTTAATGTAATTAAACTAATCTGTGGATAAATTACTAATCATAACAGCAGCTACTCCGACCAGTCCGAAGATACATGAAAATTTTCAATGTTGCGACAGCATAGACGAGAACTATGATTGTGCCCTAAGCCATTGTATACCCCCTTCAATAAGAAGCATGCCTCATTATTCTTAGGGGTGGATGACCCCCACAACATTCACAAGAGTAGCAAGAACCAACTATAGAACTGGAAGCTTCTCAAACCCACATCTAAGATATTCACCGTTGGGGTTGAAAATCATAAAAAAAAAAAAAAAAAAAAAAAAAAGGAATGTAAACCTAAATCTATGAAAATTGCAGAATCATTTAAAGAATTGAAAACTAATTTAAAGGCATAACAATATCCGACTAGGTCACACAAACACAACCGACCCGTAAAACCATAAAAACTGTTTTATCCACAATTCTCTTTTCAATATATTTCCTCTTTTAAACAAAAAATAAATTCAAATGTCAAAAACAAAACATAATAAAGAGTTATTAGCGAAGGAAGAGGAAGAGAAAAATTGAACCCATCCAGAAGTCAGAGTTCCATAAAACGCAGCAGCATCTGCTCGCGTCTTCTGGTCCCAAAAGCCCGCTATAAAAATCCCTAATCTTTCTGCTCGATAAAATCCTTTCTTCCTTCTTTTCCAGAATCCCTTTTGGCGACGATAACAGAAGCAGGACATGCGTCGTCTCCAATTATTCTTCATGCCTAAAACACTTCCGGGACGAAGGCCCATTACGGGCTGCATAGTAAATAAGGATCGGCCAATTTAAAAAAATGAAAAGAAAGGGGTTTCTCAAGACAGGAGTGTAGACATAACGGAATTCCACCGTAAAAATAGATTCCTCCCTTCATAAAAAGATGTATCTGACGCAGAATGCTTCGTAGCGTGAGTTCTCAAAATAATTGACTCGACCTATTATTCTATGTACAGCACCTACATGCGTGTAAATACTTATATAAAGTGTTGACACACTTGTTAGAAGAAGACGACGAACTTACAACGCAGTAAATTTTTTGAAATGCTAAGCTTTCAGAATAAGCAGTTCCTGAGAAAAAATATATATACGTTGAATTTATTCAAAAAACAAGAAAATATTCTACAATTCTATATATTTTATTTTTTAAAATTTTATATGCAAGATTATTGTGTTAAAGTTATAATATTTTGTATAATTTCAAAATTTTGTTAATACTTCTAAAAAATAATTCAACCACGATAAATTGACAGGATTTCGCCTAAGAAGTGCCTTAACATCAACATTTTCGTTGCCACAACTCATGCTTGCAATTCGGAATATCTATCTAATTAGATATTTCCTCTTTACTTTCTCTTAACTGTAGTATATAAAAGACATATAATTTCTAATAAAGTGTGAATCACAGACAATTCACGGGACAAAATATGTTAAAAAGCAGCTCGCATGCTTATGTTTATTATTTCTTATATGCTCTCTTCTCAGCGAAAGATATCAGTAAACATAAAAAAGCAGCATTTTTTGTAAAATGATGAAAAATATAAGCAAATGGAACAAGCAAATAAACAACAACAACAAAAAGGTCGTGATTTTCACCGTTTAAAAATGCAGAGGAAAAAGAAATTTGTTAATATATTTTTTTAAACGTCAAATTAAAGGACATAATAACAGCGATAAATTTGGAAATAACCAATATATCTTATCACTTTCAAACATATATAATTTTGAATCTTAAAAAGTCTTATATAATTCTTATAATCTTATATAATTTCTCTTAATAAGTCTTAAAAAAACAATGAAAAGTTAATCAATGTGAAGGATCAGCATTTTTTAGAGCAACATATTTTGCACTTTAACTATTTAATTATGCATACATAATGGATTAGAAATGGTGAAATTATAGACTGACTTATTTTTAAAAAAATATGCATTAGATGAGAAAAGCAAACAATTATGAAATTTATGACTTTTTTTTTTGAGCGATTGATTTGTGAAATTTACTTAGTGCTACTTTTATTATATAACTGAAAACATTTTCGATTATTAAACAATTATTCTTTCTAGAATTATGATACATTACATTTATCATTGCATATATAAAGTCTGAAATCAGAAAAAAATATGATTTGCTTTCTGTTAATTAACCAAAATAAAGGTACAATCAATAAAAACCAATATAATGGTACAACCAAAAAACCAATATAAAGGTACAACCAATAAAAACCAATATAAAGGTACAACCAATAAAAACCAATATAAAGGTACAACCAATAAAAACCAATATAAAGGTACAACCAATAAAAACCAATGCAATAAATTACACAATAAGACTCGTAATTTGTAAGGCAGAGGCAAAATTCGAATCTTCCAAAGAGCAAACTCAATCTTTGTTCTCACACTCGTTCTGAATTCTTTACCTGCCTCCCCGTGCCGAAGGAGGGAGGTCTGGAAATAGTGAATGCAGATGGGCCAAATCTATGCCCTGACGGTGGGGGCCTTCGAGTTAAAATAGATTTCTGAGAAGTACGAAAAGGAAAAAAATGAATGCGTACTGATTAAAATAGTCACTTGAATTAAAGCGTAACAAGGGTTGACATCTGTTAAAAATTTTAATAATAACACCTAACTGCAAAAGATGATGTATAGAAGGAATTCTCAGGTGCATAAAAAAGGACGACAAAACTTAATGAAAAATGCATCATAGAAAAATAAATAACACTATTAAAAATCATATTATTTAACAAAAAAGTAGATATGTCATAGTTAAAAACATATAAAATATAATGCATGTAATTTTTTCAAATAATAATTCAAAACTTCACAATCCAATCAAAAACGAGACTACCAATAAAAACAAAACCATCTAAGAATAATATTAATGTCAACCTAAAGATATGGAAATAGGAGAAAAAAATCTTCCTCAAACATCATCAGAATACCATCTATACTGGTTATATACTATACCATGGTTAATACCCATGATAAAATTCGTAGCTAAAATTTGCCTATTTATTCCCTGAAAATTGGAATAAACGAAACACACGTCAATAATTTGAAGCTGCCTATTACAAATACAGTTATAAAATCATAAAAACATCTCAAAGGAAACTGAAATTATTTGATGTGAATTTCCATACCATAGCATATCGACGCAAATTTTATAAGCTTTACAATTATTAATCTAGTACGAAATTGTAGACATATGGAACTTATCCATTCAATGGTTTTGAAAATCTAATAGGATTAGATTAGGTTTATTTAGATCTAAAAGGAGCTTCATAGTTTTGAACTGAAATTTCGTTTCGGGAAAATATATATTAATAAAAAAGATAAATAATACAAACAATACCAAAGCAATGTCTTAATTTGTAGTGTTCTAAAATCGAAAAAACTCATACAACAGATTGGTTTTGATTTAAAGACACAAACTTTAAATGCCATACAAAAACTTAAATGTTCGATTTTCAATTATTCAATTTGGTGTATTTGGTGACAAACTGATAAAAACACGTCATCACAAACATTATATACAATGGGTAGCAATTTGTATATTTATGATTAAGTATTCCACACACATATATTTATAACCTAAACGAATCCCATAAACCCTAAATCAATAGCAACTAACATCTGAACCATAATGAAAAACGGGTAAGGAAGACTAAAAGTTTTAAATTATGCGAATGCGGAAAATGTTTAGATAATGATCTTAAAATCAATAATATTACTGAATCAAGTATAGAAATCAACGGCTCAGAAATTAATTAAATCCTGCTCTAAAGCTAATTACTGCAATGTCAACAAAGAATATACAGCAGAGGAAGTAAAAAGCGCATCGAAAGAATGCCCAGGATGGCGCTGGATGCAGGGTCAAAAAGTAGTATCTGCATATTATCACCACCAGGATATGCTTGCGGATTAACGGGATCGTCTATCTTGGTTTTTGAGAAGGCAGCGATTTTTCAAGGGTTCCTCTATTTGTTTGTTTGATTTCACGTTATCTATTTCAGCGCATATTTAAATATCAGATTGATATTTTAAAAAAAGAAAAAACTTACATCACTATATGCCTTTTTTACACTACTAATAGGTATTCCAAAATCATGTATATTTATAATGAACACCTTGAGCCTTACACCAATAGCAATATAACGTTTGTACATGACAAAAAACAAAAAAAGAAAAAAAAAAAACATGCAAGGAAGACTAATACTTTTGAATTTACATTATAAAAAACAGTGTAATCAATGAACACAGTTATTCATTTTTGAAT
This sequence comes from Argiope bruennichi, assembly GCF_947563725.1. NCBI lineage: Eukaryota > Metazoa > Arthropoda > Arachnida > Araneae > Araneidae > Argiope > Argiope bruennichi. The sequence continues at coordinate 26,892,736 of NC_079156.1, read as the reverse complement.
AACTGTGTCATTATGTCAACATTTACGCGAAAGCATAAAAGTGTTGACATAAATGGTTTGTACAATCCAATAGTCGATATTGGACGAGTGAAGCAAACACAGTCGAAATGCAGTTAGTGAAACAACTGTTGCAGAAATCAATCGATTCCTGCTCGGAAGTTGATTGTATTTAAGCAACGAACACATCCAACGGATGGAGATGTAGGAAGCCCCCTCGAAAGAATGCCCCCCGGGGGGCGCTGGATGCAGTGCCAAAAGGTGGTATCTGCATTGTGTCACCACTTGGGCATGCTTCCGTAAAGACGGGATCATTTGTCTCGGTTTTTGAGAAGGTGGCACCCGTCCAAGGGCTCATTCAACCATCGACAATATCCTGCTTCTGACACCCCTCCTCAATTATTCATTCCACCCGCCTTCCATTGGCTCATTAAGAGAAAAGGAAAAGACCTTATTTTTAGATGTCATTTCTGACGCTCCGCCTGCACCCGACAGAAGCACCTTAAAATGCAACTTTGCAGGGAAAAAATAAAAGAAAAGGGATATGCATATAGGAAAATAACGAGGTTATAATTAAACCTCTTTCTTATCATATCCAGTTTCTCTTAATTGCAGGGATTGTGTTACCTCTTTTCATGGGACTAAACAGCCGAGAATTAATTGATTCAGAAACCTAAACGGAAATGCGCTCTCTTGAATAAATGAAATGAAATGAAACATGGTTGTGCACTTGTTGATTTCTAATTGAATCAGCAAACTAAAAGCTAATCTTGTTTCTCTTGAATAAATGAGACAAGGTTATGTACTTGTTAATTTTTAATTGATTCAGAAACATAAACACGAATGTGGTCTCTTGAATAAACGAAACATGGATAAGCACTTGCTAACTTCTAATTGATGCAGAAAACTAAACGCCAATTAGTTCTCTTGAATAAATGAAACATGGTTGTGTACTTATTAACTTCTGAGAGCTAGTGATTTTTAGATAGAAATTATGATTTAATTCTCCATAGATCAAGTAAATAAATAATCTCTATATTACTGTGTAAGTGGTATGAATACTGAGCTAATAAATACTGGATTATCAATAAATGATATTAAAAAAGTTTTTTTTTGTTCATTATTTTTGAACATATTGTTACAAGAGAAAACAGAACAAGAGTTTCTTTCATTGCAAATAATCTATTGTCCTACAACTTAATGTTTAACAATTATCATCAGAAAAATGCAATATTGAAGATTTTATTTTGTTTCAAACAATGCATATTGTAGACTGATTTTTAAACCAAGATTTTCTTTATTTTTAAATGCGAAAACTACATAACAAAATATACTTCCCGAATCATAAAAAAAGCGTTTAAACATCATAATATGATATTGTTTGAATTCTTCTTAAAGGAGTTAATTTGATTTGCTTTATGGAAATCTTCTCATTTTAATACGAATTTTCAAAAATCAAAAAGACACTAGCAAATCTAAGAAAGCTGAGCATTCTGAATAACTTGCCGATTTTTTCCCCTCAAAATTAAGTTTTGGTATTTACGAGTGGAATACAAATGGAATCAAGAAAAAAGTAAGAATTCGAAAATCTTCTCTTAACGCAAAAATCGACGAAAATAGATAAATAGTTCTCCAATTTCGAAAGACAGATGACCACTGGGAACTCGACCATGATTAAGGCCCCAGGAGAGTCTAGGAGTAAATCTTTTGCAATCTAGAGGAAATGATAATAGCTAAAAGAGGTTATGTGTGTGTGCTTGACCATAAAGAAAGAAGATGCTAGCCTACAGTTTGATGGATGCATTCGCGCAGTCGTTGATTTCATAAATCGAAATTTAGTACACACGAAATTTGTACACAGCAAACTAGTCGATATGTTACGGTCGAACAATTATAAATAATAACCGATTAAACACTTTGACCATAAAAGGTATACTAATCCCAATATGGTTCCACTGGATAATAAATATGTCCCTCAATCATAGTATTAGACCTAAATAATATTGGCAACCATTTTGGGATAATGCAATCAACAAGACATAAATACTTAATACATTAAGGTATATAATTTATCGTCGTTAAAGAAAACAATTATTAAAATTTTTGGATTTATAATGATAAGAATCTCTCATAAAAGGCACTTCAAACATAGAGACCAGCAGGTTCTCGTTTCATTAGTAGATCTAGTAATCATGGTAGTATTGTTCTTTAAGATCGTCACCGACAATGATTCTAGACTTATCTTTGTATGAGGGGTCGTTGCACGTGCAATGGAGGCACAGTGCCGGATGTTTTGGGTCGTGGTGGCTCGGTCCTTCAACTCAGCAGGATGCTACGACATGGCGAGGATTTCTCTTTCACAGTAATGAAGACAAATACTGTTGATATTAATGAAGAAATATAAATCGGCGCAAAGACATTTTCCCTCGTAATGTATATATTTAGAAGTAAATTCTGTATATCCATTATGCAAACGCGTAGATACATACAGCAACATTTAAAAAAAAAAAAAAAAAGGGAAAGTACTTAACTATAGCGGAGCATTAAATGTCTTAAAAAAATTACAAAATCATAATTTTTGTGATGCTTTTCAAAGTTTTATTAATTTTTCGATTATATTCACTACTCAAATTCTCTAATTAGGCAAAAAATGACAGAATATATCTAAAATGATTTATGTAAATCTCATCATTACACAGGATGAGTACAAATGATGGATCCAATTTTAAAAAATCTTATTTTCGAAACTAACTGCACATATTGCTATAAATAATACATGAATTTAAAGAGAAATATACCAAGTTTTTTTCAGTTACAAATGTTCGATGTGTGAAATTGTTACACGGCATACGTCCAATCTGTAATCCAGTTTGTTCCAAACATTTTGTAACAAAACTCCGTCAACGATTTTGAATGTTGCAGAAATGCGTTCTTTAAGTTCTGGAAGTGTTTTTGAATTGATGGTACATAAACAATGTATTGTCTCAATGATTTCTTTTTGTAGGGTCATGTCCAAGAAAACAGACAAAATGCTACAAAATGTTTGGAACGAAATGGATTACAAATTGGACGTATACTGTGTAATAAGAGGGTCACACAACAAACATTTGTAACTCGAAAAAAAAAAAAATGGTACATTTTTCTTTAAATTCATGAATTACTTATTGTAACATGCGAAGTAGTTTCAAAAATACGATTTTTTTTAAAAATCGGGCCCATCATTTGTATTAACCCTGTACTTTATCCCAGAAGTTTCAACTACAATGAAAATAATGGCAACTGTATTTCCATTTCAAACAATCATGTGCAATACAAAATATTTAAAAAAAAAAAAAAACCTAAAAATTGTTTACAGGGAACGCCATCATTAAACCTTTTAAATTAACAACAGCAAAAACAACTTGAAAACTGAGTAATGCTTGCCGGTGGTTGAACATTAAACACTGACAAAGAGGCAGATCGAGGTATACATATTCCCAAGCAGCAGCTACAGGTCCCGAAACCTTTTGTTACTTCCTTTTAAGAGCTACCATCATCAATCTCACTCGCCCAAGTGGACTCTTGCCAAAAGTATTTATTAGTGCCGACTCGATGGCCATTATTCCAGAAAGGTCGCCCATTAAAGATTCGGTGTGCTAACCACTGATTCAACACCCCATTTTTTTCTCTCTCATTTCATCGCCATTGTTACCACTCGAACCCAATTTATATGTTTACAACTTAACGAGGTTTCTGTGGAAGCAAGGCATTGTGCGGAACTAGTGCATTTGATTATTCAAACTGATTTTGAAATTTATAAATTTAGTTGTAAAGCATATAAACACAGTCGTGGAATTTTTAATTTAATTTTGGGATGCTAGGCAGAGGGAGGGATCAAAGATATCGGATAAAATCTAACTAAAAATACCCACCATAAAATATTTTAAAATAAAAAGGAGAATTTAAAAAAATTAAATTTAGTTAATTTTTTTCTCAACATGAGTTATTTACCGAAATGTCAAAAAAAAAAAATGCCAATAGTATTAATATTTTCTCAATGGATTGTGTTGAATGTAACATGGACTGAATGATTGAACTTAATTCAGTGTGGACTTTCATGTGTGTTAAAGTGGGCTTGATACATATTCCATTTTTTTTTTAAATTCTAGCAACAGGATAAACAGTATGATGTATTCGGGACTTACAAGTCTAAGATATCAATAACTTCACAGCTCATGGCAGGGTTTTTGCAGTGACCTTTATGGACACGCCATTAAATCACAAGAAACATGCATGTCTCAGTATAATCCATTTAACTCTTTGCAGTCGGAAAAGTAATTTGATGCATAATTATTCACTTAATACAAGGTCTCTTTTATTGCTCCAATAATTATTTTAAGTTGAATTTCAACGAAAAATTAATCTACTTCTTTTTACCATTCTATAGGTATTTTTAACAATTAAAACTGAAAAATAAATAAAACGTCAAAATCATGAACTATCTTGAATTGTAAGCGAGAGTCGTCATTCGAGTGCAAAGCATTAATAAAAGAGAACATTCTATTTATGTTTTAGAAATATACGAGTATAAATAATATCCAATTTGGGATGACACCTTGAGTTTATGAAACCTGTCCAAAAGGAAACAAATACCACAGCCGATAAACAGTTTCTGGCTTTTCTTTAAAAAAAAAAAGGTTTCAATAATTTTCTTTCAAGTCCTATTTGGAAAGCATTCCTATTTTAACACTTCACAAATTAATCAGACTAAATTTACCGTTTGTGAAAAGCTGGCAATTAAACTCCTGGAAACATAACCTCGTTTTAAATCTCGGCAGGAAGAATTTCCGAGCGGCTTCATTTCTCACAGAGGAGGTTTGCGAAGTGACAGGGGAAGCAACCTTATCCATTTCCATCTCACATACCGGGGTGTCTCAGCTCTGTGCTCTCGGGAACGAATATTTTCTCTATTCATTTGTGTGGATGATAAAATAGGCAGGGAAAAGATTTTCTCCAAAGAGGAAAAGAAGATAGCGGAAAAAAACAACAACCACCGGTGTTTTGGGCGCCGAGATAAATCATTTCCGGAAGAGGAGCGAATTCGTTTACGGATCGGCGGATCTTGGCGGAATATTCGAGGAATTAAAATGCAGAAGGCAGGGGGAAAAAGGGGGGAAATTTAGATGCGATAAAACTCAAGCTAGGGCGTGAATTGTCTAAGGCAGAATTTAGCGTTCAGCTGAAGCAATTTTTTTAAAAAAAGACGACGCAGAGTAATTTTTAAGATGTAAGAGAATTAAATAAGATATGATGTTAAATTAGATAAAAGAATTCTTTTTGAAAAGACTGGAAATTCACGAAAGACTTCACATTTTTCAAGCAAAATTCAAAAAGATAATCGAATTTTAATTAGGATATACTAATAGCACGACCATCTCAACAACCAATCTAAGATCTGCATAGTTCTAACAAATTATATGAAACAAAAAGAGTAGAAAATATTCCAAACTAAAACGTTTTTCGGAATACATTAAATTGAAGAAAAATGAAAGTAAATATTACTTAAATTCAAACAAAAATCTAAAAGCATATAGCACAGAACAGAGATTATTTATTATATTATTTGCCACTAACGACCCCAGCTCAGAAGGAAGATTCTGATCTCAAATTTTATACATCTGTGTTAAATGAAACAAACAAATTATGATAACTATGAAATTTAGTTTAAACGAGCAGGTTTATACATTATCATTAAATTTCATTGAAGAATTTCAAAGAAATATTTCCTTCTAAAATATAATTTGACTAAATTCATAATACACAATCATAATACACACAATCATAATACATACACACAATTCATAATAATACTAAACACATAATACACAATACACAGAAATCGTAATTTGAAAATTACAAGATATTATTTTACAGCATTTCAGATTTAATAAATTTGATAGATTAAAACACTCTACAAATTATCATTTCACCCACTATTTAAATATATCACAAGTTGTATAACACAGAAAGATTTTAATGGAAAATATGCATTGAATAGCACTGCTTGACAGCAGTGTGACCAAATTTCCATTTTACTTCATTCCCCGATGAATTTATTGAAGCGAAGACTGCATAATGCGTTTAGTCCAGAAAGGGTGGAGAATCACTCATTAATCACGTGCGACCCGCACCCAGTCCAGGCTCATGGTTTCCAAGCAGCCACTGTGTTCAAAACAAAGGTGGCATGGCTGCCTTTGAGGAAGCCCCCGGAGATTTCCCACTTAATGCCTTATTTAAATTCTGTGGAATATAACCAAGATCGTTGGAATGATATCCTCCTCCCATGGGAGTCCTTGTGCGGTTCAGTATCAGAAAATAATAAACCAGTAAGGAGATGAGCAAAGTGGCAGTTCCATCAGCAAACCAGCCGATAGGGACATGAGATGAAAGTATCGATCCAAGAAAAGGGCACCGAGAGCAATGGAACTGATCTCTGAGGGCTAGACCGAAAATGGCCGATGGATAAGAAATATGCTTTTAATGACCAAGTGTTGATTATTGAATGAACTGACTAACAAAACTGGAATGGAAGTAATCTAATGGAAGGATAACTTTTGCAAATGTTACTGGAATCAGGGAAAGGTGTGTTTTAAAGAAAATCAGTGACGTATCGTTTGAAATCATCGACGTATCATTATATCGAAAGTCACCGACATATCATTATATCATTTGAATAAATACAATAAAAAACAAAGTATTTTGAAATCTGTCAATTTTTATTTGAAAACACAAAATAGCCCAGCAATAAAGTTTCTGGAAGGGAAAAAATAGCCTAAAGCTGAATTTTGCATCTAGACCAAAAAGAGAAGCACGTTTATAAAAATCCAATTCAAGTCTTTATCGAAGGTTCAAAATGCCACTATTAACAAAACAGCCATTATTAACGTAACTAATATTCAAGAACATTATATTTTTTTCTGCTTTGTTTATCATTAAAAAGCTTTCAAAAATATCATCCTTCATATCTAAATAAAATTAATTACGTTTTATAAATTGGAATATATGTGAAAAAAGTACTTTTTTCTTCTTTTTTTCCTTTCGAACTTTATTTTTTCGCTATATTTTTTTTTATATTGCGTAAAAACTACTGCAATAAAAATTATAACCAATTCTTTTTCAATCTACTAATATATTATTTTTATACGATATTAATGCTAGACTTAAAAAAAAAAAGATTCAACGATTAACAAAGAAGAACGCCGAATATTCTAATATAAATTAATTTTCACTGAACTTATAAAACAAAGAGGAGTAATTTTACAAAGAAAACCTGAATATAAATTCTGGAATTTACTTTATTTTCTATAAACATTCTTTTTCCATTTTTTCGGATGAAATACGTTTCTTTTAGATACAGATTCTATAGTTGACATTACTTCAAAATTACATGATTTAATGAACCATAAGTACTTCACACAAATATTGAAACCATTTTTTACAGGAATATTAAAAGGAATGTATCTATTCATAATAAATATGAAAATGTATTTATTGCAATTTTTGTAATTGTAGCATATGAGTGAAACATAAAATATAAAAAAGAATTTAATAGGGAAGATATAAATATTTGCTAAGTAGTTACTTCTATAAATGTAATGTTATTAGCCATAACCTACATTTAGAAAAAAGAAATGACATATCGTATTTGATGAAAAAGGAAGAGTTTAAAAAGCATTATCGTCATTATAAAGGCAACAGTGCGTTTATCGACATTAAGAGAATTATTGATCAAAAGAAATACAAATATTGCAAGAGTGAAAAAAGTAATATACAAGAGATTTTTGCAGAATGCATATACGGTATTTCATTAAGTAGCAGTCGATAAGCGTGTTTATGAAAGATGTCAAATCCATTGTTGGCTTGGATTCTTAAGGCTTAGTCGATAACGCTATTAAAAAATGGCCAAGAAGCTAACAGTAATTCACTTTTATAGTTTATTGCATTTCGTATATAGGATTTTGTAATCTATATTCTTTATTAGAAATATACACGCAAGTATATCATATTACAAAACAAATAGGAGTTTTAAGACGCAAAAAATAATAAATATTAATAAAAATCCTTTTAAAATAAAAAAAAAGTTACTTCAAAGGAGTACATTTGTGCTTTAGAAACACAAAATGGGTATAACTATTACATTATGCGTATAACCAATTAATTGGGAAATTACCAGTCGGTCTCTGTTAAGGTAACAATAATCTAAATTGAAATTCACCAGACAAAAGAAATATTACAACACTGAAACCAGCCAATTTTGAGAGGAACAAACAAAAAACTAATCTCATTCTTTTCGACTATGCTAATGTCTCAATTGATGCATTTACACATATACATACTTACAGGGTTTAAGCAACAAAATAAAGTCTAGTTAACAACGCGACAATTAAAATAAGATAGAAGAGAAACAATTTCTGCTGTTTAACTATACTGAAGTTTTAAAAAATGAAATAAAAGCGTGCTTGCATAGAAAACAAAGGCCAACCTTTGCCTTCTAGGTTATGTTCTCCACTTTTTCTTCTTTTTTTTCCAATTGAAAAAAAAAAAAAAATACTACCTAGACGGCACACGTGCGTGTTTAAACTTTCTCTCCCACCCCCTCCCTCCTTCAATATTTCTATTTCAATGGGAAAAAAATCATTGGGCAACATGTTATTAAACCAGCGCTGCTGCTTCAGTAATCTGGACGCATTCCAATGTTTTCAGTTTCCAGACAGTAGAGAATTTCAAGTACAGATGAATACTATTATTTGTTACAAATATAAAAATAACTGCTCCCGAGTTTATTTGATTAGAAGGAGAACAATTTTTTCGCAGGTGATCGACTTTTTAAAAAGAGAAATGTTAATTCTACTGGCGCAAAAATCAAATGTTGTCATGCTACATCAAAAATGTGTAAAAATGAAATTCTCGAAGTGAATACTCATAATTAAAAGAAGGCAAAGCATAAACTGCATTAAAATACTAAAAACTCATGCTACGCTTCTTAAATAAATGTTAATAACTTTTAAAAATATAACAACATTTGAATATATTAATCTAATCCTATAGAATTTAATACTAAAAGTATCGGCATTGGCACATTACATAGGAAAACAGTCATTTGACCGCTCACTCTAGGTGTAGTGTTAAACGTTCAAATAACTACCTGAGTTGAGCCATGTTGTCAAGCGCTGAATACATCGAAACTCAAATTTGTTAGAAAAAATATAACCAACTATTATTGTTGAAACGTGAACCATTGATGGACCATAGAAGTAACTGCTGATTGTTCATGCAGCAATAGGTAGCGATTAATCTTGCCAAGCCCATGTCTGCGTCCTTGAAACAGTTAATTTGAGTGACCAAATCCTTATACCATGCTATACAGTTTATTAACTAATACCACAAAAAAGCTACACAAAATCGTCACATATTTGTCATGCAGCAAAATTAAAATACCAGAATATTGTGCAGTTATGAATTCTGAATAGTTAAGACCATTAAGATTTTGTTATTCTATTGAAGAAGAAAATCTAAAGAAGCAATTATTTAAATGCCATGTAAAGAAGAATTTAAAAACCTACATTCTGTATTCTGCCAAATATTGACAAAAAATCAATTAAGAGTGAATTAAATTATTTAGCCAGCCCAGAGAGAGAGAGAGAGAGAGAGAGAGAGATCTTTTATGCTCACTGAATTTTTCAACCTCTGACATTTTCAACTGATGCTTTACAACCAATTATAGAAGAAGGAAAGGTCTATTTTGTCGGGTTGATAGAAAAGAGTCAGTCTATACCACAATAAGCAGCTCTGGAAATAAGTGACAAATACCAGAAAAGCCTAATGTCCCATGAAACAATGTGTTCCCATGCCACTCGTGTCTAACGTGATTTTGAGGGAAAACACGTACTTAATACTTTTTGAGGGCTTTCGTCAAAGGTTAAAGTTCGGCCAGTGGTGGTTTCACTTCCCCTGAGCTCGACACTGGCTCTGTGCCAGCGTTCCCCAACGAAAAATCTCGAAAATCGACCCAATTGATTCACCCCTTGTCCCTCAGCTACTTTTTGCGTGCTTGGTTTTCTCCAAGAGGGATACGTTTCAGCGTAATTGCTTTCTGCCAGAAATAATAAAAGAGATCAAATGACCGCGGAGTTATGATTTAGCATATTATGAATTTTTATACTCACAAAAAAAAAAAACCCTTTTGTTATTCAATAGTACCTTGTATTTAATTTAAGCCAGATTTTCCTTTTGATATAAAACAAAGATAAGTAATATTGCTAAAATAGGATATCATTTTAATTTGGTTTGATTTTTGATATAACGCATATCTGCCATATCACTAACTGCCAATTAAAATCGCATTAATGATCGGTATTGGGTTTCTGATATATATCTTAGATCTCAACAACAGTATTCTGAAATCCATACACTTTCCATCTGAATTTGATTAAATGATTTTAAATATCTGATAAAACCACGTGGTTTACTCTTAAAAAAACACTTAAATAATAGAAAATGTTGCAAAAAATAGCAAAAATTGGGAGGATAAATTCTCGAATTCAGTTTTAGTATCGTTATCTTTAGAAACTATTAAAATTTTAACATAAAAATGTCAAAATATTTATCTTTTTCAATTTAAAAATTTTAAGCATGTGAGTGGCAGCTGTCGCTTGGAAAATTGGGTCCCACAGGGGAATGGAGACCACCCCCTTCCAGTAAATATATGCATTTGTTGAGAATTCGATAAAATTAATGGTTTTCGAGATAGATCTTACCATGTTCTCAATGTGGAGAACCACCCTTTCTGACTAAATGCAGGAAGCCCAGGGGACTAAGCAGTGCCATATTTCCTGCAATCGATACAAGTGATACTTCATCATTCGCGAAAAGAGGCTGTGAGGCAAAAAAGCTCATCAATTCCGAGATGGCACGGACACGAAGCAGAGGCGAGAAAAATCTTTTTCCACGCCGAATAGAAATGACGATCGGAATTCGATTTGCAGGCAGGTAATGTACAAATCTCAAGTGGATCACAACGGCAACCTTTCATATCCGACGATGTGGAAGTCTATCGCGATGACATTTTGGGGAGGTTTACTTTTTTTTTTTTTTGCATAGTTTTTTTATACAAAGAGCTATTTTTCCTCCACTGATAGAAGGATCAGAATTTTATATTAGTTCGCGAAAGGAATAGGTTTCAGAAAATATTCAGCTGCGAGAAAACAATCAAAATAGCAGCATTTAATATTTTTATTGTAAAGTGCTTTATAAAGGTGCCACCCGCTATAAATTTGATTACGAAACATCATACTCTAGTAAGCATTTTAGTCACGTGACTTCAGGTTTAAAAATACCGTTTGATTTCCAAAATGCAACTGCTGGTTAAAAAAATATTCTTAATAAATATTTTAAGATTTGTTTTGCCTTTCTTTTGTCTCAAGCTCTCACAAGCAAACATCATCTAAGCATCTTTATTCAAACCCTCAAATTTTTTGATATTCATTAACTGAAACTTTTTCGCTCCTATGGGATAACATCCTTTGTCGCTATATCCCTCACTGTTTATATTCAACTATTCATGGGAATCAAATGCTGAATGATCTTAGTGATTAAATTTCACTAACAATAAAAGGTAATTTATTAAATTATACGATAGAATAATTAAAAACACAATTGACGAGCAAATATTTTTAGATAATTAGCAGTATTTACGTATTGACCGCAAACCTGTGGCGAACTTTAATATTAAATGCATACCAGTGGCGAAAATAATCAAAGTTACGAAAGTACTAATTAGAATGTGATATTTGACGATTTTTTGGCAATGAATAGTTGATAATGATTGAATACGTATTTAGTAAGCTTTTCAATACATGAATTTATTATTGTTACAACAGGCATCATGCTAGAAACCTGGTCTTTTAATTTCTCGATTTTACCAACAACAAACATAATGACAACATAAAGAAAAACTCTAGAAAAAATATATAAGTATTAGCAACATTTCGTAACAAAACTTTATATACATCGATTGCTCTTATATACATATTTTTTCTATTATAAGATTTATAAACCGTAAAAAACAAAACAAACAACGAAGTACTAATTTTGTTATATTATATATATATATATATATATATATATATATATATATATATATATATATATATTTTTTTTCTGAAATTCTATAGCGTTGGTACAAAACTAAGCAACTGTTGCTTGAGTAGAAAGATGAATAAACATATTCTAAAAAAAACTAATATAAAAATAACTACGAAACTGTATGGATTAAGTCAAAAACAAAAGTATTCAAAATATAATTATTCACGTGAAGTAAAGTGTATCCAAGCAACGAAACAACGTTAATGATTTAAAATACAAAGACAATATTCTCAGCAGCATATAGAAATAAACAGTTTTGTCAATATGGTAATTCAAAAGGAACTTTTAATAATCACAACTATAACTAAACTATATGTGAACAATTCATATATTTAATCTGCTTTCACATATTACAGAATAATTTGAAAACTCATAATTAATTCACATTTAATAACAAAAATGTATCTGGAATTTATTTACAATAAAAGCACTGTATATCATCATGTTTCTTAAACATGGAAAGAAGGTGAAAATAAAAATTTAAGATCCTTTAGTATCTTCCAATGATTTAAGTTAAAACAAATTATGCCAGAACTTAAATCTACAACAATCAATTAAAAATAAATGAGCTAAAGGAATCCACAAATGCCTACTTAAGGATTCAGGTCAAACAAATGAATAAAAATCGAACACTTTGCTTTTAAATTATTGGTTAAGCAGTTACAGCAAAATCCTAGTTAATCTTTTTACCAATAGTTTTCTAAATTTATGTAAAAATCTTCTAAACAACTTGGTTCAAGTATAAATGATTCAATTCATAGAAATTTATTAATTTTTTTTTGTTGAAACAGATAAATTTTTATTGAATAATCCACTAAATTATTACTCAAATTATGAAAAATATTCTGCAGTACACGTAAAAAACTGAAACTTATTTTCAGTTTTCATATTTTAAATAAAACTGTTCGGATCCCGCAAGAAAGTTTTTTCTATTAATTTAAGTTTAACCACTCCCGTTTTCCAAAACAAAGCTCAAATTTTAAGCAAGATGACAGAAAATTAGGTAGATACATTGCACAAAAGATAGAATATTATAAAATCTTTAAAATTTTACATATTATATGTATATAAAAATTTAAATTTTAAAAATATTTAATTGTGAAACTCATTAATAGCAAATTTAATATAACACCTTAAAATTTAATAGAAGGTTCTTTAGTTCTCTTTAGTTCATTTTAACAGAGCACTTTAACATCCATTAATCTCGATGAAGCAGCTGTTGCCAATGGCGGCTAATCAAAAATAAATCAAATTAATAAATTAATCCAACAATGCTTACCTGCAAAGATATTTGAATGAAACGTGCCGCTAATCCCAAACTACACGTCGACGAAATGTGATCGACACCCAGTCATCCATTCACCTGCCGTTCTATCCACAGTTTTGTAAGCAAACATTCGAATGTATACGTTACACACAAACTACTACCGAGTAAACACGAAGCCAGACGAAGTATGAATAGCTCGGAGGAGAGAAAACGTGCGGTTACAGCGGCCACTCTGCTTTGATTTCCGAGACACCGGATTTTACATCGATTAACTGAAGGTTAAGTGGAAAAAGTTCTTCATGGAAGGAATAAGAATGATTTGAAAGAAAAATAAATTTGAGTAATGCATGCCGAAATGAGACCAACGGCGTCGCACAGCTTATTTTTTTTTGAAATTATTTATTTTTATTTAAATAATTAACGGTTTATTATACGAATTCGAAACGCGGAAGTTCATTACGAACGTTGCCACAGCGGTTTTGGAAAGAAAAGTTAATAAGTTAGAATTTTCAAACAGCGTTTTGGGATATTATTATATTGTATGGCAACATAAGGGTAAGAAAGAAACTTGAATCGATAATTTAAAAATTCATTATATCAATAAAATTAAAATATTCGATATATTGAATAGTTTATCAAACGGATGTCGATTAATTAAAATATTCGATATATTGAACAGTTTATCAAACGAATATCGATTAATTAAAATATTCGATATATTGAACAGTTTATCAAACGAATATCGATTTAAAATATTCGATATATTGAATAGTTTGTTTATTAATTTATATGTAGCAGAGTTATTACTTTTTAATCCGGTTTTTTTTTACTGTGTTTGGCCGTAGTAAATTTTAAGTTGTCATGTGATAAATTTATTTTTGATTCATGAGTTCTTTCATAATAAAGCATGTACTATAAAGAGTAATTGTGCGCATTTGCCTGGCATTTATTTTTTAAATTCCTTTTATGTGATAAAATGGTCAACCATTCAAACAGTCGAATTAATACTTATCCAAGTCAATTCTTTTTAAAACTTAAAAAAAAGCTTTATTTGTTCAATATTAACAAACATCAGATTTGAAAAATTCATCTGAACATTTATGAAATAATTCTAATTAAGTATACTTTATCTACTGAAGAATTTGATGAATTCTTTCAGAAAATATTCATTGCATCGAATGCCCAATTATTTATGTTAGAAGATTCACCAGGAAGTATTGTGCACACACAAACATCACTGATTTCATTAACAAAAGAATATCACCTCTGCACACGGAAATAATTTAAAAACATGTTTTCCATAAAAGAATTTGTCTATCAATTCTTTTCAGAATCTGAACTCTTCGCATCTAGAACAATTTTTGTACGTTAGAGCGAGAATGAGTCAAATTGGTATGCGGAACGAAGAAGGAAATGTGTTGATCAAATGATTTATTTTCTTCAGAGAATCTGTTAGTTTGACGGCATCTAATTAAAAGAGATATTTGAAGGTTACTGAACGCGTAATACACTCGACAACGGAATCTATTTTCTGCGGGTAGGACGACTGGGATCAAGCAATTGAGGTTGAATATTTTGATTTTCCTATTCCTTAAAAATGGTAGCATTCGAATCCGTTTTAATAATTGAAAATGAATCTATCAAAGTAGCATTCAGAATATATTACGAATAAAATCGTTTACGAATTTGCAGTGATAGGTAGATATAAGTAGTAACAAAACCAAACAAGCATTATCCGTGTTCATAAGAAGCAAAACTCTCCACTCCGGCATTTATGTGTGAGTAACCATTATTGGGAAGATGATTGTATAAACGCAAAATATAAGTAAAATTATTAGGTTACAATTAGATCTTCTGTAGGACACTGATGCATATTAATAATGGATCTAATAGCCGAACTCAAATGAAAGAAAAGTAAAAATAAAGATTAGATAAATTATTTCTTCTTTTTTCTTCAATTATCAAATTTCAAAATATCTTAAATATAGCATCAATCTACTTCTGGATTACAGGTTCAGTCGGATATCGGAATCCCATAAAGTATCCAATACATGCAATTTGGTAAATTCATTATAGATGTCTCATTACAATTTCTTCAGTGGAAAAAAATGTTTATGAAACTTTAACACATCAATATTCTTAAAAGTGGTAATAAGACGAAATTTTACAAGAGGTAATTACAAACTAAGCAGATATTCAAAATTTTCTTTTTCTTTTTTCCAACCTAAATAGGATTATACAATCTATAATAGGATTTTAGAAGGAAATTATAAAAATTAGTCTTTATCTCTAACATTCTTTATGATAAATATGTACTACTACATCATTACCACATTAAAAACACTTAGAATCGCATTCAACTCATTTTTAAGAAACAAAAACGGTTTTAGAGCAATTAAATAAAAGAACAGCTGAAACCTTGCCCATATTTCAGCAACATAATTATCCTTATTATATTTGCATCTTTTTGAAAGCCCCGCGATGCACACTTTCCTCATGCATTGATTGAAATACATCTAATATACGCAATTTTAGGCTATCCACATACAAAACTAATGCTTTTTGGCATATATATTTCAACTTTTGATAAGTCACTTACTCTGCCGTTAAATAGATCTGCTCTCAAAGTTTAATGGGGGCGTATGGCAGCACAGTACTCTGGACGTCCTCATTCGCCCGCTGGAATAAAAGCACGTCATAATCCACGAGCGCGTTAAATATGCATTTGTTTCATTGCACAGATTCCATTAAGTTCCATTAACAGATAGGGGCTGAATGAAAGCCTTTGTCGGAAAGTCAACATACACGATATGCGGGTGACATGGAATGCAATGCAAGGTCAGTTACTAATCACTAACTAGTCCTTTATGCAATATTAAACTATATAAATTTTAACATAAATGAACTGATATATTATTATCATTTCAAATAGAAAAAAATATATATACGACACACTCCCGAGTATCCGGCCTAATGTGACGGAAGGGCAGGCCGAATAATAAAAAGGCCGAATAGACCGGAGTGATATAAACTCATTTCTCTACCCTCCAATGCCAGAAGACAAGGTTTTCATACCAGTTTTCCATTTATCTGAAACCACGTAGAATGTGAATCATAGAAGCTGTTGTCGGCAACGTGTCGAGTTGAAAAGTATTGGTAGTTTATATATACAGAGCTACACGTTTCAAGAATTTATTCGAGAAAAAGTAAGTTAAAGGATATAAACTGTTCCCATTTTAACAAATTCTGTAAAGCCTAATTCTCAAGAAAATTGACACAAAATGATTTTATTTTTTACTGATAAATGATTGTTTACACAGATATGAAAAGGTAACCCTAAGATAAAGAGTCAAAACTTACAGTTTTTAGTTTTTGGAAAAGTCCTTCATAGATAACTGCTTCTGCATTCTCATAGGAGACGCCCGCTTTCAATGCCTTGGCAATGTTGTCAATGCAACGCCTTGCCTTCCTTATTTAATAACAATAAAAGGAAACTAGATCGGATAGTACAAAAGCCGAACTGTCGCGAACCGGATAATCGAGAGTGTATTGTATTTAAAAATACATAAACTAAGTAATATAACAATTAACGTGTTACGGCCAGAAGAATAGATTCTTTTCAAAAGATAAAGCGATTTCATACCTGATATTCGAAAAGCTCTCATTTCAAGACATTTTTATTAGTGCTTATTCGTGCCTTAAAGCTGTTCTATGAACCGGTAATAAATAAACGAAATGAATTCCTTCATTAAACAATACAGGACAAAATTACTTTAAGTAACAGAAATAAAACAAGGCCAGAATCACTCTTCAAAATGATTCCTAGCACAAAACTTTCAACCTGGGCTGCAAAAGGAGAGAAAAATATGAAACTCCCAATCCGCGGAGACATTAACTAAAATCCAAACAGAAAAGTAAATTAAGTGAGGAATTCGTTTAGAGGAGAGCCTATTCCCCCCCCCCCCACCTGTCTAACGACGTTCCATTTTGCTCCGGGGGAAAGAGATTAAGACGTTTGGAATGAATGAGCTAGCACCCAACCCACGGATTGAATTAGGTAGCTTAATTTTGTAATTCTGTTTGTAGTAAAAGTTCCCGCGACCAGAATATGCTGTTGGTAAGTTCGTTTGCTAATTACCGCCATGAAAACACGTTATGGAAATGAGTTCGAAGAAGTTAACGGCTGGCGGACTGTTTGAATAAATTTATCCGTTATGTACTTAAGGCGTATATGCGATGATACATGTATAAAATTAAAAAGAAACTTTAGAAACTTAAAAACACTTTCTTGTTTTAAATTGCAAGGAACACTACAAATTATTTACTATTATTATTCTTAACATCGGTCGAAGAAATTCGACTTGTTTAACTTCATATAAGAAATAAATTTACATTCTTAATATTGAAGGAAATGATAGAATTTTGTATTACATAGTTAAACAAAAATAGTGTTTCTAAAATTTCTATCATTGTGTTGGCAAGCAATGTCATTTGGACTGTTTGAATAAATTTATCCGTGAGGTACTTAAGGCGTATATGAGATGGTACATGTATAAAATTAAAAAGAAACTTTAGAAACTTAAAAACACTTTCTTGTTTTAAATTGCAAGGAACACTACAAATTATTCACTATCTTAACATCGGTCGAAGAAATTCGACTTGTTTAACTTCATATAAGAAATAAACTTCCATTCCTAATATTGAAGGAAATGATAGAATTTTGTATTTACATAGTTAAACAAAAATAGTGTTTCTAACATTTCTATCATTGTGTTGGCAAGCAATGTCATTTAGATTAAATCGTCAAAAATAATTAACAATTTAGTATTAAATAGCAATGCCACTTGGATGTTTATTAAATTGTCAAAAATAAATGACGATTTAATAAACATCTAAGTGACAATTATCTAATATTTATTGATAAACATAAATGCTTTAGGGTAAAAAAATAGACCCTAAAAGAGTGTATAATTGTTTATCAATAAAAAGTACACACCAAACAATAAAATTTACAGTCAATTAAGTTATGCGTAGAAAATAAGTATGATTACAAAAGAAAAACATTGTTTTTTTAAAAAATCGATAAATAAACATATTATTAACTTCATATCTTAAAAATTACATGCTCATTAAACCAAAACTTCAAAACATTTATCCTAAAAGCATTCATAATTGCTTATTAGTAAATAAACAACTAATATACTTCACAATAAGTATTAAAATTTAGCGTTTATTAAGTTATGTGTAACTAACAAATATAATTTGAAAAGGAAATGCATTATTTAAACAATATTAGCAAAATAAATAAATAAAATCCGATGAATAAATTTATTACAACTTTACATAAAAAGTAATTTAAAATTGTAATTGAAAACTATCATTAAGCATACAAATCTTTGGACAATAAAGTCTTCCAATAAAATATCGCGTTGAAGTCATAAAAATAAAGTTTTAACCAAAAAGATGACTTATAATAGAAAGTTAAGATGCAAAGTTATGTAACAATTTTCCTGATTTGCAGATGACCTTTTAACCCCTTTTAACCGTTCGTTTCCGTGCACCATACGGGCTTCGAATGATCGACTCTCAAACTTATAAGCTCAGATTAAATCATTCAAGGACGCTATAATTCAAAATAAAAATCACATATAATCCACAAATAACTATTCTTTTAATTCTTAATCGAATCAATAAGGTAGCATATTATTGAAATGAAATCTAATCAGATTATTAAATAAAAAAGATATGGGTTAGGAAAGTCAAGTGGTTCCTAAAACAGGATTAGTTAAAGGAATATATACCTTCACTTTTTCATTGTAATTTTAATGCATTTTAAACAACTTGTTGGAATGAACTTAAGGTCATTATCTAAACCAACGAGCTGTGGAATTTTACAGAGAAATCAATGAAGTTTTGGCCAAGAAACAAAGCAGTAACTACAACATTATGCAGCAGTAACAAAAACTCAAGGCTAAATTCTTGGCAATAAAAGCAAAAATTATTACTGCATTGCATAAAAAAAGAAAAGAAAAGAAGCAAATAATATTAATAAAAATATCAAGTAGAAAAATTTTAATTTTCACATCATTAAAAGGAATATGCTGTAAGATAGCAGCCCTTGCTTTCAATTTACAATTCTAAACCGACAGTCGTCGCGGAAGTTTAACAAATGAGCCCAGCGAACAAAAATGAATCGAGTAGCATCTTTTTATTTAAACACCCTCAATTATAATCTTAAAAGTGCAGAGACGGTACAAAAATGTTCTTTTACTCACACCGGAACTTTAATTAAGGCGTTTTTTCCACCCTTTTTCTTTTCTTTACAACTCATCCTCCCCACTGCACTAACGATGCAGTGTCATCATTTTTCTTTAGAAAAAGCTATCATGAATGTTAAATTTGATTCACGGCAAAAATCTGCGTTTTATCTTTAAAAACGCAAACATTTAATTTCGCAAAGCGCCCTCTAGCGCTCTTTAGAGCGAAAATAGACAGACTGTTTTAGCATGGCGAAGTGTTTGCCCATAAAGAAGGGCTTTATCAGATGGGATAATTTTGCCAACCACAAATTATTTCGAATTAGATGCTCCATAAAATGCATTTAAAAGAGTTTTACGAAGCATCGTAGCACGCAAAGAATTTAAATTTCTAGGAAACAAACAAGCTTTATTTTATATCTGAAATAACAAGCAGCAGGGTTTATTTAGTTTCGTAGGAGTGCAGGGTTAAAATTAGATACTGTATGATTGAAAATTCTCTGAGTTGAAGGTTCAATAACTACAAAAATTTGTTTCACATTTGGATAAAGAAATATTTTCAAGTAAGAAGGATTCATTTTACAAACTGGTTATATTTTGTTTCGCACAATGTTTAATGGAAATAACGTCAATATTTTTCACTTGTGTTGAAGCTCTTTCTGTGAATTGAAAATGAGAGAAAATAACCTATAAACAGTATTCAATTTTTCACAAATACAGTAATATTGTCCGAGATACATACAGATGATTAATGAAATAAAAAGGGGGAGGGGATAAACCTAATTTTCCACATTTTCTTGATCAATGTGCTCAGGGGAAAAAAACAAAACAAACCAGCTTTAAACTAATTTTAGAATATTTACTAAACAGTAATTTTTTACAAATGTTATGACTTACATCAAGAAAGTTTTTTTTTTAAACCCTGTTATTTTGCAATAAAAACAGCAGGATATTTTAGAGACACACCAACTACAATAAAGGCTGGAACAATGCAGTGCATTTAAAGAAAAAGCCAAAGTGAAATATCCAAAAAACAAACATATAAAGAAATAAAAAAAAAGTAAAGAAAAGACGGAAATCTATAGATCGTACCCGCACATTTCGAAATAAATTGAAAGATCTAGTCCAGTTCCTTTTTAAATCTATCTCTGATCTAATGCAAAAGTAATCATGGCTCTTCAACGCAGTTATTTAGAAGACACATACCCTAGGGGCATAACGGTTTTATCAATACATCACATCAGATATCATCGCTAAGAAATTTCTACTTGATACTTATGTCAAAAAATGATTTTTTCTTCGAAGATATTTATTTATTTTACTTTCAGATAGAGGATGACCTCGAATTCTTCAGTCTCGAAACTTATCAAATTATCCACTTGACATAGCACAAATACCAATTTGATATTAAATAGAACTTTATTTCTTTTAGCATTTACAGAGCCAACTATTTAATCATTTAAAGACAGTAATTAGATAAATAAGATGATCAGTCTGTAGATGCAAATGATTTTGTTTGTATACAAATTATTAATCAAATATATCATTCATTTAATCTACAAGGCGTTTGCATGAACATAGAAATTTTGGAATATTTAATTCGTCAAATCATTATCACTTTAGAGTGGTGTAGAAGTTCAAGTATCAAAGAAGGTGGAAATTCAAGTATCATCCTATTTCTCCCATTGAGATTCAAAATAACAAGAGTTGTGTTTTATATGTTCATCATGTTACTTCAAAATGATATAATAATCTAAATGAATTAAATTACCTGTTAACTGGGTATGACGAAATATTTCGTCATAAACGAACTACTACTGTAATGGGCATGACGATATTTTTCGTCATGGAAATTTGCCTTAATATTTTGAACGTTCCATTGTGGAAGAAGTTGAACAAAAGTTTATTCCCTAGTTAACAAGTTAAACTAATCATTATCTGATTATTAAAAAACTTGCATCAATATGGTTATAGGAGGAAAAGAAAAACATTAATTCGAATCAAATTACTCTATAAACATCATCAAGTAGCAATAAAACATAACTGAGGCAAAGAATGAATGAAATAAAAATTCCCATTAAGAAAGACTTTACGTAATGAACATTTTACTTGGCATTTAGCCATTTCGTGAAGAAATGTCAGAGAAATCTACCATTCCATTAGAGACTTTTTGTGCAGATGTTATTTTAAGATAATTAGCATCAACAAAAAAAGTTTCACTGTTTTATTGATTTAAATAATATGCAACTTTTATTAACCCTTTCAATACCAATTTTTCTTTTACAAAATTAAGATAATTTATGGCTTTAATGGGTCAAATAAAGTATAAATAGCTATATTATGCAGTCTTCGATCGGGTTTCTTTATTACTAAGATGTAGTTAAAAATTACACTAACATATGAATGTAAAAATAGAAAACATTGGAACATGCTCTACTTATCCCTTTGTATGATTTAAAAATATCAGTGAGACATATATGTGCCGGCGGAGCCCAAAGGGTTAAACAATATTAGAGATTTATTGCTATGTTTTTAAAATTATGCTGCCCTATTTATGTATGTTTGTTTTTGTCACTTTTAATATTTTACTTAACAATAAATTTATAAAAAGATCTTCAAAACTCACATAACTTGAGCTATATTTTAACCTGATTCTGAAGCACTAAAAATGAAAATGCAGTATATTAAATTCGTAAAAAAAAGGAAGAAGAAGAAGAAGAACAGTCAGATGTAAAAAAGAAAAAAAATCCTTCAATATGAAAAATGAAAGAATTCCTTCCACACCATTATCTTGAACACTGAAACGCGATGAAAGTTTTATACAGATATCAGAAAAACAAATGGAAAAAAAAAATAAAGAAAGATGGAATTATTTCTTCATACTGCAGTGAGAAAGTGCCATAAATAAGTGGGCTCCACACACACCTGAATCCGCACGACTGCCATCCGCGAGGCTGAAGAAAATAGACGGTCCCATAAATTTCGATTCGCCACCAATTGCTCTGTCAGCGTCTCCTTATTGGATCCCTCCCCTTCTCGCCAACTCCGGAACAAACAAAAAGAAATGAAAATCATACACTTTGCAGTTTTTGACAAATTTGAAGAGGAATGAATCAAGTTTTGTAGTAGATTTGCATTAATGAGATTAAATTATTGTTTTGAAAGTATATGATGATCATTTTGTGACTGAGTACGTCTTTTCATAGCAGTGATAAGACAACGAGGACGGTATCTGAGTTCTAATCTCTCTCAGTACAGGATACCCGTTAAAGGATGTTGTATTGGATTTACAATGAAATCGGGATTCGAATCTATAAGCGACAAGCTGTCGTTGCTTGTCTGATTTCATTTTTATTGATTTGGCAAAAATTTATGTATGTGAAGTAAAAAACTGAGCTTTTAATGCATCATATATGGGGAAAATAATCCAACATTTTGAACACTGAAAACCAGCCTTGTTTTTCTCTGCACTTGATTTTTCCATTCCGACCCCTAGCTGAATAAGTGAATCGAAAGAAACAGAGAATGCTGAAATTCCAAACAACGAGCAGACCAACCAGACATGCCAAAACTGCAATTTTGGGAGGTGAAAATTCTTCCTTTAGAAAATAACCCAGAGGAGAAAAAAAAGGGATGGGATTCAAAGAAATATTAAACCCATCTCACAACACTGGTAGTAACGTTCTTAGAAGATGGGTTTGGCAACCTCATCCTCCCTCCCTTGGTGATTTTGTCAAAAAATAACCAAGTTACAACACAGAATTAGGTAATTAATTCATTTGGATATCATTTTTGAAAACCGATGCGTCTTTCCAGGCGATCCACAAAAAAACCGTCCAGGCCAAATGTCCTCCCGCTGGTGTGGTGTAATGTGGTGTGGAGAGGGGGTGTCAGCTCAGGTGTCGTCCTCGTCACCTGACCGAGGTTCAAAATTACGAGGTCCGTCCCAACATAGCCCTAGTGTTGCTTTAAAACGGGACGTTAATATAACTAAACTAAACTTCAATGCTGTATCAATTTCATTCGATACCGATCCTCTGAGATGGTTTCCCTCAGTATCAACAGCTGATAGTATATCACACTGAACTGGTCCCACCAAATACAGAGCATATTTTTGGAACAGTGAACTTTCGATTTTTTGAAGAGCTAAAATTATAACTTCTGAATTTTCACTTTTTTTTTTTTTAAATGGAAGTAGAAAATATCATTCCAATATCATTCATAAATAACTAGAATTTGGCTCGAAAACAGACATTTTCGATAGAGAATACATTTATGATGCAAAGACAAATTCATTAATGTGGTGTTATCGTTACGTAGACAGACGTCCAAGCTTACTATGTGACAATTTTGATCTATCAATTTCGATTAGCACTTACCGCTGCAGTCATCTATCGAAAAACGGCAGAAACCTAATATTTTATACATTTTAATAATACTAAAATCTTTCAAGAGATTTCAAAAGCCGCACCATAGCAACGAGATTAATTGCGTAACTAACCACTCCTCATTATGTGATAAACACTTTACACAAATGCTTGAACACCAATATTACGTACAAAGCACACACACATACGCACATCAACACCTCACGTGAGATTTATGATCCAAGAATTAATCAAGTCAATCAGCAGCGCATAACTTGTTTTGCAATCAAGTCAAAGGTTGTTCCGTTCTCCAATGGCAGGTAATATCTGAAAAGACGAGCGCTCTATTCACTGAACTGCAGTCTTATCAGGCCCGTAAAGAGTTTACGTTTACGCAACAATTTTACGATTCCGCCATCACTTTTACGACGGAATCCTTTCAAGCGTCGGTAATTCTCTGGCTAATATGAAACAAAAATAATTTTCAAGCGAGAAATTCAGCATAATACACTTATGGACTATTGTTCATAGGCAAATAGCAAACCTCCGACTCCTCAAACGCAAGATCATCATGTTTTGATTTAAAAGACAGTTTAACATTAAAGCTCGCTTTTAAAACGATTACCGGCGCATTTCCATTCATGTCTTTCAATATGAAAGTTCCGTCGATATTAAAGAATTATTCTCTTTTAGAGTTTGAGATTTTATAGTTAAAATTTGTCATGTGGAAAAGGCATAAAGTAAGCAGCTATAATAAAAATTATTTCTAGATTTCTGCACAAACAAAATAGTTTTTAGTTTATTTGTTAGCATACACAATGCAATTTTGGAAAGATTTTTTAAAAAATAAAAATTTAAATGCATAACATCTCAAAGTTTTTTAGGAACTGAGGAATGCCGATAAATATAATTTATGGAAATAACATTAAAAATGCTCGAATGATTTTAAAAGCTATTTATAAGCAATTTTCCGGAATTTAATTCTTTCTCTAGTCGAAACACGCTGAGCTTGTATGCTTTAGAGACATTAAAATAAAAACCTAAATATATGCACAAAACACACACACACGCCGAGAATTACTTAATAATTCATAAATAAGTTTTTTGAATATTCATTCAAAAACCGTAACTATTTTATTTATTTGCTTATATTAGCTTATAAATTATTTTATTTTATACATTATATTATTTTGAATATTTATTCAAAAACTGTAAGTATTTTATTTGCTTATATTAGCTTATAAATTATTTTATTTTATATATCATATTATTTTGAATATTCATTCAAAAACCGTAAATATTTTATTTATTTCTTTATATTATTTTCTTTTATGAAAAGTCTATTGAAGCCCAGAATGTTCGAAATTAAAAGAAATCAAACTAGATGATATTAAAAAAAAACATACTATTATTAATTTTAAATTAGTTTCTCAAAATATAAATGAAAGATAAAAAAATGATTTACAACTATAAAATATAATCATTGAATAACTCAAAAATATAATTAAATGTGAAGATTTTTTAAGTGCAATACATAAAAACGGAATAAACACAAAAGTTACCTCGAAATTCCAACAGAACAAAAATGCAAACGTTGTGAAGAATGAGTCACCTACAGAGAATCTTTGACAGAATTAACTGGGAATCTTCGACAAAGCCCAAATACTTGATTTACCGAAATTCAAAAATCTGATGGATCCCAAAACAAATTTATGCAAGAAATGTGTCCAAATCACACACGAATCACGAAAACTATAAGTAATTCGGACTCAATATCCACTCCATTCCTATAATACGTTTTCAGTCGCTCCGAATCGATTTGAATCAAAAAGAGAAAAATAAAACAAATTTTTGTAAATGCAGAGAGTGTTAAGAAATCACTTCTGATCGGACCTAGAGCCACAGAGATAATCTTGGTTGATGGGTATCCAAGAGTTTATGAAATTTGGGGCAATTACAGATAAGTTTTATGATGTAAGAAGAAAAGAGACGGCGTATTCGTGCGAAAGCCGGCCCTTATCGCATGTAGGGCACTGTTATACACACAATGTCTATTAAGATGAAGAGGTAAAAAAAAAAAAAAAAAAAAAAAATTGGAAAAGCAGACGTTCTTATCGATTTTTCTCAAGTATTCAAACAAGTAATAAAGATTTTTACAACAAAAACAATTTAATAAATTAAATCTGAAACTAATTTTTTTTTATCATCGCATTTAAATTTGGTAAAAGATAAAACGAATTAAATGTACACAAAAGTCTTTGATTAACAGGAATTTTTTATAATCAGTAAAGTAAACAACTGTACACAAGTGATACGCGCGACAATCGTATGTATATTATCTTATAAATCTCATTGACATATATTATCTCATGAAAGTACATTAGTGGCGTATATCATCATATAAAGATTGGAGAAAAATTCGCCATGTTTTTATGTGTCATTTATACGAGTCATAAGACATACACGACGTTATCTACATATATAGTAAATTATCCGTATCAATTAAGAGTTTGATTTTCTATTAATTATCAGAAGGATGCAGACTTTTCACAGATTAATTGCATATTAACATTATCAACGGAGCACTTAACGCCATTTAGATAAAACATTGTTATTGATATTCTACCATAAGAAAATCGATTATTAGAATTAATTAATTGCCTGAAGATCTTTTACAGCTGATTGTTTGTATAATTCATATTTTGAAATGCAGAGTGTTTATGCAAAGAGCAGAAAATTCCTATTAAGCCAAATTTATTTCGGGCAGGCCTGGAAAAAGAAGGAATTTTCTAAAGCAATACGTCTCTAAAGGCGCTTTTAAGTAGAAAAATAATAACAAGATGGTTAACAGTTTCCTTTTGGACTTTCCTAATTTTCTAGAGACAAAGAGTTACAGACTTATTCAGATTAGATGTATCTTAATACAATCAAAGGTTTATCAACACAGTCCGGATAAAACAATATTATCCGATTTATTTTATCAGAGCGTCGATTAGCAGAATTAATGAATTGTCCAACCTCATTTCGATCATCGATTTTTTCCCTAGAATTCAAATTGTGGAATGCAAGATGTTTACGTAAAATGCAAATACATATATGTAATGATATCTCTAAATCTAAATTAAATCCTAGTTAATTTCTTAATATTTATCTTAATTTAAGCCATATTAACTTAATTCTAAAATGTTCTCTTATTTCCTGATCCAATTCCACCTTTTCTATTTAATTAATGCTACATGGGCTCTGTAAAACTGAATTAATCAGTACTTTCACATGCCCCAAGTGAGAGGATAAAAATTTGCCCAGCTAAGCAAATTCTTTTGAAAGAGACCTATATTTCCCTTTCCTAAGCCTACACAGGTCAAAGAATCCCTATCAGAATCTCATAGTATAAAATCACAGGGGGAAAAAAATTTCGCGCTTTTGCGGTCTTCTCTTGTGTCGTGGACTGACGTATACCATCGCTTCTTGCTCGTACATATTATGCCTCCCGGGATGGAATACATCGGAAATTTTAATTTTTCAAAGTGTCTTCTTTCTTCGGCCGCACTGTTGTTTTAAAAAAAGGTATGTTTACACACACACACACACACACACACACACACACACACACACACACACACACACACACACACACACACACACACACACACACACACACACACACAGTCAGTCAACCTCGCTTAAACGAGCAATATTTCGCTGAACGTGCGGCGAGGGACACAGTGCCATTAAATGCTGGAATAGCTTGTGCCAATCTCTGGGTAGAGGGCGCATGTTTGAAAAAATTTCTCATATTTGCAGGGAAGATATTTTTGCCAGATAACGTTGTCGAATATGACTCTGAAAACTTTGAACAAGCGCTTGTGGAGCCTCAATC
The DNA here is from genome assembly GCF_947563725.1 of Argiope bruennichi. Lineage (NCBI taxonomy): Eukaryota > Metazoa > Arthropoda > Arachnida > Araneae > Araneidae > Argiope > Argiope bruennichi. The sequence goes on along the minus strand of NC_079156.1, from coordinate 26,864,785 downwards.
AAAGATATTTTGTTTCTGGTCAAGATTATAGGGTTCGATGTCTTTAGTAACGAGCATAGATTCTTATGGAAAAAAATTGTTTCAATTAAGGAGTGTTCCGAATTACGAGTAAGTTTCGGGTACGAATTATGTTGTTTAAATTGAAGTTCTGCCGTATATAATACATTCTTTTGTTGGAATGGGACGTGAAAGCTCTACAAAAGCAATAAACCCTGAAGATATTTTTCAAAAATAAGTAATAATAAGACGATCAAAAATTAAGTAAGTGTTCTTTATTACTGGTAAGACATTGTTTTATTTATATAAAAAAATTTTAAACAAAATAGCGCGTTGAAAACTATAAAGACGAGGTTTACTTCTATTTTAACAATAAACTCAAAACAACACGTTTATAATAGTTTCCGTCATCACTTAAGTATTGAGAGTTCAATTTCTTCTTTTATGACAGCCTTTATTAGACAAAAGGTAGAACAAGCTGTCATTTAGCCGGAACACAATAGCTAGGAGGCTAACAAGATGAGTCGCTGAGCCTAGTCCCTTGGAACTTTCTGGTAAGATGAAGATCTCTCTCAGCCTCTTAGGAAATATTTCTCTCTCGCATCACCTCAGGGAAAACTAGCCTTTCCGTCAGAGTAAGTTAGCGCCGAAAGAATCTGGGGACGAAAATGCCCTTTAGCGCGTCTGGAACGTAGCGGGATTCATTAAGAATCAACATTTAATGGAACGCGAAATGAGATTTTGCAGAATGGCCGCACATTTCGACAATTAGCACAACGACCACGAAGGAAAGGTGCACAATTATTCTACATCATTAGCTTGCCGGGATTGTAGAGAATCAAAAACTTTAAAAATACTGAGTTGGATTTTCTGAAATGAGAATACAGGATGAGGAAAGTATAAATTTGTTGATGTACTCGCATTGGAAAAATCAATAAAAAAAGAAGAAAATTATGTTGTATTTGAGCGTTTTGATTCAAAATAAGACTAAAAAGAGGAAATGTGAGATTACCGAAAGAAGACTTTTATTAGATTGAAAGATTAAGAAACAAAAGAATTTTATAAATATATATCATTTGCTTACAGCATGAATCTCTTCAAAAAGATGCTATCAACATTTAGTGTAAAAAAATAGCTACAATTGCATTTACAGCCTCATTTGGTGACAAGCTTGCTCCTTAATTATAAAAGATTTTCATTTCATTTCAATTTGCCAAAGATTAAGTTTGCTCACACTTTTGAAATTCCTAAAGCAAAATTATAATTTGTAATTAATTTTCCAAAATGATTACCATGTACTTTTTTTAAAAAAAATCTATATAAATAAAACTAAAACGTCAAATTTTTATTGCCAGCAGAAATCAAATTATAGACTAGATTTTCTTCAAATTTGAGGTCACAGAACTGACTGAAAGACGGCCAACCTCTGTTAGACTTTAGTTCAAAATATGTTTTTCAATATATATGTCGGATCTATGTTTCAAATGTACTGCATTTCACACCATCCTGCTCTTTAATATTTGTAATCATTTTATTCGGACAGAATGAAAGCCAAAATTCTTGTAAAAGAATTTCGTTCAAAATTTGACAGAAATCTACAAATTTGGTGTAAAGACAACATATCAAATCAATACCCCAAAGCGTTCTTAGTTATGTTCACACACAGAGAGACACAATTTCAAAAATGTTTGTTTTTTGGACTCGGAGAAATCTGAAACATGCAGATTCGTCAAAATCTGAAGTCAAAATATGTTGACGATTACATTACTTTCTTTTAGTATACAAGAAAATAACACATGATATTTATTATCGTGTATATTTTACTATTTACTAAGTAATTTACTTAAGACATAATGCACAACCTAAAAACAGCAATCGAAATAAAAGATCCCCATCTTTGTTATTTCAACAAAATTGATTAAGATTGGATATTCATTTTATGAAGTATCTTTCCGTAAAGCAAAGTTGCAGATGCATTTGGAATGTGTACGTGACAGTGCATCTATCCCTGGAAGACAAATGATAAAGCTTTTTTAATATATTCCAGAGGTTGGAATCGGAAATGTGCCAAGATCGCCTGTTGAACAGACCACTGGCCCACGTCCAAATGGTAGAGTAATTCTTCCTAAGATGTCGCTTTTCTTTTCCGTTTACAATGAAGACGAGTACATCAACAAAACTCGAGGCGAAGCTTTCAACCAAAGATGAATTTGTTATAGTTAAGAAGTGGACATTTTTAGTTTAAAAACCAAAGTGAATAGTTCGGCAAACATCATTATTTAGAAAAGTAATGTTGTTTAAGATATTTTGAAACTTATAAAAGAACATTCCGGGAACTATGGATGGGAGAATGAAGGCACTTTGATCAATAATATTTTAAAATACAGAGAAAAATAATTTATAAATTATTCACCGAATAACAAAAACAATTTGAGACAGTTTTACAAAGTATGAGGAAATTATTTATATCCACATGACCTTCAGTTCAAGGAATTTAATCTGTTTTAATTTTTAAGAACTGCAACAAGAGAACTTTTTGTTTAAAGACAAAATGGAGCCAAGCAGCGAAGAAGAAAATTTCCCAAGACAATTCAGATATGAATTTAATTAATTTTCATCCACGAGACAATCAATTAACTGTTTAGTCATCTTTTGACTAAAACAGTTTCGAGTCGCCGGGCACTTTTTGCTCCAAGGAAGCGCGCATGTGATTTCCTTGATGAAACAATCCCAGATATGCGGGATTGATAGAGATGCGCCACTTTCATGGGTTTTAAATTACCACATATTCCATTATTCGACTTTATTTTCTAAAAATAAATGAAGAATCAGGTTTTTTTCACGGAGCATCTTATAATTCAGGAATCGAATCACCACAGAAGTAGTTATGGGATTCTGAAAATGCTTAAGAACGTAAGGAGGAAAATCGAGAGTAGGCTTGATATTCTTTGAGCAAATAAATGGTAAATGTGGTGTGTGTGTATTATATATAGAATCTTTAATATTTGAATAATTTATGGTCAATCGATAGAGACTAGATTTTCTACGCTAGAAAAAATGTTTACAATACATTACAAAAAATGTTTCTTTACAATATTTATAGCAAATAATTTTAAATAGCCTTCTTAATCACTTTTTTTATACTTCAGCCAACTGAAATTAAAATATACTGCATAGTTTCAGTTTCTTCGTTTCACCTATTAACCCATTAGCTGCCACGATACCCATTTGGAGATTTTTGAATTTTACGTACACTACTCGGTGTCGAAAATATATTTGGTACGCTAGACAATTTAGTTCAATTGTATATTATATTATATATATCTTTCAATGTTGTATGTAGCAGAAAGTGTGTATATTCTGTACTTCGTTTCTTTACAACAAGCGAACAAATTTGAATTTTGTCTGTAAGTTTAACGGAACAGAACTGCATATTCGAAGCACTATATTTTTTATCTGATTTTCATATTATAACGAAATACCATACATAAATATGTAATTTAGAGGTATTATTCTGTTACTTACGCAATTACTTGAAATAATTTTGTTGATCATATTATATAACAATACTCATCAAATTTCTCCAAAATAAAATATAATTTGAAAATAATTATACAGTTACACAATTTTTTGTGAATATATATAAAACATTTCAGGCCAAAAATTAAAAAAAAAAATTAATGAGTTAATGCTACCATTCTATAAAGTTCATTCATTTATATCGAAATGTATTACATTTAATTCTAAATTTCTCATACCAAGCGAATTCAAGTAAAATGCAAATAAAGCATAATAGTAACTTTCTCTAGCTCTTTAAGTGATTCGAAAGATCATGCAAACATTTGAACGAAAGCTCTTTCTCTGTATCTTGAATAGAACTTGTCAACCAAAGGGAAATAAACACGTAAATGAAAAATAATAATGTATCCATGAAGGCTCGTTTCCATCTCTTACTGACTATAATAAAGACTTGGCTTTTCTTATCTTTGGAAAGAAGAGGTAAGAAAATGTAGCTTCAGGAAATTGTATTACATAATGTTTTTTTTGAAGGAAGAAAGCAGAAGAAAAATGTAATAGCAACCATATATTCGCATTTTCAAGAAAAATAAAGATCTCAAGGAAAGTCTCTTAAACGCAAGGCGACATAAAATGAACATTTACGATAGTATGGGGAGTACCGGCACTGCAGCAGTAAACATAAAAATCCTAAAGAAAAGCATGCAAGTTCAGTCGAAATGTCGCTTCTATTTTATATCCGTTGTTTTGCGCTAAGAAATGCTAGGAATCTGGAAATTACATATTATGGATAATTAACATCCTTTAGCGGATAAAATAACAGCACAGAATATTAAAAGATAAGAATATGTTGTGAAAAATTTATCTAATTTGTAATTCCCGAATGTATCATTAATTAAATTTACTGAGCAGATAAAATAAATATACGGGATAAACGTGAATTTAAGCGAGGCTTAACGAGTTATTTAGAGCGTTTTTGGAACCAGGGGAATATAGCAAAAAACCAATTGAAAAACACATATTTTAACAGAAGTGCATAAACATGCGTAAGATCAGAATAAATTATAACGTTACATTAAACAATACATTATCTCTAATAAACAGATTAGCTTTATTTTGAATATTTAAACATGTTGAATTTCAATCATAACAAGAAAGAAATATTCATATTAAAATAAGAATAAAACACTAAATACAAAATTTTATAAACTAATGAAATACTATTTATTTCAGTATACTACGACAAAAAGGCTTTAAATTTCAGGATTGGTTTATACTGGAACTATTATTATAATTTACCTAATCTCACCGATATTTAAATGGTTAGATTTCTTCAAAATAGATTAGTCAGGCAACGTTCTAAGTGGTCCTTAAATAAGAATGTTCGCTTTTTGAATTATTTCTGCCTTATAACAATAAGGAAATATACGATAGCTATAATGCAATCATTTTTGAATTGAAACTTATATTAAAATATTTAATTATGGCTACGCTCTCTATGTGATTTTATTTAAATTTTTTTTAATCTATAAAAACTCATTGCTAAAAAAATAATGCAGGGCAATCTAACAAGCCAGGAACAGTTGATGAGGGAAAAAAATAATATTCATACCAAAATAAAAATTAAACAAAATTTTAAACTATAGAATTTTATAAATTTCTAAAATATTATTTACTTACATTGCAACAAAAGGACTTTTAAATTCCAGGAGTGTTTTATACTGACCTACTGTTACAATTTATCGAATCTCACCAATTCTGCAGAAGTCTGGCAATGATAGTTCTCAACCGAGCGATGAACGTGTTAGGAAACCCGTTCTGCGCTAGGCCGATTTTTATTTTAAGTAGTGTACCCGTTCAACTCTCCGGTTCAGCGAACCTGCAGGCAAAAGCAACAAACAGCGTTCCGAGTTGTTTAAGGCAAGCCAAAACAACCTTTCGCCGAAAAAGAGTTTTTCGGTAACTCGATCAGGCAGAGAGGATAGGCTGCGGAGGGGGAAATATACGACTGGAGAGAGAAATGCAGGGAATGCCTTGGAACCGAGTTTTAAAAGTGTTTTTTCCCCCTGGATTCAATAAAAATGCAACGTAGGAAAATATAACTTTTTCGACATCACATTTTATTACAGAGCAGGTTTTTAAAGATGGGTCAATTGGTTTAAAAATGTTTTATAAAAAGGATGATAAATGTTGTCCTCGTTTTAGCTGCATCATTTTTTCGATTAATAATATAGGTTGATTGCCAAAAAAAGAAAAAACCATGTATGAACAATTTAAAAATCATCCCAAGGAAATTATTTCTTAAATTAAATTTTAAGAATAAGTTTAGAACCAAATGGACAACAAGAGGCATTAAAGAACTATTACAGTAGCAGCAAATTGTAAAATAGCGTATAATTACTAGGTATATTATATTACACATATAATATATTCTATTTCCTGCTATTTCAGATAAACTGCTTTTATGCTTTCTTCAAAAAGGAATGATCTAAAATAAATCTTTAAACGAGAAACTAATTTTACATATATTCTTTTTCGAAAATAAGAAAGCCAAAATAGTCAAAGTAATAATTGCATTGTTCTCTGCACAATATTCGAATTCTGCCGTATTTTCCACTCGAGGAAGAACATCAAATATTCATAACTGGAAAATATTAAAAGCTAAATTTTATATTGTGGGCGCATTTTCTAAAAACAAATAGTTTAAAACAAATCTTAAAATGATAAATCAATTTCATAATATTCTTTCACGAAAACAATAGAACTAAAAATATTTAGAGTAATTATTACATTGCCCTTTGCATGATTCTCAAATTCAGCCGTATTTCCATTCGACCAAGAATATCAAATATTTATAAATAAAAAATGTTAAAAACCACAATTTATTAAAAAAAAAAAAAAAAAAAAAAAGATTTCTCCCTGAAATTTATTAATTTAACATTTAAAAAGACTATACAAAAATTAAAAATTTTATTAAAATACAAAAATGTGCATTACAGAAATAATTTTAACTGCAACCATAAAGTTCATGATTAAATCTTCACATTTTTTTATTACGTGAGAAGGTATTAATTAGAATAGAAATATATAAGAGTAAATTTATATTAATGAAACGAACAAGTTAAAGGCCATACAAAAATTAAAAGTCATATTAAAATACAAAAATACACATTTAATTCATTCATGAAGAATATTAACTGCAACCGTAAAAGGTAGTTCATGATTAAATCTTCACTTTTTTTATCACATGGGAAGTTACCAATTAGAACAGAAATATATAACAGTAAATCTATCTTAATGAAACAAACACGTTAATAATTGTTTCTCAATTAAAGAGCGACATTAAAAACACATAACTGTTTAGAACTAGCAGCTAAACAAATATTTTTGATAAACTGAAGGGAAATTCGAACAAATAAGTTCTTTTTCCAATTCTTTTACCACTTTCCGCTGGAGTTATAATTAATGACTCTTTTCATCAGAGACACTGAGAGGGATAATTGAACGGTCGAAGCCAATCATTTATTTTGAAGGCTCTGCATAACTTAAACACGATAACCGAAACCTGTAATGGATTTTTAACGATTCTTTTAAGTCCGATGATAAGTCTGGGGCTTAAGTATATCCGCAGTTCAATTTTTATATCCAAATCGGTTTCGCAGTGCCACGTGCACCTCATTAACGTGACACTCGTAAGCTGAGAAATGAATGTTAAAGGAAAAAAAGCCGAGATCACGCAAGCTAATTTGAGGAATATAATTTCATAAAATTATGCTTTATTTGAAAGTTTCACCTCATCAATAAATGATAATATTTTTCGTGAAGAGACAAAAGAAAAAAAAAATATTTGCAAAGCTAAAAATACCCAATTGTGTGAATTTAATAAAAATGCAATCAATCACATTGCAAAAGTTCAAAGTATGATACCAAAGACCAAATCCAGTGTATTAGTTTTTGATTCACCAAAATAATAATAATGACTCATACTTTGATTCTTAAAATCTTGTTTGTTTGTTTGTTTCTTATGGCACTTGCCACCGACAAGCCCGCTGTTACGAAGACAGCGATTTAAGCCTGAGGGGGACGTCTCTTATTTTTTTATAGCAGCGCCAACTAGGGCCAAGAGTACGACTTTGCTACTCACGCATCACTCATTCGCTTGCACAACCCCTTTTTACAGGAGGGCACATTCACACATCTCACAGATAGAACAACAGAAGAACAACCATGCCCAAACCGGGACTCGAACCCAGGACGCCCAGATCACGGGGAAGACGCGCTACCCCTATGCCAGGACGCCGGCTCTTAAAATCTAAAAACTATTTTCCAAATAAATGAGATTTGTTAAATTTATTTGTATTTATCATTTATTTATATTTTAATTTTCGGTATTACTTTCTGATTTACATGTTTGCTTGCTCTCAGGAATAAATAAATCTTCTTGCAACTGAATAGCGTTTCAAATTGGTGATATTTACAGCCAAAACCGAAATTTCATCTCATTTTGCTTCGAGAGTTCAAATTTAGCAATATCGCTTGGGTGCCAAAACGAAACTGAATTGTTATATCAATTATTTATTTAGAAAGAAAATAACAGAATGTAATGCTATACATCCCCCATTCCTCATCTATTTATTTATTCAGAAGAAAAAAATGATTAGCCATTTTGATGATACTTACTGTTCTTAAAATCAATTGGATGAAACAACAATGAAAACAAAATAATAGTGTTATAGTGTTATTTGGCCTCTAAATTAAGATTATATATAGGCAATAGCATGGGCGAATAGAAGAGGAAACTTCTGAATATTTTAAACTTCCGATTTATTCCATCCCGGGAGGCATAATTTATGTACAAGAAGCGATGACGAAACTGACGTCCGTTCACAAACGATACAAGAGCAAAAGATCGCGAAAGAGGCCGAAATTCCCCCCCCCCCCTAGTGATTTTGTACTATTAGATTCTGAAAGGGATTTCTTTGACACGTGCCGGTTTAAGAAAGGAAATACAGGTATATTTTAAAAGAATTTACTAGGCATTATAGATTTTTATCCTTTCACTCGGGGCGTGAGAACCTGCTGATAAACGCAGTTTTACAGAGCTCATGTAGCATTAATTAATTAGAAAAGGTGGAATTGGTTGAGGAAATAAGAGAACATTTTAAGTTAATATGTGTTAAGAGATAAAAATTAGGAAAATAATTAGGATTTATATTAGATTAAAAATGTCATTACATATATATAGTTTCTAAGTTGCATTTTGTGAAATAATATTAATCTGATTTTAAGAAACATTTTTTATAAGTCACTTTTATAGCATCAGAAATAACAAATTCCTTCAGCATTAAATTTAAGATTTTTAGAGAAAATTAACATTTACGAATTCATGACTCAGCATAAATCAATTTACGGCTAAAAATAAACTCTCTCTTGTAAGAGAAAACTCGAAAGTGGTTTTATCCTGCGTGAAAGTTAAGCCTTTGCGTGTCCGGTTTCGAAACGAAAGTTATTTACTCAACGCGAAAAGTTATTAGAGGGGACGAACACTTCCTCCAACTCAAACAACGGGTAACAACACATCTGAGAGATATTCTTTGGGAAAAGGGAGATAAAAAAAGGGAAGAAAGAAAGATCCCGCTCCGATCTTCGAGGAGAGAGAGAGAATTTACTTTTAGTTAGAGCCTTGAGCAGGCGTTTATCGAGGACGCTTCATTTGCTCGCCACAGGAGATATCGACTCTCCCCCATGTAAGCAGCAGATGTCGAAAGTAATAAAAAGGGATGAAAAGGAACAGGACGAGGCACAAAGGTCTGCTGCTGGGAGGATTATCCAGGAGGTGGAAACTAATATGGACAAACATCAATGGTTAAAGCACAAAGTACTAGAAGAGTATAAACGTGGTTTATATATTCAGGGCTCTTAAGCAGCGATTTTCGATTAAAGGCAAACAGCGTGAAGTTAAGTGAATATGTTCGGGATGATGAAAAAATGGTCTAAAACAAAGATTTTCAAGTTTAGAAGTGTATCAAATATTTGTTGAAAATTTATAAGATAAATTTAAGAATATATTATCAAATTCTCAGAATTAAGAAATAAGCCGTATTTCTACTGAATCTTTAAATATTGGGGTTCTACTGATAAATGCCATGATTTTTCAATTTTTTTCAGCATTATAAAGTATTAAAATAACTGAAAAATAAATAGATTATTTAGTTTGTAGTTCACGAATTGTAAAACGCACTAAAAAAAAAAATCAGAATACCAAATCTGAATAAAAATATTCATTAAATTTAAATTTCTGATGCTTTTCGTTTGGAAATTTTAAAAAAACCTCGAATTTCAAAAAAATAATTTTTAAAGGTATAAAAATGGTATTAAAACGCACACTATGCAATTATAATACTGAATGCAATTTCTTAAAAAAAGAACGGGGAAACCAAAGAGCTGTAAAAATAGATCGATATTTCTATGCGAATTAATTTTTCAACATAGTCAACTAACTTAAGTGGAATGTAAGATTTTAAATTATATTTATAGAAATAAATTTTATCATAATTATACAGTTTGCAAAATAGAGTTGCGGCTTCAATACCGGAAGACTGCACATTCATGACTCGACTCTACAAAAAATCTGCAGTATAAGTTAATTCTGCATCCAGATTTTGAATGTGCCAGGGAAGAACAAGATAGCGTCCTCACCATCTGGTCATGGTTTAAAGTGAGAGACCCATTCAAAAAACAAACGCCGCGTAACGCATTAAAATTTATGGAATCATATCTATTACTCTATATTATGTTAAGAATACAAAGCTTACTGGAACACAGATATACATTATTTTAAATCACAAATTTTCTTCAATCATTAAATTACGCAAAAGAATTTTTTATTCCATGTAAAAAATGCAGTTTAAAAAAAATCAGAAGAATCGATACATAATAGGTAGTATTTCTAAACAAATGAAATAAATAAATAAATAAATGCACAACGGATTTTTACTTTTTTACTATTTTATATAAAAGATAATAATTTTAGAAAAATAAAAGTGTTTTAATTTAAATAATACTAGATTCGAAAATTCTTTTCCACTTTTAATAATAATTGATAACAGAAAAAAAAATAAGATTGAACACGAAATTTTACAAATGAATGGTAAAAGAAATAGTTGTGGAAGAATCGCTGCGAAATATATATATATATATATATATATATATATATATATATATATATATATATATATATATATATATATATATATATATATATATATATATATATATATATATATCGAAGCGAATATTACTAACGCAAGCAAAAATTTAGAACAAGATAAATTTTCGACTTTCTACGATTCATCCAATTGAAAAAATTTCTGCAATTCTCGAAATCGTAAAAGTGCTTCGATGCAATCAGGCACAGCAAAAGAACTTCTCTGTAAAACCCGTTTTTCATCCAGTTCAGAAGCTACACAGCGAAGCTAGCATAACAAGGAGAGAAGCTATTCGGCCTTGAAACGGCTCGGATAAAGTTGCAGTCGATTGGCTGACATTTTCTGATATATATAATTCTTCATATATATATAAAGAAGCAAACTATATATTAAAGAGAAAATTATTTTTAAATGTATACTTAGTTTTTAAGGTGTGCAAACCAAATAAAATATTTAGTACAGCGAAATAAAATAAGAAAACGATTTTATATTTCGAATAGGAAAAGAAATATTCTAGTTTTTTTTCTTTTTTTCTCCACGAATGAAGAAAATAACAGCCATTTCATTTTTAGATATATCGAAAAATACAGCATTTAATGATAAACAAGGCAATCCATGCATGTTTTAATATTTCATAAATTTAAAATACAAACAATTTAAAAATTATTTAAAATACAATCTCAGTAACAAATTATACTCACAAACGCATATCAGCAATGTTTCACAATTTGTAAAAACAATACAAACCGCGATTAATGCTGTATAACATTCTGTAACTCTCTCTCTAGTTAAACTATATATTTTATATTAGTGAAAACATATAGTTAATACATAGTTTATATTTTACATAGTTAATAAATAGTTTATATTTTGTACAATATAACTATATATTTTATATAAGAGATTCGTACAATATGTTAATTTATTGTGAAAAAAATCAATAATATAAAACAATGAAACATATTAGTGATTTGCACAATCTATTAACATATAAGTAACTGCACCCAACACACGATGTAAAGATATGCAATATATATTATTATATTATATATTACATAACATATTATTATATGCTAAGTTAAAAGGATAATAAAGCAAATGAAGAGCTCATAGGAATTATAAATGTGAATTAAAAATAGGCGGTGTTTTAATCCACCAAAGCCAGGTGATTTTTTAAAAAAACATTTTCTGTATAAAATCGCGGATGCTCGACCTTCATCGATGTTGATATCTAATGTTTACGAATTAGGTTAGTACCTTTGCAGTACTGCCATTATATATCGGGCAGGAAATGTTATCAAAAGAGATGCTGTAAAAAGAGATGCAAATTGTATGAATATTTCAGAAATATATCCATACGTATTATTGCTACAGAACAAAAGGAATAATATTTTTTTATTTAGTAATCAACAATTGGCAACAATGCGTTGATTCCATAATTAAAGGAAGTGCTTTTTTTGTGTGTGTATGTGTGAGTCTGCGATGCTTAGACAAAATTGTTGTGCTTACAGCCATGATATTTGACTCAAAAATAGTTATAATGAACGACTCGATGGATTTCGAAATTCAAATTTTAAAATTTAACATTGATTTCTTTATAGTGTTCCTACCGTTTTAGATGTTTCTTTTTTTTTTTTTTTCCTTCTAAATATTTGTCAGTGATATCGTTTCTAGTGGTTGTAGAAAATAAATCTGTGCATCACCCAAGTGAAAAAAAATAGTTATTTTAAAGAAATTTGTTCTGTCCCACTAATTTAATTTATCGAATTTTTACAAAAATTTTAAGAATTTAAATTAAGATTCATGCATCCATCTTTCTAATTCTGTAATCTTTTTTCCAACTGTTGGAAGTAAGTAAACGAACATTTCTAATTTAAAAAATAAAACAATCAAAATAATTTTTCATTGACTTTTAGTTAATTGTTTTTCAAATGTGCTCAAATAATTTTTTTTTCTGGTCCACCGCTAAGTTGATTTTGCGAATAGTCAAACTGAAAAATCGTGAAGATGATTTTCATATAATTTAAATTTTAATATCATCGTTTTCTTTTTTTTTTCTTCCTTTTTTTTAGAGCTTTGTTATTTTCAGTCATTTATTTCGATTTTTATCGTCTGCACTTCACGAAACGATATCATTATCCTCAACAGAAAAAAAAAAAAAAAATCATCACCTTTATTATTATTTTTTCTTTACTTTGCCATGTAACATTTCATGATATTGCGGACTTTTATTTCGCAGACATTCATCATATAGCGAGTTTTGCAAGTTTTAAATATTTGAAAAAAACAAAAACTGACGACTTTTAAAAATGAGATTAAGGATAATAAAGTTTCCATTAAGCTAAAAACCACAATAAAAACAGGATTAGAAAAGCGATTATTTTGGCTGTAAGTCCGTTTAAAAGCAGTTGACACTATAAAAAAAAGCAAATTTTAAACCGATTAAAGAGAAGAAAATAGAAAACACCACATAAAAAAAGATAGTAGTAGAGCAATTTCTCTCAAATCTGTAACCTGATTTGGAATCTCCAAAGTGAATGACAGAATGTCAGAGTGTCGCGTTGCGTCAGAACATGTACGACTATGACGGTGCTGAGTGTTTTAAAAGCCTCTGCAGTATATTTATTGGTTTACTTAAGAGGGCATTAGCCCGAATCGAGAAAAGCCATAGATTTTACGTAATTCTTCTACGGCTGAAATAAGTCGCTTTAAAACGAGCTTGTTTTCGGGGATTCTGTAAGAATTTATTGAATTTACAAGTGTCTTTTAAGTAAACATTTAACCGTTTTAGCAATCGGGGAGGGAAGTATGTTTTGAATTCTGGGAAGGAGGAATTTCTGGAAAATATTTGTTTTGTAATCTGAAATGTTTTTTTAAAACGAATTTACCGAACTATGTTATCTTAAATTGCTCAACTATGCACAGTAGGGATGATTAAAAATAAACAAAATAAAGAAAGCATTATCCATCGAAAAAAAATGAAAACAAAAATGTTTATATAAGAGAATTTTTCTCAAATTTCAATTATTGTTGTAAAAGCGTATGGGTGCTAATATTCGGGGGGGGGGGGAGTCGAAGTTAAAATATAAAATTAAAATAAGTTCTAGAATATGACAATTTCTCTTGCCTCAAAATTTATTAAGTAAATACTAAAATTATTGAGTTGAAATTTTCACGTATTTTGATTTTTCATAAATCGTTATCAGAACGATCAATAATTTATACTTTAAATGATTTATATTTAACTGAAACTAAACATTAAGCACATTTTGACAATATTTCTTTAAATCTATTTAATATTTAAGGAGGAAATTATGAGATCAGTCTTATTTATAGGATATCCCCTAAATATAAATAAACTTGATAATTGGAAAAAAATCAATTATTTATTTTTTTCAGTTTTAAAAAGTTTAGTTAACTTAAACTTTTAGTCAAGAATATTTAAGCCAATGTAATTGTCAGCATTTTTTGTGCAAGGCAAACTGAAATCAAAACAAAAATTAAAGCTGAAATTTTTATTAAAAAAATGAGAGCATGAAAAAAAAAGGACAATTAACTTTTTTTAAATTAAAATTATATCTGAATCTTTTATTTATTTTAAAGTCGATAATCTATTTTTTTTTCAAACTAGAACTCAAAGAACATAAAACAACAGCAAAAAGAAGATGTAATTATTTTACTACATATTATATATATATATATATATATATATATATATATATATATATATATATATATATATATATATATATATATATATTCATTAGCAAGATTAAGAGAAAAATTGCATCATCATAAAAAAGATTATAAGAATTAAAATAATACGAATAGATATGCAATATTTGACAAAATAATATTAAAATTATTAATGTAAAAATATTATTTAATAAAAATAATAAATAATGTTAAAATAATATTAATTATTTGAAAACTAATATTAAATTTCTTAATACAATAAATGAAATAAAATTACTAGCATAAAAATTAATACGCCTAACCATATCCACATATCTCTGTTATTTCTAATCCAATTTTATCAAGCATAGAACTAAGGTGGTATGAACTCAAACGAATGTCATAAAGGAGGAGGGGGGGGGAGTTGTGGGCTTTTATTTTATCTTTCCGTCATACGCACAAAATAATCTATAATTCTCACAGCATTTCGTTCCAGTGAATGGAAATCAATATCCTACAAACAGAGATTATTAAAAAAATAATCAACAGCGGCAGGCAGGAGCGTCCTCCGGCAGAACAATGGTCAAGGCCATGCTTGCAGCGGCTTCCTGAAGTGCCAGATAATAAACACGGCAAGCGGGGATGAGAAGGTGCAAACACAGAAATGGAAGGAGCACGTGACGGGCACGAGGAAAATGGACGACACACACACGGTCTTAAGGGAGAGAGACATCAACAATTATTTACGCAGGCTTCTCACATCAAGCGGACGTCATTTACGGCCTTCCTTGCACAGCGTTGGACGCTGGGAAAGAATATCAAATTATGCTCAGAATATATTTTAAGTATGCTTTTTGATATTGTATTCTACATTTTAGAGATAATATACACTTTTAGTCCTTGAAAAAGATAAATTTTGAATTCTATCAGATTGAAAATACGAAGAGCATTTTTTTTTTTGCGGAGGGGCAGTACCACTCCATTTCCTCATCTTGAATTGGATGTACTTATGCAAACTTGGCAATAATTTATGAATTTCGGACTCTGTAAATTACATTCAAACGAGCAGTCTTCTGTGTACACATCAATGCAATAATTTATCAATTTTAGACTCTATTAATGGTACCCAAACGAGTAGTCTCCTGGGTAAAACTCAATGCAATAATTTATCAATTTTAGACTCTACAAATTGCACCCAAACGAATAGTGTTCTGTGTAAATGCAATAATTTATCAATTTTAGATTCTACAAATAGCATCCAAACGAGTAGTGCTCTGTGTAAAACTCAATGCAATAATTTATGAATTCTGGACCCTACAAATCGCATCCAAACGAGTAGTGTTCTGCATAATACTGAATACAATAATCTATGAATTTTGGTGTCTACTAATAGCACTCAACCGTGAAGTCTTCTGTGTAAAACTGAATGCTTTTCTACAGCACATCAAACTACTTAACGATGCTATAATTAGTTTTGGAACACCACGCTGCTGCGAGTTTGCGAAAACAACTATATTTCAAAAGGTGCATTTTGGATTTGCTCCTCGATTACATAACAGCATCCAAACATTACTTATGCAATAATTATTTATTTCTACCACTTCCAAAATAAAAGTGATGGCATTAATCCATTTTAAGCCTATTTTTTTCGGAATAAAATTAGCAAGTATTATGAATAATTGTATGCGTCAATATATAAAACATCTATCGATTTATTTATTAAAACAAAAGTCGACTTTAATTGTACCAAGTGACATAAGAAAAAAGCTTGAAAAATGATCAAGTTAATATGAAACACTGTTGATATTTAATTAATGCGAATAAGATTATTAAGACTTTCACCACATTCCACTTACAGATTAGAATAATTTTAATGGTGATTGGTATAATCAATATTAAGATCTAATAAATTGGTCTCCAGAAGCAGCTAGTAAAAGAAACGAATTTAAAGTATGTTAGGCAATAATTATTTATTATGTGAAATCCTATACTTTAAATCAAAAAACTTTTCTAAACCTCCTGAAGGCACGCGGAAATACTAAGTGATTGGAACGCCGCGACAGCATACGAGGAAACTATATTTTAATCTTAACATTCATTCATCACCACGCACGGTACAACCCCAACCCGTAGGATGCAGTCTCGTCATCGGAAAGGGTTAGAGGACCCTGCAACATTTCTGTATCTACCAGGATGGTGAGAACCAACCATAAAATCAGAAGCTTTTTATCCCTTTTATAAGAGGTGCCCTTCCGGGGAGGACATACTTAAAAGTAAATAAAATAAGTTAAAAGTCTATATTGAGTTTACAGTTATAATTAGTTTTACAGAGAAATTTGAATTTTGACGTTGTATTTTACACAACGTTTCTTTACACTATCGATAATTAACTTAAAAATGGAAACATAGCATACCATTTCTCCGCCTTTGGCTGGAAAATTTAATCAACTCGATAAACACACGAGAAAAGCTTGCTCGACAAAATGAGCCGACTAGATAATAAAATTAGGGCACTTGAATTTCGTTTTGTAGTTGCAGAAGCCTCGTTGAAGCGTTCGGTATCTCGTTGACGTCACCAGAGGAGGAAGGAAGTGGATGAATTTCATGTCGGAACAGACAGTGAACCGCAATGGGCGGGAACATGCACTGTCTTTTCCGGAAACGGAGTGCGGAAAAAGAGCGACGCGCAAGTAAAGAAATGCTGAGGAGACCAGTAGGGAAGACAGAATTATTTAATTTCTCTGAGGGAATTCCTTCAAATGTAAAAATAGAGAGAACGAGGAAATTCTTTCATATGCAGATGCAGAAAGCAGTTCTGAGAGGAATCTGAACGTTAAAAAGCTTGTTTCGCACATTAACCCTTTAATTAATTTGCTTTTTTCGCAACCTAATTAGAATACATTTTCTATTTCAGGATTGTACTGTCTTATTGGTTCAATTGCGAATCCAGAGACTGCTTGATATGTATATAACTTTTTTTTTGACATATTCTAGACTCATAGGAGGTTCAATGTCAGCTCTGAGAAGCGAAAAGTCGATGCCTGTATGACACTCGGACAGGACGATTAAGAAGTTAAAAAGATTAATTCAAGAATAGGTTGATGTAAATAATTCTGCAAATTTGATGCATATTTCATCGATATATCTTACATTATTTGATTGTTTTAGAGCAAATAGCACTCATTTTTAATGAAGAGATATATAAGGGCATTTTTAAATGACAAACATGTAATAAATTAGCAGATATGTCCACCATAGCCAGGAACTTGTGTACACGTGATCTACAAAGTCTCCGATCTTAGGTAAATGTGTTTATATCAATTAAATTTAGTCAGGCTGTTGAGTATTTCCATACTATTTACACCGTTTATTTTAAAGCATATATATCTTAATCTCAATAATTTAACCAGCTAGCCTCAATAATATAAAATATTGAGGCTAGTTGGGGTTGGCGATCGGCATTTATTTGCAAATAAAAAACTTAAATTTAATAAAAAAAGTTACATCATAAGCCGAGAATTTTTATTTAAGGAAAATAAAATACAATATTAAATTGAGTCAAAAGAGAAAATATCGAATTACGAATGCTTTTCTTCTAAGAGATACAAAATTAGATTAAGAGATACAATAGATCTAATTACAAATAAATCGAATAACATCGTTTTTACACAAATCAGCATTTATTCTATTTTACAATATCAGGTGAGTAGCTGGTGCCTGTTCGACTGATACGGTGAGAGTAAAATCTGTGCATGCTTTCTTGCAGGAACGGGTGGGATTTACACGTGGCGGCTTCTATCTTTCTAAGTGAAAGTGGTAGAGGGTGGGAGAAGAAGAAAAGGAAATAAAGTGAAAAAGGTAGAGTTGGAAAGCAGCCAGAGCTTAAAATAGTAGATGAATACTCGTGGCCTTTTCTTCTCGGGTCTTGAATGGGGGCCGATATTGATTGGCCGCGCACGTGATTGTTATGGAGAAGCCATTAGTCCCCCCTCCCTCTTGGGGGTGCAGGAGGAAATTATCCGTGAGGATCTTCGTGAAATGAAGGCGATAGATATTCAGGCAGTGATATCTGACTGGGATTCCGAAGAAATACTGTCTGTGGATTAGTCTCCGAAGAAATGAGAGAGAAGAGCCGAAATCAATTCCCATTCGAGCATTTAAGGTTATTTTTGTAACGACAAGAATAATCCGGAATTTACTGCTCGGCGACGATTTCCAGACAAATTATCTAGATAAGGATTTACTTCTATATTAAATGTCTAAGACTCGGTAATAAAATGATTCGTTTTCTTGAACTTTTGATTATTACTCCGGTTTTACATTTATGGTGGCTTTTTAAATTTAAGAAAAAAAAAATGTAAAATATTAGGACACTATTATTTCATTTAAAAAAAAAAACATGAAGATATCAGGTTCGCTGTAAGATATAAAATTTCAAACAGAATGGAAATTCGGCCAGTTTCTATCAGAAATGAATCAAGGTATTCAAACTCTTCTCTCTTTATCATATTTATATTCATCTGAAAAAAATACTATTATTAAGGAAATCTTGCAATAACAGATATAAATAAAATAAAAAGAATAAAAGATATTTTGCAACTCATTTTGCATTAATTTAGTCAGAAACATGCAAATAACAGTTTTTTTTTTTTATTTCAGTGATTTTTAATAATTTGTCAAATGTTATATATACGTCGAATTATGATATTTTTCAGCTAAAGCAAACATTTATACAACATAATGTGACACATAAATATCAAGAAATCCCTACAAATAGTTCGCGATTTCATTTTTTTTTTGTAATGTCTGTACAGTTTATTTTTTATTTTCGAAACAAAAAGTATCAACTAAATAAACATTACTTAAATCAATAAAGAGAGTGAAAACTATAAGCTATTTTTTAAATGAATACCTCTCTACCAAGTAATTTGATATTTTTAACTCAAGTATTCTAAAATTCGTTAATTAAAAAAAAAAAAACATCAGGAACAAATAAGATGAAATAACAAAAACTAAAAAAGCTTAATTTTACAAAAAGGTATAAAAATATAACAGAACACATAACATTCATCTTAAGTTTGCCATATGCTGTTTTATATTATATTATATTATATTATTATTATTATTATTATTATTATATATATATATATATATATATATATATATATAGGCAAAAGGCAACAGTAGAATCGTTAATTTATAATTTCTTTCCTTTAAGACGCATTATGGTTAGTTGAATAAAATGATGAAATTTACCTATGTCGCAATAAGCTAGTTACAACAAATAAATAATACGAGACAAGGGATGGAGGAATAAAGTCTTAAAAAGATGATTTCGCGATAAACTGCAGTTATCTAGAAGTACTTACCTACTTACATGATATCAAGAACAGATAAATTTATTAGGAAATAATAAAAGAAGTTGGGAATTTTATGGACGGAATGAAAACAAAGTTATGGAAAAACATTTTTCGGCATTTTACAGTACAATTTTAAAATATTTTTCAACTATACTAACATTCTCGCTCGAAAATTTATAGCTATAATGTCTCATAACATTGCAACATTAATATTATTATTGAGCCCAAAATACAAAAATCAAAATTTTAATAATTCAAAAATAGGAAATTTTAAACATAGCAGAAGAAAATGCAATATAGAAAGAAACAGAAAAGAAAAGTTTTAAAAACACCGCATGTCTGATAAAACTAGGGAAACTTAAAACTAAGATAACAATCTGATATAGTTTGATTCATGTTTCTAAGAAAATAAACATACAAGCATCATTAAAAAATGCCAAATTTTCAGAAAAATCTAAGCTTATTTCATATTTGATTTCGGTAATTTAGGCATATATTTAAGAAATTCAACGCAGCAAAAAAAAATAAATGTATAAAATGGTGAAAGAGTATATTCTGAGAGGAATAATCAACGATTTATTTGCAAGCCTAAGAAATATTTATAATGCAATAAATCCTTAAAAAATCATTTTTTTTGGAATGTAATATTCTGCAAATTTAAAAATAAAGATGTATTTATAAAATGTAATATTTATATATAAAATTTCGAATATTAAATTCATTAATGGAATGTTTTATTATACATGAAATCATAGATTTAGTTAAGCTGATTTTATATCATATCATATATTTCGGTTAAATATTTCTCAAACTACTCATTTCTAAAAAGAGAAAAAAAAATGTCTTAATATATAAAATGCTCTATTTTAAAATTTTATATTCTTAATTTAATTTAATTTATAATCTATATTGTGTGCGAGAGAAATGAAAAAAAAATTAATATTTCTACATCTCATTCAATGATATCTTCATTATCATTATCAAAAAAGAAATGAAAAATTTGCTTTTATATTTATTGCAAGTACGGAAAATACGCTAAACAATGAATTTTCATATAATTTTTTTTTTTTTTTTTTTTTTTTTTATAATACTTCAGAAAAATACAGTTTGGAAACTAAAGAAAATCAATTGAAAGTCAAGAAGAATGAAATCCTTCTTAACTCAAGGAAACTATAGGAGGTTCAAATAAAACTCTCTTATTTATTTGCACATAAAACACACACAAAAGAAGTCACGATAAATGAAAGGTCATGCAATGGTTATAAAACAGACAATAGGTGATGATTTTTACTTAGTTACGTGTATAAACAATTTATGCACGTTTTTCGCAGATGATAAAAACGATTCTTTTTCTAACTGCATTCATAAAATCGCATCGAAGTAAAGCAATTTGCTTTATTTCATAATGAGTGAATATTTATAAAAAGCTAATAATTTTACAATTTATATACTCAAACTTCTCTATACTTTTAGCAGTTAAAAAAAAAAAAAAGACAAAAACCCTTCAAACATGCAATTTTATCAGAAGTTTTAATATATAGTAAAAATATTAAACTAAGAAAATAATTCTAAAATGCTTATATTGTAGTCATTATTTCCAAATAAAATATCCTTTATATACATTTAAAAAAATCAAACTAGCTTTCATTCGATTTATCAGAGAGGAAAAATAGTTTTAAGTTATAATCTAAGAACTTCTGATAAAATTGATTTAAATAATACTAATCCTCTATTAATTATTATTATTAAACAGAATTAAATAATAATATAATCCATAAATATTTAGTTTTATAAAACAAGCATTTTGGTTTACTTGCAATATATTTTTCGTCTTTAAATTATGAATATGAATATTAAAAAAAAAAAAAAACAGAATTACATTTCAGTAACTGAGTATAATAGCCCAATAGGGTTAATAAATAAAAAAATTTTTCTTACAAAACTCCATCGGCAAAATGATGCCAAAAAATTATATCACTTTCGATACTACAAGTGATAATTTTAATTTAAATTATATATATAAATGAAGGAAAATAAAAATTGGAATAATGTTTATTATAAAATAAATTTTTGCTTTTAAGCATCGCGGAAAAAAACATTTTAGTTTGTAAAAATTCTAATTAAGAAAAACAACATGAAAAATATTTAAACAATCACACATTATTAATTATAAATTAATTTTTGCTTTTAGGCATCAGGAAAAATACATATGATTGTACAATATACTATGGAGTTTAAAATTTAAAATATAAAAGGCGGTGAAAAAAGTTTATTTACTAGCTAGATAACGGCGGTTATTGATTCTAGCGATTTTATTTTGAAAACAAGAGACCGATTACAAACAAGAACCCACTCACCTGGTGAGGCGGTTGTTCCACGAGGGGTTCACCGGTGGGAGGAGTCGAGAGCAAAAAAGGAAAAAAGGAGAAAACCCGGTGCCAAGGAAGAGCACAGCACCACCATTCAAGAACTGTTGTGTGCAAGGCAACTGCAGTTCCAACTTCCCAAACGCAGCGCACACTTTCAACTTCTCGCTCTCCGTCGGCTCAATCGATGTGGCCAGATTCCGAAGTACGGGTAGGACAGGGGCATCATGGGAAGAGAACCTTTCGCCCGAGAGATCGCTTTTCTTGGGCACACACACGAAATATCTTCGGGATAACAACTCACGCGAATTTTAAATTAAAAACCGGGAAAAGGTGGGAATTACTACTCGGGCAAAATACCGTCTGATCATTTCGATTTGAACCAACATCGGCGCGTTTGACGGAACAAACCAGGAAGAAATGCTGCGATCGGCTATCCATTTAATTCCACACCAGTTAGGGATACGATCGCTTTAAACCCTTTCCCACATGCTTTGGGAGTCGCATTATAGGCTCGTTAAAGATGAAACGAGTTTATTTTTTTTCTCAGCCCTTTTTTACGCGTTTTTTGTAAATACATTTATCGAAAGGGGGAAAAAAACACAAATACAAGATGCCTTTTTAATAGTGAGTTCTAAAAGGAAAGAAGCCCGATAGAATTAAAGCAGACTGTTTTTCTCATAAAAAAATTACTAGGCATAGATATAAAAAAAAAGTTAAATTTGCATATAAACTGTTGTTAGTTCAGCACGTTTTAAATCAGAATTAGCATTTTTTAGCTGACTGTATAGGAGAAAAAAAAGAAAAGAAAAGGAAAAAAAAAAAAAAAAAAAAAAAAAAACTAATTATTATTAAATATTTCTTTATTATTTAATTTTTATGAAAGAAATAATTTTTAGAAAGACCAAACATTTTTTTCTTTTCTATTAATGACATCACATTATCCATCCTTCGTTTTATCAAACAAATTTTAGTTTTCAATTTAAAGTAAGGTATGTCTTAAAAACGTGGAAGCACAACTGGTATTCTGGGGAAGGATGATAAAAAAAAAAAAAAAATGCAATTTTTTATGAGAACGTTTCGATTTTACAAAATGAAAAATATAAATATACTTGTGCATGCAGGTTCCCCAAATGAGATCCGAATATATGTTCTTTGCATCAAAAAGTAAAAATTATCATCATATCTCTCTTTCAAATTAAATTAAAATCTTAAATCTATAATTTTAAATTTTGATTTTCATCACTGTAAGCATTTTCTTTTATTGAAAAACCTTTAATTTTCTAATTTATACCAAGAATATTAAATTTCAATACACCTCATAACCAATTAATCATATGCCATTTAAAACCAACTGAACTAGTCAATATGTCAATGCACTATTACCGACATTAAGACAAGAACTGACCCGTCAAATAGGTAGCACCACATTTCTGACACCTTTGTCTATGAAATAATTTTTTTGGACACCAAATTTTGAATGAGGAAGTGTGAATTAGCCGTTACTGCAGATATGAAATAGCATGTGAAATAATAGTTGAAACAGAAAATATAAAATTCACCTAAGTACAAAGAAAAAAAAAAAAGATAGCATTTTTATCGTTTCAAAAATTTATTTTTGAAAGTATGATATTGCTTTACAATCCAGTTTCGGCTGTGCAGCTGCAGAGCTCCTTTCCTCCAACTGTTTTAGGCACATTAAAACATCCACAAACATTAGGCAGTTTTGTAACTTAATAAAACCAATGAACAATTTAATTCACTTTCCTTTCTAAAATTCCCACTATTCAGGAGAAACAGAAGGGAAAATATCATGCCACTCATTAGCAGAAAAAGAAAACTTGTTAAGTACTGTTTTCTGCATCAGTGTTGTTTTTCACTGTTCATATCACTGTTCGGCGTGCGCAGTAATAAAGTGTATTCACTGCAAATACACAATTTTTGAAGTGAAGAAGATGCTATAGATTATAAAGTACTAAATATATTAGGAAAACGGTTTTAAACAATTTCGAGCAATTATATTATTTTTTTAAAGATATATTTACTTATAAATAAAGATGAATCAAAATATTGTACTATAACTTCTTCTAGTGAGTAAATACGAAAATAATATTCCTATTGTATATGCACTTTATGCTTACACTTCCATGACTTTTTTAAATATTACTCAACAGCAGTTTTATAAACTAGAGTCAAGACTGCAGAAAAAAAATTACAATGAATTAAAAAATAATAATTGTTTGTTACTATTTCCTTGTTAAGTTTGAGCAATATGAAGTCAAAAATTTAACTATTATTTCTTATTAATTACCAATTAAATTATTCAAGATTCATTTAGAAAATAAAACCATTATGTCTTAATACATCATTACACAATATAGAATAAGTCACAAATCAACCTCCGCTGCTACCATATAGATGTTGCCAGTTTTAGAAACTGATTCAAAATTACCTACGTCCCACCTGTAAAGCTGCTGCCGTTTTTCGAGTACAATCATAGATTTTTTTTCCATTTAAAAAACAATTAGATTTAATGTGCAAGTCAATTTACTAAATTATCACTGGAATCCTCGCCATAATTCTTGAACACGATAATTAAAAATATACAATTCTAAGAAGGTATAGAAAGTTCCAAAGCAAAAGGCATGAACCCGTGACGTACCATGCTACACAACAAACACGGATGATCTACTAACACACAAAGAGGAATGAAAAAATAACGTTTTTTTGAAAGGGTTTTTTTATATGCTTTTATCCAAAGAAACACTTGTGGTGAGGATCTGTTTTGGAACAAACTGTTGCTCGGGAATAGAGCTTTGGCATTGAGCCACAGGCAAACCGGCACAATCTTTGGCATGCACCCGAATTTTCAAATATGACTTCCAGCTTTGTTTTTCTTGGCACGTCGTCGAAACACAGAGAAATGACCTGCTGCTTCTTCGCCAACCAAAATAAGAGAGTGTAAGGTTACGGCACGTGTTAACGGGATTCCGATTAAAATTCCCCAAACGACGATTAAACGTTTTCATCTTTATTATGGTCACATCGCAACATCTGATGCACTAGACCGTAAAAGAATAAACAAATGTAGAAATCATTGCCTTTCGCACAGTAAAAGCTGTAAAAGACAATGGCACTACATTACAGTAGGGGAAAAAAATTATGCAATTCTAAAATATACGCCGGTTATTTTAGAATATATTTGTAAGGAAGCTGAAATGTTAAAAATGGAACATACTGAGTGCTATTCGTGATTAATTGTTTAAATTTATCGTTTGCACTTGGCAACGCCGAAGAATTTGTTGAATGTTTTAGAATGTTATATCTAACGGAGTTTTATTTTTGGCACGGTGATATTTAAATATAATAGTTTTGATTTTTGCTAGCTAGTCAATTAGTTATGCCAGTTAAAACTTCAAAAATTTAAAGGGGGAAATTTTTGTATTAAATTCACATCACAAAGAGTTATGGATAAAAAAAAAAAAAAATAGAAATAGAGCTTCAGAAACAATATGGTTCGAAAACTATAAATATGAGCATTTTTATAGATATATAGGTAAAGTCTTTTTAAATCACCTACCGTTATTTATAGAACTATTCACTAAAAAATTCTTGAATTCAGAAAAGTGAAAACTGGTAGAAACCAGATAGAATATCATTTTCAAGGCACACAGAATTAGATAACGGGTAAAAGATGCCACGGTGTTCTTTTTTATTTTTCTCTACACCATTCAACACTGATTTATTGCACATATAATACTTGTTTCGGTGATAAAATCTACAGAACAAAAAGCACCATAAAGTCCTAACCATTTTTTGAATTCGAGTTGGATTTTATATTGATATGAAAATATTATACTACTATATCAACATTAAATATTATTAGAAACAATATACTTTTTAAACAAAAAAATAATGAAAAAATTTTTATTATGTAGAATTCAGAAATGGTAAATAAGATTTAGTTTAGCAAATAAATTTAAATTATTTTTTGAACATATAAAATAAGCACATTGTAAGTTTTGACAATTCATCAGAAATGAATATTATAACCTAATTAATAAAAAAAAATTTATCTGAAAATATCTTTCTGTTTTTCAGACTATTGACTAAGCCACGAATTACAATCCAGTTTTACTTTATATATATATATATACTAGCCGCCTTTGGCGACCAGCCGGTTCGCCAATCTTAATGTTCGTTAAAATTTTAATAATTAAATATTTTATGCAATTTCTACTTTAATAGCTTCTTCATCAAAATATTTTAAAACTTCAAATTTTGATTATCATATAAATCATTCATAATATTATAAAGGCCTTCAATCATAACGTAATATGTATCTCTCTCATTTTCTGTTAGCACCCGTAGAATTTATGCTTTAAATTAAAGTGGAAAGAATTTATCTTCAATTAATATAATAATATTTTTTACTGAAACAAAGCATTTTTTTTTTATAATCTGATTACTGAAAATAGAGTCACTCAGCGTTTAAACTTTATGGGCACCAAAAAATATATCTTTTTAAATTTATGTAATATCTCAAGAGTTGGTCAACAAAATTTTCTTAGATTCATTATGAGCAGATCGATTAATTAACAATGTTTAAATTTAAATGCATCAAACACTAAGAAAATAAAACGAATCGTTTAAAATAAACGGTTGAAAACGGTAGAATTTATGCTTTAAATTAAAGTGGAAAGAATTTATCTTCAATTAATATAATAATATTTTTTACTGAAACAAAGCATTTTTTTATAATCTGATTACTGAAAATAGAGTCACTCAGCGTTTAAACTTTATGGGCACTAAATAATATCTTTTTTAATTTATGTAATATCTCAAGAGTTGGTCATCAAAATTTTCTTAGATTCATTATGAGCAGATCGATTAATTAACAATGTTTAAATTTAAATGCATAAAACACTAAGAAAATAAAACGAATCGTTTAAAATAAACGGTTGAAAACAGGTTTTAAAAAAACTACTTAAAAAACGATGTACTTAAAACTATAAGCATATACAAAAAATATATAACTAACATAAATACAATTTACTTACAAACAAAAGCATGCAACTAACCCAAAAATAATTTAAATCATCCATTGATAACGTTGCCATGGCAACAATCAGAACAGAATGCGCATGCGTGAATTTTCTTCGCCGGTTACGTAACGCAAATACGTGATTTTTTCTACGCCAGTTGGGGTAACGCTATGCGGATTAGAAATTTTTAATTTCCTTTATTCTGTTTTATTTTAATTCAAAAGTACTTCAGAATGAATCTGAAAGATTGATTCATTAACAATGTTTAATTTTAAATGCATCAAACATTAAGAAAATAAACAGAACCGATTGAAATAATCCGCCGAAAAATTTTAACCCTAGCCTCATTACTGTTGGGAGAAAAAAAAAACTGAAGCCTTTCTCGTTTGGCGCTGGGGAGAATGGAAGATTTTTTTGGCGGAAAAGTTGGCGGTGGGGAAAATGGAAGATTTTTTTGGCGGGAAAGTCAGTTTTTAATTAATAATTAAAATTCTAATTAAAAATTTGAAAAAAGAAACCCCAGGTGCACATTCCTAACCTCCAAGGTATACATGTACCAAATTTGGTAGCTGTATGTCAAACGGTCTGGCCTGTAGAGCGCCAACACACACACACACACACACACACACACATTGAGCTTTATTATAAGTATATATATATATATATATATATATATATATATATATATATATATATATATAAAGAAAAATAGATATTTTACCTAAAGAAAAATTCAGCAGATATTTCGATATAAGCGAATGGCGACTTAGACATCTAAATTTACTGCAAAAACTTTTCAATTATTTCATTCATGACTATTATGAGCCGGAAAGAATTTTTAGGAACTTGTAATGACCAAAATACTTCTCACAGTCACGACTATATCTTCAGAATGAGTCAAAAATTTATGTACACTTCGAATATCTACAACATACAGAATTGATAACAAATATTGAAGTTTCATAATTCATGCACATGTAAATTTTTGTTATAACTCAAAAATGTTCAAAATGTTTGACTGTCATTCTTCAAGCAGTGCGGAAGACGGTAATTGATGAAATGTAACCGATCTTAAGCATTTTCCTTGGCATTTGATTTTAATAATTGTTCTTAATTCACCGATAGCAGTTAGTTTTGAACTAGAAATTTTATGTTCTAGGGCCTATACTTAAAATACAGCAATGAGATTTGGTGAATGTATTGAAAATTCAATATTTTTTTTTCTCCGCATTTGCCAGAATTTACTGAGGTGCGCTTTCAGTTAATTTTTGTATTAGCTAGAAATAAAGAAATTTGATATAATATGTAAAATTATTAAAAGTGAGTCAACAGTTTTAGGATATTTCGTATACAAATTAGACAATATTTTAATATAATAAAGAAATTTCCAACAGTTATTTGGCAGATTTAATTAAAAGTTATTAATTAAATCTTCTAAAAAATTTTTCGAACCAACACCAGTATTTAAAGAGGGTGGAGGGGAGGAATGAACTTGCTATTAAGATCTTTATTGGCTACAAATTACAACACGGCTTAAGGTGTCAAAAGAAGTCATGTTTCGGAAGTGATTTTCATAACAGAAAGCAGCGGTACTGGTAGGGTGAGGCACGCTATCGACATTTGATAATTAAGTTCTGAACCTAGTCATATGATCAAACGAATCCATTTTTTTATTAGGGATGTATAAAAATGTTCTGTATGAGATAATGCATTAAAAAGATTCCTTTTCGGTTCAGATAATAGGCATCAAAAATGTAAGTTGAAGAAATGCTATTCCAAGAATTATTTTTTTTGAACCTAGCGAGTTATAAAAATGTTGCATAGGAGATAATACATTTAAAAAAAAATTCCTCTTTGCTTCCGATTTGGATGGCAATAGACATCACAACTTTAAGTTGAAGGATTGCTATTCCAAGAATTACATTTTTTTTTTTTTTACTTAGATATTTATACAAATGTAATATATGAGATATTGCCTTAAAAAATCCCTCCCCCCTTTGCTTTAAATTTGAGAAGTAATAGGTGTAACAACTATTAGTTGAAGGAATGCTTTTCCAAGAATTACTCTACTGCGTCTGTAATAGTATCTTTGATGGTATATGAAAATGTCTATGTTTATGGTATCTCTGAAAACCACAGGACGGTATGTTACTGAACAGTAAAAAAATTTGAAAAACAGGATGCAGGCAAACTTATTCTCAACATTTTCTGGTCATGGTTTAAAACATAGTAAGCACCACGCTTGTAGGCTGCAAGATCTTTATTCTGATTACTAATCTGCTATATCCGTAAATCTCTAGAAGTCAAGGGACATTGTGTTGCTATAATGTTAAAATTTAAGTAAGATATAGGCATATTAATCTTTCTCGTCATTTGACTATGGATCATAACACAGTACTTTGAATGTACTGCATGTAGATTCAAACAGAGATGTTTATTAAACAGACCAAAGAAAATGCAAAAGAAAAACGTAGCAATCAAAACGAATGTAATTGTCACTCGGGGCAAAAAAGTCGCAAGGAAAGATTACTTCACTGAAACTTCCGAAACTTTTCAATGAAACTTAACAACATCTAATGTTATTTGAAAAAAAGAAAGCCCATAAGACAAAAATTGGAGGAATACTTTATAGAATGTCGCATTCTAAGCATACAAAATTTTCGGTTCTTACTAGCAAGATGCATCACAATTCTCCACCCCACCCCCCAAAATATAAAGAATGCCATATTTAACTTTACCATTCTTCTTTTAAAGTGCGGTCTGTTATTCAATTTTTGGAAGATGGGTTACTTAACCCTAACCTTACGTGCCGTGGAAATAGAATCCACAGGCTGTAGAGAGGGATAGGGGAGAAGGGGACAAGAGATGATAACAACAACAGCAGCAACAAAAAAAAGTATAAGGCGATTGTCTCGGAGACATCTATCTCCGTGCCCCGAAATATATCGAGCAATATTTATTCAGCACATTAAGGCTTAAAAAGCTTCAGTGGAAAAAAAAAAGGGGAAGAAAGGTTCCGAGATGAAAAGACTGAGAGCGCCATCGAAACTTTATCCCCCCGAAAAATCCAGTCGCCTGGAGGAAGACAAATTTTATTTCTCTCGGAGCCTCTTTTTCTTTATTATTATTATTCCACATCCCCCCCCCCCCTTTCCCAAAATCAATAGCAGTGTATGTGTCAAAACCTGCCCGGGAAGAAAAACTGGGCCAATTTTCTTCTTCGTCGAGATATATATAACGGCGAAAGAGAGAGACAGAAAACGAGTCGAGTGGCCGAGAGCCGTAACGGCCGAACGTGCACGACGTCTTCCGAATGAATAATTGAGATCTGAGCTCGGCGAGAGAAAAGTACTCGGTTAAACGGCCACCCGTCACAAAGTTTTTAAGTGCAGAGTGTGCTTTTTAGAAATAAAAAAAAGAAAGTGATGCATAGCTCGGGGCGAATGGCACGTTAGAAAAGACTAAAAATTGTTTGCTAGTGACGCATTCCTGGAAGTGAAAATTCAGAAATGTTAAAAATTCATCAAGTCAATTATAGTTTTTCATTTCTTTTTTGATACAAAAATTGAGTAAGAGAAAAAGTGGTTTGAGCTAAGCTTATAAATAATACTTTAGCTATACATATTACAACTCATATATATTATAAACATCATTTCATACATAAAAACTATTTTATTTATATTTTAATACAATATTGGTTATTTGTTTCATCCCAATGGTACATAAACGTTCAACACAATTAGAAAATATTTCACAACATATTACACCATTTTGATCGAAATAATCTTATACCAAATAAAAATCATGAGTTTCAAATTTTACTTTCTAATGTGCAAATTATGCAAAGAGAGAGAGAGAGAGAAAAAAAAAAAAAAAAAAAAATTCGAGCTCAAGATTTTGGCGAATCTTTACGCTTCAGACATTCCTGAGCGAGAAAAAAAGATTTTTGGACTTATGTATTTCTGTGAAAATAACTCAAAAAAGATTTGAACAAAAAAGGATGAAATTTGGTACATGGTTTTTATACTAAATTTGTATATTTCTATCAGTTTTGAAGAAAAAAAAAACTTTTTTACAGGAAGTTTGTTTTAGTATAAGCGAACACAATAATTTCAAAACAAAAAGAGCTACACATGTAAAATTGAATAAACAGTTTTAGAATATAAAGTATAGATCCCTATAAATTTTCAACTTAGTTCATCAGTCAATCGACCGTTATCATACATACAACGCGATAATTCAAAAATGATGTAAATAAATGAAATTTAGTATTTTACCTAGTTATTAAAAGTTGCAGTTCTGTTCAAAATCTGGTTTCAATCATTTGAAAAGAAGCTGTTCAAAACACACACTGAGTTTCTAAACGACACTAAGGAGAGCAAAATGTTCATTCAAAGAATATGGAAATAAAAAGCACTGACGGTTCCACAATCTTTCTCAGTGTACGCAATTTTTAAGTGAGGATAACAGATTCATAAGGAAATATGCGCAAAAGTTTCAGGTTAAATTAGGAAGTAGCAATTCTTACAGCAAAAGTTATAAAACAACAACAAAAAATACTTAAAAACGAATGCATATAAGCGAGTACGATTACATGGATACTGAATAAGTAATTACGATTTCTTTATAAAATTTATTTGTCATATACATATTCATAATTTCATAAGGAGAGTTTAGTTTAGTTATATTAACGCCCCGTTTCAAAGCAACACGAGGGCTATTTTGGGATGGACATCGAAATTTTGAACCGCAGTCAGATGACGAGGCCGACTACTGAGCTGTCACCTCTCCAAACTTCCACACCACACCAGCGAGAGGACGTTTGGCCTCAACGGATTTAACGTGCACCAGACCCGCCTACACGACAGTTCTTCCGCGGAATCGGGTCTCGAACATGAAACCCTCCGTTGCCAAAACCTTACCACCAGGCGGCCCTTTCATAAAGATGGGGTTTGTATGACTTTCAAATACTATATAGAAGTAACTTCAGCTGCATGTATTAATTTTTCTCTCAAGGATATTAATTTATCATATATGCACATTTATAATTTCCTAAAGATGGGCTTTGAATGATTTAAGAACAGAATGAAAAAGTAATTCCAACAACAGCACAAAACGGACAGCATAAAAAACTAGCTTCAGCTGCAGGTTCCAATTTTTCACTCAAAAACGAGTTCGAGGTGAAAATGCTACCAGGTATTTTTTTTTTTTTTTTCATTTAAAAAGTGTCTTCAGAAAATAATTCAACCTTAATATCGATTTATATACATATATGTATCTATATACTATCCTACATAACATTTCCGCCTTTTCCTACATTTTTCTCCTTTCTTTATTAGAAAACCCCCTTCGTGTCTGCGGATTATTAAAAAACAAAAGAGACAGGCAGCTTAACGATATTTGGCAATCCAAACTGTCAAGCGAAACATCCGAACTATTCCAAACAGGCGGTGGCAGGCATCCGATACCGAGAGCAACGCAATCTCACCACAGACAATATTCCCAAGTAACAAAAAAACACTCCCAAACAAAACGGGAGAAGAAATTTCTCGGGAAAGATGGCGGCCATTCCGACAGCCAAATACGTGTCACAAGCTATTTGATGGAAGCAACCAGAAACCCAAAGTACACGGGGAGAAAATTTATGCCCAACATTTATTACTAGACGCTGCAGCATGCTCAGAGGCATACGACGAGAGTTATGGTGACCGGCAGATAGAACTCTACTCATCGTGTGAGGTAGAACAAAAATTTTATCAGCGAAAATTTGAAAATTATGGCAGATCAGCAGCGAGAGAGAATCGCATAAAATGTGCAATCAAAAAATGAAAAGGCTTTTGAAAGACGATCGCTGCAGGGATTCCTAAAGCGTTCCACTATTATTATTAAATTTATACGTTCTTCATTGAATATTTTATAAAGTGAACAAAAGATTTCGAGTTTCATTAAATTACATTATTTTCAAGGATCAATGAGCTAGTCTTCGTATTTTATGATGGTGCATGATCTTTTAAAATTTGCTCTTAAACTTAGTCGATGAAAAGCTATTTAAAGCACGTCTCTTGTACTTTATCGAAGAATAGTGTTCTCGAATTTTTATCTCTTAATACGACAATAAAATTAAAAATTTGTCTACTATTTACTTTATAATATACAATTTAGGCATTTTCAAAACGTAAAGGAACTTATTTAAAGACAGTTGTGAAATTTTCAAGTCCAAATTAGTTATATTATTATCTTTTTTTTTTAATTTCACATAATTTTACTGGAAATTTAATTTTGGCCACCATAACTATAATATTGTTACAGGAATTGTTTAGTAGGTGTATGGTGAAAGAAGTCATAAAAGTAGGATAATAGAAAACGACACTTAATTTCACGAATATCTCAAAAAGCATAAAGCTTAAATAACCAAAAAGCCAAAATAAAAACAAAGAATAGCATTTGCAGATACTACAAAGACAAGCAGGCAGAGAATTGTTCAAAAGAAAATAGTAATATCACTAAACGCATGTAACTAGAGCTCGCTCCATGATCAGTATTCATTCTGTCTCCTGTCAAGATGTTACATCATACGGAATTTTCTAGAATTCAGGACTTGGTTCCTGACAGAGATAAGGTTATAATTCTTGTGTTTTCTAGAACCTTCATTTTTATCGCCACAGTCGGTTAATTCATCGCCAAGTTCGACAAGTCTGTCGTCAAGGTTCAGTAGTCATTATGTCACTTGGCATACATTAACAATGTATCTCAATTCTCTCTTTTCCACGATGAGACAAACACTACAAGAAAAGCAGTATTACAGATTCATAACAAAATAATACGATCAGCTATACTAAAGATAGTTTTATGATTAAAATAGTTTTTCTGTTCTAAAAAAAATAGCTTTCCCATATTTGTTTATGGATAATATGATTTCATTTAGGAATAAAATAATATCAATAATTATCAGTAGAGTTTTTTAAAATAATGTATTAATTACTGTGGCATCTTTGTGACGATTACTGCTTTTTTCGGGGGGGGGAGTAAACTTCTGAATCCATCCATAAAACTATGTTTTATTTTAGAAAAATTACAAAAAATTAGGTATTTCTCAGTGTAAAACATATATGATCGATTCATAGCAAAACAAAATAAATCTAAAACACATATTTCCATACCAATTATGTAAAGCATGTGCAAGAAATATTCGACATTTAACTGCAACAGTTCCGAAACACATTCTCAAGAACGCAATCGCCGTTTTCTCTCGGTAATTGAAGTCAACAAATTTCCAGGACGCGGAAATTGAAAATTCATCTTCCAAAGAGCGGCTTTTAATAGGATATGTAATTAGGCGTGGGGAAGCAACAAATGTCCCAAAGAAAGGGCTGGTGCTGTAAAAATGTAGTTATTGCGGAGAGGTCTCTGATAAATGGCAGCACCTCGCCTCTGCTCATCAAATATGAATAGGTCGAAGATTACAAACAGGAGTTATGGCAGCAATACGCCTGACGATGGGACACGCAGAAAAGATCCGGCCTGCAACATGAATATGATTCGATGAATAATAGAAAAGGGATAGCTTTTATCGCTGAAAGGTTAAAGTGCACGTCCAGTGGTTGCTTTACCAAAGAAACTAACAGTAATGAACATGATGAAAGCAATATCTTTCGTTATCTGTATAAAATTCACATCTTGTTTCCTTTTATACTTATAATTACTTGAGAGAGATTGAAAGCTTAAAAAAATATACAAAGTGGGAATAAAGTTTTGCTCTTGTTATAAAAATATATTATGTACAAATTATAAGATAATGCTTCTTTTTGTAAATTTTAAATTCCTTAATTTAAACGTTAAGCGCCAAAACTATTTTGGCGCGTTCTTTCCTTTTAGTCGGCTAAATCCAATACTTTTGATATGCTAATAAACCAGAAAACTATGTAGAGTTGCAATA
Organism: Argiope bruennichi; assembly: GCF_947563725.1. Taxonomy (NCBI): domain Eukaryota; kingdom Metazoa; phylum Arthropoda; class Arachnida; order Araneae; family Araneidae; genus Argiope; species Argiope bruennichi. The sequence goes on along the minus strand of NC_079156.1, from coordinate 26,829,682 downwards.
AGGATGCATGCATTTAGCAGCATTGTTTTGTGATCTTCATATTAAAATTTATTACAAGAATATGATTTTTTAATTGTATATCATCAGTCAACAATGACTCACGCAGCCTGCACGAAAATTTGGACTGAACGCCAAGCGCCAAGTCAGTCATTGGTGTATGACGAGGTACGAAACGAAATCATACTTTCAGTCACCGGCGACTGACGCGATATGAATGAAACGTCCAGTGTCTAGTTACTTGTGACTGTTACGGCACTTTAAGTGTTGAATTTGCAATAAATTAATAGGTTTATCAAATTTCAACGCACTTTACAGTTTGAAAAATTTCAAAGTGTTATTCTAGTTTTCACCACAGATTGCCCAATATTTGACATGAAGGTGTGACAACTGTTTCCAAACCTACTATGATTAATACAAAATGGCGTGGTAAACACCCATAAAAATGGGTAAGTCAGAGAAGTTCTGATGAGAGGCGAAATGAGAAGCCGAGAAGACACAGTCGAAGAGGCGAACTTATAACTTAAGTTGTTGTAATAAATAATATAAGATTTTAGATTCACAAATTTATTTACAGGTGCTAATATTTAAGCTTATTTCTGGTTTAGATACACATCAAAATTTGTTTTAATAATAAAGAATGATTTTAAAAGTTGCAGTTTTGTCTTAAAGCAACAAAAATATTTATATTAAACATTCATCATTAGTACATGCTGGATATCGAGATGTTGCGGTGTAAGCGAGAAGTAATGATATTTAATAAATATTTCGAATACAAACCAAGGGATTATCATCAGTCTTTCACCGACACACATACGAAGTAAAGTATCGTACATTAAAAATCTGCCTTATAAATAGAGGTGGTTCACTAAATTTTAGCATCTTTATAAAATTATTAGAAAATAAATGGTATATTCACATTTCTTTATTATGTAAGAACATGACGTTGTTTTGGTGAGGGAGTTTTGAAGCTCGAAATCGCGTAGGCAATGAATATTGAAGCTCGAAATAGCGTAGGCATTAAATAAAGCATAAATGGCAATTTTCATCATCATCTTTTAATTGGATATATTTTTTACCTGCTTTTACCAGTATTGCTTTATTATTGCGTATGCTTCTTTGACAGCAGATGCGTTTTTAAAAGGTTGACGTAGAACTATGACATCATAGCTGTTATTTCATCTCAAAATCGGTCGAACTCCAAAACTTAGTTTGCCAGCTAGAAAAATTGAAAGTTAAAAAAAAAAAAAAATTATATATATATATGTAGAGGGATAGAGACCGCTAGAGGTGTCTCGTGAGTGAGGGAGTTTTGAAGCTCGAAATCGCGTAGGCAATGAATATTGAAGCTCGAAATAGCGTAGGCATTAAATAAAGCATAAATGGCAATTTTCATCATCATCTTTTAATTGGATATATTTTTTACCTGCTTTTACCAGTATTGCTTTATTATTGCGTATGCTTCGTATGCTTTCAAACCGGTTTAAACTGGTTAATGACTTAAATTAATTAAGACAAATAATGACTTAAAAATAATAATGTTCTCACATGATAACTTGAAATTTGCAATCGTAGATTTCATTTTGATTTTTTCAATTTTTTTCTTTACAGTTTAAAACTCGGAAGCATGTTTAACTTCTGATATTTCAAATGATTCTAATCAAAAAAAGTATGGTAAGATAACAGAATTTCCATTTTAAGCTTTGCCTAACATGAAGATTGGAGAAGGGGGGGGGGATACAATATTTTCTTTTTAGAAGGAGAAGAAAAATGTTCAAATTCCACAAAATGACATGTATTGTTATTGTATTAAAAATCATAATATTAAAAATGGTCATGTATTGTGGGCTGCTTTTGATGAAAATCATTGCATTCTTAAGATTGTTAGAAAATGATGGCGGTATAAACGAACAGGCAAAATGTTTCGCAACACGAAATGACCATTCTAATTAATGAAGAATGATGAGGAATATTAACATTGGCAAACTATATTTAGGTGCAAAAATTTATTAAAATTCCAAATCTGATGCAAACTATAAAAGTCAAAGCAATTTTTTGGCCGCCCTCTGCCATATCATGTACAGCCTTAATTCTTTAGAAGATAAAAGTCTTTGTTGTTAGTTTAATAGAGTTAGTTACCGCACAGATAAAATCATGCAAGGAAGGCAAAGCCAGAGCAGACCGAAACACGAACCAATCAATATTCAAGGTTCGATAATGTGGAACAGGATTCTTTAACTAAGATATATGATCGCAGGCGAGACTGCCAGAACTTTGACAGCAGGTTATTATGTCGCCAATTTCGAAACTACGAAGGGAAATTAATTTAGAACACTTTAATGGAATATCGAATAACTGCATTCGGTAATCCATCATAACTATAAGATGAATTTTGAGTTTTTTTTTAATGAATTTTTATTTATATGTTTTAATTTGCTACGCATGCACATTTGGAACATTGACAAAATTTCTTGGACAAAAAATGAAGTCGACAGCTCCCATATTTAGTTTCCAAATAATAAAATGTCGATAAAAATACAATATTTGATATAACGGAGCTAATTCGAACACGAATTTTGCAGCAGGAAGTACACACTATTCCGTGTTTTTCCATCGCAGCTAGCCAGCTCTTTCCTGCGGGCGACTGCAGTAAATCAATACACCAAACGACAACACCCCTCTTTCACTTTCTTACCCAAAGAAAGAAAAGCGAAGAACAAAGTCCCCCGTTGCCATCGCGTGACCCAAAATTCCCTCCGCCCAGGAGGCCGCGACAACAAGACCATTCATTATCGTTTGGTTTGATGACTGTCAACAAGAGAGCGCAACCAACTCACCATGAAATGCGATTCGCGATTTAAGTAAAGAATGAGAGATACGACTTTACTTCTTAATCATTGGCAGCAAGTGATGTGGAAGCAAGTTATGGCTGAAGACAGGCATATTCTAATTTTAATTACCAATCACAGTCATTATGACTCGCTTTTTTGTGTGGAGGGGATGTGGTTTATGCTTATGGCAAAACTGTCGTATTGAAATTGTTATAATTATCGAAAGCGACGGGAAATGGTTGCTTCACAGAAATTATGGGAAGATGTTTAATGTCTCCAATAATTTCTAGACTGATAAATTAAGCATGTGGATATTGATTACCATAAATTTCCAGGAAAGGTATCCTTGTTCAATTAATAAATGTTAAAAAAAAAAAAACTTGTTTTACTGAAACAAATTTATATTCATAATTATTTTTGGAAGAGTACATCAAATATGAACATCAATGACAGCATTTTTTCTAGGTAATATTTTGGTTTTTTTTTTTTAATAATAAAGAATGAATGAAAATATATGTATTTCCAAAAATAACGAAATCAACAAATACTTTTTTTTCGGAAATATCACATAAAAAACAATTTGGAGACATAACCTAAGATACAATATTATCTCCCTTTTTTTTTCTTTTAAATATATGAGTGTTTTGTTGTTTTTTTTAAGTTGAAAGAAATACTTTTATCAACAGTTTTCACGCTATATATAGAGCTTTGAAGGTTTGAATATTTCAACAACTTTTCAATCCATTTATATATTACTTAAATAATTTCAAAACGAATCAACTCAATCTATTTTTTAGGTCTTTTGAAATACTTATGATGTGCATTAAGTATCATTAAAATGCAAAAGGTTAATACTTGATTTAGGTGTTTCCAAGTTAAGAATAATATAACTCAGTGTTTTTGTTTTTAAAGAAAAATACAATTAAGAGGAAAAGAAAAGCATGTCACACATCTTGAGCCTACCTCAAAATAATAATAAAAATATAAGGAAGCATTTTAAATTAATAGGAAATTAAGCTTTTTGAATGGACAAATGATAGAAATACAAAATTTAGTGACATTTTTCTCACCCCCCCCTCCCTGTTTATAATAACTATAGCATTCAGAATAAGAGAAGACTTCTAGGAGTTCCAAAAGGGGCCTCCTAAAGTTTTTTGACAAATTTTTTAATGATTTTAATATTTATTTCTATATATGCAGCTTTATTTAGTAAATTTTGACAAAAAAAAATACTGAAATAATAAAACATTTAATTTTGAGTAATTTTCAAGAAAGTTGGTTTTAGTATCTTACCTGTCAAAAATTAAAAATTGAAATTTAGAAGTAATTTTAAATAAAATAGTAACTTTTTAAAATGATCTATACGTTATTTAATTATAGATTATTATAAAGCAACATATTTTGTTAGAATTATAAAATAATAAAAATAAGAATGCGGTTAGAATAAAGCTCCAAAATTCAAACCAGAGCTGATTTAATTTGAATGAATTCGAGTATACAGCCCTGGTTCGAGGTTCAGCCCTAAATTTCTCCAAGATATCACAAAAAAATTGTAAAGATATGGGCTCCCCGCTGAGCTGTAAGACTGTTGTCTATTTTGCATGTTTATTAATCCAGCTTTGGCCGCATTCTATATTTATTACAATCGGTTACTTTAGTGATATAAAGATTCATAATAAATGCAACAATAGGAAATTATCGATTCCACTAAACCACAGGAACAAGTGCAAAAAGACATTTCGTCTTTATTCCGCAAACTATTGGGTATTTATTACGAGAGGCGAGTCCTACGAACGAGCAGTCGATTACCATAAAAGCGGGGCTCCCTAAGGAAATCCCGCGGAATGGAAAAAAGTCATTAGGCTCTTGTCCCCCCGCCCGTGGCTCATGAGACACGCGCACATATGAAGTAAGCAAAATATTGCGAAGTCCTTGAAACAACAATGTCTAAGGTCTTCCAATTCAAAACGTTTGCTATATTTCAAGGCTTTACTTGACGGGTCATTAGCCCCGTAATGGAGAATCAGCAGTTCGGCGTCGAATTTTGTCAACAAAAACTATAAAAAAGGAAAGGCTCACGATTTGGATGCCAAATTATGAAAGCCAATGCAAAAACTGCGTGTGAAAAAGAAAAAAGATACCGGTTTTAGATACTAAACTACAAATTCCAGGATAAGAACTAAGCGTGTTTATAAAGTCTCTATGCAATTCAGTTTTCAGGAAGTTCGCAAAATAACTATCAATCTATCCCCCCCCTCCCTCCTCATTGATGGGGGGGGATTGCAACTTTTAAAAGAATCTAAAAGGAAAACAGTAAAATAAGAATCTACAATTGGTTTATAAAAGAGTTGTAAATTGTTTCTTGTAAAAGTTTTATTTTTTTATTGCTTCAGACGCATTATTAACCAATAATTATTACAGTCAGTAATTTGAATTTTTAAATGAGCAACGCAACACGTCTGCTTTTTTTGTTTACTAATACTGGTTCTTTATTAGTTAATATTATTTACATGCAATTAATAAAGAACCAGAAGTTGTTTCATCATCCATTATTCCATCGTTAATTAGATATTTCATGAATTATTTTATCATGATTTATCAGTTATTTCATGAAAAAAACTACTTCAAAAAGTAATTGAATTTCACTAATCATCCTCTGAAATAACGGATTTCATATTTTAACGGTGAAATATATTATAACAATAAAGAAAAATTTTGCACCATAAAAAAGCACCATAATCGCTCACTATACAGAACAATATTTTTAGAAAAAAATATAAATTTTATTCGGAAATGAATTTGAGGTTCTCAATATTCATCCACTATTGAAATATTTATTCTACTCTTATTAAACACCAAAGAAACTAAAATTAAAGAAATAAATAAATATTAGCATTCCATTCATCAATCAAATTAAGAATCTGTACAAAAATGTTTTCAAACATTTTCGTCGAGACGATTAAAATAAACTATTTTCGAAATCAATCAATGGATACGTAGAATATATTTAACCTTTTGAATGTCTTCTATTCTACGCAGAAAGATAGCTTGTCTTCTTTAGAAAATCGCGAATTAAAAAAAAAAGAAGAAAGAAAAGGCAATTGTCTTATCAGAAAAAGAAACCTCTGCCTACAGCGACCGAAGAGAAATCCGAACGTTTTTCATGCCCCAATCAGTTCGGGTAGAAGTGACAAAAAATTGGTCCCCAGACAAATGGGGGCTCCGATTACAGCAAGTCAGCAAGGGGAGGAAGGCTGCAGCTTCTTTTTGCAGATACGGTACCGAATGAAAGGGAAAAGGTGCTAAATCAGCGAAGATGTTTCGATGAAACAGAATCGTCGGAGAAATGAGATTGGAAACAAAAGCACGGGGTATCCAGGCGCGGCAACTCGGGAGACTACTTGTCTCCAGGAGTTCTTTCCCTCAATTACTGAAATGGTTTGGGGGCTTGTATCGAGGTCAAACACCGATGTATTATGATTAGATGAACAGGAATAGATAAAAAGAGAGGGAGCTAACTTTGTAAAAAGCACTAACACGATACTCAGGCAGAAGATGTTAAAAGATTAATACACATGTTTAACAAAGTGTATGAAAAAGTTGAAAAGAAGACGCATAATTCAACATTTAACATATTACTCAAGACAACCGGTCTGGTACACTGTCTGGTCACAAGGCCTAAATGGCAGATTATGATAAAAAAAAATGGTTAAATGTCTTGTTATACAAAAAACTGGCAAAGGAGCTTTCATTAAAAAAAAAATGGGCAATCAGGATTATACATAAATGAATTTACAATAAATACTGAGTGGAATTGGAATCCATGTACATTGCATTATATACACATCACAAATAGATATTAATTTATTCTAAATTCGTTTACATGTATTTACATTTGCATGTGATTGTGATGTGAAACGCATTTGACACATTTAATTTACACACGTAAATTGAAGTCCTTCACTATCTCTTGGAGAAGAAAAATAATCAATACAATGCTTAATGTAAGGGTAACGGAATAATAATTACAATAATAACTGAAATGTAAATAACACTAAGAAAGAAATAATTCTCGAAGGCCTTTAGAAATTACGATTCATTCAAAGAATCTTCAAATGAATGAAAGGAAACCAAATAATATATAAAACATTTAATAACTCAAGTAGCGAATTTATCAAACATATTTTAATAACTTAAAAAAGCAATTTTTTGCCCATAGTAAAACAACTTCATTTTGACAAAAAGATTTTTAAATGAATTGCAATTTCAACAAAATAAGTTACCTTTTTTTTTATATTTTAAATATTCGTTTGCATTTCGATAGGAAAAAAAATCTTTCTTTTAGAATTGAGATGTAAGAAATCGGTCGTTTGCGCAAAAAAAAAAAAAAAAAAAAAAAAAAAAAAAAGAATTAAATATTTTTTTTTCAACATGAAACATGCATATTTGCTATTACAGTATTTTTTTTTTTTTTTTCATTTTAACCTTTAAAATATAATTAGAAACTTTCCACTCGCAATAAAAAAAATATTCATTCATTAGAAATCTGGGAAAAAGTCAACAATGCAACAAAAATCGGAATCCGATCAAAAGTTTTTGCCTACGAGAGAGAGATTCGAAGTATAAGCAAACCATTAAAAAAAAATTATGAATTTTCTATCATATTTATTATTATTGTATTTATTATTATAGTATTTTTTTCCTTTTAATCTTTTAAACATAATTCCATTTGACAAACTATGCAATAAAAAAGCATTCATTCATTAGGATTCCGGGGGAAAAATCAATAACCGTGGAACAAAATCCAGGATATGATCAAACGTTTTTGAGAGATGAGCTAATCACTATTATATAATTTAAATCCTAATTAATTACCAAATTTTATCTTAATTTAACCTATATTAACCTCATGCTAAAATCTTCTCTTATTTCCTGGTCCAATTCCACCTTTTTTTTATTTAATTAATCCTACACGAGCTCTGTAAAACTGCTTCAATTAGCAAGTTTTCACGCTCCAAATGAAGGGATCTGTCATGTTTAGAAAATTCTTTTAAAAGATACCTATATTTCCCTTTCCTATATCGACACATGTCAAAGCAATCATTATCAGAATCTCATAGTATAAAATCCCTGGGAAAAATATTTCGCTCTCTTTTGCACTTCTCTTGTGTCGTAGACTAACGTATTTCGTCGCTTTTTTCTTGTAAATAAATTATGCCTCCTAGGATAAAATAAGGCGAAGTTTTAAAATTTTCAAAAGTGTCTTCTCTCTTTGTCACGCTACTGTTTAAAATAATATTATATATATAAGCGTATTTTCTAGTTCCTATGTATCCTGAACACTTTTAAATAAAACAGTTCTTTATTTGTAAGCGCACATTCGAAGTTAAACCTAATGGTTTAGAATCTGTAAAGTAGATGTGTTCGGCAAGGTAGTCTAAGATTAATCTATTGTAGAATCGTCGCCAGACTCTGAAGTGGCGCCGAAATGGAAGTGTCAACTGTTCTCTTGCATCAGAGAAATCTTAACTAGTGCCGAAAAGGCGAAAGATGATGGATTGCTCCGAAATGGTTCGGGACATTTAGATCAACCTCATTTCACTTTTCACAAGTATCCCCGGGGATAAAAAGTGTACAGCAAAGAAAGATCCGAAGATCAGTTAAGAGATCTGATTTTTATCAGCATTACATTTTTATCACTTGCATTGACATTTTGAAAAGTATAAAGAAGGGGAAAGGAGTATTGTTGGGTAAACATATGTCAGCAAAGGTAGGAAAGAATAATTTTTAAATTGTTCTGGATGTTCTCAATTTTTAATTGTAAAAAGGTCTTGCATGACTATTTTTCTCAATCATAATATATTTGTCTAAGGAGATTAGAATAACGAACTAATGATCCGATGAAAGAAGACACGAACAGAGTAAGTTTTAATAAGCTGAAAAGGGTAAAATCAAAAGTTCAAGTTCTGCAGTTAGGAGGCCATCTGGGAAATCAGCAAACTTTTAACAAAGATTATCTGCTACGAACAAACGGCTTGCAAAGAAGGTTCCTTTAAATGTAGTAAGACTAAAGTAGTGTTACTCTAAGAAATTATTACCTTCAAATTGTTTCCTTCTTTGTATTTTTGACTTTGTGGCTCATTTCTCCACCGTTATAAGCCACCATCAGTGTACCGAGTGAGGTTGAAAAGATTAAAAGAACTGGATTTTAAAAGAAGCACTAAATGCAATTCAATTCCAATTTCATTAAATATAGTATTACATGTCACTTAAAAAGCATACAGATTTTAGTAAAATAGACAATATATATTGTAGAGAAATATAATTAAGGACAGACGCTATTCTTTAAAATAAAGATAACATTAAATACAAAAGCCGAAAAAAAACCCCAATATTTATAAATTTAAAAATAATACCACTTTTTCAAAAAAATTCATTTATAGTCATTATTTTTAATTTATTAGATACTAGCCGCCTTTGGCGACCAGCCGGTTCGCCAATCTTAATGTTCGTTAAAATTTTAATAATTAAATATTTTATGCAATTCCAACTTTAATAGATTCTTCAGCAAAATATTTTAAAACTTCAAATTTCGATAGTCATATAATTCACTCATAATATTATAAAGGCCTTCAGTCATAACGTGATATGCATCTCTCTCTAATTTTCTGTTACCCCTCGTAGAATTTATGCTTTAAATTAAAGTGTAAATGATTAATCTGCAATTAATATAATACTATTTTTTACTGAAACAAAGCATTTTTTTAATAATATGATTACTGATAATAGAGTCACTGAGCGTTTAAACTTTATGGGCACTAAAGAATATCTTTCTTAATTTATATAATATCTCAAGAATTTGTCAACAAAATTTTCTCAGATTCATCATGAACGGATCGATTCATTAACAATGTTTCATTTTAAATGCATCAAACACTAAGAAAATAAAATGAATCGTTTAAAATAATCGGTCGAAAACAGGTTTTAAAAAACTACTTAAAAAACGATGTACTTAAAACTATAATCATATGTCAAAAAATATATAACTATCATAAATACAATTTAATTACAAAAGCATGCAATTAGCCTAAAAATAATTTAAATCATTGAAAACAGGTTTAAAAAAACTACGTAAAAAACGATGTACTTAAAACTATAAGCATATAAAAAAAAATATATAACTAACATAAATACAATTTACTTACAAAAGCATACAACTAACCTAAAAGTAATTTAAATCGTCCGTTGTTAATGGTTGCCATGCCAACGATCAGAACACAGTGCGCATGCGTGAATTTTCTTCGCCTTTTACGGTAACGCAAATGCGTGAATTTTTCTACGGCAGTTGGGGTAACGCTATGCAGATTATACATTTTTAATTTCCTTTTTTCTGTGTTATTTTAATTCAAAAGTACTTCAGAATGAATCTGAAACATGGATTAATTAACAATGTTTAATTTTAAATGCATAAAACATTAAGAAAATAAACAGAATCGTTTGAAATAATCCGCCGAAAAATCTTAACCCTACCCTCATTACTGTTGGGAGAAAAAAAGAACTAAAGCCTAAATCATTTGGCGTTAGGGAAAATGGAAGATTATTTTGGCAGAAAAGTTGGCGGTGGGGAAAATGGAAGATTTTTTTGGCGGGAAAGTTAGTTTTTAATTAATAATTAAAATTCTAATTAAAATTTCAAAAAAAGGGACCCCAGGTGCACATTCCCGACCTCTAAGGTATACATGTACCAAATTTGGTAGCTGTATGTCAAATGACCTGGCCTGTAGAGCGCCAACACACACACACACACACACTGAGCTTTATTATATGTATAGATTAACACTATTGACTATCTACTTAAAGTAGCAGTTAGAAGTTTTCATTTTTTTCGGAAATGCTGACAAAAATAAGCCGAAATGCATTTCTCGCATGGTCTCAAATAATTAAGTTATTCTCTTGCCGAAGAAAATTGGGAACCCCAGGTACAGTCGTGAATGCTTTGCATAGCATTGGTGAACAATAGCTACAAACATATATCTTTGACGTAAATCTAGCTTTCTTACTGAATTTATCATGTGAATATGAATTTTGAACGCCTTTCTTTTTTCCCTGATCAATAGAAATTAAAATCTTATGTAGAACTACAGTTATAGTTAGTTGCAAGAGCATATACCATATTTCATTGATGTAAGTCTTTCTGTTTGTGTTTACATGCATGCCTTCTCTGTAAGTTCAACCCATTGTCCCCATTTGCTTTTTAGGTATTCTTGTTCCCTTCATTTAGTTATTATTTCGTCAAAACATTAAATACAGCCGTTTAGAATTTGAAAGCGATGGGATTCTCTCTGGAGATTCCTGGATGGTTTGTCGTTTCTTTCTTTCTTTTCTCCTCTTCCATCTTGAGTTCATACAGCTGGTTAGATAAATCAGTGTTATAGACACTGGGGGCACAGAACGGCGTTATGTTATGTTTATATGCACGCGAAAGTACAAATTAGCAGATAGTGAACCTAAGCGGAATTTGTTTAAAATATAAGAATCCGCATTTTAGATGTTAAACCTCTGTAACAAATTTTACGAATTTTACTCTTTTACGAATATACGAACTCTTTACGTTTTGTAGTTATCGATTTCACTTACACTCGAACTGACAGACAGACTTCCTCATAATCCATTTAAGTTCAACATTTGATAGAAATCTACAAATATGGTCATAATATGTCGAACCATATATCGAATTTCAACAGTCTAGATTAAAAGTGTTTTTGAGTTATCTTGACAGTCAGACATATATAATGTCAGAAATGTATTCTTCGAACTCTGGGTGTTCTGAAACGTGGAGATTAAGCAAAATTTCGAGATCGAATATTTTTTGACCTTTATAATACTTTCTCTCTGTATACTTCACGAACGAGAAAGTAATAAATAAATCAACATTCGTGAAAAAAAGCTGTCCATTTAGCAAAGAGTGCGTTCGGACACGGAGAATGATTTTCACAAATTATGTGTATCACGATGCAGTTCATAATCTATTGTCTATCTGAAATGAATAGAGTAAAGAAGAGGATAAACAATACGAAACGCTTCGAATTTCGACAAGAATTCTTCTTGCAAAAAAGAGTCCCTATGTGGATTTCATCAGAGTTCTCTTTTTCATAGTAAGTGGTCGATGACCTCAGCAATTCATAGACAACAGAATGACGAAAGCACATTCAATGACACAAAAGCATTCGCGGAATGAATGAAGTAAAGATGGTTGCATAATTAATAACTTCGAAACAGAATGTTTCAAAAACCGTAGAGTCATGCCATGCAAAGCGGAATAGATTCCGAACGTGAAATGAGTGTGGATAATGAAACAATAAAATATAATAGAAATTAACAGTTAAATAATTAAAAACACATCACAAATTATTTCAATGAGAAATCTTTGATTAAATTCTAGAGAAAAATATATCGCCAAACGATTCCAAATTAAAGTTTTAATTTCTCTTTTTTTTTTCAATCATAAGTTGTAAACAATAGAAAGAAAAAGCCAGTTACCATTATCCCCTTAATCATGCTTTGTTCTCTATATCTCTGAGATAATATTTTTTTGTCTTTCGCTATAGACAGAATGAGTTTTATTGTTTTAAATTTTTTGTGTCGACTGAATTTTGAAGAAAAACTGTAACCAATATATGCCTCCTTTTATAGTCCTCTTACCCGTACAGCCGATGATCACATAAGTTTATAACATACAATTGTGAAAAACAATTTTTCATATCAAAGTGAATAATTCAACAAATTCGATATCGGAAAATTTCGCGTCATTCAGTGAAAAAAATGGAACACAGGAAGAAAAACACAGCCAAAGCGTACATAAATATAACAATTGAAAAAATCAACGTCAAAAATTAAATCGTTATTAATTGACAACAACAGCATAATACGGCTTCAAGTGCAGCTAGATAGCTCGCACAGCGTTCAACACTAGAAAGAGAGAATTCACTCGACTCCCTCTCTTTAGACCTTTCACATGTATATAAGTTTTCTGGCAGGGCACAGAATTTTCTAGAAGAATATATAAATCTCGAATCCTAACAAAAATATCGGCAAAACTCCTGCATTTTCTAGAATTTTAATTTCAGTTGAGAAAATCATCGCCAAACATCAGAAGGCACTGGAATGGTATCTATTAAGAATTTCGTTAACAACATCACAAAAGTATCTCCTCCTGTTCGTTTCAGTATTCTGAGACGATCATTTTTTGATGATTCTATCTCATTAAAGGGAGAGACGCGGAAGGATGAGAGCATTTCCGGAATTCAACGTCACTATTTGACCTTGATTTTCGCTTTATCAGATACTTCTTGGTTCAATTTTTTCCCCCCACGTGTATTTGAATATCGTGTCGTTTCTAACCGTATTATTTTTATTCTGTATGCGAGTAATCCGAGTTTATTTTATTGCTAAATGTAAACACCTCCACCTTTCATCTTTCCTCTCACCCCTATTTTGACGAATTAAACCCATCCTAACACATGCTCAAAAGCGCGGAGTGTTTTAGAAACCATAGTCAAACAATAAATATTTTCGCGAAAGATGCTTAAAAAGATTTAAAGTCATTCTTGTTTAAAAACAACAAAATTGTGTACCTTTTTTTACCAAATAATATCTCTGAAAAAGCGATACATTTATGATAACCCAATAAAGCATTAAGATTAACTAAACTAATGCCTCTTCATTTTTTTTAACTCTGAGTTTAATGTAACGCAGTTCTTGCAATGATTTTCATTTGAGGTCCATCAGTGAAACATACTCGTGTTAATATATAGCAAAAAGCTTTAACAAAGTTGAAAAACACTTAGAATTCATATTATCAAAAGATACTTTATCGTAAATATGGGAAAAGAGAAAATATAAATGGATTCAAACTTCATGTCGGGGAATAAAAAAATTAAGGGAAAAAAAAACCTGCTGTGATAAGCATTGCATTTCCAATCAGCCCTCCAATAAAATGAAAAAATTTGAAATAATGAAAACAATCAAAACAGATGGTTATTAATAAAGGACAGAAGAAAGAGCTGGGGCTGAGAAGCCAGTCCCCTGTCCGGTCGATAGAGAACAAGAGATGTCCTGAGATTCTCCTTGAAAAGTAGACGCCCTGCAGACACCAATAAAAATGGTCATTTTTCGGTTATGCCCAGACTCAGCTGGCCCCATCGATAGTTCGTGGATCCTTTCATTGCTGGAGCCAAATGAAATCATATAAAGTTATATATGCATGAAAACGTTTTTTGGAGAGGAAACTAGATATTTTTGTTAACTTTTGAAAGTGATAAAAAAATTTACACGAAAATAAAATAGTAAAAAAATATTAACATGCTAATAGAAAAAAAAAATCTGTAAGTTTTAAGCATTATTTCAGAAATAAGAAGAATATAGCAATAATAAAAAAGTTTTTTCGGCTTCAATTTCGGAATAATAATTTTTTTTTCTCAATAAAGTAAAAAGTTATGAGAAAAAATAATTTTTTTTCTAAGATGGAAGAGGTAAATTACTGTACACAATATACTCGAACTTTTTATATTATATATATATATATATATATATATATATATATATCGTTTGTCTTTTGAACATTTGGGTAGAGCTGGAAAATACAACGTAAGAATCAACAAGTAACGACAACACCAATCTGGAAAAGGAAGTAAAAGTTATTTCCTTTAGGTCATTTTTATACGATGCATTAAGAAAATAAATATCAAGCAAACTTTGTAAATTAAAGATCCTTTACGGCAGTCATATATAAATTTCGAATATCTACCGAATGAATGCTTTTTTAAAAGATAAAAAATTTCAAACTATATTGTTTAATCATTTTTTTTTTCATAAATAAAATCGAAAAAAATCTAAATATTTTTATAGAAACCTCATCATTTATTTTATATAGCAATGATAAAAAATTAAATGTGTCGCTTAAAGAGAAATGAATGAAATAGAACGAAGAGTTAAAGAATCAAAGGTAATAATATTTTCATAACAGTAATACGACCCCATATATAGCCGATTTAAAGAAATTTTTCAAAAATAAATTAATAATGTATTAAACAGTTCAAAGTTCCAAATTTTGTTTTCAACAATTTTATATCTAATTATCATTCCTAGATAGCTTAATTCATCATTTAAGAACAATAAATCTTTAACACGAGGATTACAAATCTAGATTTTTTAAATATAAGAATAACCAACCAACCAAATTAAATCTAAGCAATACTGCAAAATTATCACAACTTTTCATAATACTTCATAATCACTGGAGGGGAGGGGAGGATAACTCAGGTATAGGGATGAAACGTTTCCAGCATGGTAGTTGGTTCTCGCTTCTGTGGTGGACGTAGTAATGGTGTGGGGCCAAGTTATCCGCTATAATGACGAGACGCACCAATTAGAGGGGATGTACCGGGGCCCATGATGGATCTCAGGATTCAACCAGAGTTCTCATTTCATTAATACTGTGGCGAAAATACCAATTATTTAAATCTGTATGCTTTAGAACAGAGCAGATGTAACTTCCATAAAATTATAATTTTTAATTGCGGATGAAATTCTACTCAGATTCAAAGTTAAAAAATACATTTAAAAGAATATATTAATAATTAAAATATAGAAAAGTCCGGAAGAAAATGTTTTTTGAAAAATATATATATTGCAAGAATTGTGATGCACAATTCTTCTATAATGATAGTACTAATTTATTACTAGAAATATACAACCATACTAATCATATGATGATTTTCAATCAAAAGATTTATATCATCTTTGTATCCTTTATCAAATATATACAGTGCTACAAATAATCTAATTCCAAAAGCTAATTTCTTCAATTCCTGCTCGAAAAAATTAAAACGTCAAAAATAAATCAAATATACATAAAAAGAAAAAGAAAAAACGCCATAATTTAAAGGAAAATCAGATTAGCAAACAATCTTTTTCAAGTAGATAGCGAAAGCAAAAAAAGTAAAATCCTTCATCATACAAAGGATTAATTTTTACAGCCTTCAGTAAATTAGGCTTTTCTCTTCCCATGTAGACTCTAAAAACAGTCGAAACGATGGAAAAAAGAGTGAAAAAAAAAAAAAAAAAACTGAGAAAGAAATAGATTCGAAATAGAAGAATCAATCAAGAATTAAATTGCGAAGAAACAAAACTTTTAATTTCTCGGCTGATTCTGTTTAGTCACAGGAAAAGCTCCAAACGATTTCTGCTGCAAGAAATAAAATACCCGAAGAACAATTTAAAAATAAAAAAAACTTCCAAAAAAGGAAAGATGTTTTTGATATATAACTTGGCGGAGCACTATTTTTGTCATTCATTATTTGGCGAGGGGAGAAAAAGATTGAAAATAAATAAAGAGAGCCAAGTAGACATTTCGATGCAACAAGAAAACATGAATATTTTCGTGTCTCAAAAGTGTATTTTTGGCATTCAATAAGCGAGGGAAATTCATGAATATTAATCATGGTCTTTTGAATGCAATACTTAACCATTTACGTTTATTTATTATTACTTTAACCGTTTCGCAGGAGCGAACAATCTTAAAATGCATTACTCAAAAGAAATCTTTAGAAGTCGAGATTCTTGAATTCATTTAAATATTCTGCATACGAATGGAAAAATCTTTTCACGTTCTTGTATATCTCCATTCAATTTTCATTCTTATTTCGTATCAATAATTCAAACTAAAAATGTTCTGTCAAAAGAGTTTTAAATCTGCCTTTACATGAAGTCTTAATACATATGGCGCCGATCAAGTATTAACTACATCTGATCCTTAGCATGAAGAGTGCCGGGAATTTTAAAATACAAAAGTAATTCAGTTCTACTTCAATTATATGAAGAAAAATTGATTTTTATATTATCTTCAGCTTCTAAACATAAATGCTTTTGTTTATAACTTCAAAAGTATATAGAACATAAAATTAGTAATTCATAATGTAATTTATTAGATTCCTAAAATTATATGATATTTTTCATAAATGTAGAGAATTCGAAAAATCTTTATATTATTCGGAAAATGAATCTGCATTTTTATTTTTTTATGTGTTTGCATCAGAAAGTAGATTTAAGGTTTCATTCTATTTTGTGAAAAGCTTTAAAATAGATTAACATAAAAAAAAAATCCAGTAGGATTCGTCATTCTAAAACTTCCTATCATTATCTCTAATAAATGCACTTTTGTATTGTTAAACACATGCACTTGGCAAACATTAGTATGAGAGAGCTTATTGGTGTGCGATCTTTGGCGATGAACCGCTTGAATCTGATTAATACATAAGAAACCCGAATATGCATTTCATATATTTAAGTCATGGGATTTTTGAGTTATCATATTTACTTGATAAAGCTTCTGAAGGTATAGACAGACAGACGGTCAACTCCTTCGCGGAGTTTTCCAAACTATCACATTTATATTTTAGATATGTGTACCATCTATAAAGTTTGTCCAACTAAGCATCTTCATTTTACAATTATTATGATATTTTCAACAGCCAAAGAGGCAGACTGAATGGACGTAGAGACTATATGCCAAGTTTTACTCATCTAGTTTAAAACATTTTTGAGCTATCGTGTTCAGAGATAGACAGACATAATTCCAAAAATGATTCAGATTCAGGGAGGTTTGAAACGACGAGATGTGTCAAAATCTAGCGATCAAATTTTTTTTCTATTTTGGTTTTTATATGAGAAAGTTAAAAGCAAAGACATGGGTCATTTTTTTCAACTATTGATCAGCGAATAAAAGAAAAGAAAAAAATAGAAAATAAATCGAAAATATTTGCAAAAATTATGCATAAAGACGACCACTTTTCGTCATTACCACCATGAGGATTCAAGTATTTGTCATATTGATGGACCAAGTTTTCAATGCCCTCCTTGAAGAACGTTGCCACCAGTTTATATGAGAAATCTTTCCAAATGTTAAAGAAGGAAATTAGAAGAGAAAAAACTATGCAGTGGCAGGATAGGTGGATAATAGCGTGCAAATGACGCATAACATATAAATTCATACCGGAACCAAAAATTATAAAAAGATTATTTCACCCGATGATAGTGCAAATTATATCGGGACATGAAAGATTTCCTGAATACTTCTAGATACTCGTATATCCGGATTACTTCTAGAGATATGCAAGGCAGCACATGTATATGAGAGGAAATAACCCCGTCCAGCACTACATAATACAATGTGTCGAACTCAATGAAATGAGTGGAAGATTCATTATGGATAGCAATTTTAGCACAATATTACAATACCTTGGAAATTTAAAAATATTAAAAGAAATGATGGAAAAGATTTCTAGCCTTTTACCAAAAGTTTGAAGATTCTTTGAACTTTTGTTGGTCGTTGTTTCGTTATGCAAAATTTGGATTGTTAATGAGCATAACAATCAGTCACAATAATTCCTGTTTATACGGCTTAGTTCTGTGGTAACGGGGTGACTGGCATTTATTAAAAAAAATTTAATATGAAATGGGATTCAACGTTTTTTTCTCTCTCTCTTTTTTTTAATCTATCCTTTTGTCTGGAAGTTCTTTAAGTTTTCTTTTAAACAAAGCATATGGTGCAGAAGTATCAAAGCATTCACTCTCCGAAGTCATAATATCGGCAACAATCTGGTTGGCCAGGTAATTTCCTGGGCTTCCATTTCCTTGGGACCATTAGATCAATTCGCTTTCGAACCACTTGGTCAATAAGATCTGTCACGGCACACTTCGATGGACAATCTAAGCACTAGTCAAAAGGTTAAAGTTAACAGACTAATAGGGAACTTCAACGGAGAGTTAAAACTCTTCTGATATTACTGATGGCAAAGTTTTTTTTGAAGAAAATAAAAAATCTAGTCAGCCGGTATGACAAATACCTGAACCTTTTCGGCAATTAATAATAATTCTTTTTAATATATTCCTTTTGTACTCCGCTCTTCCCTTGTTTTCATGGCCCTTTGGTGGCTGAGGGAAAGGACGGCCTTCGTATTTCCGCACAGACGCAGTTAAGAATTTGAAAATCAAGCGCCATTTTATGGATTCCGCATTACTATTTGAAAATTATACCTATGTGTACGTACTTAGTGAAGAGTGTAACGCAAGATTTGAATTTGCCACCATTCGTGCAGTAAAGTATTGGAAACCCAATTAAGAAAACCATTTAGCAGCTGATAGTTTAGGATTAGTAAAAACGCGCTTTACACGATAGAACAACGTGTTTTCATTGTTGAACAATATTTCAAAAATAATGAAAATATGGCGGCTACAGTTCGAAAATTTGGGAATTGGTCCCACAGATCGTGCGATTTAATACCATTGGATTTCTTTTTATGAGGTTATTCGAAGTGAAAGGTCTATGCTGACAAGCCCACAAGCATACTTGCATTGAAGGAGGAAATTCAACGCTGCATCAATGAAATTCAATCATTTGTGCAAAATGGTCAAGGAAAATTTCAACAAAAGGAGCGTTTGTGCTACAATGCCATGGAGGCCATTTGTCCTATGTGTTATTCCATACATAACCTTATCCTGTGTACTCAAAGATGTAATAAAAATATAACAATATAAAAAAAACTTTTTTTTTATTTTATTTAATCCAAATCTTGCGTTAACACGTTGTTCTATCGTGTAACGCTCCATTTTTACTAAAACTCAATTATCAGCTATCAAATGGTTTTTTTTAATAGGGTTGTCAACACTTTACTGCACAAATGGTGGCAAATTCAAATCTTGCATTAATTTTTGGACACCCTTTATAATGGATAACTATAATACAAAAATTAATTTTGAAAACTTCATGCAATACACTTTCAGTAAAAAGAAATTTCAAGAAATATTACATTTAATGCAAAATCTGTGTAATTTAAAGTTGGTTCCTTTTAACAAAACCACATCCAATTGCTCTTAATATTACGTTTTTCAACAAAGTTTGAGAATGCCGATATCATGCATTTGAGAGTTGAAATAAGACCACGATTCCATTTTCCGCTAGAAGAATTCCAACAAAGTATTTCTCGTATTCATTCGAACATTTTTCTTTTCAAAGTGAAAGGCAGAGAAAAAATTTATTCCAAAAAAAAAAAAAAAAAAAAATCTTTCTGTTGCATGCGTCAAATTTCCTTCCTAATGCCGACACAATTTCTTGGGTGTAAATGAAGTCTGCGTTGATGATGCCAATGTTTTAACATTTTTCTTTTACTAACTTTTATTTTCGTTTTATTCTCCGCACAGAATTTCCAGATTTTTCTGAAATCGATTTCCATTTTTGCCTGCATCGATTTACTTTCGCGCGAATTCAGAAACATTCGGAAAAAAGTTTTGTGTTTTCTCTTAGACGGAAGAAATGTTTCTTGACTTCAATGTTTTATTTTCAGATTCCCGCGCATACGTGCTTTGCTTTTCGTTGTATAATGCAGAAAAAGTCAATGCAATTTAGAAGTCTTTCTCTCTCTCTCTTCAATTCATTGAAATCAAAATCAGATAGAAAACTACAAATGAATTAAAGAACGATCATATATAAAATTTCATTATCGAAGTTACTGAGTTTTTTGATTTATTGTGTTTACATTGTAAGATGATTCGTAGACAGATTTGGTTCTAATTTGATACAAATCTATAGATGCTAAAAAAATATGCCACATTTTATCAATCTAATACTTTGTATTTTGTTGTTATTGTGTTTACTTAGTATACTGGACAGTAAACAGGACTTAGTATACTTACTTAGTATTCTGATTGGATTATGTTCAAAATTTGATAGAATTTTACACATCCGGCGAAAAGACCACATATCGAATTTAGTTCATCCATTTCGTTCAAAGCGTTTTCGAATTATCATGTTCACAGACATAATTCTAAAAATATGTTTTTCGAATTTAGGGAATTCTTAAACATGGAGATTCATCAAAATATCGAGTTTTGCATTTTTTGACGATGACAATACTTCACTTTTTTTTCGCATACTAGAAAGTAAAAAGAAATTTGAAAAATGAAAATGAGATTTAAAAAAATGAAATGAAATTTCCTCTTTGCTCAGGTTTACTGTTTCTGGCTGGGAAAGAATACAGATATATAAATTTCACAAAATTTCTCTTGAAATTTTCTTACAGAAAATTGCTATGTACATTATGCTTTAATGTTTATTGGATATTTTTACATCATTACTTTTTTTCTGTTTGTTTAAGCCGGATACCATTAATTACGGACCCAAAACATACGACACGTGCGAAATACCATTAAAAAAAATCTACGAGACAATAATTTACATAATCCTAAACAGAAGACTTTTCCGCGTCCCGTTAGATAAAATAAAAATACCCATCTTTTAATTTTATTGCTAATCGATGGAAACAGCATCCAGCCTCTTGGAAGAGCCAGACAAACGACAGCAGGTATTTTTCTCATTTAAAGTCCCACGAACTCTCCTACAGGCACCAAGAGCAGAAGATAAAAGAAAAATAAATGCCCATTATTAATCAACTGGGCCTTCTCCTCAGCCATTAAGCATCAAAAAGAAAAACCCCTTCTAAAGAAATGATTAAAGCTGAGAGAGTATAAAAACAGCACACAGAGGTGTTGGAGCCTCCCTTTTTTTAAAGCGTTTTCCGATTAACTAATTTCGCTGCTCTCCACCGGGGCGCTAAGCAACGAGAGAGCGCTTTGTTGCGCCCCTTTTCCGTCATTAGGGCGCGAGAAGGAGGGGCGCAATTATCACCTAACGCGTTTAACGAAGTTGATGCGTAGAGCCCCAGAGGGATGGTGCGGACACTCGATCTTTCGCATCGATCCGTACAATTCGATTGCATTCGGAAAATTATTCAACTAAACTATCGGCGATGCCCCCCGGCCCTTTTAGCAAGATAGGGAAGGTAATGAGAAATACTGGGTCGGGTCGTAATCACAAAATGTATCGAGAAATAGCGATATTGGATGTCCCCATTTCGCTCTCGATAGGAGGAAATGTTAGAATTGCATTTGTAGCAACAAAACTCGAAATGACATACAGCCTAATGAAGGATGAAATGAGCACATATTCAATAATATAAATCAGAATTATTAAAATAAAATGTTACGAGTTAAGTATTTATAGTATTGCATTTTTGTGACAGTTTACAGAGATCCATTTAATCTAGGACTTCAGAAACTGCTCAATGATCTTTAACATGTTTTAAACAAAAGTAAGTAAGAAAAATTTATCTCAGTTTATAACAATTCAATTCATTTTGTTCATTTGAGGAATGAATTGTTTCTGTGTATCCATTGTCTGTATATCTAAGGTTAACAAATCTCTAATTTAATCAAATTTATGAGTGGTTATTAGATAAAGGAAAATGCATGGGAGCTAACAGAACATTTAGAGTATTCAAAGCTAAAGCAATACAATTTTATTAATTGCAGAGATAATAACATATTAATGCAATTAATAAGCATATAATAATAAATAATGTAATTAATAGGATAAAGTTAATAAGCTATTAAATATTGCTTTAAGGATAATTGCAATGAAATTCAACTTATTTAAGAAATACACAACAGGAATTTTTGCTACTACATAATTTAATTGAGATTTTCCATTTAATTTATTGAATAATAAAAGATTTGGTATTTAGAAAAAGTTTACCAAAGTATCCTAGTGAATTTGTTTGTCAGATAAATTACAAGTTTACAAGGATACATTCATTCTAAGTTTATTTAAATATGATTATTTCCCTCAACAACTGAAATTCTCAATCTTTACAAAATTGAACAAATCATTTAAAATTAGTTTTTAATTTTGAATACATTATTATTAAGCATTCATCATAAAACGCAGTTTGATTCATTTGGAAATTGTAAGGGACATTTCATACAGAATGTATGATGAAATAAGATTCTTGGAAGTACATATTATTCTAGTTGCTTCATTATTCAAATACAGTTTAATTGAAGCCGAACAAAATGGTAAACTAACCCGCTGAAAAAACGAAACAAAAAGCTCCACACGCAGTTATTAAATATTCCCGTATTTCCTTCGAAGGTTTAGAATCAAACCACGTGTCGCACACATAACACCATGTCACATTTTCCTAGGCATGCAAAAAAAAAAAAAAAAAAAAAAGTAAATAAGTTTCAGAACACCTGCCGCTACGAATTCTAGTGATTTTCAGCCCCCCCCCCTTCTTGTTTATTACACGATGCAAGTAATAAAAAAGAATAAGATACCGTCAACCAAATGACATCATCACGATCCAGCGACTCGCGACTCTTCATTAGCAATTCCAACAACAGCAACGGAATAAAAACGCAAGATGACAATTCAGGTAAATCTGTTTCCATCAATAAAAGCAAAGAATCGATCGGGCCAAAAACACTTCCTCCGGGCCAAGAAATAAAGAAAGGAAAGCGATAAACTTTTATTTTCGATGGCAGCATCCAAGAAGGCCGTGATTGATTATGATTGTCCGCTTTAGCGAAATGAAATATTTGACTACAACGCTTAAGAAAAAAGAAACGATAGAACAGATTTTTATTTAACAAGAGAAGGGATTTCAAAGTATCATTTTTCTTCCCTTACTTAATCGGAAAGTGCCATTTATTAAATAAATGACTCGCAAATTTCCAAAAACAAAAGAGGGAACGCTTGCAAATGAATCGATTTAAAGCTAAGCAATTACTGATAATTGCGTTGTTGTTTCTGTTAAAAATGGCAGAAAGCCATTTTATATCTAATTTATTTACATACAAAAAAAGAGGGATTGTACTTTATTAAACTGTTGGCTTGATTTTTAAATATCAATTTACCTGAAAATAGTAGCAACTAAAAGGACACCCATTTTTCTATTTAAGTATTTATAATTAAATTATTTTCCACATTTTCTAAGTGAATTATGTGCATTAAAACTGTCTTAAATCACTGCGGTAATTCATGTTGATAATGGATCTAGAGTCAAAGAAAAATAGAAGATAATTTTCCCAAGGAAGCAATTACTTACATTATAAAAAATTAGAACTAGATCCGAATATCATTATTACTCACGAAGAAGCCGATTCTTTTCAAATCTCTTTCCAGAATAATTATTTAATACGATCTAGACATTTTTTTTTAATAAAAATATTGTTACTCTTAATTTTTACTAGTCGCCTCAAGCAACTAGCTATTTCACGACAATACCGCTATATTTTATTTCCGAAAAATCGTTTTTTGTGACTTCATGATTTCGCCAAATTATTTGACATAAAAGCCGTGCTATTTTAACTGTTTTAGTTTTGTTTATCGTGTACTTTCCAATAGGGACAGTACCACAACATAATAATCATTTTAAAAGCGTAAATATCCGAATCATTTATCTTTCACTTTCCACGATATTGTACTTCACTTTTTTTTATTTGTCTCGTAAACTACACAGATATCAAATAGAATTCTTATTTAGCTTTCAAAAATGGCAGCAAATCACACTATTAATTATTTGATGAAACAATGAAAATGGTTTGAATTTCAGAGCAACTACGTAATCTATTGTTGGAAAAAAAATTAAAAAAATTTCCAAAATTTAATAAAAATTTGCATGACTATTCAATTTATCTCACAAAATTGTGAAAACGTTCTAATTTTGAAATAGTATAAAATTTATTTTTGTGCAATGATATTCTTGGAAATTGGCTGCAACTTGGCGGTAAATCGCCAAAATTCAGCTTAATTTTTTTAATTAATTAAAATTTTTAAAAAGGGAAGTATAATCCGAGAAGTATAATCCCACTCTCTAAGCTATACATGTGCCAAATTGTCTCTGCAGATCTAATTTTCTGGCTTGTAGACCGCCAAAATGCACACACACACACACACACACACACGTACATTCATCTTTATTATTAGTATTGATTAAAATATAGCTCATTCTCACGATTATTAAAGATTTTTTAAAAGCACTATTAAAATCACTATTTCAATTTTGCAAAACGTGCACACTTTTTATAGTCCTTTTAAATTGAAATAATTGCATGTTGTAAAACAAATACTATCCAAACATGCTACGAAATTATTCGTACCGTTATCTAGCACCAAATAAACTATTCAATTTTATTTCTTAATTATGTTAATAGTAGTTAAAAGCTTTCAATATTTTACTGATTTTGATTGCAAAATATGTCGCTCTTACCATAAAGTAACAATTAATTATAAGAAAGTAAACTGTTATGTCTATGTTCTGTTGCACTTAAACTGAAAATATTTTGAATTAGAATCAGAACGAAGTGGAAGATAAATGAAAACTATTACGCATCGGGGACCAATTCCGAAATTGATATGTCTTAATGTATTTTCACAAAACAATACAAATAATTTATATTGCCATATTTTTCTAAAATTAATTGCGGTATAAATAATTTGTCGAACAGTTTATAGTATTGATTCTAATTTTACGCAGCGAACTATTAAAATAATTACAATTTAAATTTGAATTTGCAATTGTGATCTAGATAGGAATGCAAATTGAATTTTGTAATGCAAATTTGGATCATGTTGAAAAACTTTCAACTAATAAATGACTTGGAAGTCCAAGTTACAAAGTCATTTCCATGTAATAAAATCGACTTCATGTACAAGGAGTAATAAATTAGACACAAGATATAGCCCTATGAAATAAATTTTACTATATAAAAACTTTGGATATCAGATAACATTATCATAGCATTATATCTTTTAAGAAATAATATAAACTAAAAATAGTTTTTAACAAGTTTCAACCGAACAGGCGATCAATACTTGGAATCATTAACTTTAAGCTTAAAAACAACTCGAGAGAACACTTTTTTTTTTAGCTGTCCGTTTTTTACAAAAGCAAGATTAATAATACTTTGAAAGAAAATGGTTGGGGAGGAAGGAGTAGTAAAAATGAGAAATGTCAGTGGGGACCTGAACAAAACTTTGTGCTATGTATCCTCATCCAGAAAAAACGGATATTGAACATTGTGGTCCTTTTCTATCCACAGCAAGGCGATAGACAAGAAAGCGACGAAATTTCTCTAGGGGATCATCCGATGCCGGACAATTCAGTGTTTACATTTTGTCATATGATCTGACATCCCTTGGGGGGCGGTGCACCGATTGCACCACTCTGATAGGATCGATCGGAGGACAGCGCAGGCGCACAGCCATTCCTTTCTTTACACACCCGAGCAAATAATAACTGCTTCCAAAGGAATGAGGGTTCAATGGTTCGTACAAAAGGGAGTTTTCTCTACCCCCCACTCCCATTTTCATTCGAATTAAGGTCAACTGAGTGTTCTAACTAAATGGAATAAACCCAAATACCCCCAGTAACGGGAGTAAAGAGGTGTAAATCAGTGCCGTTAAAAAGACACTGATTTGAAATTGGTTTTAAAAGAGGAAGGTCATTAAAAGACTGAGATAGTTAAGAGTCATTTTTCTTAAATTTAAGAATTTTTTAAATAACAGCTTTGAATAATTAAGCTTGTTTACGACATTATTGCTTTAAGAAGATTTGTATGCATTTAAAAGAAGGGAAAAAAATGCAATTGAAAGTCAATCTAGATATTCTTTTAAATTAAATTTTTTTTAAGTATAATATACCCTGAAATGAGATCTAAGATAAAGCAATGAAGTGCTTTAAAGAGTAAAAGTGCTTTTTAAGATAAAATGTTGAAATCAAGTACTTTGTGAACAACGTTGATGTTCTTGTACAAACATGTGAAATATATCTCTACAATCAACGTCAGAGCTTTTTCAATCAATTACTTATCTTCGAGCTACCGTACCGTTTAATTTTAGCACAAATCTTAGATATACGTATTGCTGGAATGGCGATTAACAAAAGATAAAACTATTTTGGGAAAAAGTTATTAATAATCTTGTTACCAAATTATTTAATTCTGACTTATAAATGTTTTCTCTTATGTTTAATGAAATTCTGCATTTACAAATCTGATTTAATTTAACAATTAACCAATCAATGAGAGAATAAAAATAAAGTAAAAAATAAATGAAAAAATGAAAGAGTGTAAAAATAAAAATGATACTCGCATACATTGGTTTTTTTTTTTTTTTTTTTTTTTTTTGCACTTGTTATTTAAACTTCGAATTATATTGCATTTAATATTTAAACTCCAAATTCATTCATTAAATGCAATAATGCATTCAAATACTCAAAAGAATAAATAAATAAAAGAAAAACATTTTTTTTTTCATAAAGCGTTTACAACAAGGAAGCTGAAATCTTTCAAGGGTGTGAATTATGTTAATCAACTACTTCACCATTCTAGCCTTGACCTTAAATCTACTTATAACCATCTGCGTTATTTTAAGCAACTCTGGTCCAATTAAGTCTTTAAAGAATAATATACATTCGACAAGTGTCAAGTAAGAGAATTAACGAGTTCAATTCTAGTTTCAACAGCTGTTTAATTGAAATTACATGTTGCATGTAAAGAGTACATCATTAACAATGACGATAATTGTAGTTAGATCCGCTAGTCTATGGAATGTTCTACAGATGGATCGACTGGTTAAAAGAAGTTAGGCATAGAACGTGATAAAGTTATTAAGAATATGATTTCCTGTTTAGTAATATTAGTTAAGATAGTTGTTTCTATATCAGGATGTTTCTTATAAAGGGATGCTCAACAGATGGGATAATTGTTTCAAGAACTTTACTTAAAGAAAATAATGTAGTAATTGACTATGTCATTTTCTCGTTTAATAATATCAATTAGATGTTAAAACGTAACTAGATACAATATGTTTACTTCCAAATATTTTAAACATATAGTCGAGAAAATTTCACTAACGATTCTATCGATAAATATGCATAGAAATTTCATTTCAATTCTTAAGTTATCAAAAGCAATGAATATCATTATCAAGGAAACTAATAAAATAAAATTTCAAAAAAATACAAAAGAAAATACAAAAATTGCATTAAGTTTATAATTAGTTATATTGCTGCCACAAAAGACTTATAAATTAAGAAAACAGATTCCACATTTTGTTATTGATCTTTCAAAATGCGATGCTTCCTCTTTTTCAAATAACATATATCAAACAAATCTTCAGTATTAAAGTATGATTTTCAGTATGATTTCAAAGACAATTCAAGAGGTTGAATTCCAAAACATTCTTAGAGACCTTGAGAAGAAACGAGAGAAAGAAAAATATGCACGCGTTGTACCAAACGCAAAATATATGTAAGGAAATTTGCACTTCAAGGAAATTACAGACTGAAGGAAAATACTTTTTGAATAAGGTAAGCCTGAATGATTACGGTATCGAGCTTTTGAAATTTCTGAATCAGGAAGAATGACGTAATGCTAAATTTCTTTAAGTTTTCCCATCTAAAATTATTTGTGCTCTTTCCCCCTCCCTTTAGAAAATATTCGGATTTCTTAGTAAAATTGAATTTAATAAAAACTGATCAAAGCATGAAGGTTTCATTCTTGTTTTTTTTTTTTTTTTTTTTTCCCTCTCTGTACTTTCTACTACTGACTTTTTACTTCGAATAAAACAAGTATTGTACAAATTTTCAGTCTTCAACTATTGTTTCGAAAGCCCCAACTTAAAATGATCTCAGAAAAAGAATACGTAAAACTTTTTTTTTTCTTAGAAATTTAATTCAAGACGAAATATATAGGATTTCCTTTCAAAAAATAATTTCCTTTTTAACACTGTAAATACAAAAGGGAAGAAGATTCGCATATCTCTTTTATTGTAACATTTAAATAAAACAAATGAAAAATTCAATAATACGTTTACGGCATACACACTGCTTGTGAATGAAACCAGAGGGTGTGGTCTCCCGAAAACTTTCTCCCATATTCCCTAATAAATTTGTCATGCCAGAGAACACCTTACATGGTATTGGTGTACAATATTACGAAATATTAACTTTTAGCGTGAATTTAGCATTTTAACTGAATCTGTCATGTCATCCTTGGCTTTTTTTTCTCGATTAATCCCTGGCTTACGGTTAATACTATCCAAAAATCGAATTTGTGTTTCAGACACATTTTTCTTAACGATTGAAACCAAAATTTGACACAAAACTACACTTACAGTCGCAAAATTAAAAACCAAAGAGGATATATTTAAGTCAATGCGTTTTGGAGCAACCGCATTTATATGTTTCTGAAGGTAGAGATGGACATAATCAATCCCTAGTAGGATTTAGCTTAAAATTTGATGAGTCTACACTACAGATGTTAAATCGCTACACCGAATTTCATCTGTCTAGCCCTCTTCGTTTAGTAATTCGAAAAGACCGACTTTTTCAGTACAGTTTTACTCAACGTTTGCTAGGAATATGCAAATTTGTGCAAAGACCGTATACCAAATTTCAACCGTCTAGCTCAAAGCGTTTTTGGGTTATCTTTGTCACAGACAGACAGACATTTTTCAAAAATGTGACGTCACAATCTCGAGTTCGAATTTTTTGACGATTACAATAGTTTCTCTATACTATGTATTCGAGAAAGTAAAAAAGGAAGGAAACTGTTCTAGAATAAATTTTATAGCATTCCTCAACAGTATTCAAACCAAGTCAAAACTGATTAACTGATGGAACTGAATAGATAAAAGGAAGCATATAAAAAAAGCAAACTTCAACGAAAAATAAAAGAAGCAGGGGGTAAAAAGAAGAAAAAATAAAGGGAAAAAAAAGTAGAAAATTAATTTTGCGGAAAGAAAAATCCTAATCCAAATGATATTCAATTAGCATTTTATACAAATCAATTTGATATTTGCCGACTCTCTTAAAACAGAATTTCCTGCTCCAATCTTTTTATTTGCTGTAATTACATTCTTTTTTCACGCAGAAAAAGACCGAAAAAAAAAAAAAAAAAAAAAAAAAGGTGGAGATAGAGAAGAAAAAAAAAGGGGGGGGGGAAGAACCCTTCGACGATGAAGTCTGTCGGGAATTCTCTTAATAAACAGCATCCAATTTTCTCCTAATCAAATTCCTTCACCAGTCGACCCGATCCGAAGAAAACAAAATAAGAGCGAAGGAAGGTGTCTTGTTCATCGCCGAGATGGAACGGGACCCGCAGTTTTAAAAACCTCGCGGTGTGTCTGGGTGCGTGATTTACGGCTGGAATCGTTAGAAAAAGAGAATCTTGTTATGCGCCGAGGCCTCATTATCTTGTTAGATAAGATTTGAAGGAAAATTGTTTTCAAGAGACAACTTAGAGACGAGCAGCAGTTTTCTTTTTCTTAAAAAAAAAAAAAAAATCTGAAGTTGAGTATGGAATGATTTGAAGCAGTACGCTACTGAAAGACATGTCAGTTTCAATCAAATAGAAAGCGATCTGTTGTGGTTGAAGATTTAGCTGAAAAATGCTTTTAAGTGGTGGTGATTAGAATGATATTTTTATGACAATTGGAATAATTGAAATAATTTAGGATAATTTTTCGAATAAATAAATATTTCTGAACAGAAGGCAATAACTGCATTTGCTGTCAAGTGAAAATGGCAGTAAACTTTCACTATCTGTAATATACTACACTCAACAAAATGATTTATTCGATCTATTTATTTATTCTTTATAGTAGGAAAAGATTTAAATGAAAGGTATTTTTAAGTGATAACGTTGAATTCCAATTCCTTCAAGCAATTGAGCTGCCTGACTACGGTCAGTAAGATTTGGCAAAATTCTCTAATGACTAAATATCTATGACCCTATGCTGGTCAAAATCTGCAATAAAAATAAACTATCTGAAGAAACAATATGCCTGGCATTTTGTTTAATATTTCTAACAAAAGAACAAAATAAAGGTCAAGTAAGACAGTTTAAAGGTTAGACTTATTTAAATGGGATATAATAAAATTCCTCTTTCATTTTACCCGTCCGATGAAAATCGATTGTTTTCACAGGAACTCTAAGACGATATTAAATCACGTGAGAATTAAACCAGGAGGAGTTGTCTCCGAGAAACTTTCTCGCATATCCTCTAACAAAGGTCTCCCCATCCCTCACATAAAAGTGTAATCCTAGGGCAAGAGAGAATAAAACAGGAGCTCAGATTTTTATTTCAGAATTTGGCGCATGAGCGTTTTATGCTACTTAGTAATATGAAGGAAACCGATTATGTATTTTGGCTGTTTGTCTTCTGACTGATTGAAAACAAAATCTGACACAGAACTCCAAATTCAAAATTTGACATGATGTACACTTTAAATGCTAAAAATGCACCAAATTTTATGCATATAACTCTTTTTTGTTTTTATTTCTCGTGTTCATTTGCGCACGGACAGTTAGCTACACAACTCCTTACGAATGAATTTCATTTGATCTTTGGTAGAAATTAAAACGATGTTAAGGAAACATACAAAATTTCATCCATTTAGCTCAAAGCGTTTTCGAATTATCATGAACACAAATATAATTCCAAAAATATATTTTTTGAATTCAAGGAATACTCAAAAATGGAGATTCCTTAAAACCTCGAAATCATTTTTGACGCTCACATAACATTATCTCTGAACCTTGTACTCAAGAGAGTAAAATGTAGATGTAACTATAATCTTCATTTTACATTAGAAACCTTAAGAAAACTGTATCATTTAGAGATTCAGTTCAGTATAAAATAACTTCAAAATAAATATTCAGATTGACTTTGTTTTTTAAACTGAAAAGTTAATTTAGCTTTAAGAACTTTGTAAATATAATACACTTAATTTCGTAAGTTTACAAAAACTTCCAAAATAAAAGGCGTTTTTTTATTGGCTATTTTGTATTAAAAAGCCGAAGATTTTGATAAATGAGTGTGTTATCAAAAGATTTGCAATTTAGAATTATTTTTTTTTCTTTACTCTAGCTCATCAAGGACTGCGGCCCAAAGAATAAAAAAAAAGACAAAATAGATCCTGCAGATCTCTAGTGCACTAAACGTCGATCAGAGCCTTCATTTTAAAGACAAAAGGTGGGCGGAGCAGGAGGGTAGAGCTTCTATACGAAGAAGCAAGAATAAAGGAGATTTATTTCGGCGGTCAATATTAACTTTTTGACATGTTGAGATCGAAATTTGCGGATCTTGTTTTTCGCCCATCAGAAGAAGAAGGAGAATACGAATGCAGTTTTCGTGTGTGTCAACATCTCGATGGAGTAAATGCAATTTCCTCACGATATCCAGAAAAGCAATTTATATTTCCGCGGCTGTCGCTCTATCTCAACGGTAAAAAAATTTTTTAATAGCGACTAGAAAATTGTGCAATAATACTGGTTGAAGAATTTTTTTTTCCCCCCAAAGTAAGAAATAAGTTTTATGTTTTTCAATTCTTAAATATTACTAGCTTCGACAATGCCAAACAACAGCAGAATATAAAAAAGTTTATACATACTGAAATGCAATTTCTACAGATTTTAAAAATAAAAATGATTTAGCTTTAAAAATTTGTGTTTGATGATTGCGAACTAATCATAAACACTAATAGGCACAAGGTAAAAAAAGTAAAACTGAAAAAATGGAAAACGCTGCTTTATTCCGCACGCACAGATAGCAAAAACACTGCTAAGGCATACACAAAGAAAACGTCTTTTACAAATTTAGAATACAATACAAGCAGACAGAAAACAACAGTAGCGCTCCAAATGCAACTCAATAGCTCGCTCCGGGATCAGCAACAATCCAAAGAGCGAACTCTTTACTATATAGTTTAGTCTATATAGTTATACTATATAGACTTAATAGTCTATATAGTTTATTTATATAAGTTTTCTGACAAGGCACAGAATTTTTTAGAAGGACATCGGATCTACAGTCCTAAGAGAGATAGCGCCAAAATTCCAGCGTTTTCCAGAACTTTCATTTTCTAGCCAAAGTTGTCAAATCGTCAAGGTCGGAGGTAACTCCTGGTATTATTAAGTTAATAAACAGCAGTGATCCTAAATAATTATTTTAAGACCCTCCTACAAAGATTGTTACGTGTGTAGGTTTCTTTGGGAAATATAATGTGATATTGTTGTTGGTCCATAAGAATTGGTAAGACATGACTGGTCCAAAAGAATTGATAAAAATTAATGAAAATTGGCAACATGTGTTGGTCCATAAGAATAGGTTTCATAAAAATTTGTAAAACGAAAGTAATGTAATTCAACAACAAATGCCATTAAGACTTATAATTAGGACTAACAATAATAAATGCTAATACAACCTACAACAAGATTTTTCGATACTGAGCACATTTTGTGCATGCTCTTAATTGAATGACGATTATAGTTCGTCGTTAAACGTCTGCCCATTATAAGTTCATGACGAATATAATGTCATTGTGCAGTTGGCAATTAAAAGCTCATGAAAAGTCTAGCTCGTAACTGCAATGGAAAAGGTTAACGATCCATTTATGAGCAAATACAATTCATTCGAGCCGAAACTGTAAGTACTTACTGAACAAGAGGTAAAAACGCATTAAAATATCTGGCAAAACAATGAAAAGAATGTTGCTTTTTTTCTTTGGAAGAGATATTATCTGCCTAACTTTAAAGAATTTCAGATGGGAATTTACATCTACAGTATTTTGATGTCGTGCTCTCATGCTAACTAAGAACATAAAATAAACATCATTACCAATCACCATTATCAACAATGCAATTTTTTTCCACTCTTCATCAACATCTAACGTGTAAATGTTTACCAATAAAATGCTTAGTTTCAAATGTTAATATGCAAAAAGTCTCTTCTATTGGAGTAAACAGCACTTTTTTTTTCTTTTTTTTTTTGAAAGCTAGTTTTCTAAAAGCTAAAGTCACGTCAGAATCGTTTTTTGGCATTTTTCTTTTCAAAAGAAGTTAGGTTCTTTTTTCCCTCTTTTAAGTTATAAAATAACATTTATGCGCAATTTGCCAATAATAGTCTCCAGGCAAAGAGTAGTTTCCGAGTAGTGCAGCTGTATCGATTCCGTAGACCAACAAAAAGGTTTGTAGCAGACCAAAAAAAAAAAAAAAAAAAATAAAAGAATCGATATCGGAAAATGAATGAAGGTGCTTATACGATTCCGATGCAGAAGAGAGTCATATCGATTACGAATATCCGTTTGTGGCGTCGTCCATCCACTGGGTACACTAGACAAGTTATGAGGGATAAAGAAGGAAAACCGACCTCCGTCTTTTGTAATCCGACGAGTTATGTCAGAAAAGACTTTATTTAAGTCGGATATTAAAGAAAGTACACTCGAGGTATTCCGAATGTTAATACGAAAGCGGATGGGAAACAATTACTTTTATTTGGGTTTTAGTGATGTCGTAAAAATAAAGTCAACGATAAAAATGCGGCGTCTGAAAACGACTCGCATCAAATTAAATGATTTAAAAATAATTGCATTACGGTAGAAAGCAATTAGTATTGCTGTAAAAGAAATACTAAACATCAATAGGAGCTGAAACACGGAAGATTAAATAAAATGGGGAGAAACTGAAAGAAAAAAAAAATTATATTTTCATTGCTCCAAGCACATATATTCTTTCTTTCTTTGTATTATTTGGAATAAGTTAATGCATCATAATGTTATGCAATAATTACATTACACCTTAAGGAAATTAGTAATATCAATATTGAAATAACGAGGCTAACGACAGCGGGGTAAGGCGGAAACAAACGAGGAAACGAAATTCCACTTCGCATTTTATTTTGCAGATTTTTTTTTGTTTTGTTTTGTTCATTCCATGCATAGAAAAAAAAAGGAGTAATAAAAAGTATGCAATCTTATTTTATTTGAAATTCTAATCCACTTTCAAGACAAGACAAACTTTTGGATTCGATAGGAGCCTCTTAATTTT
Organism: Argiope bruennichi; assembly: GCF_947563725.1. NCBI lineage: Eukaryota > Metazoa > Arthropoda > Arachnida > Araneae > Araneidae > Argiope > Argiope bruennichi. The sequence goes on along the minus strand of NC_079156.1, from coordinate 26,795,069 downwards.
TTTCTCCTTTTGTCGTTGTTCAGTATTAGATTTCTCTTTTCTTAAAAATGTTTATCGTTCAAAAAGATAAATTTTTATCTTTTTCTTCCTTTAAATTAAATTGCTCTATCTTATTTTTAAAAATCTCTTTTTTTTTTTTTTTGGCGTACCTTTACATTTTTTTTATAACCAATTCCGACATACAGGATTTAAACTAAAAAAAAAAAAAAAAATCTTTATTCTACCTTTTTAAAAATTCAGATCTTTTCTGTATTGATTTTAAATTTTTAATATCTCACAAGGCGCATTTTTGTTCTTAATTTTATTTAAATAAAATATTTTCTCAACTTTTTGTAGCAACTTCCTGAACAGAAAACATGTATCGTGACATGTTTATTCAATGTTTATCGATTGAATTTAATAACATGAATTTACATTAAAGCAAATAAAGATACAGATTTTTCATTGGCAGTACAAACGATAAGAGTAAGTAATGTTAAGTGTATCTAATACACCCTAACTCTCTTGAAGTCCTCCCACCCCCAGCTTTTACACGGTAGTATTACAAAAGGAATGGGTTTTTTTTATATAAAAGATGATAAATACACTTTTATCGGTAAATCAGATTAGGTTACTTGAAATATATAGATATACCAAAAAGAACTATCTCCACACCGATAAAAATAAAAAGGAGAAGGGGAAAAAAATACCAGAAAATGGGCAGGAAAGATAAAATGTAGAGTTTTATTTTAGCGACAGTCATGCAATCATATATTCAGTGCTGTACTACCTATAATCCATAAAAGCTATAGACTAGGGTCCCACTTACTTGGAGACCCTCCCCTACAAAAGCTGGGAAAAAAAAAAAAAAAAAAAAAAAAACTAAAATGGATTTATGAAAAGCCCGTATTTTAAATAGTTGAGGGCTTTATAGAATTTAAATCCGACATTGCATATATTGCCCTGCTTACAGATAAATACTCTTATACTTTAAGTTAATAATATTTTACATACTTCTTAAGCAAAAAATGTCTAACTGTCAATAAAAAGAGAAAAAGTTTGATGAAATTAAGAAATCCAAAAATTAAACTATTTCTGAAATTTGTTAAAACAATAACTAATAGCACAACATTCAATTATTATATTATCTTTATCACTGAAAATATGCTTTTATTATGTGAAGTACCAATTCTTTTTTTCGTCATTGAATGAATAATTAAAACATTTAAATTCTTTTAATCACAGTTGCAATTTAGCATTTTAGGAACATTCTACGCTAGAAAATCAAGAATCTAAACATTTTTCATACAAGTTTCACCTCTTATGGATGAGGGGAGTGTGTGTGTGGGGGGGGGGGGGTAAATTAAATTAATGCGCACACTTTATTCCAATATCAATATTTTAAGCAAGAAATTTTCAGTTAACTGCGGTAACAGATTAAAATACTTTTCTGGCTCCCGGCAAAAGCATATTATAACGTCTCTCTTTTAATTAATTAGTTAATTTAGTCTCATATTTCAGCATATTTTGTTCTCATGTCCGATATATTCACCATATGTTTGGCGTAGCATGGCCAGATTTGACAGTTGTGCCATTAAGACCTAATTTCCATTCAATTCAATACATCATTAACCTAATCACTATACTAATGATTTACTTTAAAAGTACTTTTTTTTATTTTTTTATTTTAGGAACTTGGTGAAAAAGCATAACTTTTATTTATTTATTATGGCAAGTGACCATGAAGCATCTAAGTTTTAACCAATTGTATTTAAGCAGATGTTCGATGCTTATAGATATTTTTATAATTAACTAAATATAATTAAACAATTAAAATTGCGGCCAATAATAGCTGACAAAATACTGATTTTTACTTTATTATTTATAAAATTTGAACATTTTACAAATGTATTAAACAGATAGGCTAATATTTTTTTAATCGACCTGTTAACGGCTGTATTTGACTGCCTAGTCTGCTTAGTGGGAAATCCACAATTAATTATTCGAAAAGTATCAGTAACTAAGTAAACTAAATAGACAAAATGTATATCAAAGTAAATCCAGCACGGAGATCTGTGACCTCTTCTCTAATAAAAATTACAATAAGAACAAGTTTTGGGATTGCGACATCTGTAATTTGAGGTTCAATGTTCTATTAATAATGCAAGTAGGTCAAAATCACAAAAGATAAAGAAAAAAAAATCAGAAGCCACAGAAGCTAAAATTGGAAAGATCAATTGAAATAAAAATAAAAGGGTGTGGTTAAGTCAGGTTAATATTTAAAACCTTGAGGCGTCGATCTGTTCATGGTCAGTTGCAAAGTTTCTATTATTCAACGCGAATTAATGTTCGGTAAGGCTATATTAATTAACTTTCACAATCAATTTGATTCGCTTAATAATGCAATGCATCGGAAGCCTGTTTTTACTAAAAATAAAAGATAATGTATTTGCACGTGTTAACGCTCCAAGGGCCACACTGTCTGACCTACAGTTACCATACTTGGCATATATATACTTTGGAAAGTGGAAATGTAAGAATTCTTTCGAAATTTTAAGTAGAATTAAAATTAATTAAAAAATAAGCGATATTTTGGTGCTTATCCTTGATAACTTCCAACCAGATAATGGCACAAAAATTATTTATAAATGGTTTTAAATTTAAAAAAAAATTATCTTCGTAAAGATACTAATTCAACTGACGTGCAATTTTTTTATTTGAATTTTTATAATTTTTTACAAGAATATTTTGCTTTTATAGTTTTTAACATTAGATTTCTTTCGTAATGAAATTCAAACCGTTTTAATTATAACGTCAAATGTGTAGCAGACTTTCTTTTTATGTTGAAAAATAAAGAAGAAAGATTCTGGTAATTATCTGAGTAGTTTACTATGAGAAATCAGAAAGGTGAAATTGCATTAACGCAGAAGACAACAAGCAATTTAAAACATATAACCCAGACTCTTAATTTTTAATAGCCTTATAATAATATGGAATTCCATTAGGAAGATCCATACACTCAATAAGCAGACTAGGTGAAAAGTTGTTAAAATAACAAGACTTTAAATTTTTCATATTTTGATGATTAAAAATATTTTATTGAAGGAATCGTGAACTTCAAGCAGTGCATGAAATTTAACTCAAATTAAACACAAACAATATCTGGAAAACTAGAAAATCGCCAAAAGTATCTTATAAATAATGCATTTTAAACTAAAAATGTTATTTATAAATAAAATATTTTATGATAATAAATTGTTTGAGGAAAGAGCATAAAGGTTATTTCAACACGTTTCCACTGGTTTCATTTTCTAATTTTTCTACTTTCTCTTATATCTTAGTAGTATAGAGATATCAGTAATGAAATATAGTAATGAAGTATGGAAATCGGACAGCAGATTTTTTCCATCAGAAATTTTTATGGGAAAATCGTGAAACATAATTACTGGGGTGATTCAGCATCCTACGAAGCTTATAATATCAAACATTTTAATAATTTTTTGATATTCCAACAGTTAAAGTTGGATAAGTTCTAAAAAGAATGATACCAAACAAATGGGATTTAATATGAACTTTATTTTTGATTTTTACTAAAACCTGGAGAGAATAGACTGCAAACCGTAAATTCTACGTATTGTGAAATTTGGAATGAAAATTTTAATACTGAATATAAGTTATATTTATTTCACGATAAGTTATTGAAAACATTATGTACGTGAACAAGTAAGAATAAAGCGAATTCAGGATAGTTACGGAAAGACATATTTTGTAAAAGTAAAGAATAAATACTTATTTATTTATTTAAAATAAAACGTCATCTTTTTTAATCGAAACTTTTGAAATATAGAACAGAATATTGTCACACGTAACGTATTTTAAGTGAAGCATTGCAAAATTCTTTTTCTCAGTGACAAACAGGATAGCTTTTTTTCATAGAGAAGAATCCACTGAAGAAAAAGATAATACAACAGGATTCTCGAACAACATGAAGGAAAAATTCAGGATCCCGTTTCATATTACAAATCTAATTAGCTGACCTTGAAAAAAATATTCAGTCAAAAAAAAAAAGATAAGAAATTTTATATGAAGCTTCTATCATAAATATTTTTTTTTTCGTATATCTTAATTATACATCACTAAGTGGCAAATAGCAACATAGAAACCCGTAGCTGAAATAAGATCTAATTTTTTTCTACTTTTTTTATCTTTGAAAATATATTTCAATGCCTATAATATGTATTGCTAATACTTCTTTTAAAAGACAATAAAATTCTTCAAAAATAGTTGAGCAGGTTCCAAAAAACAGTGAAGAGTTTTATACTAAGCCTAAAATATTATATTTACTGATTGATAAGAACAATAACTTGTAGTCGTTAGAATTCTTTTTTAATAACTTTTACCACGAACAACAGGCAAATCGATAAATTCGATTGAGTGACATTTGAAAAAGAATGCACTTTGAAACTGGGTGTGGTGTATCAATTTTCGCGAAGAAACGAAACTCCAGGATAATTATAGTTCAGAAAATGATTTGTGGCACAGTGACATTTAAAATTCTCAATACAATGCTCACTTCCTTTTTTTTTTTAATTCCAATAGTTCATGTCTTGCATGCGATCAGGTCAGATGAAATATAAAAAAGTTTTTAATGTAGAGCCTAAAATTTCATGTTTTTTTTAACCATTTGAAGATATCAGAATATATTTATTAATGGAAAGCAAAAAGAAAGAAGTTAATCCATAAGTATCATACAACGTATCTACATTACTTCTAAGTAAATTATACAAATTGTAAGATAAGAATAAATAATACAGTGACCATGATATTTATAGTCTTTTATAGTCCTTTTCACAAGAACATTACAATATCATTAACAAACAAAAGCTGCAGTGCGACAAGTTTTCAATCCTGCTATGGTAGCAATGCTTTACAAAATGCAGCATAGAATCTAGCTGGGAATTAACTTTTCCCATAACACAGAAGATGCAAAAGTGAATTATTTGGATTATTAAATCACAGCAGAATTTCAGAAATGTATCAAATATGGTAAATGCAATATCCTATGCAAAATATTACAGTAAATGGCAAATACAACAGAACCCATTACAGAACATGAGAAATGCAACCTCCTACACCTAAAGTCTGCGACAGAACATGGGAAATACAACCTCTTTCACAGAGAGACTGCTATGCAACATGAAAAATACAACTTCTTTCAAAGAAATCCTACTATGGAACATGAGAAATACAACCTCTTTCACAGAAAACCTGTTACGGAACATGAGAAATACAACCTCTTTCAAAGAACGCCTACTATGGAACATGAGAAATACAACCTCTTTCACAGAAAGTCTACTATGGAAGATGAGAAATACAACCTCTTTCACAGAAAGTCTACTATGGAAGATGAGAAATACAATCTTCTTCACAGGAAGTCTGCTCATTTAGAAATTGATCTGTCTTAATGAGGTAATTAGACCGTGTGACCACCTTGTAATTATTTTTAAAAATTGAATACATCAGAGCACCATTTTCAGCATTATACGAAGCCTTTTCATCCTCAAATAGACACAGAAAAAAAAAAGTTACCAAGTCACCGACAACTTTCCAATACAAAGATATTTTCAGCTGTGTTCGAAAAACTATTTTTAAAAAAACACACTCATAAATATGACTCATTTCATGCGAGCTTGTCATGATGCCATTCGGATGCAGTTAGAGGGAAGAGATGGAAAGAAAGGGGAAGAAGATCTGTCGATGACTGGCGATGAGCCATTTCCATACCTCCAGAGAGGGTTCAGCTTTCTCATTGTTCACGTGGACGTCGGCGGACTGGAACAACGACTCGAATCGATCAGAATCCATCTTACCCCAGAGAGACAGTGTCTCAAAAAGAGACGGACGACAAAAAGAATATAATGAAAACTACTTTATTCGGAACTAAAAATAAACAAAACTTTTTTTATGAAAGGTAAATACCTTGTCATACAGAAGATCAAGAGTGGAAAGTACAAAAGTAAATAATGTGTTGTGAAATAAAATTTTACTTATTGTCTTATTCCATCATAAAAATAAACCAATAGGAATAATCACTCCAAAGCTCGCATACTCTCTATTAAACCTGTCATGCCAGAGAGCACCTTACATGACATTGGCGTACAACAGTTATGAAATATTAACTTTTGGCGTGAATTTGGCATTTTTTCTGAATCTATCGTGCCATTCTCGGCGAGTTATTTGACGATTAATCCCTGGCATGCGGTTAATAGAATACTAAAATGGAATATGCGTTTTAAATATGTTCTTTTCAACCGATTGAAGCCAATATTTGACCCAAAATTGCACTTGCAGTCACAAAATTTTATACCATATGATATGTTTAAATCACTGCGATTTTGAACTATCGCGTTTAAATTCTTATGAAAGTACAGACCAACAAACAGTCAATCCGTAGTTGGATTTGGCTCGCAATTTGATGTTGTACTCACTGTAGACGTTAAATCATTGTACCGAATTTTATCTATTTAGCTCTCTTTGTTTTGTAATTATATTCATATAGTCGGACAGATTGGACTTCCTCAGAACAGATTTTACTCAAAATTTGATAGAAATCTGCAATTTTCGTGTAAAGTCCGTATACCAAATTTCAAGCGTCTAGCTCAAAGCGATTTTGAGTTATCTTTATCATATACAAACGGACATTTTCCCAGAAACATGCTTTTAAAAAAAAAAAATTCAGAGAGTTCTAAAACGTGGTGATTTGTCAAAATCTCGAGTTCGAATTTTTTGACGATTTCTATACTTTCTCTATACTACATATACGGGAAAGTAACGACGAAGAGAAAAAAAAAGGGGAGGGGGAGGGTGCAAAATAAATAGTACAACAAATTGTTTCTTTGACAAAAAAAGATTTCAAATTAATTTAGAGGGTTGATAGTTAGAAATTGCGATTTCATCTAAAATACTCTCTGCACATGTGAATCGACAAGGCATGTCGATATATGTTAAATATTGCTGAAATTCAAACGTTTTCAGACACAGTAGAGAAAAGTGTGAAAACTGCTGAACAATTCAAGGTGACATCCTTGCTAAATGTTCAGTATAAGTTGCGAAACAAGGCATTCCCAGCTTAACATAACCAGCTAAATTAATTAAAGAGCTATGAAAGTAATTTAAAGGCATACATGCATATATATTTTAAAACTAATTTATGGTAAATATAAACTTAGTCTTAAAATTTTCCCTTTAACTTAACAGAAAATTATATTGGCTAATTCTTATGCGCTATATACATGTAAACATTTGAAAAATGAATAAAACGACAGAGAATGCCATAAGGAAGCATTTTCAGATTTTGAAGTCAGTTTGAAAAAGTTAAAAATATTCTAAGTTCAAAGAATCTGAAGGCTAATTGCAGATACTGGCTTTTGTTCAGGAAGGCTGGAATTCATCTTGAAAATACTACAGACTGGAAAAAGCAACTTTACGTGAAAAGCAAACGCTATGGTGTTTTTGCCTTCCTTTAGGTTAACAAATCTGAAATCTACAAGAATTCTATTTCTGAAAAGACTGAAATCATTAAAAATGTAAGTAAAAAGTAAATTTCAGTACAAATTAATAAAATAAATATTATACTATTTAAAATCGTAAAGCGTTTCGACATGATCGATATCTGATTTTCTTTATTTCGTTTTATATTCGAAGTACACAGTTTGCAAAATGCATATGACTTGGAGAACAGCAGTAGCGACAGTTAAACATGGCCGGATTTTTATCGTTGTTATTTATTACAGACAAGAAGGTAAACAGGATCATAAAAGTGGTTAGTTAAGTCAAGCAGATCGTAAATATCCAGCATTATTAAAGACTGTCCATTTAACTTAATTTTTTGTCTTTTGTTATTTGGAAAGAGAAAAGTTGTTGAAAGAGTTGTTAGATGAAGAAATCCATTTTCACAAAATTGCATAAATTATACAAATAAAATAACAAAACAGTGTTCGGAATGGATAATAAATTATAAGAGAGAGACTGATAAAAACATGAAACTTTGATGGTTTAATGGAAACCACGAAGAACAAATTCACAGAACTTTTTAATTTTAATTTCAACAAGCCTTAATCTATGTTTGAGAAAAGAAATTAAATCATAGATGAAAAGCTGAAGTATACTTCCTCCTTAAACTTGGAAAAACCCAAGAATAATCCATAAAACGTTAGCATAAAATGAGTAGTTAAACCTTGTTTTAAACACACATTCATACATCAGAGTTCTTTAATGCTCATGCAAAGACATCCAAGTGTATGCTTTTGCTTTAACTCTGGAATTCAACCAGAATTTTAGAGGGAGGAAATGCACAAAACAATGATCAATTCAATGCTTAATGACATGCAGTTATTTCTGCCATGTGAATTGTAGAGCTAAGTGTGGCCTGGTTGTACTGTAAAATTACAATTAATATTCAAATACAAGAGAAAGGTTTAGAAAATTGATCCAAAAATATGTTCCTTAACTATAAAGATATACGATCTTAACAAGAAACCTCAACCTACAACGTTTTTGAAATGGTTTCTAATCTAAATGAAGGGTTTCTAGTTAATAATTTAATATTTTAATTGCTTTTCCCCTTACAAGTTAACAAGAACCAGGGAGAATGTTCTCCCGACAACTTTCTCTAATAAAAGTGTCAACACTCCTCTCCCATAAAACTGCGGATTTTCAGAATGGTCTTGAACAACACACATGCCCAGATTTTTATTTTTAGAGTTCCACAAACAAATGTTTTGCACTTCTTAGTACAGTGAAGAAATATATATATATATATATATATATATATATATATATATATATATATATATATATATATATATATATATATATATATATATATATCGAAGACTCATCTATCGACCGAGTTTTGACGGAAATGATTATATACCAATTTTTATTTATCCAAGTCATTCCATTTTTGAGTTATCGTTTTCACCTCCATGCAAATGTACAGACTGAGAAACGGTAAACTGGTTCAGGTAAACGGTCCAGGCTGAAAATTTGATTCAAATCTACATATTCGAAGGTAAAAATGTTTATCAAATTCTATTCAACTAGATCTTTCTATTTTGAACTTATCATGTTCATTTAGACCTGAACAGAAGGACGGATAAATTTCCAATAAATGGATTTCGTTTTAAATTTGATAGAAATCAACACATTTGGAGTAAATATGTCATTCCTAATTCATTTATCTCGTTCAAAGCAAGACGTTCACAGAAAGACAGAATTCCAAAAATTTATGTTTTCGACATTCAGAGGTTTGAAATGTGGAGATTCTTCAAACTGTCGAGGTCGAATTTTTTGACGATTACTATATTTTCTCTTTGTATATTTCCTATACAAGAAAGTAAAAGTTTCGGACAATTACAAATTAAACTAATAGCTTGGCTTTAGGTCAACCGAATAATAATAAAACTAATAAAAGTTTTTCGGGGGAGGGGTCAGGTTATTCATTAAAATGATGGCAAAGAACTTTGACAAAAGTTTCAAACAAGATTTCAGTTCCTTTTCCATGCAAAATAAGACAATAATCACAAATAAGCGATAAAAGAAACCTCGTTAATGAACCACATGCCCGACCTCGCTTCCAAGAGGATCACAATGGCGGCCATAATTTTTCTGATAATTGATGCCGTTCTCACGATAACCGACCAGCCATTGGGCAAAACGTAACAAACTGGAAGAGCCGTTCGTTCGTTGTTAAATCGTCATTTGTTTTCCTCAACTAAGGAACAATACGAAGAAAGCATAAATTAAGCATCTCGCTCCTTGTTTCCGGCCTCATTAGTATTATCAGCGAAGGATTCTGTGAGAGAAGATGCTTTAATTTAATCCGCAAACACGAAGCCCGGATGAACTTTCAACTTTACCTCATTCAATGAATTCTAAACATTTGGGTTAGGAATTCAACTCTGCTAGTTTGATACAAATATATGATTGTTGGCTTGTGGTATCAAAATCGTTGGGCTGTTTATAAAGTCAAAATAAAATTTAAGTCATACCGAATCGTATCATTTTTGAAAGGAAAATTTGCAATATTTAATATTTTTTATTCCCAACGCTGGATTTTTAATTAAGCAACTAATATCTACTAAGTTCTGCTAAGATGAACTGCTAAGTTCTTGGACTAATTTCTACTAAGCCCAGGATAGCTAGACTAAGAAGAAGTTGCACGCAAAAGGATTTTAAAAGAAATTTATTTCCTTAATTGTCAATTAAATAAATTTGTTAAAAAAATACAAATTCAATAAATTATAAATTATTAGAATATTTATTATCAAAACTTTATCATTGCCTTAAAATTTAATAATTACTTTTTAATGATATCAGTTTCATCGCTGTAATAATAATCTCTGTCAATTGTAATAAACTTTTAAATACAACGTACAATATAATGAAATTCGAACTCATGTAAAAAAATATTCAATCGTGAGCCTTTGCCGATGTTTAAATCAATTAAAGTAATCTTTTTTGGATATTAATATCGAAACAGGATTTTTACTTCCGCTTTTGTAGTAGTACACACAATTCTCAATTTGCAAGTGATTTATTCGGTTAATAATCCGTTAGACCAAGCTGGTCGCCAAAAGCGGTTAGTTTTATTATAAATAGCAAAACTGGAAACAACTATATAATCGGGAACCCGACTACCAATTTAAGGACTAGAGCTTTAACGCTTAAGAGTGTGTTTATTTTAGCATAATTTACGATAGAGTATGTTGCCAACGCTGCTCCAATTTTCACAATAAATTATTTATAATGCAATAATTAGTTTTGGATATCTAAAAGTGAACTCTAAAGCATCAGAAAAATGAGCAAATATCTAAAAACAAGCACGTTTAGAGAAATCAATGAAAGTTCATGTCACATATATCAAGTGTATTGAATCAATTTAATTTCGATATCTATTACAAAAGGTCTGCATAGGGGAAAAAAAAAAAAAAAAAAAGATGACTCCACAGCAGAGTGCGCCACAACGAAATCAGATGTTAAGTGGAATTCCCAATTACATTTATGACGTCACATAATAAGATAAATAGCTAACCAATCAGGTGAAATGTATAGTCCAGTAAGTACGGAATCCGATTAATGGACTTATAACAGAAAAAACAACAAACATTAATAATTGTAATGTCGTTTTTAGCGAACTAAATCAATAATTTAGAATACGTAATAATATTAAAATGTTATAAGCATTTGTAATAAATGTTTTTATAATTCAATCTCACACAGGAATTTACAATTTTTACTTTATCTATCTATAACTTAAGGAATTTAGCTGTTTAGTTAGTGAATTCTCATGCTAAGCTTATTTTATTTCGACTCATTATCGCAATTTTGTATCTGAATTGTTGAAGCAGCAACAGTTTTCACGCAAATATTATATATATATATATATATATATGGGATTACAACGTTGTTGTAAACAAAGAAAAATAAAATTTATTTAGATTCGGAAAACTATAAAAAAATTAATTAGCTGCTTCAAAAACAATTAGAATAATTTTTTTAAAGAGCAATATTTGACTCTTCAACAATTAATTTTGCGGCTCAAAAGTCAATACATTTTTCTAGTTTTCATCCTTTTTGTCATATAATTTTTAAAAAACTGTTCACGATAATGTGGGGGGAAAAAATTAAAACGAACATGTTATTATAGGTAAAAAAAATATCTTATCCTACTTTCCACTACATTAGGTACTGAATAGTTCTAAAGTTTTAAAACAAAATATATGCTTTGATTTTAACTCAGAGTTCCATGCACTCATAGACACATTAACTTTTTTATACAGTAAAAAGAGAGAGAGAAAAAAAGTTTTTTTATTTTCTAAGCACGATGTAATAAAGAGTTAAAGTTACCTATTTTTTTTTAAACTGAATGTTTCTTTGGTGTGTTGTTTGATCATTTCAATGTACGTTATTTTTAGATTGCGTGTATATCAGCGCGCATTCTAAATGTCAAAAATAAACAAGATTATAAATAAAAATTGATGACCAAATGAGATAAGAACAAATGTACTCGAGAAACAGCATAAGAGCTTAAACCTAAATGAAACTATTTGTACGACATCTCTAACAGTTTGGCCTTAAAAATACTGCAAGCTGCTGTTTGGCCTTAAAAACTCTGTTTTATTTAAGGAAACATTTTGCATAACAATTTTTATAGCCCCATAACTAAAACGTCATTAGATTAGAATTTCCAATAAATAAAATTTATGTTACAAAACTCAAGTTTCACAGCTTATCTGATTTCCGTTTTTAATTAACATGTCTTTGTAGTGTCCAGTTCTCGCAGCAATTTATTTTTTGATGCAAAAAAGTAGAGAAGAAATAAATATCTTAGAAGAAGCCATAGTGCTTTATTCTGTAAAGCACTACGACACAGATATTGCTTTTTATATCACTTAAAAGAACTAGAAACATTTGTATCTTCAAAAACATTAATCATATCACATATTTTTATATATAACACCAGTCATATGTAATATTTATACAATCACTCTCTCTCTCTCTCTATTATATATGTATGTATGTAAACACATTTTACATACCTAAAGAAGAAACTTTTGAAATTTTAACCAATTTATTTCAAAACGGCAGCCATATCATGTACAGTAAAGAAGCGATGCTAAGATGTCTCTTTACATCGCGATACAATAGCAAAGTGACACAGAAATTTTTTCCTTCAGTAATTTTGCTATTAGATTCTGATAGGAATTTCTTTGTCACGTGTCCACTTAGGCAAGGGAATATTAGGTATCTTTTGAAGGTATACTCAAGTGTTAAGGATTTTTATCCCTCCGTTTGGAGGGTGAGAAAATGCATAGTATCAATTTTCCAGAGCGCGTGTTAGAAATAATTAAACAAAAAGTGGGAATTGGATAAGAAAATAAGCGAATTTTTTACGAAGTGGATACAGGCTAAATTAAGAAAAAAATTAGGAAAATTTTAAATTAAATTTTAAAATATCATTATATATCATTTTATGTACAATATATGATATCTGCCAATAATGTAAATTTTAACAACGAAGAGTGTTTGAAATTGTACAAATTGATTCTAAGAAGAAAATAAAATTTCAAGATGGAGACGTCGAATAGCAATTGCAAGATTGCACACATTTGTGAATATTTAATATTTTAATTTAAAACCGTTCAGGCACAATTACATAATAAAAAGTACCGTAATTTGCAGCGTACAATGCAATGTAACACATTCGTTTTTTTTTTTTTATACCAAATCCGATTGAAAAATTGTTACTGAACATTGTCCTTTCTCATTATTGTCCCCTTCCCAAGCATTAAAGGTAGATTCGTCTCCTAAAAGCTCGAACTTTGACGAATAAAGGCAGCCCCTCACCAGCACTGCACAATAATGGGATCCAACTCAAAAATTTCTTTTCTAAGACATCTCTGACAAATGAGGATAAAAATTTCGAAGCAAATCTTCACCATTCAGATCAAATTCCCCCCTCATTGTGTTCTTATTCAAGGGCTGTCGTTTGAGGAGGTTATCTGAATAGAGGGGAAACTAGGATGTGCCAAAGAAAGGAATGCTTCCCCGCCACCCCTGCATTTCAACGGAATTAAAGCGACACCACTTTTAAAGTCCATAGAAACTGAGAAGTGATTGTGCTGACTTCTAGATAGAAATGTTCTAGAAACGAACTCATTAGCCAAGGCTTTTAAAAAACGTCGGTTCACAAAAGAGAGTTAAATTTATGAGCATGCCAATGATTGATAAGATCTACAATTAGCGAGTTAACGCTCCGTTTGATCGATCGTTTTCGAGTTAGAACGACATAAACACTACAAACTGTTGTGCATAAGATTTTATTACTACACCTTGCTTTAAAGAATCATTAATAAATACACCAGTCGGAATTTAAAAAAAACTTTGTTATTGTTTTCAGGTTCGATGAAAACAACATAGTGCCAGTGGCAAGCCGGTCATTAATTGGCGATGACATAAACGCGGTGCCATCATTATGTCACATATGCCACACAAATGAGAGGAACAGCAAATTTGGTGCATAAATTTTGCTAGCTTGTATTATATTTGTGGTATTGTTTTGTTATCTACTATGAAAAAGAGAAGTATTATATAAGTGTAGAATTTTGGTGGTGTCATTGGCAAGACGGTCATTATTTGCCGATGACATTAACATGGTGCCAGTGACAAGGCGGTTATTTTTTTGCCCGTGACATTAACTTAGTGTCAGTGGCAAGCCAGTCATTATTAGCCCGTATCATTAACGTAGTGCTATTGGCAAGCCGATCATTATTTGATGGTGACATTAACGTGGTGCCTTCAGTATGTTACAATAAGATGTCACATATGCTACACAAATGAGAAGAGTAGCAAATTTGGTGTATAAAACTTGCGAAGTTATGTTACATTTGAAGTACTGCTTTTTTATCTGTCATGAAAAAGAGAAATATTAGACGAGTGCAGAATTTTGTTAAAAGGGAGTTCTTTCATTTTTAAGAAAATACACTTAAGCTAGTATATATTTTCAGCTTGCATCTTTTGAATAACTTCAATAAAACACATTTATTTAAATGTAATATCATTTAATAAAATGCGGCAAAGTTTATTATATTGTAATAAATGCTGTGTTTCATATATCTGCATTATAATGAATAACTTTGTTTCGGTGTCAGATTTCTCTCTCTCTCTCTGTGTGTGTGTGTATGTATGAACTTGTTAACATTCTAAGAATCGATTGTTTACTTAATATATTAAGAAGAAACGCTTGTAAAAATTTCATTTTATTTTCATTTATACGCAAGTTTCTATCCAAAAGAGAATTTAAATAACATAAAACGTCATCGTGCTGTTTACATTGCACCAAGTACGAAATAAACGCCGGCGTCCTGGCATAGGAATAGCGCATCTTTCCCGTGATCCCGGTTCGAGCATGGTTGTTTTTCTGTGTTCTATCTGTGAAGTGTGTGAATGTGCCACACAGCAAAAAGGTTGTGGAAGCGAATGTGACGCATGAAGTAGCTAAGTCGTACTCTTGACCCCAGTTAGCTCTACTGAAAAAATAAGAGACGCTCATTCGGCTTAAAATCACTGACAGATCTGCCAGCGGGCTTGTAAAGTGCCATAAGTAACAACAACAACAACACGAAATAAACAAAATAAATGATGTCCGAGACATTTACTTTTCCGTTTTTCCCCCTCTCTCAATATTTATTTTATTTTAGTTTTTTCAATTTTGAGAGGCTCGATTTTCTAGCTTTAAACCCAACCTATAACTCTCTTGAAGAAAGACCTACAATAGTAAAAATTTAGTAGTTTTCCCAGTATTGAAAAAAAAAAAAAAAGCGAGAATCCAAGCAGGATGGATTTTATTGCGCTGAGAGAGTCACTCTCTGTGAATACATTCGTATAACTCAGCCTGTTTAAAAAGAAATCTGCAGACAGACAGCCATTGTTGCTGTGCTAAGTTATGAAGAGAGAAAGAGGAACTTCGCGAACAGCCAGCGAATTATTTCTTTTTTCGACAACAGTCGAGGCCTATTCGAGGAAGAAAGATGTTGACGCTTCTTTCGAGCAACTCTGAAACACGAGGATTTTTATGACGCTTGGAATAAAAGCAGACTCTTTCATCTCAATATAAAAGCGCACGGTAATAGAAGGAAAAATCAGATTCGTCAATTGGCACAAACGATTCACTTCATCAATGAATTTCACGTTTCTTTTGAAAAAGCGTCACAAGATGCCACAACCTTTGACAGAATTGAAGTTTTTACTATCGTTAAAACGAAATAAATAATAAACATAAAATAAACAATTCATAGCATGATTTGAATACCTAATATTAAAGTCTTATGTGGAAGTAGCATATGTTATTGGGAATGAATATTAATTACACTTTGAATTACGAACGATGTTCAATGTTTAACACTTCATCGACAGGATTTTCGAGTTTCCCAACACCTTGCAATAGGAACATTTATTTTCTAACTATACAAAAGAAAAGATCACAATTAACACCGTTGTCAATCTCGACTGCTAATAAAGATGAGTGTGTGTCAGACTGTGATTTGGAGTTCTACAGTCCTGACCATTTTGACTTAAATTTACAAATTCTGCATATTTATACTTAGGAAGGCGGCAATGTGCAGTTTGGAACGGTTCTCTTAAAATTTTAATTACAACGTAAATTAATTAAAATTTTAGTAAAATCTCTAGGGAATTTTTCCGCGATAACTTCCAAAATATTACTGCATCAAAATAATTCTTTAATCATCTCAAAATTAAATATATATATAATCTTTTTTTTTTTCAATGATATCAAATGCTTGTTATCTCTCTCGCTCTCCACACACATTCATATGGCTGATAATTAAAACATGAAGATTCGGTTTCTTTTTTTCATGTTGAGTATAAAGTATAAGGTTATGTATATGGTATGTTTTTGATACAATTTTCGAAATTCCGTTGTATTTAAAATACTTTTAAACTACACCCATTTTCAAATACTGATGCAGTTTCCATTGATATAACTGGATATATAAAGATATAGACAGAAAATTAGATAAATATTCAGACCAAAGGACAGAACGCATAGAGTTAGTATGTCTAGCAATAATACGAGTAGTGCGCCTATAACTATAAGTATGAGAAGTACGTCTATCAAAATTTGAAAACAGAAATTAATTAACAATTAGAAATTAAGTTGCTAGAAGCTAAATGAAATTCATAGCAACATTTAATCTCGGCTAGGCAACTGGTCGTCAAAATCGGCCAATTTTAAATAAACATAATAGCTCTATTTTAAAGGAAAAATATAGTTACTTCTGCAATAAAGCTTTAAGAAAGCAGAGAAATCTGTTTCCTTTAAAATGGATAGAATATTGATGCCCGATATCGATAATGTAATTAATTCCTCAATTACAAATTCAGGAGTTAAACCTCTATTAAAATAACAGCAGCATCAATATTTAATTTTACATTGAAAAAAAATCCAGAATGGTGAAATGTTGGACCGGACATCCTTCGAAATCAAGGATATACCTGAATAAAAAAATAAAAATTAATTGGACAGGCGATGATGACTAATTTTTCATCTTTCAATTCTAGGCACTTATTCAGCAGTAACGTAAAAATAGGTTTCTCCAGAGCGCCGTTAATTCAAACAAGCATCAGCAGGTGCTTCATCGTGAGGCTTTTCTATTCTAGTGGAGCGCGAACTGTGATAGACCGCAGTGCCAAGATTTCCGAGGCCATCGGAAATCATTCAAAGACAGACAGATACAGAGAGAAAGAGGGGGCTCTGAAATATTAAAACTCATTTCCACACAATCCACCAATCAGGAAAAACGAACAAAAGAAACGTTTAAAAAGGGTAAATGAAAAAACCAGATTGGTTCAGAGAAAAGGAAAAAAAGTGATCGGCCGGGGTTGAGCGAGATCGACAGCGGTAATTGGAGAAAATCCAATTTCCATTGGGGTGGAAATTGCGGGGATTAGAAGCCAGGATGTTTTAAAATCGTTTTCCTGAAGGGGAAGGTAGGGAGAAATCTTTCGCGGGAATATTTTCCCCCCGGGAGGTGCGATATTCGATAATTGAATCGAAAGATGCAGCTAAGTGGATTTTGGCTAAAAAGTTTGTGTTCTTCAGGGCATCCCCGTGTTCGGAGAAGAGGCGATCTTCTCGTTTTGGACAGCTATTTAATGACATACATATATCGTAGAGAAAAGCAACGTATTAGCATATATTTTATATTCAGCAGCTGACAAGAGATAAATCTGCTTAGATTAAAATATAATTTTACTGAATGCACAGCCTTATAACACTTTGTCCTGGTGCTAAAAATGAAGACAAATTGAATCATGGAAAGTTGCATGGTTTATATGCTATGTAAGCTCAGAGGGCTACCGAATAAATAAAATATAAATCTAAGCAAAGGAAAGCAATTTCAGGTTAGAAGAGTTTCATTTTAAAGTAAGATAATAATTTTCATTTTATAAATATTTTACTCTCAAAAGAACCGGAAAGCTGATTTACTACAAAGCTATTCTCTTTTTAATGTACAGTGGTTGAATTTAATAGAATATTTATCCATTCAAATAAAGAAGGAAAGATTAATTGTATTTAGCTATTTTATTCCGAAATGCAAAATGTTCTATTAGTTGAATGTAAGAATCTGAAATAGCTGAATTTAATAGAATATTTATCCATTCAAATAAAGAAGGAAAGATTAATTGTATTTAGCCATTTTATTCCGAAATGCAAAATGTTTTATTAGTTGAATTTAAGAATCTGAAATAGCTGAATTTAATAGAATATTTATCCATTCAAATGAAGAAAGAAAGATTAATTGTATTTAGCCCTTTTATTCCGAAATGCAAAATGTTTTATTAGTTGAATTTAAGAATCTGAAATAGCTGAATTTAATAGAATATTTATCCATTCAAATGAAGAAAGAAAGATTAATTGTATTTAGCCCTTTTATTCCGAAATGCAAATGTTTTATTATTAACATTTCTCCCACCAATTGGTTTACAAGTTTTATATATAAAAGCGATGATTACTCAACAATGAAGATAACATGTGAGTGTTAATTTCTTTAAAAAAATGAGCTAAACAATTACTGTGCTAAATATAAAATTCTGAATGAAACTAATAATAATAAAACTGAAAATAATTAATCTTAAAATATTCCATCAAAAGTTAAAGCACCAACAGGAAACTGTTGTTCAAATTTAGAGGGGGGAAAAAAACCCTAAATGCTTAATTATGTGGAGTATTCAAATTAAAAAGCAAAGCAGAGCTGTTGGCCAAAGTCTAAGGAGGTAAATAATAAGAAGAAAAGAAAAGGAGAGAAAGCAAGAAAGAAAAGAATTCATTTGATAAGAATAGGGAAGGTTAATTTCCCTAGTCGCCAGGAGATGGAAGAAACACAAATATTCCTGCACCATTCATCATCTGTTCTTGATCCTCCTCTTTTCTTTCCACAAAACGAGGGAGCAGCAGAGGAAAGAAAAATAGCAGCAAAGGTTAGAAATAGAAAACCCAATTTTCGACTGAAATTATTTTCGAAATAGTCCCCCAAGTCAGTGGTGACATTTATTGTTTGTTTACACTTTAAAAAGGAAGGGAGACTTACACAAAACATTAAGGAAGACAAGGAGCTCCCCTAAGATCACCCAATCATCTTCTGGCATTTTTGTAGCATTAATAAAATATTACTTACATATCTTTTAGAGCAGGAATTCCTAAATTATGGAATGCAACAAAATCCTGAATGTAAATTCATCGTTACACATTCTGCCAAACGTAATGTAGACTTGAAATTTTGATCAAGGCACATGATAGTAAAAAAAAAAAAGAGCAATATAAAAACAAACGACTCGTGTCGAACGTTTCAGACATTTCTGTGTCCAGAAAAAAACATTTTTATGAATTATGTCTGCCTGTCTGTGAACACGTTGTAATACCTAAACGCCAAACGTAATGTGAACTTGAAATTTTCATTAAGACACATGATAGGCAAAAAAAAAAAAAAAAAAAGCGCAATAAAGAAACAAGCGAATCGTGTCGAATGTTTCAGATCACTCGGTAACTAGAAAAAAAAACATTTTTAGGGATTTGTTTACCTGTTTAAGTTAGCAATAATTCAGAAACGCTTTCAGCTAAAAGGATAAAATCTGTTAGAGGCCTTACATTTAATTTGTATATTTCAAGCATATTTTGAACGAAACCCATTTATAAGAAATCTATCTTTCAAGTGTTAAAGAAAATAACTTCAAAACGCAAAAAGTTATATCGGTTATATGTGTTGTGCAATTTTAGCATTTAAAGTGAAAACTCGCATTAAAATTTTGACGAAATCTACTACGAAGTAAATCGTTTGCTAGCCAGTATTTTCAGATAAATGTAAACGATAAATTAAATAGATAATATAAATGCAATAACCTAGCCCTTAAAAAAGGCATTTTTTTTTTCAAATCATGGTATATTAAAATATTTTTTTAGGATTGGGATTAACTTAAGAAAAGTTATTCATTTTAACTTATTAAATAAATTTCATTTGGTTTATTATTAATTAATGTGGTTAATTAATAACTAAGTAACAAGTCAAAATACTCCAATATGTGTGATATAAGGAACTGAAGCATCTAAGTTTCTGCTTTACTGAAAAATTTGTCAGAACTTATACCAACTTACATAACTTCACACAAAGACTGATGAATTCAATGGTAAGCATTCTATCCGTGGATTAGTAACAGTATGTGCATAATAGCGCAAATAAATGATTAATAAATGATCTTGTCACTAAAATTATAAAACTGAATTTGAATCATTTGATAAAAAAAAAGGCATTCGAAATATATATTCGGTGTTCTTTGCTATACTACGAAACAAAAACACTCATATGAGGGATTCAGGAATTAGTGGTGTCCACGGTCTAGCCAAAAAGTCCTTGATCTTTATAAGGGGCAGGAGGGGGAACTTTAAGTAGGGGGTATATAAAAAGGTTTCGAGGTGAACACTACCACTGCTCAGATATGCAAATACTTAAGATTTCAAATTAATCCCAGAAAAATTTATCGAGCATTTTCAACGTCGTTTATTCAACTTTTATATGAAGGCAGATTGAAAACATACTTTTAAGAGTGTTGAAGACATATTTTTCATGAGTTGAAAAGAAATTCGATAGACCCGTTAGAATATTTACCAGCAAGTAAAGGCCAGGAAATTCGATGTTGTTTAAAAGGAAGGCTTTCACCGAACTTCTCTTTTAAGTCAATCGATCTTTAACAGATAAAGGAAGACTGACCTTGAATTTCGAATGGATGCATAATCATAAGATTGGAATTCAAATGTGAATTGCAGGTCTAACTCTCATAATAGAATTTGTTTCTATTATAAAAAATGTATGTATATTTTATTCGTTTCTATTATAAGAAACGAATAAAATATACATATGCAATGTTGTTTCAACATTAAGATAAAAAGATTTTAGCCTAAAAATTATATGGAATTCAAGTCGATTTTAAATTTCGATGAGTAGTATGAGAAAAACCTCTTTCATTATATTTTAAAAAATAAATATTTCATATTCATGTTGTGGTATAAACCAAGTATGAAATGAACAGCCACATTAATCAATTTAAAATAGATTTGATAAAATATGCAGAAGAGGTGCGAAGTTATGATAATACGTCAAAAATAGCTATGCCAAAACATACTATTTCATCAACAGGAAATATTTAAGATTGTATTGATTATATAATGAAAAAAGATCGCAGAAATGAAGTTAAAAAGCAACGTTAAAATTAAGTTTAATTACCTGAGAAAATATTAATTAATCTCTTAATTGTGTAGATAGAGCGTGTTTTATACACTGTATAACCTTATTTTTCAATTGATAAGCTGAAATTAAGTCACTCACAGACAGATCTATACAAAACTGATAAATGAATGAACCGTTCTATGAACTTCGTCCACGGAGGTAAATCAATACGACAGTATTATTTCAATACAGATGATAAAAAATTAGATACCAGAGCAAACTTCACTGCAATAAGGTTAATAACTATCAACAGTTCAGAGTTTCCCTAACCTGGATGAAAAGTGTTGCTATTTTTAAAATGTTTACTCAGCTTCAAAAATAAGTTTTATTTTCTTATTCTAAGGAACAACAACAAAAGGTGCAAGTTTAATCACCTACTCTAGTTGTAGTTTCAAACTGACTTCATTTCCACGCTGTCTTATTGTAAAAAGTTTTTCGACTGATTTTTGCACCCTTAGTGTAAATGTTTTAAAGTTGTTCCCAACTGTCGCAGAAATAAATATTTTTTTAGAAAGTCTATAAAGAAATCTCTCTTTCATGATGTTCTTTTATTTTTTTTAGAAGATTTCATCATAAACTGATTTCATAAAAATTTTGGCTAATGAATTTACATTAAATATTTATAATGACTATGACTGTAACTTTTCGTTGCGAAAGTAAGAATTTGCCGCAACAAAACAAATGAGCTAGAGTTTTTTAGCGCAACAAATTAACATGTTGGATGGAGAACAAAGAACGAAAGCGCGGCGTCATCACTTCACCTTCCATCTTTCACACCGGGTAATGTTAGAAACTCGTTCAATGAGTTCTTTAATTTAAAACCTCTTTTGTCTTCACTCTGTTGCCATCCTGGCCTTCTAAATAAATCTGTCGTTAAGCCGTCTTTCTGTGAGTACAGGCCCCGCCCTCGCATAACAGGGAGCATGCCTTATGCCGATTCTCACATTAAAGAACAGCAGCAACAAGCCAAGGCCGAGAAGGGGGACCAGAACTATGCCAGAACGCGAAACAAAGAAAAAAATTAAAGGTGGAGCATGGAGTCAGGAATTCTACTACATACAATGCAACCCCTAGAGATGCAGATCGTCTGTCACTCTTCTTCCAGACGAAAATCTTATTTTTAAACCACTTTACCACGGATATCCCGCCATGTAGAGGAAATAAATAAACAAATAAAAGTTTTTATGCCTCCCTTACAAAATTGCAAGCCTTCAAGGAACCGCCTTTGAGTAGCCAGAAAAAGTTCTGTCCAATTTTTTTATTGTCAAGAGATGCCACGAAGAAAAATTTTAATGTAGCAAGAAATAGAAAGTTTGAAGAAAGCTACACACTCTTTGTAGCAACTGCAGGACAACCGAGCAATTAATATTAAGTGACTTGTTTATCACACGAAGTGGAGGAACAATACTTGAGAAGACACACCGTGGGAGTAAATGAGTGAGAAAATGTAATACAAGACATCGCTGATAAGAATGCCAAATGGTGTGAGATCCAAAGTAAGATAACAAGATTAGAGCTCGAAGCGAAAAACACAATTAAGAATCACACCCTGAGGTTTAATTTTAAAAGGTTCATGGTCTGTAGTTTAGTTTATTCAGTCTAGTTTGCATTGTATCCATTACAATGTTTCATTAAGGGATGCTACAATAAGAAAAAGTTTTCGAAATGAAATTTCAACCAAAAGAGATATTTCTACACTTTGCATATTTACCAAGATCACACCGTTGCTCCCTGAGCGAGCATTTCAGCATATATCATCATTAAAGAATCTTTTTTAGTAAATACATTTAGCTCTAATATTTCCTCTTTCGTATAAAGAATGATTTAAAGTGACACAAATATGAGGATTGGGAGTAAAATCCAGCGACAACTGAATTACTTAACTGTTAAATTGATGGTAGACAACAGTTTTTAAAAAGGTATTTTCTTTAAAGGAAAATTTATTTGATTTTGCAGAATTTCATACTTATTGCACCTTGTTGATATAATGGGATAATAACTCACAAATTTATTGAATGAAATATTAAAATAATATTGATTAAAAAAAGAAGGGATATTTGCTGGAGAGGAAAGTTTTCATACGACGTAAATTATTTCATAATGTTGTCATCTGTTCTTCATAAAAAAAATAAAAACTGAATTTCTGCAGAAAATTAAAAAAAATATAAACTACATATAAACGCCTTAGCTTAAATATGCATTAAATTAATATTGCCACGAAGATATAAAGAGTTACACCGTTAGTTTAAACAAACAATTGCTTTATTAGAACAAAGCAACTCACAACACCACGAGAACTTATCCATCACTGATGGGTCTCACCTTTTATACATGTACGAATGTTCTAGAACATTCGAGTATTTAAAAAAGGTCTAGAACCTTCCAGATCTTAAATAAACAATAGATAACATTTTAAATAAAAGAATTCCAGTTTTTGGATAAAACATCGGGCTGGGATTAGAACCATGGACTAACCAATCAGAAATGCGATGCCTATTGAATCATGGCAGGCATCTGATCTGCTAGTTGCTCTGATTTGTGCAGCAATATTCTGAGATATAACTGCTTTCCAACAAGAGTTTTAAAAAACCATTGATGTATTTTCACAAAATTAATTAAAACTTTATGAACAACCGACTACAATACAATGCAATTTCGAAGGTAAAATTATACGCACTTAGACATAGATTTCAATACAGTATTTGTAATTATATTCATTATTTTAACTATACACAAATAACATTGCCGACACAAAGTTCATTAATAACTTGTGTCTTCCAGACAGTTATATTCAATTTTAATTTGAGTGATTATATAGGTGATTTCCTAAGAATTTAAGATTAAAACTTGTATCCTTTAAATAACAAAATCAATTCAAAAAATGGCTACATGTAAAGGTAATCATATTCTAAAAGATAAAGAGGTAATTTATCATATTAATAACTCATTCCACTAGACACACACGCAATAAAAACTAAATTTAAACATAAATGATATCTTAACACAGATTCCTCTAACTGAAGCTTGTAAAGAATACCATTTATGGGATGCTTTATCATTCAAAAAGCTGAAACAAAATCTAGAAAGAAGAAAGATAGAAACAAATACTGATATATTTTTTTTTTCTCTTCTACATCACAGCAATGATTTATCAAATGCGTTTTTGAACCCTTCGCTGAAGCGGTAATCGCAGTTAATGCGAGTGTAAACAGCTCCAAAGGGCGATCGAGATGAGTCGAAATTATCACTCTTTTTGAAGAGATAACTTTCTTCCCGAAGATGGAGAGATCAAGGCCTCTTCATTTCGCGCTGATAGAACAAAAAAGAAAGAGAAATGAATCTGGGTCGGAATGTTTCAGAGAGTAATCGAGTCAATAACCTCGTCACATGGTGGGAGTAATCCAACTAGATGGTAAAAACTGCTGCACAGTTGATATTAGAACAACAAATCTGAAGTTGCAAGCTGAGTTTTAAATTAAGCAGCGGTAGTTTCTACAAAATTTTCTCAGATACTCCCTAATAGTGGCAGATTTCCAATTAGGCAGACGAGGAATTTGTCTAAGGCTGCAAGGGATAACCGTGAAAAAGTTAATCTGTGCGGATCACCAAAATATTTACTCGCTACTCCAAAAAACGGCCGATTTCTAATTAGGTTAACGGGGCGATTTATCTAAGGCTAAAGGCTGAGAAGG